>NC_064929.1:207901011-208540178 GCF_023897955.1 Schistocerca gregaria | reverse complement strand
ATAGGTCAATTTTCAATTTGAAAAATGCGATAATACTCCCAAAAACATGGCTAAAGATGGACTCTGAGCAAACCAAATAAAACTTCATACTTATACATCCATACAGAACAAGTAACTGTATCTGTATCTTGATTTTCATTTTCATTTATTTTTAATGTAAATATCTGCATAAACCCAAGGAAAAATGTTTAAGAGATTATGTTCATACATTCTGAAGGCTTTCCACTATCCATTTGTGACATAACACTGTGGGAACTGCAAAAATCAGCAGTATATTTAATTTATTTCTATTAACATAAACATCTTGTAAATTAAAGTTCAGGCAATGGGTTTAAACATAGATTTATGATGTTTTCATGGTCAATAGAATTGACTCTTGGTGAAGATTTATAGTTTGAATTTAGTAGCAATCTGTCAGTTTCAGTAATATGTAGTAAACAACATCAATACTATTGATCTAGATACGAAAGAGGTGTGACTGTCTTTTCCTGTGTGGCACAGCAAGGATTCTAACTTACCAAGGAGTAAAAATCAGGGGAATGGCAGCAATATGAACTTCTGCATGAGCTAAAGCAAATTGGCTTCATATGGTCTTACTTATCAAGGAAGGATTTGCGACTGTCTTGTGGTACAGGCTCATTTCAAATTTCCATTCTTGCTTTCGCCGTTTCACCCTGTGACTTTTGGTCTGGCTTTTTGTGTTATTTTGTATCATTTTCAGCATGAGCTTTTCATGAATGTAAAAGCTGCTGGTGTTACAGATTTTATTTTTGTACTAAGACATAATAAGAGTTACGAGGGGCCATTATGGACTGGACCTCTTCAATTTTTTTACAGGATTTGGAGGCCAGTGCCTGCTCTTCAATTTCCTAAAGTAGTACGATAGAAAGGAACCTAAAAAATATGACCTTTGAAGATCCCAGAGCATTATTAAATACAAAAAACTTAGAGCTTTTCAACAGAGCTGCTCAAAGATGTGTGTGTAGCATCTTTGTCTTCTAATCATGAGATTGCCTGTTCAGTTCTGATGAGACATAACATTTTTCTCTTTTATTTGAATTCTGTATTTATCAACAACTTGAAATGTTGATTAACAAATACTGAACAAAATTTTTCAAATAAAATAATATTTTATTTTTAATTATTGATTGCATGAAAATGTGAGTATTCATAATAATCAAAATGTACAAAAATGCAAATTTTCCTATTGTAAGATAAGAAAAATCTACATGATGTTTAAAAAAAGTAGCACACATTCCTACTGGTTGTAGTATTGCTCGAAACTAAAGACAAATACCATGTACTATTGTGTGTCCAAGAACCGATACCTGTTGACATATGGGCCATTTTACTTGCAATGAGTTATGTGTACTGTTTGGTGGTGTGGGCAGGACTCACAAGAGAAGGCATAGTAAATTATCACAATAGGCCTGTGTGGGTAGAAGCCAATCTGTGAGCAGTTGTGGAATTGAAGTATCAGGATCACTTCCGTATCATTTTAGAGGCAGGAATTGTCAGTGACACTCATTAGGCCACGTTCTTTATCTAGCAGATTAACAGATGCTGTATATCACTGGTTTTTGCACAAGGAATTACTGACAATTTTGGAGAATACCTACTCTTGCAGGAATATGGTGACGGCAGTTTATGCACTACTATCTGTAGCTGGCCACACTTTGCTGTAGCTCACTGTGCTTAAATGGAAAAGAAAGAAAAGAGAAAGTACATGTTTCTAATATGTGTGGGATTTGAACATACATCCTAATTTTTGGTAACATTTTCTATGTTTGTACTTACAGAAACTGTAAATGTTCCTAATCGCAGATGTCCAAAAGTTTTTGACCAAAGGCTTTAAAATTTTGACACAATGTTGCATTGGAATATGCATTTGTTTTTGTGTATCTAATATATGTAATATATAATGTTTTATTAATTTAATAATAGGAAAATGTTGCAAAAATCTCAACATTATAAGGAACCTAAAAACATACCTATATTAGAATGCAAGTTTGTGTCAAAATTCCAAAGCAGTCAGTCACGAAGTTTTGGAGACATGAAATTTTGAACAAATGAACATTTATATTTTTATTTATATAGATGATGATGATGGTGGTGATGATTTTTGGTGATGATGATGTTTGGTTTGCGGGGCACTCAACTGCGCAGTCGTCAGTGCCCGTACAAAGTCCCAATCTGTAAACAGTCCAAACTTCATACTTTCACAAATGATGATGAAATGATAAGAACACAAACACCCAGTCCAAGGCAGAGAAAATCCCTTTATATAGATGGGGCAGGGCTCCATTTCTATGGATTGTGAAACAGTACCTCACCACAATTATTCACAGGTGATGGATTGATGAAAAAGGCTCAGCAGTGTGGTCTACTCATTCACCGGACCAGAGTCCATTGGATTTCTGGCTGTGGGGACATTTAGAGGCATTAGTGTATGCCAAACCTATTAACAATGTGCAGGCATTACAGGAATGTATGACAAATGCGTGTGATGCAATCCAAATGGAGTCGGGTGTTACTGAAATTCATTGGGCAGATTGGCAGAAGGATGTGTCAGGATGCATGGGAACCACATGCAACACTGCCTACATTATCTTCTTCTACTTACAGGGCAGATGGGAATGAGAGGACTGATTGACCCATGTGTCAACAGATATTGGTTTCCAGATATATGATTATAGAAACTTTTCTTCTAGTTCGAGCCACTACTACCGCCTGTTGCCACAGGTGACACATTTTTTGAATACCCTTGATATATCAATAATACTGGCTCTGATATTGTGTTTGTTATTTGTAATCTCTAGAAATAAAAAAAAATTGTTCCTATTTGATGTTTTACATATTTTGATCAAATTTTAATTTACTGTGGATACTCGCATTTTCATGTGATTGGAAGTTGAAAAAGGGCATTATTTTATTACAAAATTATGATTCCACGTTTATTAATAGCCATCTCAATTTGACAGTAAATAAATAAATAATTCAAATAACAGGTAAAACAGTGTGTTGAGCAAGAATGAAACCAGCAACCTTGTGACTACAAGACAAGAACACTATACATGCAGCTGCAGATGGATCTGTTAAGAACATCAAATTTTCTTGTATTGACAGTGCTCAAAATCTTCAAAGACAATTTCTTGGAAGTGTTTTGAGATGCTTTAGGAAATTTATGCCCAGGCGCTAATCTTCATATCCTGTAAATAAAAGGGGACAAGTCAATAAGATATCCTTCTGTAAGACTGATAGATTTACTCACATGATTAGTGTTCCGTTACTTACGTTAAAGGCCTTGGACACGTGTCGCTGCCTGTATAGAAGAGAGACAATCTCCAGTTAATTTAATTTTGTTTTTATTTTAAAAATCGGATTATGCATTCACAAGACACGTCTCTGCTACTGAGGCTGCTCCAAAGTGCCTTTAATAACAGGTAGTAATTAGCGTCATTATTTTTTGTTTTTAGTTTTTTTGTTTTTTTTTTGTGTCATAGGGTTTAGGGGGGCCAATTGCAGTGAACACTGCCCTGTTGGCACTTTTGGTGAGGACTGTGCACATCGCTGCAACTGCAAGAATGGTGCCACATGCTTACCAGAAAATGGTCGTTGCATCTGCACGCCAGGCAAGTTTGTTGCTAGAAGTTGTTTCAACACCATGGCTCTTAGTACCAAATTAGAGTGATACTTATGTGAACTTTCGGCTGCTTCTAAAAATGTCAGTCCTGTTTAGAACATCTAATTTTTGAACCCTTGTATGTGCGAGCTCCGTAAATTAGGAACATCCGTAGTCCCTTACATGAGAATGCTGACTAGAAAAGAACTATCTTCTTCATTGCTAATTGTATGTGAATAAAGGATTGGATGAATGAATATCTGTATGGGGACAGATTACAATCATTAAACATTAAAGGCAGTGGGCAACAGACAAATTTCTTAGAAAAGAGCAATGGCTAGAAGAGGTTTGGGACAAAGTTCTTCTCCCAGAGAGTTAACAAAACAAACACACACACACACACACACACACACACACACACACACACACACACACACACACACACACACACACACACACCTGAATTAAGCGCTGTAATGTATGTGAACAATATCGTGTACACATTTTTTTTAAATTAAATAACTGTGAAAATGGGAGCACTTTTTAACAATGTTAACTGCTTATTTAGTTCATTAACATTATTTGCAGAGTGTCACATTATAAACTCAAAACAAATATTGTATAGTTAACTTAGTTCATTCAGAGGGTGATTTTTCAGTCATGGGATCGTGGTGCATGAGTCTAGACATGAAATATTTCTGCTTCATATTACTTCGGACATTATAAAAATAACAAATAAAATCACTCTTAAGTGAACAATATATGATACCCCGTCGAACAAATACATAAATACACTGAGCCTAAGACACTAATGAGCTCTGTGATCACAACTGTAAATCTGTCTTTCAACAATTAATGTATTTCTTACATTGGTAGTAGTTGTTTTAACAATTAGTTGTACCATACTTAAACATTTTTTAACAGACTTCTTGTGACACTGTTTGGTCTACAACTTTAAACTTGTTAATGTCAAATACTACTACGAACTTCATCTCTCTGATGCAAAATATTCAAGTTATTAACTGAAAGTGTTAACTGTCTTCAAATTTATATTTGCCAGTATGCTGAAATGACTCGTTCTTTATTAAAAATATAGATTGTGTAATACACTATTAGAAGCCTGAAAAGGTTAAATTTTCCCTCTCCCTCTCCCTCTCCCTCTCCCTCTCCCTCCCTCCCTCCAACACACATATGCACTCGCCATGCTCTTTCCATGGCAATTTGTTACCTCATCTCATAATCCATCTTTGTTCATGCTTAGTTTGTTGCCCTCCGCTTTACCACTTCATTGAGTATTGATCTAATCCCATTATGATATTTACATTCTATCCTGGATTCATCATTAGTATATTGATTGAAATTATCCTTAGATCAAATTGTCTAGTAGCTGCCAGATGTTCAAATCATTAGGTCTTATGTTACCCTTAGACATTTACTTGAACATGATAACATATATTGTGATTCTGTGGACCAGAAATAACAACAGTGGACCAACAGACATCTAACACAAATAATCTATATAATTGTGTAGTTGCTTGTGTGGAACGCATTTAGCTTTTCCATTTAAATAATGCTCTTTTACTTACTGTCATAAATAAAATTGTAGCTATTGAATTAAATCTAAATAATTACAGTAACCTGTCATTACCAGTAATACTGCGACATTTTTTAGACAGTAGTCAGCTGTATAGAGTGTTAGTTTCCTATTGCCTTGTGGTTTACTGTTGTATGTGAAACATCAAAGCTATACAATGTAGTGTGTGCCAGTTTGAAACTTCTTGGCAGATTAAAATTGTGTGCCAGACCAGCACTTCTACCTGGAATCTTTGCCTTTTGTTGACAAGTGCTCTATTCACTGAGCTATCCAAGCATGACTCACAACTTGCCTTCACTACTGGTGAAAGCAAAGCTGCGAGGGCAGGTTTGGAGTCAGTGTTGGGATAACTGGGGCCATAATGTAGATAAGACTTTTCAAGAAAACAAAGCATTGGTATATTATCATCATTGAAACCTCACTCAGCAGTAGTACAGTATAACCGGATGGATAAAAATCCACTCGCCAAACAATGGCAGGAGAAACCACATATAAAAATTATGGAAATGTGCAAGCTTAAGGAGCCACAGGGCTGTGTCTTCTGGCAGAAGGGTTGAAGCAAAAGGAACAGGGACGAGGGAAAAGAAATGGTGAGGTTTAGAAAATGGGGAGAGTTATAGAAAAGTTATGCAGAACCCCGTGTCAGGGGAGAGTTACCGGATGGGATGAGAATGATTGATTGTTGAGGACTGCACTGGATGAGATTTGAAAGCCTGAGAGCTGAAAAGTGGAAGATAATATAATAAAAAAGATAGAGATTGTGCGAAAACATTGTGAAAGAGTTAATAAGAGCAGAAATCCAAGTGTGTAATACATGATAGACAGGTTGCCAGGAGTGGGGGAGTCATGGGGGGGAATAGGCAGGTTAGAAACTTAATTATACAGAAAACTAAAAGGGAGCGAAGAAAGGAACAACTACTGAGAAGAAATGCTGAGACCAAGGAAATTATCATAAATTTAGACCACGTGGGTGGCAGGAGTCAAAGATGTAACACCAGTTTCTACCTGTGGAGTTCTAATAACGTGATGTTATCGGGAAGAACCCAGATGGCATGTGTACTGGCACAGCTGAACAGTGTTTACATAACAGCTGGTACAGGACGTGTGTTGCTTCACAGGTGGCTCTTCCTTTAATAGCATTTTTTTGCCAGTTATGTTCCTGGTATAGATGGTGGTCGGAGGGAGAGTGCATAGGACAAGTCTTACAGTGGGGATGGTCGTAGGAGTAGGAGACATAGGGTAGGGAAATGGGTGCAGAAGGAATACAGTGGCCACCAGGGTATTATGCAGATTGGATTGCTGTGACGGAGGATGAAAAGCTATTCTGGGTGTGGTGGGCAAAGTGTGGGACAGGATGGGCCTCATTTCACGCCATGATTTTAGGAAGTCATAGTCTTGTCAAAGAAGCTACTTTCACAAGGCTATGATTTCTTAAAATCATACCCAGAAATGAGGTCCATTCGATCTGCTACTCTGCCCACCACACTCAGAATAGTTTTTCGTCCCTGCCCCACCTCCCAACCCTCCCCCTCCCTTCCCCACTCCCAAATCTCTGCAAATCTGTGAGGAGACCCTCGGCTCCTTCAGCAGCCATTTCCCTATCCTGTGGATCCTGCTCCTGAGAAAGTCCCTGGTGTCAGACTTGTCCCTAGATGAGCTCTGTAACTGGTAAAACATATACTATCAAAGGAGGAACCACCTGTGAATTGACACATTTTGTGTACCATCTTTTGTATAGATGTGGTTTGGCGTTATGCATCAGTATGTCTGTCACCAAGTAATCAGTTACAATGAATGTGCACAGATAGAGAGTGTATACTGGCAACATGTAATATCCTGTTGGAGAGCATGTTCTTCAATACAACAGTCGTGACCCAGTGTCTGTTTCACCACACATACCTTCTGGAGCCCCACATACTTCACCTTTGGAGAATGTTTCAAGTTGGAACGCCATCTAACCCACACACTGTGGTGCACCCATTATCTGTACTGTAGTGGAACTGTGTCTCAGGAAACCCAGAACATGTAGTCTCCTCTGACAATGCTCCACTGCTGGTTTTGTACAATGGTCTTAGTGTGGGATAACGTTTGTAATTTACATTTTGAAATCCTTTTGTATGCATCTTAAAATATATTTATGTCATAATTTTTTTTATGATCCCTCTGTTTTTGGGCATTTGCAGATTCATTTTATGCCTTTTTGTTCACTGCATAGGGGAAGTGATGAGCAGCTGATAGGCATGCAGACAAGGTTTTGGAAAACTTCCAGAAAGATAAACTAGTTTATCAGACTAGGAGTCCAAAACCAGAACATTGTCTTCATCTACAGAGGAAAGATTCTTCCTGGCTATGTCTAAAGCATTTCTTTGGATTATTCTTTATTCTAGAAGGCATGGAGCACAACTGTACATTGGTTAGCACTTGTGTTTTGTGTTTAGGAGAAAACAGTTCAGATCTCTGTGTGGACATCAAGCTTTTGGTTTCCCATGGTTTATGGAAACCACTTAAAGCATGTACTGGAACACTCTCTATGAAGAGGAGGCAGCTGGTTTCCTTCACCTATCTGAGCTGGTGCTCCATCTCGTATGATCTCACCATTGACAAAACATTAAACACTAACCTTTCTTTCCTGCTAGTTGCAACACACTCACAAAGAGGAGGAACTTGAATTGGTAGAGACAGATGGAATAATACATTGCTAAATAAAAGATGTTCAACTGAAAGTGGAGAATTTCTCGAAGCTGTGTTGAGTAGAAAACAGGAAGTTCTTCTCGCATGACAACTGCAAGTGTACTCCTCCACATTCACAAACTGAAGGAAACTGGAACAGTTGTTGGTTGAACACTATTTTATTGTTTACAACCATTATTAGAATAATATAATTTCATATTCTGTAAAAGTCCATCTTATATCAAATTGTTAATATGGTGGTTGCACACCTTCAGGTATGTAAATGTACATGTTCTCTGCCTCCTTAGTTTGAGTATCCATATTTGGTTTTCCCATTTGCAGCTTTAAACCTTCCACCTACCATAGCTGCATGCAGCAACTTAGTTTTCATCTACATGTAGGGCATACTCATACTTTTGTCCCCCTCAGCTGATTACAGTTTTCTTGTCAGTTCGGCCATATGAGCAAGGCAGTGGTTGAGCTCCCATGTAGGTGTCTTTCACATACTGTGTGGTTCTCCACATGTTCTTTTTAATATTTCTTAGGTGTTTCATGGTTCTGCTGATGGTGGTTTTCTAAAGGGTCTTTTTCTATTTTGGTAACTCCTTAGGTTCACTGTTTTATGAAGTGGGACACAGAACTTTTGCTCCACAGGTAACATAGGGACAAGATATAACCTTAGTTCTTATATGCTTCATGTGAGTAATGCCCAGTCATCAGTTTGCTGTTAAATTTTAATTTTCTTTTCATGGCTGCTTACCCATAATTGTTACATATTGTTGCCATCAGTACAGTGTATACTAGAAGATGGAATTATGTTATTCTGAAACCAGTTGTAAACAATAAAATTGTATTGGATCAACAACTGTTGTGATTTTCTTCATCTTGTGAAAATCGTCAAGTACAAAAGATAATGTTATGAATATAATAGAGGGAAACATTCCACGTGGGGAAAATATATCTAAAAACAAAGATGATGTAACTTACCAAACGAAAGTGTTGGTATGTTGATAGAGACACTAACAAACACAAACACACACACAAAATTAATGCTTTCGCAACCCACGGTTGCTTCATCGGGAAAGAGGGAAGGAGAGAGAAAGACGAAAGGATGTGGGTTTTAAGGAAGAGGGGTAAGGAGTCATTCCAGGAGCAGAAAGACTTACCTTAGGGGGAAAAAGGGACAGGTATACACTTGCGTGCGCACACACACACACACACACACACACACACACACACACACACACACACACACACACACACACACACACACACACACACACCCCGCCACAAGAAGACATATGTAAGGGCAAAGAGTTTGGGCAGAGATGTCTCTGTCTTCTGCAAGTTAAGGAACACAGCATCTCCCTAATCACTGTTCCACCTCTGTATGTTGAAAATACATAGAATGATTTTTGCCTGGACTGGCAGGGTTTGTTTTTTGTCATCAGGGCTGTAATGTTGTTGGATTCTCTCTCTCTCTCTCTCTCTCTCTCTCTCTCTCTCTCTCTCTCTCTCTCTCTCTCTCTCTCTCTGTGTGTCCTATAGGCAGAGGTTTGACATCAATGCAGCAACTTGTGCACATGGTGACAATATGAATCACTGCGATACTAAACTTGGTTGAGTGGAGCATCCTATGGCAAATGTGATAACACAATTATTATGTCAGTAAAGCTTATATAGTCAACACTACATGTTGTTTGTAGGTATTAATGAAATGTTAAAATAATGTCTTGTGTCTGGAATAAATTAGTCATTGCTATTTGTTATATCTGGTTGCTTGCTTTTTTTATTTCTTATTACAGTCTTAACTAGAGGTTAGGTATATTCTTAAACAGGAATGAAAGTTTTTACATCTTTACCATACAGAAAAGATGTGAGCATTTTTGTTGTTCTTAATTCTTTTTGTGTTTCTTGGACATACGTGCAGGTAGTCAAGGACAGGGGTTGGTTCTGCAAATAGATTATTGTGGCAGTCTCGGTAAGATTGGGGAAATTTTGTGGTATGTTGGTGTATGATACACATTAAAACTATGGTCACTGTGGCTGTTATTTGTATTGTATGAATTCCAGCACTGAAATGAATGTTCAGGCTTTGTATGACACTGATTTTATGGAGATTATATTATTAATGTGTTGTTATTCAAAATATCAGATTCCAGTGACCCTCATCCCTGATAAAGGTTGAACACTAAGTAAAGGAACGCATTAGAGCATACTAACAAAGGAAAACAGCACTGGTTGTGGGATGGAAGAAAAGCCACTGGGCAGAATCATACACTGGAAAGTCAAGGATGGAATAATGACAGTGTTATGAAAAGGATAGGTTGCACTACTAGCTATTTAGAGGAGACATTGAGTTGCATGCAGGCATAGCAAAAACAGGGCTATACATTTGAGCTTTTGGCCAAAAGGCTGCTTTTGAAGAAGGAACCCCCCCCCCTCCCCCCCCCCCCCCTCACACACACACACCACAGTCTGTGACCACCCAGCCTTAGTGGCTAGAGACAGTGGTCATATGTGTGCGAGTTGTACTTGTGTGTGTCTGTGTTTTTTACTTTTGAAGGAGACCTTTTGATGAAAAGGTAAGATATATAGCTATCTTTATATTGTGCCTGTTGGCAACTCAACATCTTCTCCATGTGGTGAGTAGCAATCTATCATTTTCATAATATTGTTGAAATAGTGCTATACACAAAGACAAATTGACACTTGGTGCAGTGGCTGGTTAGAGTGATCATAAAGGCGTTTCCCATTCACAGTTACTTCCATCATCCACCATGGTTTCAACTTAGTTTGTCCACATACTAGTACTAATAAACATATGTAAAAGGACAAGCAGCTATTCTAGGTTTTGAAAGTACTAGCTGCACAATCTGCGACAGGACACCTGAAACCGTGCAGCCAGTCTGTGTGGCAGTAATGAATACCACCTGGTGGTCCGACAGGCACATGATGCAGGAAGGAAAGTACGAGCAGAGGTGGGAAAGTAATGCACAATAATTTGATGCCTTTTATCTAATTATAATATGACCTGGTCATAGAATTCTGTTTGGTTCAAGTATAGCCATCTGCAGACTGCCAATTTAATTTTTTCCTCATCTGTCACAAAGCGTTGACCAGCCAGGGATTTCTTGATGAGACCAAACGTGAAATGCCGACAATTCAATGTCCGGACTGTATGGCGCACCTCCCACCCAAACTTGATGATTTTCTCACAAGTGGGAGCAGCAACATGGAGACGAGTATTGTCACAAATAAGTTTGACACAGACAGCGTTAATGTTGTGGCATTTGTCACAAAGGGCACAATACAATGTAACTGAAGTTTTAATGTAGGCTGCAGCTTTCACAGCAGTCCTGTGTTCAGCGAAGTCCACCAGTAACACACCATGTATGTCCCAGAACACTGTTAGAAGCACTTTCCTGGTAGATTGACTCACTTTGAATTTTTTTGTACTGGGGAATCAGCATGTTTCCACTCTGTAGAGGCCTGCTGGGTTTTGAATGTAGTGGTACACCCACGACTCATCACCAGTGATGATTCCTTTCAGAAAGCCGTGCCCTCCTGAGGTGTAATGCATCAAATGATTGAAACTTGTCAGCATTCACTTGTCCTTGCCAGGTTCTTAAGCATCCAGTGAGCACTAACTTTATGAAATTTCAACGTGTCATGAACAATATTGTACACAGTACCCGGATATTCTGAACTGTTGTGATACGGTTTGCAGCTCCACACACTGGTCATTCAAAATTGCTGCCTCAGTGGCTCCAACATTATGCAGGGTTGCAGCTTTTACTGGCCACCTGCAGTGGTGTAAATCATTGAGTTTCACGCAACCCTCTTGGAAGAATGCGCACCACCTGCTACAATCCATACAGTCATCTGTGTACATGCCAAACTTGTCCCTGTGAATTTCATTCAGTGTATGCCATTGGGTCCACAGGTATCAAACTACACTTTGCTGCTCTTTGCAAGTAGACAAAAATAACATGTGTGCCATGTTTGTTTTGTAATTCAGATTTCTCTCACTAAAGCTGCACATAAAAACAAAATACCTTCTGTGGCACAAACTTCAAACTATACCATCGTGAAATTTCAGCATTCCAACTGTAATACCACAGGAGAAAAGATTATTGTGCTTTACTTTCTGATCCTGTGTTGTATATGAGCAGAGCAGAGATGAATGTGGAATCATTCTAATGACAGTACTGGCCACAGATGGGGAAATCCTCTTCCATAAGAGACTTTGACAAAAGGCAGATTGTTATGACCTGGCACCTGGGGCTGAGCACCTAGGAAATGGCAAAGCTGGTCAGCAGTTTCTGTGCTACTGCCATAAGCATCTATGGAAAATGGTTTAAGGATGCTTAAGTCACAAGTAGGTGCAGCTTCGAGTGCAATGAGCATGGAGGTCACTGAGGTTGGAATGTGGGTCAATGAAAATGTCACACTTGATCTAATCAATCATGTTTCTTGTGAAAACGTGGGTTACTATTCACTGCAAAAATGACACATTGAATTGCAGACAGGCACAAGGAAAAGACTGTTACACATTGAGCTTTTAGCCAAACTCTTCTTCAGAAAAGAAAACACACAAGTAGGCAGACCCTGTGCACAGATGACCACTATCTCTGGATGTACAATGCAACTGTCATGTTGAACGAAAGCAACAATGCAGAGAGGGGCAGGGAAGGGGATGGGGGTGGGAGGGTGGGGGGGGGGGAGGAGGAGGAGGAGGAGGAGGAGGGGGAGGGGGAGGAGGGGGAGGAGAGTGTTGTCTGGCAGTGTGTGTACGGACTAACAGCAGCAGGATAAGGCTGCCGGGTGCTGTGTCAAGAGGCTGTGCGGGAGGAAGGGGCACGGGGAGTGGAGAAGGAAAGGATTAGAGAAGTGGAAGAGACCAGTGGGTGCACTGGTGGACAGTGGCACACAATGAGTGTGAGGGGATGTGGGTTGGAAGGTGGTGATAGGGCAGAGGGGCAGAAACTGTTGGGTGGAGGATGTGGGGACAGTAGGGTACCGTAGGTCGAGGCTCGAATGATTTCTGGAGTGGATTGCTGCTTTTGGTCAGAGTGCCAGTTGCATTCTGGCTGCAGCAGCCAGAGGTAGCAGTTGTGTGTTTGTGTGAGGTGTGCCTGCTTGTGTGGATGTGTGTGTTTTCTTTTCTGAAGGAGGCTTTGGCCAGAAGCTTGATATACGGTGAGTAGCAATTTATCCTTTCCATAATGCTGTTAATAGTCCAACCTGGACATTCCATTCTTTGAATCATATTTATTGTTACACCAAGTTGATGGTTCTGTCTGGATACACATCATCCATAAATAACTGCATTTTTTCCCATTGGCTGTATAAATAAACCTTTATTCTCTACAAGTTTTAGCACAGAGACCATCATCACGGGAAGAAAGGTAAATGCATTAGATTGAAAAGCTGTTCATGTTTCTATTAGATGTTTCAAAAGCCCTCAATGTGACAATTATTTATGTGCCTATCTATTATGTATCATGACTTTAAATAGCATTAAACTGACCATACAATAACACATGACTGAATGTAAGTGACCTATCGTGAAGACTGATCCCAGACTGTGTGTGGCTTTTGCTGTCTTTTGCGAACTGGCCGAGCACACCATGAGTGAGGGCATTGATTCGGTGACCAAGTACATGAGCTCCGAGCAGAGTGACTCTGAACCTTTCCCTCTGGGCAAGTATTGGTCCGTGTATAGGGAGAGGCTAGCAGAAGCACAGAGGGGAAGTTTCAGAGCCATCTTACTTAGAGCTCACATATTTGGTCATCCCCTTGCCACACACGGTGTGCTTGGCCAGCTCGTAAATACAGCAAAAGCTACACAACAGTCTGGATCTTGTGGAAATCTACTAGGATCAGTCTTCATGATAGGTCCTTTATGTTTGACTGTGTGTTATTGTAACAGCAATTTGTTACTATTTAATGTCATAGTACATAATACATGGGCATTTACAGTCACTGTAACATTGAGAACTTTTGAAACATGAAATAGAAAGATGAGTTGATTTTCCATCTAATGTAATTGTCTGGGAAGTGAGGAGGAATTTGAATTTTGCGTCATTTTCTCTTATGACGGTTGGCATCCGTGGTTTTTACATGTTTGTTATCTGCAAGTCTTCCCCTTAGTAGCCTGATCGCTTTTGTAGGGTGAGCATTGTTGTTTGATGTTTATTTTTACTATGGAGGAGATGATAACTGAGCAAGATAGCCAAGTGCTGAAAAGTTCTTACAAAAACAGTGAAAGCCCCATGGCAGTTGTTCGTGAATTGTGTGTGACACTCGGAAGTAATGGTGCTCCAACTGAATCATCAGTTCGGAAGCTTTTTTTTAACACGAGAAAATATCACTGTTGTGTGTTGCAATGTGACCGTAAGCCCCAGAAAATTGCTTCCCCAACAACTTGACAATTGAATTTATCACCAAGTTCACTGCATGAAATCCTTTCAAGAGATCTGAAAATGCATGCATACAAGATTCAACTTACACAAGAGTTGAAGCATGCAGGTCATGGAAAGAGACATCAATTTGCTCAGTGGGTCTTGGCTCAAGTGGAGAATGAAAGCTTCACAAAAAGAATAATTTTCTCAGATGAAGCACACTTCCACCTCTGTGGGTATGTCAGTAAGAACAACTGCAGAATTAGGGGTAATGAAAATCCGTGAGTGACTGAGGGAGATGAAATGCATCCACAGACCATGACTGTGTGGTGTGATGTGGGTTTTGGGCAAGAGGAGTGATCGGCACGTACTTTTTAGAAAGGATGAGGGAGCTGCCATTACTGTAAATGGAACATGCCTTCTGATTGGTTTCTCCCTCTTACTGGTGAAAATGATGGGTTTTTTGGCTTCAACAAGATGGTCACACATCCCTCGAAGCAATTGCTCTGCTGAATGAAAAATTTCGTCAAAAAATTCTCTCTTTGTGTGGCAACCAGGAATGACTTGACAGATCATGTAATCTTATGCGTTGTGGGGATTTGTAAAATCAGAAGCATACATAAGCAAACTACAAACATGACACCAATTAAAGGATGAAAGAAAAGTGTTATTAACAGCATCCCACCAGATGTTTGTGAACACATAATTGGGAATTTCAATGAACGCGTTGCTCATTGCCATGCAGTGTTGGGTGGTCATATGAAGGATATAATTTTTCATACATAAATGAGAGAAGTTACTTAATGTATTTGGAAAGAAAAAAATATTAAATTTTCAATAAATTTTGTATGTTCTATAGCACTTTAATATTTGTCTCTACTTCCCAGACATCCTCTATTTGCATTTTTCCGGTGATGACAGTCTCAATGACTGAAACTGGTGGAGAATAAAGGTTTATTGTACAGCTGATGATTAAAAATGCAGGTCTTTATGTATGTGACAGCTATAGAAGGTCCCCTCATTAACATATTAAACACATCATTCATGGTGATCAAAATATGTACATTGCTACAGGTGCACGCTAGTGGGGGGTATATTATGTTTGTGGGGTAGTCACCTGGGCTTTCATGGTGCTTGTGGTAGTAATTCCAGGCACCACGAAAACTGTGGGCTATGTGAACATTATTACAGAGCAGGTGCATCCCTTCACACTTGAAGTCTGCCCTGATAGCGATGTCATCTGGCAGCAGGATAACTGTCTGTATCACGAGATCAGAATCGTGCTACAGTACTTTGAGGAGGACGATATTGAAATCACGTTGGTGTCATGACTGAGAAATTTTCCTGATCTGAGCCCAATGGAGCATACCTGGGTTGGTATTTGGTGTCAGCTTCATGCCCACAAACCATCAGCTTATAATTAAGAGAATTGTTTGCACTGTGCATTGGCATCTTGTGTAAGGACACCCATATCTATGGGCAAGGAGGGACTGTGCAAAACCCCTGCTCTCTCCAGCCCAGTCCTTGGAGAAAGGAAGAAAATATAGTGTGTTCTTTCTTTCATGAAAACAATTTAAAAGTCAGTATGACACAGGTTTTTAACATGGTCGAATCTGAAAATTTTTTCTGGCGACTTACAGGTTGCCATTTGTCTTTCGAAATATTAAAAATATGCTATACACACTGGTCTAGCCTCCACCCCCCTCTTCCTACAAACTATTGTATTGGTGCCCTTGACATGGTGGTACCTTACAGCTCCAGAAACCACTGAAGATAAATATCATCAATGCCACACACAGTTGCTACTGTATTGGATTCCAGAGGTAAACAAACACAGTACTAAGCAGGTGGTCATAATGTTTTGGTCCATGAGAGTGTGTGTTTGTCATCAATACTAAATATTTTGCCTCTTGAAGGTAATTATTTGACAGTTACTGTCTCATATTTTTACAGTTTACACTAGTGAATATTCCTTTTAATACACTTCTATCTTGCATAGCTGTACTTAGAACAGCCAGTGAAGCTTTTAAATTACTTATTTGAGCACTCTTTTTTTTTTAATACAGGGTGGGAGGGCACGCAGTGCGACCGCCCCTGCAATCAGGAGCACTACGGCAAGGATTGCTCCCAACAGTGCCGCTGCCTGAACAGTGCTGCCTGCAACCCGCAGAATGGTGAGTTGATGGTAATTTTGTAAATGTAATGAGGTAAGACAATCACTGTTCAGTTGTTAAGTGGGCGTACAAGATGTGTTCAAAAAATACAGTGAATGAACGTTTTTAGCAGCTGCTACTGATGCTCCATGATTTGATGTAATTTTTTCTGGTTGTCTTATCTGATGAGACAGACAGCATTGAATTAGAACACAGTCTGACTTATTAATCAGCATCCAGAGATGCTTGAGTGAGGAGGTGTTTACCATGTGTGTTGCATGTTGTGGATTACAAACAATGCCTGAACATTAAGTTGTGTTCCAAGTTGCAGAAAAGTGCCAAAGAAAAATGTGAAATGTTGAAAGTGGGGTATGGCGATAATAATGCTGAAGACAGTTTTCAAGTGGTATGATAAATTTGAAAATGAACTTGGTAGAAGATGAGCAAAGGTCAGCACATCCATTAACCTCAAAAGCAGAAGGAGGCAAATATCTGAGAGAACTTTACAAGGGCATGCTCCAACATTTGCAGCACAAGTACGAAGAAAGAGACCAGAGAAATTGGCCTGTGGTTCCTTTGTCATCACAGCAATGCACTATGCCACACCTAACTTTTGATTCGTTAGTTTTTGACAGTAAAAAGTGTAACTGTCAGTCCTCATCTGCCCTCTCGCCAGATTTAGCACTAGATTTAACAACTTCTGGATCTTCCCAAATGTTATAACTGTCCATAAAGGAAAATATTTTGACGCCACTCCTGACACTCAGAGAGCCTAGCCAGAGCAAAAAATGGTTCAAATGGCTCTGAGCACTATGGGACTTAACATCATAGGTCATCAGCCCCCTAGAACTTAGAACTACTTAAACCTAACCAACTTAAGGACATCACACATATCCATGACCGAGGCATAGCGGTCACGCGGTTCCAGACTGAAGCGCCTAGAACCGCACGGCCACACCGGCTGGCCCATGACAGAGCAGCTGAACACCCTTCCAAAAGATGCCTTCTAGAAATGCTTCTGTCATGGATTCAGTGTGAGGATAAATGCATTGCTAGCTGAGAACAGTATGCTAAAGGAGATTAAATTGAATGCCATGTTGGCTTATTACGTTGTTTCTAGAAAAATTACTCACCACGTTTTCTATTGTACCTTGTATTTCTGAACTATGACCTACACTTCCATAGCTCATTAAGTTTGCAGGAGTTTTAATCCTACAAACTGGAATGAGGAACTTTTGTGCTTACTGGGTAACTTACAAAGACATAATTGACTTGTGAAGTAGAAGTTGATAGTATCTCAAATAATTTCTCTTGAGACATGTCCAGAAATTCATAGTGTAATCAGTTGCTTAAAAATTGAAAATTAACACAATTTTTGGGCATAGTTCTCAATGCACTTTGTAAGCTGCGGGATAAATGTTCTTAAGTCTATTTCATCCATTGTTTGATGCACTCAGGACCTCATCATTGATACAAAATCTTTTTCACTCATCAGTTACTTCGCAAGGCGAAAAGCCTGTCATTAACGTTCCCCATCTTTTGTTCTGTATAAACATCTGTAGCTTTTTTTATGGTTTCACAATACCCCAAAGCATAACTTTTTTCCACTGTGCAAAAATTTAACGAG
Organism: Schistocerca gregaria; assembly: GCF_023897955.1. Lineage (NCBI taxonomy): Eukaryota > Metazoa > Arthropoda > Insecta > Orthoptera > Acrididae > Schistocerca > Schistocerca gregaria. The sequence continues at coordinate 208,522,105 of NC_064929.1, read as the reverse complement.
GAGAATTCCATTTTCGATCAAAAATACAGTTTTGAATTGTTTCACTGATGGTAAAGATTGATGTCACTATTGCACTTATTGTTGTTTTGACTCAAGGTTGTAACGATCCATTCTCATTTTGTTGCCAGTCACAATAGAGACAAAATCTTGTTCACCTTCTAGCCTGAAGTTCTCAAGAAACATCCATGAACATGAGATTCTGTTTACTTTGTGCCGATGTGTGACCTGGTTTGGTACCCACCTTATACACAATATTTGAAAACCTAGTGTTTCAGTAGTGATGTCGTGCAGAAGAGATCTGGACACATTGTGTTCATTTCATCAAAAGTCAATTGACCGTTGCCACAAATTATTTCTTTAACCATGCCCACAATCTCATAAAACACAATTGAGGGATGCCCATTTTTTCATCAGTCATGAACATTTTCCCAGCTTTAAACTCAGGACACCACTTTTACACATTAGAATAATTCATCACACCACCCCATAAACACACTAGATTGTGCTTTAAATCTGGAATGGTGTGTTTCCCCTCGCAAGAAGAAACCAGATTATGCTCTTCACTTTACACCTGTGAGGATTCAAAGTAGAGCCACTTAACTTCAACACAGGACTGCATCAAGATTGTTGAAAAATCTTGATTGCTCACAGTTCTGTTACAGCTGACAAGGTCTTACTTATTCCTTTTATAAAAATTTTAATGATGATTTTGTACATTTCTGTATTAATTTCCATAGAAAAGTGCTCAGTTTGGTCCGTCTACTCAGCACTTGGAGGCAATGGCCATACATGTATATGAGTTGTGCTTTTGTGTGTGTACTTTTTCTAGTTTTGAGGAGGATTTTGTCCAAAAGCTTGAATATTTTACCAGTCTTCTTCATTGCACCTGTCTGTGACTGAACGTCTCCGCTGTGTGGAGAACAGCAATCTGTCTTTTCCATATAAGTGGGAAGAACGCTGTTTCTTTCAGTAATTTCTGCATACATTTGGGAAAAATACATTTTTTTTATTTTTAGTTAGTGGGGGATCTTCCGTCTCCTGTCTCATGCTGTATTGTGACAGTGCTACCTGTGGATCTGCAAACACTGTCAGGTTTGTTGTCAGTAGCAGGTACATACAGCCTGTAAATAGGTGCCCTTGTGTGGCTGGAATGTTCCCTTTAGATGGCCGTGCCACAAACCTGTCCCTGTGGCTAGCTTCTCTTGCAAGCAAGTGAAAAATATTGTATGTTAAACATAGCTAGTAATTTACAGAATTCATATAATTTTCAAAAGTTGGCTAAGACATTTATATATCTAAAAAATAGTTTTACTTAAGTGAGAGTGGTGTCACGGGCCCCATGACCTCATCCCCTCCCTCTTAGAATACTGTCACTTTCTAGTAACCAACCCAATCCAAAATAATCTCCAGTTTAAGTGGATATCAGCCTCTTGTTGCAGCCTTCAAACAAGTTAGCCTTTTTATTGAAATATTGAAGTAGAAGGGCCACACAATGTGTGTTTTCACTTTAATAGTTCTGCACCTGCATCCATACTCTGCAAGTGACCAAATGGTAGCTGGCAGAGGGTACCCTCTACCACAACTGCTCGTTTCTTTCCTTGTTCCACTCACAGATAGGGCAAGGGAAAATCGCTCTCTATACACCTTCATATGAGCCCTAATTTCTCATATCTTCTTTTCGTGGTTCTTGTGTAAAATGTATGTTGGCAGCAATAGGATTGTTCTGCAATCAGCTTCAAATGCCAGTGTTCTAAACTTTCTCAACAGTGTTCTTTGAAATGAATGTCTTCTTCCCTCCAGGGATTCCCACTTGAGCTCCTGAAGCATATTCGTAACACTTGTATGCTGATTGAACCTGCCAGTAACCAATCTAACAGTTCACCTCTGAATTGCTTCGAAGTCTTCTTTCAGTCTGACCTGGTGCGGATCCCAAACACTCGACCAGTACTCGAGGATAGATCACACTCTCGTCCTACATGCAGTCTCCAATCTGATCTAAAGTATTGGGATACCTATGAGTGGACATTCGTATGGGATGTGTCCATCCTTCTCCTTCATGATGCCCTGAACTCTACTGGGGACACTTTGAATGAGGTATTGGAATGTCTCTGGGGGAATGAGAGCCCATTATTTCTAAAGGAGTCGAAACCAGAGAAGGTAGTGAAGGTGGAAATTGGTGTTTGCAGCAAAGTTGACATTCTAATTCGTCCCAAATGTGTGGTAACACACTTTGCAGACATTAACTACATGTATAAGTTCTGTTCAAATTGTATCAGACTTTTACTTATGTGAATAAGATAAATCTTCATTATGATACTGCTGTTTGAGGCTGATGATCTTCAAAGTAGTCCCCTTCAGATTCTACACACCTCTCACAACGCCGGAAGCGTTGCTGGGAAGAGTCCTTTGAAAGGTGTGCAGCTGCCCCGTCAAATTTTCCATAATGCCTTCCATGTTATGAAATCTGGTCCGTTTCAGTGTCTTTTCCAGTTTATGGAAAAACCACAAGTTACTCACTGCTCTGTGTTGTGTTTGGCCAAAAATGATGAGTGAGTGCTTCATTGTGGTAAAGGTGCCCAGTGCCATAGAGTCTGGCCATTTGCGTCTCACCATTTTATGAAGGCGATGCAGGATCCCTTGGTAGTACACCTTATTGACATAAGCACCATCTGGGCTATCCTATTGATGGGCCACGCCACTGGAGTTAAAAGATGGTCAGAACTGCCTTGTTTTTTGGGTCTCGGGGATGATGGATGCTTCCATTGCAGTGACTGGAACTTCATTTCCGTATTAGTGACTGGAACTTCATTTCTGTATTGTACCCGTAATCCAAGGACTCACCACCAGTGATCACTGCGTTATGAAAGCTGGGATTACTGTTCACAGTTTCTAGCATCTCTAAATGAAGTTGTTTGAGTTCAGTTGTTAGCAACTTTGACACAAATTTTGCTGAGATTCTCCCCGAGATGTAAATGTTCTGTTAAAATGAAATGAGTGGATCCAATACTAATTACAACCTTGTTTCAAAGTTCAATGATTGTGATTCATCTATCATGCATCATTAGCATTTTTACATGATCAATAACAACCTCATTTGTAGATTTTGAGAGCCTGCATGAAGGTGCTTCACTCTTCACTGATGTGCAGTCATCTATGAAGTGGTTCTACTTTCTTTTATCCATGTGGCACTCATTCGTTTGTCCTGAAACATTGGTTGAATCTTGGGGATTGTTTCAACATGAGGATTGCCAAGCTTAAAACAAAATTTGATGCAATAACGTTGTTCCTCTTTTTCTGTCATTTTGCACCAACACAAAATCTGCTAACTACCACTTACAAATGTGCACTTTTCAACAGCTAGCCAGTGACTGTCGTTTCCTCAAGCATGAAAAACATCAAGGGTGTGCACTACATATGCCTAAAGACATAGAGAGTATACTGTTATCATACCATTGTTGGTTTCAACAATAAAAACTATGGTTTGATATTTTTCGGACAGCCCTCATTTCACTCAGTATACCTGCAAAATTAGATCATTGTATGACACACAGTTCAGGAGATATGACATTGTAAATATTGAGATGTGTGATAAACTAGCTTTATCTTAAAATGCAGTGCAAATTAGCCAGACGGTACTCATCCAGTATTTCATAATGAGAGCAGTTACAGACTTCGTGCAAACAGGCTTTCAAACAATTCCTAAACTTTGTCTCTCTTAGATGCTTAAAGCGAATATTTAACACCGTAACTTATTTGTAGTTGGGTGTTTGAAGCTGTTTTACTTATGAGAGTTCAATTCTTTAAAGAACTGGAGGTTTACTGGTACCTTCACAACAGACTTTCTAACACACAAATTTATAGACGTTAACAAATTCTTCTTTTCAGAAAAGCTTTAGCCCCATGCTATAGCCCATCTGAATTTTATATTCTCTCTACTTTGTCGATCAACAAAGCTCTTCTACTACTTTTATTGTCCAATTTTGTGCATTCACAAAGTCTTTCTGCAGCAGCATGTCTCACAAGTTTCGCCTTGCAGGGCACAAAGGGTTGACAGCAAATTCAGATCTTGTCTGCATGTATTCTGTGGACCTATAGTGGTAGGGTTGGGTAGTAGTGTTGCGTGTGTGTTGCAACTGTTAGTTGTGTTATTGTCTTGCGTAAGTTGAGTGGAGTGACAATGCTTACTATTGCAGAGACAGCATTGTTAATGGAGGTGGTTTTTTGTGCAGGAGGAAGTGATACGGAACATGTGAGGTGCAATTTAGATTGAGTTTTCATGCTTCAACATATCCACATTCTGACACTCTATGTGATTTAATTCACAAATTCCAGTTTGTTCAGTTCACGATGTACCACGAACTGGCAGGACCACACTTTTAACAGAATAGAAGGTTGAGGACATTTCAGACATCATGTTGTGAAGTCCAATAAGGACCATGCAAAACAAATAGCGTATTGTGAATGGTTTCAGCGATTGGTTAACTGGGATGGATTTGGTGTTTAGATCTAAACTTTTTCACTGATGAGGCCTGGTTTCACCTATATCGCCACATTAATTCCCAAAATTCATGAATTTGCTCATCAGAAAATTTACATGCCTTAAAAGAAACACCATTGCATGCATAGAAAATCAGAGTGTGGGTTGCCATAATGCGAGTGTGAATTATGGGGCTGATCTTTTTCGATACTATGCTCATTTCCAATGTCTATTGTTCCCAGATAATTTATCCATTTATTGCCCTCCTAAATTAAAATGAAATCTGTCATTCATTTTTCCAAAAAGACAATGCTACTGGTGATACTGCACACTAGTCCCTATGACTTTCAGGTGAAATCTTTGGAGACAGAGTAATTTCAAAAGGCTCTGGTCCTTGCACTCACCGGATCTGTCTCCACTCAACTATTTCCTTTGAGGTGTGACTAAAAGTTTGTGTATCAAAATAACCAAAAGGATATATATGATCTGAAGACAGTGATAAAGTATTATCTGCATTTGAGTTCCACATGAAACATTAGTACTGGTGTTTGCATATAAATGTTAACATGTTGAACTATGGCTTCAAGAAAGTGGAAAATGTTGGCGAGTACAGTGTATTTAATTGTAATTAATTTAATTGTTTTAATTGTAATGATGTTGAATTCCACCCCCCAACATAACTCAGCCACTAGCAGCAAATCCCAGCCCTTAGCTTATGCAATGACACAAATGTGCTGCCAACGTTCTACCCCCAGCAATGCAAGATACAGTGAGTTTGCCAATTTGGAGAGACTTTGTAGATGCATTCTATAATTCTCTCAGTATTACCTGATTTAATTTGACTACATTTAATGTTCACCTTGTAAGATCTTTTGAGTGCAATGTCCATTCTGTTAAACTGCTCCTACAAGTCTGTTGCTGTCTCTCACAGCATATTTTTTAAATTTTTATTTATTTATTTTATTTTTTTTTTATTTTTTTTGCAAACATCAGAAGTTTTATTTCTTTTCCATGAATTTGCTTTATGGTATATACTATCAATTTTTACTTTTATATGATTTATTTAAAAAATAAAGCCACTGCTTATGCAGGAAAGTGACTTCCTCCAAGAAATTCAGGCCAGCTGTGGGCCTCTACATGCAAAAGGTTATCGATATAAAAAGTGCATTTGTGTCTGCAGGAAGGAGAGTAGTTAACTTGAGACATCTGGTGTGCAGGAACATGTACATGCCGCCCCGGATATGTCGGGGAAGTATGCGAGCGACGCTGCGACTCGGGTTGGTTCGGCCACGGCTGCACGCAGATCTGCCAGTGCCACGATGACAACAGCATCGGCTGTGACCCAGAGACGGGCCGCTGCATCTGCAAGCCCGAGTGGAAGGGTGAGTCCGAACCTCTGTGTGACCACTACAGTTACTTACTCTGCTGGCACAGTTGTAGAATATGTCTGCATCTTATGAAATCTCTTGTTCCTTGAAGATGGGGAAATAGTGCAGTAGTATGTGACTTGACAAAATGTCATTGATCACAACTACTGAATGTTTGTGTCTATTGTGAGCTGTAAGGATGCTGGCTTAGCTTTTTTGACAAGCTAAAGCACGGAAAGTTGAAGACACAGATTCCATGCTGGACATGGGACACATGTTACGGGGGCTTAGAGAGAGAGAGAGAGAGAGAGAGAGAGAGAGAGAGAGAGAGAGAGAGAGAGAGAGAGAGAGAGAGAGAGAGAGAGAGAGAGAGTGGGGGGGGGGGGGGACGAGATCATTTATAGACTATTCTATTAGTCATTATATAGTAATTTCTAATTGGTAGAAATTATATTGTAAATTGTTTTTGTAAATGTCTGTTCAGATATTGTGAGGCAAATTTTTTTTCATAGTTTTGATGAGGTCAGTTATGTAAACATATTTTTTCCTGTAATTACTGACTTAATTTAAAATGCTATTGTGATGTACTTATTAAGAGATACTATATTTTCTAGTATTTGAGAATGAGGGCACTTACTAACTTCCAGTAAGCCTTGTACACAGTTTCAAAACTTTTGCTCACTGACACACCACCCACTCCCAAATTCCTTACAAAATAATAAGAGGAAAACAAAACTTCATTATCGGGCACAACATTTTAATTTACTAGTATCAACAAATCTTGACAAACAGTTCAGGATGTATGATGTCATAAATGTTGCCGTGCATGATAAATTAGCTTTTCTTAAAATGGAGCACAAATGACCCAGAGTATACTCTTACCATCGTTTGATAATGAGAGCACTTATACCTGAATTGGAACAACAAAGGGGTTGATGCTCGAAGGCAGTTGAGTGTGTAAAGGTGCGATGTTATTTGTTAGCAGGTGTGTTCACATGCCATATGGCTGTATGTACAATAGCTGTGCAGTTGCGTACTGACTGCTTTCTCATGATGCATTTTAACATGCAGTGTTGAGTTCACTTTGCAGGATCGTAATGGCCTTGTCACTTAATGAATACACTCCTGTGATTCTAGCTGGCTGCGGTGGTCTCGCAGTTCTAGGCGCGTAGTCCGGAACCGTGCGACTGCTACGGTCGCAGGTTCGAATCCTGCCTCGGGCATGGATGTGTGTGGTGTCCTTAGGTTAGTTAGGTTTAAGTAGTTCTAAGTTCTAGGGGACCGATGGCCACAGCAGTTGAGTCCCGTAGTGCTCAGAGCCATTTGAACCATTTCCTGTGATTCTAGTTTATTGTTATTTCTGTATCTCAACAACTGCAGCAGGAAGCAGACTGTTTTTTACAATAATCAGAAAAATATACATTTAATTGATATTTTCAATATGAAAGGGGTGGTGAAATAGAACTGAAATGTTCATTTAAATACAATAACTCACAAACGTAAAGTAGTATAAAATACTTGCCTACTTACGAATACTGTAGGGTGCATGCAGTACATAATACTTGTGCAGGGGGGCATTCCTTAATAACAAGATGATATTTATTGAGGAAGTGCAGTAGACACCATTCAGTTAAAAATATGAAACACAAACATATAAAGTAAAAACAAATTATGGCAAAGGACAAATGCTACATAGTTCAGAGACACTTTCTTCATCAGTATGACCATTATGTGTGTTCTAATCTGTGCAAGAGCTGCTGATTACACCATTTCTGTGTGGTGCAAAACATTACTTCTCTTCTCTGTTGTTATTTGTGCCACTGCTTCCTTTAACAGTTTCTGAATTTCTGTCTCAGTGAAGTTTTTGTTATTTGTTGCCAAATAATGGTAATGTCCTCCCAAAACATGTTGATGGCTTTGAAGTGGTAGTGGTATGGTGGAAGCCTAAGAATGTGTGGCCATGTTGTTTAGCCACTTCATTCACAACAAACTGTTAAAACTGTAGCTTATTTGTTTTTACTGTATCCATCTGATGGAAATCATCCTGAACTTTCACATTGTGGCATTTCAGCCACCCTACAATCTTGCCATCGTCAGAGCTTTATCTTCAGTAATTGAATGGTAAGCGGCATTAGCCATTACAGTGACAGACATCTGGTTTAAGTTTTCTCCTAATGACAGACATTTGTTTTCCTTGATTTGTAAATGAGCCGTCAGATATGTATGAAACCAGATGAAATTTCAGCATGCCAACATAATAATTCTTTTGCCCCTCCCTAGAAGAACAGCAGAATTTCCGCATGTACTATTGTCTGTCCAGTCTTTTCTGGTGGAATGATGGCATATATCCACATGTGATTGAGCCATACAATATCTTTGAATGACACTTTAACAGTGTTTATTAAAAATTGAAAATGCCACACTCCAATATCACCGAAAACTGAGAACTCTGACAAACATTAATAAAGAAGTCTTGCTGCCACTGAATAATTCTGCCTCACAAAGAAGAGTAATGCATGTTTTTTTTCTAGTTGGTTGTTCTGTTCTATGACAATATTTGTGTATGTTGCAATGAGTAGCATCTTGTTAGAATGAGTCCAAGTTGCTTAATTGTTGTTCTGTCCTTCTCCTTTTACATGGTGTCCACAGTTTGGATGAGCTAGGCTCTTTCCCTTTTGCACAGTATTTATCTTTATAAATTTTGGTCTTCAAACTGTCTTTAGTTCTTTTGGCAATCTTCATTAGAGACAATATAATCACACTTCTCCTTCTCAAAATATTCACGTGTCTGGTCATGGAAAACACGAGAAGATTGCTGAACTTTCTGTTTAGCAGACACACTTTTCTGCACCCCTCTGCTGCAGGCTTCAAACATTCTATGGTACAAAATAATCTCTCAACACAGGGAAACAAAGCACACAGGGAAATGGATCACAGCTATTTAGGCTACTGGCTTCAAATGTTTGCAACTGGTTATAGTAGCTGTAGCGTAGAGAATTAACAAAATTGAATGGAACAGAATGTGCGACCAATTGCATTCTCTGATTAACTGTTCTTATGGTAGCAGCTCTGTAAACAGCTTCATGTCAGTCACTTTGTTGTTATCATCCAGATATAGTGACTTCCAGTAAACTGTAAACATAATTTCAAACATTTTCTTGCTGAAATGTTTTAATGCTTAATACCAAGTATTTAACACATTCATTCATTTTTAAAATAATCAGATATTTGAACTTGTTTTATTCAATGGAGTTTGATTCTTCAGAGAATTGGGGTGGCAGAGTTACTGTGCTTTTGGTAGAGGGAAACAACAGAGACAGATCTGATAGAGTAACTACCAGTTAACTCCAGATTCCTTAAAGAACTGAACTTGAATGCATAAAACAGCTTCAAACATCACGTTAATTTACAAATGAGTTAAATATTTGACACTTAGCATGTAAATCTTTATTGTTCAAGACACTCTGTTTTAAGCAAAAACTAATTTTTCCTGCATCTCATGTTTATGATGCTTTACCTCCTGAACATGCAGATATATAATTTTGCAGGTAAATTTAGTGGTATATGTGGATACTATCCATAAACTGTGTTGTGGGATAGAGCTAACAGTAAAGAAGTATAAATTAAAAGTCATGTCTGATGTTGAAGTTTTAGTGCATAAAAAGAGAAAGTGTGGCACTGGCAAGTGATAAACTTTTTCCTTTCACCATATCATTTTGGGGAAGGGGGTGGTTGTCAAGGATAAAAGTTTCATAAAGTTTTGAAATTATGTATAAAATTGTTGAAAGTCCCTGAGTGCTCTGATTCTCAAATGCTGGATCAATAAAGTCTGGAATTTAGCTTGCCGTCAGTTACACACAATTTTTGTCATTAATACTTGTCTTATTCTGTTAAACTTTCAGTGCAGGATTGTGTGTCTTAATGAGTAGATTATGATAGAATTCAAATTTTTAAATTTAGTCAATAACCATGTAAAATATTCAATTCCCCCCTCTCACCCCTCCCTTCCCCCCACAAGCCATTAGATATGCACCCTGCAAGTGGGTCTTGGGTCTTGGTTCTGGGATGGTTGCTTGGTAATATAGATAAGTAATATGACTGATTTGGAAAAGAGACTGACAGCTTTAAGCAATTTTATCTTTAATTTGAATGGGTCTGCTCCATTACACCAGAACCAACTTTTATTACATGAAAATTTAGGTTATGATGGACAATCTTGTGAAGAAATTTAACACTGACACACAAAAAAGTGTGTGTGTGTGTGTGTGTGTGTGTGTGTGTGTGTGTGTGTGTGTGTGTGTGTGTGTGTGTGTGTGTGTGTGTGTGTGTTTGCTTTGTTGAGAAAGGACAGATAATTTAAATCAATTTTATATTGCGTGCGTATGTGCATGCATTTGTATGTTTGTTGTACCTAAAGAACTGCTCTAACATTGGCCTGGTGTTGTCTACCCTGGAACAGGTGTGAGTTGCGAGACCCGATGTGAGGAAGGCAGCTACGGGGAGAACTGCTCGGAGACTTGCATCTGCCAGAACAACAGCTCGTGCGACCCGCAGACTGGGGAGTGTGTGTGTGCTGCTGGCTGGGAGGGCCCTGACTGCACACAGCCGTGCAAGCTCGGGTTCTACGGGCTGGGCTGCAAGCAGAGATGCCCTGAGGTCATATACGGTGCGTCCAGAACCAGCTATCCACATTCGTATTCCTTTACTGCTTTTCACGAAAAGAAAAGCTGCCAACAGAAAATGAAAAGTGTGATGGCTAATTGTTACATATGAAGCTGCAATTACAGTTAATACTAGCTATACCAATACATTTTAAATAAGCTGCATATTTGAAACAACCTTGGTAACATGTGGGCAGGCAATTTTTTGTTTAGAATATACTACAGAAGTTTCACTGGGAAGCCCTTACACTTCCTTGATGCAGTCCCTCTCTCTGTGATTTCCGTATTTATTGGAGCCTTGAAGAAAGACACGTGTGGCTGTCCATTTGCTTTCGATAGAGAGGTGTGTGCTTGAATACAGTTGTGGTTCTGTAAGCAACAGCAAACATTTTTTCATGAAGGCATTGACCATCTTGTCTCACAGTGTGATTAATGTATTAACAGTTATGGCAGTTACTTTTGAGATACTGCTCAGCTTACTTACTTACTTACTTTTCTTCTGTCTCATTTTCATTAGGCTGCCCCCCCCCCCCCCCCCCCCCCTCCGTATTGATTTGCAGTGATTGCAAAGATATGCTTAATATATCTACATCTACATGACAACTCTGCAATTCACATTTCAGTGCTTGGCAGAGGGTTCATCGAACCACAATCATACTATCTCTCTACCATTCCACTCCCTAACAGTGCACGGGAAAAACGAACACACAAACCTTTCTGTTCGAGCTCTGATTTCTCGTATTTTATTTTGATGATCATTCCTATCTATGTAGGTTTGCTCAACAAATATTTTTGCATTCGGAAGAGAAAGTTGGTGACTGAAATTTCTTAAATAGATCTCGCCGCGACGAGAAACGTCTTTGCTTTAATGACTTCCATCCCAACTCGCATACCATATGTGCCACACTCTCTCCCCTATTACGTGATAATACAAAACGAGCTGCCCTTTTTTGCACCCTTTCGATGTCCACCGTGAATCCCACCTGGTAAGGATCCCACACTGCACAGCAATATTCTAACAGAGGACGAACTAGTGTAAGCTGTCTCTTTAGTGGACTTGTTGCATCTTCTAAGTGTCCTGCCAATGAAATACAACATTTGGCTCGCCTTCCCCACAATATTATCTATGTGGTCTTTCCAACTGAAGTTGTTCGTAATTTTAACACCCAGGTACTTAGTGGAATTGACAGCCTTGAGAATTGTACTATTTATCGAGTAATCAAATTCCAACAGATTTCTTTTGGAACTCATGTGGATCACCTCACACTTTTCGTTATATAGCGTCAACTGCCACCTGCCACACCATACAGCAATCTTTTCTAAATCGCTTTGCAACTGATACTGGTCTTCGGATGACCTTACTAGACGGTAAATTACAGCATCATCTGCGAACAGCCTAAGAGAACTGCTCAGATTGTCACCCAGGTCATTTATATAGAAAAGGAACAGCAGAGGTCCCAGGATGCTTCCCTGGGGAACACCTGATATCACTTCAGTTTTACTCAATGATTTGCCATCTATTACTACGAACTGCGACCTTCCCGTCAGAAAATCACGAATCCAGTCACACAACTGAGACGATAGCCCATAGGCCCGTAGCTTTATTAGAAGTCGCTTGTGAGGAACGGTGTCAAAAGCTTTCCGGAAATCTAGAAATATGGAATCAACTTGAGATCCCCTGTTGATAGCGGCCATTACTTCGTGCGAATAAAGAGCTAGCTGCATTGCACAAGAGCGATGTTTTCTGAAATCATGCTGATTACGTATCAATACATCGTTTCCTTCGAGGTGATTCATAATGTTTGAATACAGTATATGCTCCAAAACCCTACTGCAAACCGACGTCAATGATATAGGTCTGCAGTTAGAGGGATTACTCCTACTACCTTTCTTAAACACTGGTGCGAACTGCGCAATTTTCCAATCTGTAGGGTAATTTGAAAAGTTCTTGGAATGGAACAGAAAGAAATGACTTACCTTAGTGAAACTTTTTTATTTTTCAGTGAGGTCTCTATGTACACCAACGCACCTGGTACAGTGATGTTCGAGTGTCTGGATCCCATCTTGAAAATTAGATTCATCCAGGCCTGCAAAATAGCCATTAGCTGCCAGTTCTATGTTTGAAGAGAATATCTCTCGACCAAAAACAGATTGATCTTTGAGTAGAGATAGAAGCCTGATGGAGCGAAATCAGGTGGCAGATCCAGGTTTGACAGCAGTTCGTATCTTACTTCATGTGTTTTTGCCATAGCAATGACACTTGCATGTTGGTGAACATTGTATTGGCGAGAGGTGACGTTCTTCCTTACGGAACCTGGCCTTTTTTCACATATCTTATGCCGTATTGGTATGTGGAGTTAGTGTACTATTGTCCTGTAATAGTTTGACCAGTGGGAAGATAATTTATCAGCAGAATCCTTTTTGCATATCAGAAAACTGATGCCATGATCTTTCTGGACGACTTTACTGCTTTAGTTTTCTTTGTTGGTTGTTGTTGTTGTTGTTGTGGTCTTCAGTCCTGATACTGGTTTAATGCACCTCTTCATGCTACTCTATCCTGTGCAAGCTGCTTCGTCTCCCAGTACCTACTGCAACCCACATCCTTCTGAATCTGCTTAGTGTATTTATCTCTTGGTCTCCCTCTACGATTTTTACCCTCCACGCGGCCCTCCAATACTAAATTGGTGATCCCTTGATGCCTCAGAACATGTCCTACCAACCGATCCCTTCTTCTGGTCAAGTTGTGCCACAAACTTCTCTTCTCCCCAATCCTATTCAATACTTACTCATTAGTTATGTGATCTACCCATTTAATCTTCAGCATTCTTCTGTAGCACCACATTACAAAAGCTTCTATTCTCTTATTGTCCAAACTATTTATCGTCCATGTTTCACTTCCATACATGGCTACACTCCATACAAATACTTTCAGAAATGACTTCCTGACACTTAAATCTATACTCGATGTTAACAAATTTCTCTTCTTCAGAAACGCTTTCCTTGCCATTGCCAGTCTCCATTTTATATCCTCTCTGCTTTGACCATCATCAGTTATTTTGCTCCCCAAATAGCAAAACTCCTTTACTACTTTAAGTGCCTCATTTCCTAATCTAATTCCCTCAGCATCACCCGACTTAATTCGACTACATTCCATTATCCTCGTTTTGCTTTTGTTGATGTTCATCTTATATCCTCCTTTCAAGACACCATCCATTCTATTCAACTGCTCTTCCAAGTCCTTTGCTGTCTCTGGCACAATTACAATGTCACTGGCGAACCTCAAAGTTTTTATTTCTTCTCCATGGATTTTAATACCTACTCCAAATTTTTCTTTTTCCTTCACTGATTGCTCAATATACAGATTGAATAACATCAGGGAGATGCTAACAACCCTATCTCACTCCCTTCTCAACCACGGCTTCCCTTTCATGCCCCTCAACTCTTGTAACTGCCATCTCGTTTCTATACAAATTGTAAATAGCCTTTCGCTCCCTGTATTTTACCCCTGCCACCTTCAGAATTTGAAAGAGAGTATTCCAGTCAACATTGTCAAAAGCTTTCTCTAAGTCTACAAATGATAGAAACTTAGGTTTTCCCTTCCTTAATCTAGCTTCTAATGTAAGTCGAAGGGTCAGTATTGCCTCGCGTGTTACAACATTTCTACGGAATACAAACTGATCTTTCCCGAGGTCAGCTTCTACTAGTTTTTCCATTCGTCTGTAAAGAATTCGCGTTAGTATTTTGCAGCTGTGACTTTGTTGGTATTGAATAAATATGTTACCGCTGTTTTGACTGTTGCTCTGTCTCTGGGATATAGTAGTTGACCTGAGTTTCATCTGTGGTCACAAACTGGCACAAAAAATTCTGTTGGTTGCTATAAAAACAGTTCAAATGATGTTTGGACATTTCCATTCTGATTGATTTCTGATCCTACATAAAGAGTTGTGGCATCCATCTATCAGATAATTTGCTCATATACAATTCCATTGTTAAACTGTGATATGCTAATTCAGGTGACATCTCTGCAGCATCAGGAGTTTCTCCACTTTCAAGCGGTAACCCTCCATGACGATTTTATGCACTTTTGCAATAATTTCTGCGCTAGAGGCACATGTTGGTTGATCACTACATTCATCGTCATCTAAGCTGTCCCAACCAAATTTAAACTCTGTTGTCGACTTGGAAACTTGAAGGAAATTGGCATTTCCTTTGCTTTCGTACCTTAATTTATGAGGTACTCAATGACTTTTCAGATCTTGATTTTTTAAATGATATTATTGTTATTATTTTTTAAAATTTCTTGTCTTCTCAAATCATTACATGGAAACAACAGCAAAGAGAAGTCCCATCATAGATCTCTACCCCTGATCTCTGATGTGTCATTGTGTTCACTCATGAAGGATGACCTATTATTGTGTGGGAACACCTTCATGTTTTGGTGGTGATTCTGCAAACGTTTGAAACTGTCCATGTAATTGTAGCTTGCAGAGTGGCATTTAACAAGTCATTCTTCCCGTGCTCTGTATCTTAATATATAGTACAATGAGAAGTACCCTCTGCCATGCACTTCACAGTAACTTGCTGAATATGAATGTAGATGGAGATGTGAAAGTAGATGTACACGCTGCAAGAAACTGTCTAATGAAGAACAGTCAAACATGGCACTGGTAGAGTCACCTCGAAGCTGGCAATCACAGCTCAAGTTTCAGAACATGGAGTGACGGTCACAGTGTGAAATACAAACCAGTTTAATATCACCACCTGATGCGGAAGTGTGCTGGCAGCAGGTTGAACCACAGTGGTGTAAGTTAATTGCATGGCAAGACTCTGTGGGAGTTTTCCATCATTGCTGGGTAGTGCCAGTCAGTAGAAAGTTGTCAGCAGAAGTGCACATTTACATTGCATGTATGTTTCGTCTAATGCAGGAAGACAGTGCTGGATTTGTCTGATGTCACTTTTTATATATTTCCATGTAATGTGACAGACCCCAGATGTATGAAGCCCAAGGCTAGCTTTTACACTGCCTAGAAGGTTCTTCATTTTTTGCAGGTGGTTGAAATACTCTCCAAGAGAAAACCGAGAGAGGGCAGAAATTGGTAGATATGGTGTACATATGCAGACAAACTAATGATTACAATTGCAGAAAAAACTGAGAAGCAGCCTCACAAGCTAAGCAAGTCAATAATGTGTTGGTCTACCTTTGGCCTTTAGACAAGCTGTCATTCAGTTTGGGATTGATTGATAGGTATGTTGGATGTGTCCTCCTGAGACATACTGTGCCAAATTCCATCCAGTTGGAGGGTCCTGCCCATAATGCTCCAGATGTGCTCAATTGGGAAGAGATCCAGGGATTTTGCTGGCCAAGGTATGGTTTGGCAAGCGCACAGACAAATAGTAGAAACTCTCACCGTGTGTGGGCGGGCATTATCTTGCTGAAATGTAACTCCAGGATGGCTTGCCATGAAGGACAACAAAACAGGGCTCAGAATATCATTGACATCCCACTGTGCTGTAAAGATGCCACTCGTGACAACCAAAGGGGTACTGCTGTGAAATGAAATGAAATGGCACCCCAGATCATACCTTCTGGTTGTCAGGCTGTATGGTGGGCGACATTGTTATTCCAACACTATCTGGGAAATGTCCAGAGAGGTCTTCACTTGTCATTAGGACTCTGTTCAAAGCAGGACTCTCTGAAGACAATTCTACTATAGTCAATGGGACTTCAGGCTGATGATGTGTCTGGAGATGCTCTGTACAACGATGGGACACCAAACCTGACTGTCGCCCATAGTATTGCTGTAACAACCAGGAGTGATACTCCTATCAACCAGTACTAATCTGAATAACTGCTTGCATGAGGGTCAGAGGTGGACCAACGTGTTATTGACTTGCTCAATTTTTGAAGATCTTTCTGTTGAATAAATCATCCATTTTTTCTGAAATTATAATCATTTGTTTGTCTGTACATGTACATATCAACTGATTTACATACCACTTGGCTAATTCCTTTATGGTGCATCTTTTTTGTCTTTAATGTATATGAGCTCGATTGGCTGATTCTTGTCGTAGCTGCACCGATGTATGGCAGAACGTGAGCTTTTGTTCTCTTTCATTCTGTTCTCCTTCTGTGCTCTTGTTACTGCATCTATGTGCTCCCAGCACCTTCTCAGTTTCCTTAGCCATGCTAGAGAGAGCTTTCATAGCTTGCAAGTCATATCTGAAAGTTAGATGTATTTCTGAGCCTTGCAAAAATGTCATTAGTTGATGCTTTAACTTATGTCTGGGTTAGTCTGCAGCTCCTAAGTGTTATCTGCCTCATTGCCCTGAACAACTGAAATGCGCGTGTATTACCTTCTTTCGGGCTTTCGCAACCGATGGTTGCTTCTTCAGGAAGGAGAGGAAAAGACGAAAGGATGTGGGTTTTAAGGGAGAGGGTAAGGAGTCATTCCAATCCCGGGAGCGGAAAGACTTCCCTTAGGGGAAAAAATGGACAGGTGTACACTCGCGCGCACACACACACATATCCATCCGCACATACACAGACACAAGCAGACATATTTTTGTTCATGTGCCTGTCTGCCGGCGCTTTCCCGCTTGGTAAGTCTTGGAATCTTTGTTTTTAATATATTTTTCCCATGTGGAAGTTTCTTTCTATTTTATTACCTTCTTTCAGTATACAAATGTCATTTCAGTGTTTCGTATACAGATTTCATTTCAGTGTTTCGCCAATTGTTTCCAGTGCTTCTGGTTACACTGAGCTTTGTGGTTTTATTCTGCAGGTATTCGTGCATGCGACCACGTTACTGGGCAGTACTTGTGCCGGCCAGGTTACATAGGACTCACCTGCGAGCATCCGTGCCCTATCAATACGTACGGCCTCAACTGCCAGAATAAATGCACCTGCAAGAATGGGGCGGACTGTCACCATGTTACAGGTCAGTATACAGTGAAACTATAAGTTATATGTATGTGTATACGGTTGTAAAGTGATGATGTTCACAATTTCACAAATCAAAAGAATTTTCGAGTTTGCCATACAAGATTAAAAATCTTACCTCAGTGCTACTGCACAGTTGTTAAACATTCATGCTATTATAGAACATTTCGGCTAAAGTTATATGCTGTCAAGGAGACATTTGCATCTCTTCTCCCATGACTTATGCGATTACCAATTGCAGATGGCAACAGCAAGGTACAGTAGATGAGTACCACTTTATATTGTCAAATGGTCATCTAAAATCAGTAATAATAAAGAAATTATAACTACCTAGTCCTCCTTATCTGATTCCTTGTAGAGAATTCTCTCAGTGAACTTTTTGCATTTGATTAACACAGAATTCCAAGATTTCGACCATATTCTACTCACCAGGTAATGTTGTAGGTACTATAGGTCTACACACACACACACATACACACACAGCGCCCCATCTTCAGTCATAAAGCTTCAGTTCCTGAGGTTCACCTTCTATCGTGACACTCCTGTCCTCAATCAGTTTAGTGCCTTCTGTGTCACAAACAGCATGTGAATGTCTGTGGCAGGTTCCTCGCTGATGTTCTCCCCAACCATTCTGCTTAATGAATTTCATTGTAGCTTTGTTTGGTAAGTTCCAGATGCTGACAATTCCTGATGATGTGTGCATCGAAGTCCTCTGTCATGTCAACCTAAGTTTTTTGTGGTTTTTATTTAACCAGGGCATGCCTGGGGTCGATTTCCTGCTTCTTTCTTTTCCATTTATGTGACTGTTATTCTGTGGATGTCAGTTGGCACTGTTCTCATAGTTTGACAATTTTATGACAGGAGTTGTTCATAGACAGCCAATCTCAGTGTGCCCAATCTCATTCATTGCCATAACCACCTGTTTGGTATGTGTCAAATTCCACCAGACTGGTGCTGCGTATTAAGCACAGTGCCAGTGCAGCTGTAGGAGCATGTCAGGCTGTGAATCCCAGGTGGTGCCAGTAAGTTTACAGATGGTGACATTTCAAGAAAATACTTTTAGCTTTGTTTCTTGGCAATGATCTTTGTACATGCGACTTCAGTCCAGCTGTACTCTCAGGTGTTTCAGAGTATCGTAATGGCATACTTGTCCTTTCCAGGATGTATTTAAATTTCTCTTGGCTTCCCGGTTTCTCAGATGAGAGGCAAAGACCTGTGTTTTTCTGGGATTTGGCTTTCGGTTGTTACCTCATAACACTTGCTGATCTCTCAGAGGACTGCTGTCAACTTAGTCTCCACTTCCTCGAAGGTTTTGTCTTGAGCTGCAGTTGCTGTGTCATCTACACAAACAAATCGTCTTGTTCCGGGCTTGATTGGTTTGTATTTGTATAGCAGGGGTGTCAATACATTACCCTGAAGGAAGTCATTCTTCAAGACTGGCTCCTCTTATTATACAAAATGAAAAAACTTCCCGTTTTGCAGTGAACATTTGTAAACAGTGTTAAACAGTAGTCTTTTGTGTTGGAATATATCTTTGCAATCAGTTTCTTATGGTTGATGCTGCCATATGCTACTGATGATGGATCTATGAATGCAATTCCAGTAACTTGCAAGTATTCGACCACGGCATAACTTTCCTGGGGCAAAAACCTGACTGGTCATTATCAAGGTTTTTATTGGCATCTTGTAAGATCTGATTGATGGTCAACCTTTCTGGGCATTATGCAGTTGGCAAAGAACAAAAACTGGTCAGAAGTGTTTAGGATCTATTGGTTCTTTTCTACGCTTCAGAGTGCTACAACTTTGAACAAATGTGTCAGTATACTTGGAGACATGCATGATACACACCATGCTGTCTTAGAGTATATTTATTCACAACTGGTTTCGATCGTGGACTATCTTCACAGTACTAGCACAAAGAAGGAAACAAAGTGAAAATTTGGAATATCATCACAAGTTACATTTTCATCGGAATTATTAGTTGGAAGAATTAAGTGAAGAAAAGAAAACTGTTGGGACAACTTTGTACGTCATGCGCGCTATTTAACCAGAAAAGATTTTTTCGTATTCTGACTAATTATTCTCACGGGAATGTAATTTGCATTGATATTCACAGTTTTCACTTTGTATCCATTTTTGTGCTAGTTCTGTGAAGATAGTCCATGATCAAAACCAGTTGTGAATAAAAATATTGTAAGACAGCACAAAGTGTATCATGCATTTCTCCAGGGATACAACACTGGTTTCACACCAAAACTTAGGAACATAAAAAGGACCAAATATAGTGTTTAGTTTTGCAAACAGTTAAATCAGAATTTCAGCTGCTCTGTTTCCTTCTGTCAGTCAATCACAGCATAGAGCACGTGACATGACTGTGTCACTGTGTGTGAATGACTGGATAATTCAATGCAAGCTGTGTGCATTTTAGGAATGTTGATTAGCACTCATTTCCCTACAAGGGTTCCTTCTGCTTTCACTTCTGTGACCCTGACCCAAAGAAAATGTAGCAGCAGTTTTTGTCACATAATACTGAATATTGTAAGGTAACTGTACTATATAAAATATGCATCATAAAAGATTAAGCTTATTCATTACTAATACTGTAGCACCCAGTGGCAGTGTACACTGACTTAGCAAACATCATGGTATAGTGGGGCACAGGTGTGTTGTATACACACCATACTCCCTCCGTGCCAGCTGCACTAGTATACGAGACCTTCTGAGAAGTGGTTGTGCAAGTGATTTGTGTAACATGTGACGACGTCATGAGCTGATGCTTCCCAAATGAGTGGGAATTTCGATCTCGGCAGTGCTGCACGAATTCCACTTCACATTTTCAACCGTATACAGGGTGTATCATGAATGGTCCAGCCACCCTCAATGACTGTGACAGGTGACATCTGAGACAGGTCATCAGTAGTGACAGAAGAACAACAGTGCAACAGATACAGCTCAATTCAACATAGCACGTGCTAGAAACATACCCCAGTGGACAGTTCATACAAACACGGATTCTGGGGGTGTGTGGGAGCCACTGCTGCACAGTGTCACTGGGTATAACGACTTTAATTTGTTGCCACTCACCAGAGATGGACACTGGAACAATGGCATAATGTGATGTGATCAGAGGAGCCACAATTTCGACTGCACTGTGCTGATGGGAGGCACCATTTGTGGCAGACTACATGATTCGATGGATCCCATCTGTCAAGAAGGTGTGGTCCAAGGTGATGGTGTCTCTGATAAGGTAGGAGGTCCATTTTCTTGGTATGGAGGGACCTCCAAATTGTTCCGGAAGGTACTTTGAATGGTCTGCGGTATGTTGAGCTGCTCGGGGACCATCTGCACCCATTTTTGCCCTTCCAACACCCTGATGTTCTGCTTTGTTTAAAGATGATAACGCAATGCCACATCACTTACACGTCACCCAGAAATGATTCCAGGAACGTGCAAGGGAGGTCTGAAGAATGTAACGGCCCTCTGGGAGCCCAAATTTGAACCCCGTCAAACATATCTGGTGTGTCACGGAGCGCAGGTTCCGTGCCGTTGATCCTGCACCCATGAACAGACCAGAATTGGCTGTCTCTTTGCAAGTGATTTGGTGTTACCTGCTTCCTGAGGAGTACCAGGGACTTGTAGACTCATTTGCATGGCATTTCATTACAGTCTGCTGGGCCACAGGAGGCTCAAAGTATTACTTGGTGCCTCTCATCATGACATTTGCTAAGTCAGTCTATTAAATGAAATTTACCTATAGACAGCTGCTGGAGATTACTCCAGTGTTGGCACTGCACAGACTTTTTTGTGATTATTACAACCCTACAGCTACCCCCCCTTCTCCCACACCCGTATGTACAATCAGAGAATCAGTGTACGAGTTACACATGTCTGACAATTTTGCCTGCAGGAGTGTGTCGGTGCCTACCCGGCTGGACAGGTGTAAACTGCTCGCTGCCATGCCCAGAGAACACATACGGCATGAACTGCAGCCAGCACTGCAAGTGCCAGAACGGTGGGAAGTGCCGCCGCAATGACGGTGCGTGCCACTGCGCTGCTGGATGGATGGGGGAACACTGCACCAAAGGTGAGGATGGGGCAGGCCCCGCTGATATTGGCCTGACGTATACTACAATATTAGGCCAATTTTATCCAAAATTCGTATTTCAAAAATTACAGCGTCATATACTCATAGATTAAACTATTGCTGCTGAGGTTAACATTTTTATGTTCTTTAATAGGGTTCGTAGGGGTTGTCTTAATTACCGAACTATCAGTTTAATAAGTCACAGCTGCAAAATACTAACACGAATTATTTACAGACGAATGGAAAAACTGGTAGAAGCCGACCTCGGGGAAGATCAGTTTGGATTCCGTAGAAATGTTGGAACACGTGAGGCAATACTGACCTTACGAATTATCTTAGAAGAAAGATTAAGGAAAGGGAAACCTACGTTTCTAGCATTTGTAGACTTAGAGAAAGCTTTTGACAATGTTGACTGGAATACTGTTGTTCAAATTCTAAAGGTGGCAGGGGTAAACTACAGGGAGCGAAAGGCTATTTACAATTTGTACAGAAACCAGATAGTGGTTATAAAGTCGAGGGACATGAAAGGGAAGCAGTGGTTGGGAAGGGAGAGTGAGACATGGTTGCAGTCTCTCCCCAATGTAATTAAATCTGTATATTGAGCAAGCAGCGAAGGAAACAAAAGAAAAATTCGGAGTAGGAATTAAAATCTATGGAGAAGAAATGAAAACTTTGAGGTTCGGCTATGACATTGTAATTCTGTCAGAGACAGCAAAGGACTTGGAAGAGCAGTTGAACGGAATGGACAGTGTCTTGAAAGGAGGATATAAGATGAACATTAACAAAAGCAAAACGAGGATAATGGAATGTAGTCAAATTAAATCGGGTGATGCTGAGGGAATTAGATTAGGAAATGAGACACTTAAAGTAGTAAAGGAGTTTTGCTATTTAGGAAGTAAAATAACTGATGATGGTCGAAGTAGAGAGGATATAAAATGTAGACTGGCAATGGCAAGGAAAGTGTTTCTGAAGAAGAGAAATTTGTTAACATCGAGCATAGATTTAAGTGTCAGGAAGTCGTTTCTGAAAGTATTTGTATGGAGTGTAGCCATGTATGCAAGTGAAACGTGGACAATAAATAGTTTGGACAAGAAGAGAAAAGAAGCTTTCGAACTGTGGTGCTACAGAAGAATGTTGAAGATTAGGTGCGTAGGTCACGTAACTAATGAGGACGTATTGAATAGGATTGGGGAGAAGAGAAGTTTGTGGCACAACTTGACTAGAAGAAGGGATCGGTTGGTAGGACATGTTTTGAGGCATCAAGGGATCACAAATTTAGAATTGGAGGGCAGCGTGGAGGGTAAAAATCGTAGAGGAAGACCAAGAGATGAGTACACTAAGCAGATTCAGAAGGATGTAGGTTGCAGTAGGTACTGGGAGATGAAGGCGCTTGCACAGTATAGATTAGCATGGAGAGCTGCATCAAACCAGTCTCAGGACTGAAGACAACGACGAAGACAACGACAACGATGACGACGACGACGACGACGACGCTTTAGCCACTGAGGTCACATGCAGATTTATTTTGAAGAATTCATAAGGCCAGGGCTTGTGTTCAAGAGGCTCTTGATTTCCCAACATGCCAAAGCACTTAACATAGTATTAAGAGTGCTCGAACAATAGTGTGTCACTTGATTCGTGCGGTGCTAATGCGAGGGATATGCGAGAAACTATGAGCTAGCCACTACTTTTGTGAAACACAGAAGGATATAGCACTAAATTCTGTTCTCTTATAAACTCATGCTTTAACTGAACAGTTTGTAACAAAAGTTCTCATACATGTACTGATACCCTGTTCAAATATAAATGCTGCTTTTTAAGTAAATGTAACAGTCAAAAGTGGAAATTTTGGTCTTCAAAAAACATTACTTGATTCTAAACACAGATGAATATTTTACTAGATTAAGAGACTGTAATGATTTTGTAAGTAGTTGGAAATGAGAAATTCAGTCACTGTCCGTGTATTAGAATACCAGTTTACATTACCAGCTTTTAATGAGCTTTAGAACACTTGAGGGTGACTTTCAGACGAAACAAGAAAGAAAATTAATTGAGAATGAAATCTCTAACAAATGAAATAAATCAAATTAAAGTGACTAATTGTTGTCTCTAGAATAAATTACAGTGGCAATATCTGTTGTGGAGATAGTAACACTACATCACTGGACGATTGGGACTTCAAGAGTTGGACTCAATTGTTGTTGCAATAATTTTTTTTATGCATTAGTCATTGTTATTACATAAGACTAGCACTATAGAAGATACTGCAGTCTGTGTTTCATAGTTGCTCAGGCACAGTGCGCAGAAGGGTTGGAGGGGAACAGTTATACCAGCCTGGCTGCCAACTCAGTTAAGTGCAGGGAGGGACTAGTGAGCGGGTAGCAAATTCCGTCATGCTGCCAGCCATGGAAATCTATACAGTGCTCTTTGGCTTTTTAGGAACATCTACCATGTTTAACATGAGGTTTGCGCGAGTCGTTTTTGTAGTCTGGATTGAACTGACTTTAAAAATTGACAAATACCAAACAATGGTACTCATTTCTGCAGCAGATGGTAAAATTCTAGATAGGGCCCCATTGGCATGCACATGTATTTAGTGCTGCAATGTTGTTGATGCTCATCGTGACATACAACGGGAAAGAAAGGGTGTGTGTGTGTCAGCTGCTGGTTCTACGCATCCCAGCCAATGAGAGAACAGTGGGCACATGATATGTTTGGAAGCAAGAGACATTGTAACATTCCCACATCAGTACTTGGATAAAAACAGCTGTGTTTTCAGGTCCCACTGCAACCAGAACCTCAGAAATTGCAAAATATTTGAAAGAAATGGTGAACATGAAGATATAAATTTCAGAGTTGTACTGCTAGGATGATGATGATTAAAAGTAGTGATACCATAGACGACAGGGTTGGTAAGTGAAAAACGTAGAAAAGAAAATGTTCCACAGATTAATGTGAACAATTTAGTTTTGGTTATTTTTTCTCCTTGTATTATCAAAATGTAGACAGTCAATAAATGGTACAAATTTAGGTTAGGTACAATGTTACCTTTTTAGGCAGATGCTTTGTCAATAAAACAGTTTGTAATTTTGATCAGTCTGAATATATTAATTTTTTTTCCCAAGAAGCCTTTTGAAAAAAGTGGGTCGCCTTATAATCATGTTCTTCTTATACTTGGGTAAATACAGTACATATGCGCACTATGTTTGAGCCTAAAGTTCAAAGGATGTATGTTGTACATTCTTCACTGCCAGCTTTTATAGCCCTCATTCAAATAAGTGTTTTACATTATTGTACAGGGTACAGGAAACTAACCAATAAGAAGATCAGAGTGGCCTAGGGAATGTCACATCGAGCATTGTTTTCGAAAGCATCGAATTATCTGATACTTGCCCTTGGCATTGACCTGTGACGACATTAAGATAATGTACACTTCCATTTCGTTCTTACACAGTGTGACATCACAGATGCTATCAGATGAAAACAATCTGATTAATATATATTTTAATCAAAATCATTTGAAGAGAACATAAAACTATTGGGAACAATCATTGGAATTAGGGGATTTTGAGTGGGGACAAAGGAAATGAAATTCCCAATCAAAAATACATAGCCAGACAAAACTTACAAAATTCCAGTACAACAACATCACATGAATTATATTGGTTCCATACCATCTTTTGTGACCACAATAAAAGATTTATTTAGTCCACACCTATTTCACTTTATTTAAAAGCATATTCAGTGCTCTTTGCAAGAACGTGGTTTTTCTTAAAAAATCTATTTGACAGGAATGTAAACTGATCTCATGTTTTAAATTAGTACTGTTGCTAAATCACTCTCCTGGAAATGTGGTGCCAGTTTCAGTGTATGGGCAACAAAAATATGATTTTCAATATTTTGCATAAGTATTAGTTGAATCTAAAAATTCAAAATGCTGTCATAACCTACTCATTAAGAGGTGTAATATTATGTTAAAAATTTACTCAATAAGACAAGTATTACAGGTACATATTGTGTGTGTGTCTTGGGGTAGTGTAATTGATGGTGCACAAATACCTGTAAATCATTCATCCAAAGTTTGAGAATGACAGCACTTAGTGACTTCCAACAGAGATTACACATAATTAAAAATAAGGATGAATTCAAGAAAACTGCAACTTCTGTATTTAAAATATATGTAAGTTACAGGTCTTTTTGTATATTTCTGTTTTCATTTTCTTCCTTGCTATACATATTTCTTAAAAAGATATAACGCAAATCATTAGAACTGTATTGTTACACAAAAGATATGTGTGTCTGTCTGTCTCCACAATGTGTATAATGAGAATTAATTTTTTTTTCTTTTTTCCAGTCTGCCCTGAAGGTTATTATGGAGATCACTGCATGAAACCATGTGAATGCAAGAATGAGAATTTTATCTGTCATGCAGTTGATGGTTGTGTGTGCCGTCATGCATACACGGGTAAGGAATGTATTTGATAACTTCTGACAAACTCCTCCCTAACAATAGTCCACCTCATTTTGTGTATATACATAGGTTGGAACTTAAATAGTGGTGCCGGCCGAGGTGGCAGAGTGGTTCTAGGAGCTACAGTCTGGAACCGTGCGACCGCTATGGTCGCAGGTTTGAATCCTGCCTCGAGCATGGATGTGTCTGATGTCCTTATGTTAGTTAGGTTTAAGTTCTAGGGGTCTGATGACCACAGATGTTAAGTCCCAGAGTGCTCAGAGCCATTAAATAGTGGCAACACTGCTGTGGAGACACTATGCAATGGAATATACTATTGTCACTGATAGCACACATTGATATACCTACCTTACCTCCGAGCGGATGGACTCAACCATCCCACGTCACTGGCATGCACACAATCAAGGGAAGCACAGTAACTTTTGAGTGAGCAGTCTAACGTAACGGTGTCACTATGTTTTCGAAACAGGAGCAATGTAGTTGGATCAAGATTGAATGTTCCAGAAGTCGTACAGCATGATAGTGTCATCTAGGTCTTCAAGTCACATTTGGGGAATCAGCATTGCCGTACAGAACGGTGGAAAGCCGTCAATGAAGGTTGGAAAACTGTGATAGACATGCATCGGGCAGGTCGTCCTAGTGTCTCTGAAGAAGAAGACGTGCATGTTGTTGCCGCAT
Organism: Schistocerca gregaria; assembly: GCF_023897955.1. Classification (NCBI taxonomy): domain Eukaryota; kingdom Metazoa; phylum Arthropoda; class Insecta; order Orthoptera; family Acrididae; genus Schistocerca; species Schistocerca gregaria. The sequence goes on along the minus strand of NC_064929.1, from coordinate 208,495,427 downwards.
TAGTGGACTGTTATTGACACCATACAATTTATGAGCTGATCGACGAAACTGGATTAGCGTATACAACTGTGCTTCGCATCCTGAAGGAATGCCAGGGCATGTAAAAAAATCACGATGGGTTCTGCATGACTTGATGGAAATGCAGAAATGGATGCATTACAATGCTGCTCAGATGCACTTGGAGCACTATGAGCGTGAAGGAGAGCCTTTCTTGTGCTGTATTGTCACACTGGATGAGACATGGGCCACATTGTATGAGCCAAAACCGAAATGCTAATCCAAAAAATGACATCAATATGGGTCACTGCAAAAGTCAAAAGTGTGTCAGAGCACCAGTATGGTGAAAGTTATGGTGATTCTCATGTAAGACTGTGATGGTGTTATCCTAACGCGATACGTTCCTCCATGGCAGTCAGTCAATGCACAGTATTTCTGTTCATTTTGGAGCATCACCTGCGACCAGCTTTGTGAAAGAAGCAGCTACAACTTCTGTGCAACCTACCCATCATCTTGCACGACAATGCGCGGTCATATACAGCGCAAGATGTGGCTCCTCTGTTCGGTCGATCGGACTGGGAAGTACTGTACCATCCACCATACTCCATGGAATTAAGTCCTTGTGACTTTGATATGATTCCGAAGATGAAGGAACCACTATGTGGCTTTCACTTCAGAACTGTTACAGAGATTCAATAGGCAGTAGACCACTCAATTCGCACCATCAACAGAACAGGCTCTGCTCATGGTATACTAAGTCTTCCACATCGTTGGCAACGGGTTCTACACAATGCTGGTGACTCCTTTGAAGGACAGTAACAGGTGCAAACATGTAACTCTTTTGTATTGGTTGTGAATATTAGTTGCCACTATTTAAATTCCAACCCTCAAATATTTCCTGAACTTCCCATATTTTTCAATCTTTTCCTTGTTTTCCCTTGAAAACTGTTCCAGATTTTTAATTCTTTCTGATTGTACCCTTCAAATTGTAGAATATTTTTCTCTGTTATTCCTAGTTCTTCAATTTAATTTTGTTTTCAGATGTTGTTTAGTTTATTCAACCTTTGGCTTGTGCAGTCAGAGGTTTTGAATATTTCTGTTCACAAAATTACTGGAATATTTATAGGGCTGACATGCCCTCACTCAGAAATAGGTGTCTAATAATAAGGATGAACCCTCGGTTTGACATTATATTCAATATATTCTGTAGACTTCACTATTTTTTTCTTATTACTTCTTATTTTACATCCAGCTGTTGTGTATCTTCCACTGTTTATATTTTACTGGGAAATCTTCTTGACTTGTCTAGACAATAACTGATAGCAAAGCATTCTCATGCATTTAAACATTCAGGTCTGACCTCTGTAGGTTAATGCTTGAGGTTTGTATTTCCAGAGGTTCACCTCTTTTCATATTGATTCTTGCTACTATTGCTGATTTTTTTTTTTTTTAGTGCAGTTCTAATGAAACACACTCTTTTACTGTTTTTGTATTCTCTTTCCATGTTAGCTTGTATGTAGCTGCATTTTTTTTAAAAAAAAAAACATACATCTTGAAATTGTTCAGTCAAAATTCTTAGACAAGTTGCATTTAGTGTACTTGATTGTTTGCTATATTTTTCAGAAGTACTGTTAGTCACTTACACTTGTAAGTTGAACAATGTGTCTTCACTTGCTGGAGTTGACAATAAACTTACTGTTGATCATATTTTTGTAGCAACAAAACTACAAGAACGGTCATGTCAAATGGCAGCATTCTATTCTCATTAGTGTTAGAACCACTAGATAAGTCTTGTGTCAACTAGACAGAGTTGTACAGTGAATTAACTTTGACTTTGCCTATCAGGCCCCAACTGTGACATCCCACTGAGCCAGCAGCAGAAGCAGGAGACGGCCAGCTATGGCGGCGTGGCGGCTGGCATCGTCATCTCTCTCATCCTGGTCGCCATCATCATCGGTCTGCTCTTCTACTTCCGGCGGCGCGTCCACAACCTCAAGACTGAAATCGCCCACGTACAGTACATCGCGGACCCACAGAGTGCACCAGGTAAGGTCGGCAGCGCGCTTTTGTGTACAGATGGATCGCAGTCCCAGTGACATGAGTTTAGCAAATTTGGAGTCTGAAGAACCTTCTGAGAATTTTGAATAACATTTTTCTATGCCTTTGCATTCTGAGGTATCATTCGTGTTGAAATAAACTTACATATACTTGCATTAAACAGTGTGATTTGGGAGGAATGTCACGTAATTTGTGAGGTGATTCTGTATGTGAAAATAAGCTGAAAAAGTCCTACGAACACGTGTCCGATTTTAGATCACTATGTAACTGGAGCAGGTTGAAGTCTACACGTCTGTGAATGTATGCGAAGACGGTTGTGAATATTACTTACCAAAATGCTGTGTAGGTGCTGTCATGGACAGAATAGTGATGGGACTGATGAATGATCCATCCATCAAGAGGTATGAGGGTTCTCTCAACAGATGGCAGCACTAAGATGTTACACTCGGGCAATGACTGCACAGTGTACCAAGTATACAATTGTGGGTTGGATCAGTGAGCAGTCATGAAGCCATGTGTGTCCTGCTTGAGCGTTGTTTAATTGAGCAAGTTCGTTGCATCTGTGAATACTAACATGCCACCTGTCCGTGACAGAATACCAGAAGTGCTTCCCTTATTGATGAGCTCCTGTGCCAAGGTATTTCCCAGGGTTTTTCAAACATTATGTGAATTTGGAACACTACCCAATGCATGTAACATCAGAATGTGAAGCTGCCCATTCACTTGAGAATAGGGAAGAAATTATTGCAATGGTACAACGGAGTCCCACCACCAGTATATGGCACAATAACTGTCAGCTTGATATTCCACAAATGTGTGTGTGGCGTATGTAACATTCTGAGGGCTCGCACCCACTCCGTGTGCAGCTCGTTCAACATCTGCATCTAGGTGACTCATTAAGTAGACAATAATTTTGTGAATGGATGGCTGTGTGCAGAGATGTTGTGCAACACACTTTATTTACAGTGGTATCGTGAACACCCACAGTCCACACTCATTGATGATGGAGAATGCACATGACACTTGGGAAACAAAATTCTAAGTTAGGTTCTCAGTGAACATCTGGTATGAGTGATCACTCGGTGGTAGGCCCAGTGTTCCTCCCTAATTGCACGACAGGCGCAGTATATGCACTTTTCCTGATAGATCTCTCATTTGGAAGACGTGACATTGGAGTAAAGATGGCAAAAGTATCTGCAACATGATGGATCACAGATTCACTGTACCAGACAAGTATTCGAGTATGTGAGTAACACATTTTTTTCAACCAGTGGATTGGTCATGGTGGGCTCACTAACTGGCCTGCCAGATCACCTGACCTAATCCCAGTTGGACTTTTGTTTATGGAGCTGGTTGACAGGGGATGTATACACTAGAAAAGTAGATACATCTGAAGAACTTGACTCTTGCATCACCGATGCTTTTGCCCACATTAAAGCATGTCGAGATGGTATTTGACATGCAACCCCACATGTGCTTCAATACATTGACAAATGCACTGAGATGACACCTCTTATAGATTGGGTCAGTCGTCTATTCCACTATTATTGTGTCCACTACAGCACCTATACATCATTTTGGTAAGTAATATTCACACTTGTCTTCATACTCATTCATGAATGTGAGTAGTCTTAAACCCACTCCAGTCCCATAACTATCAAAAATTGGACACATATGCATAGGACTTTCTCAGTTCATTTTCACATGTAGAATCACTTCACATATTACAAGACTTTCCTTCTGAATGACCCTTTATAGACGTGGATGGAGTATACCAACCTGTCCCTCTTTCCCCTCAGGTCAGTGGGGAAATGAAGCATAAGTTTCTGCTGGACATGGGCTAACAGGTGTGTCTGTGATAAGTATGGTAAGTTTTGAACATCGTGCAGGCTACAAAATTGAATCCACTATGTTGCACACTGAGAGTGACAGGCAGGAAGAATGTAAATTTGCTGGGATCAACTCTTTTCAATTTTCGGGTAGTAGAGCAGAACTTATGAGTACGCATGGAAGTCTTATCTCACATGAATAATGGCTATGGCATGGAACTGTGACCTGAATTTCTACTTAAGCAGCATGCCATAATCAATGGCAAACAGCTCAATGGAATATCATTAGTTTGGAGGAAACTGCTATAGGTGCCGGACTCCCAAAAGGTTTACCATGAGGCCAAAGAGAATCTGGAGTTTATTGTCTAGTAACATGCAAGTCAAATAGTTGATTTAGTATACAGGAGAGTTGTCAATTTGTTAGCATTCCCTCTTGCGTTGCTATGCTTGTCACCCTGGATGTAATGTCCTGGGTGATTGGACTACATTATTCTTGAACCAACTGTTCCTCCAACCATTCTTCTCTTTCAATGTACCAAAGAAATCATTTGTATCAGTATTGATTTGTGGCTCTGTCTGTACTTGCTGTAGAAGGCTAAGTGCAGTAATGATATCGTACAAGTAAATGACCCACTTCTCTTGTCAATTCTTTGCAGACCGACACCACTTCGACAATCCAGTCTATTCGTACCAGACTAGTCCGCGCACTGTGGAAGATGGAACGGGACTTCTCCTGAACAACGTACACAAGATTCGCAATGATCTCGGCTACAAGAACAACAACACAAAGTTCGAGCAGCAGAAGCTGGGACTTGCAGGATGCACTGCTGATGACGAAGATACAGGCAGCTGCACAGGTAACTGCCTCTCTGTGCCTGTGTTATTCCAGTGCGATTCTGCCATTTGTTCACTTCTTAAGGAGCTTTCTGCTGGGCCACTCTTGCAGACTTTAGTACTGTGCTACAAGGTGTATAATGTTAATGAGTGCTTAATAGAACATTCCATGATTACTGAAGTAAACAGCAGTTATCGTGAATACATGTACAGTAGGCATGGGAAAAACTGACCAGTTAAAAACGATACCAGTATTTTAGTTCTGAATAACTGGTATTTTTTGGTGTATGTTTGGTCTTGGTTACAACAGGTGTTTTAATTTTTACTAATAACCAGGCAATAAAATAAAATAAAATAAAATAAAAACGAAATATCAATTAGCCACAATGGCAATGGTAATTTTTTTTCTTTTTAAATAAACCTTTTTTAAAAAAAGGAATAATTTGTATTCATAAAATTTGCATTGCTCTGAGAAAAGCAACATTGATACATTGATCAAAGTGCCAAAGGAAATGAGCAACAAACACGCGGCATAAGAATTGGTACAGCATTGTTGAGACAATAATGTAACTGTTACCATGTGGCATGGCCTATTAAAGGATACGCATATACATGAAGTGTGCAAGACTTGCCCTCCTGGTGTAGATGGTAATTTCCCACTGTCATCATCTGATATCAGTTGTATTACACAATAGCACCATCCCTAGTCTGAAATTATTTTATGAAGTGTGGTATCAGTGAGGTAGCATGCTTCATTAGCTTTGAAAGATTAAAAATGGGAGGAACCGCAACCAACTTTTGACAATATAAGGAAAAAAAGTAAAACTTAACAGTTCATCCATAGTTTACAATAGGAATCAGCTGGTCTGCTGCCTGTGTGTAAACAACATGCTTCTATCTGCTTGTAGTTCTCCAAAACTGACAAATAAGCACAAAAAATAAGAATTCTTCAGCCCCAGTTTTAACCCTTTAGCACTGACTATTCGTAATGTCCAAATAGTGGTATGAACTTTGAGTACAATAGGAGAATATTTGTGTTGCTCTTTTATTTTTTTATAGTAGTAGTCAACAACTTACTTATCACTTTTCGAGAAAAGAGGCAAACGTTGGATGAACTAAGTTTTCTTTTATTTGCATATTTGACTTAATATTTTGGTTCTGTGTATCTTGAAACTGCAGAACTCAAAAAGTTGGCCTTTGTTTGATTTCTATGTTTATTACAGGAACAAATAGGAATAAAAAATCGATTGTTTCAGAAACCAGTTATTTTAAATGGTTTTTATACTCCAATTAAACTGTCATTGGAAACAGTTGGTATAACTGAAAACTAATTGTTTCAGTGATAGCTGCCATCACTAATGTACAGTGAGTTGTCCTGTCATCACTGACCATCTCATCTCACCCAACTGCATCACACAGAAGCTTAGAGGCACACCACACACACGTAACTCGTACACTACTGCGAATACAATCAAGATTTATCATTTTATATCTTTATTATTAAATTATTTATTAGTCAAAGAAATCTGCCTGTATTTAAAAATGTAGCACTTAAAAGGATTACATTATGTAAATCGTAATCCTTGCAGTACCTTCAGATGACCAGGTAGTAAACTGCCTGTTCATAACCACTTATTGATAGTCACAAAAAGAAGCAGCAACCACTTTTTTAAAGTTTCATTTTAATTAACTCAGCATTGCACAGAAAGAGAGAATTCTGTATATCTAAATGCTTTTATTTCTTTTTCTCTAATTTCTAATTGTTGGCACAAACACACATTATTGCATTTACAGCATTGTTTGTTTTTGTAGTAAATGCTCTCTCTACTAGTAGTGAATATATTTGCTTGTAAAATGTCTTCTACTTCTTTACAGTAATGTCGCCTTTGTGTACATGTATGTAATTACTTAAAACACTTAAATGTGTTGCTTATTATTATATTTAAGAATCACATTTACTTATTCAATAGTTGTATGGTATGCTGTTGTCATACAAAGTAATGAATGTGGATAATAATATTCTTCAGGTGCCTACGGTCTGTCATATGAGCATCCGGCATCAGCAAAAAACAAAGATGCGGATGCATGTAATCCCAATGTGAATGTTTACCACAGTATTGAAGATCTGAGTAATTCCAAAGTGGAGCATGTTTATGATGAAATTAAACAGAAAGAAGGTCAGGGTAAGTAGATACATTTTGACATGTTCTTGAAACATTAAGTTGGAATCACAGATGGAAGGGTTCAAGAGAGAGGAGGATCATAACAAGAAATTTGAAAATTTGTAAATGTAGAAATTAACTTCTTTATTTAATTGCCGGTTATCATGCTTTACTGCAGTATTTCTTCCCTCTCTTTCCCAAATGTAACTATGCCAACACAGTGATGGATTTCTTATCTTCATGTGTCATATCAACATTGTTGTGGCAGAAATATGAATTACCAGATACCTGACATAACGTGGTGTCAAGTTTTCTTTTTCTTTTTCTTTTTTTTTTTAGCAAGTACCATGTATGTCAGGAAATGACTGGAAAAAAAAAACTCCTGTTCCACATTTTCGTGCAGTCGGGGTTAAAAAATTACAAACTAAGGAATATGTTAATACCCTTCTAAATATGAGCAAAACACATGTAAAAGACGTATATGAGTAAAAATCACAATCCTCTCTAATAATTTGTATAAAATCTGTCTATAAGTGAAGGAAATTAAATGTACAGTATGATGTTTATACAACAACTTGCAGTAATGAATTTAATCAGCTCTTAAAAAATCACAGATGTGTAACAGTAAAATAAAAACTCACCAAAAAAATTGAAATTGATATCTGGGTACAAGGTAATGTAGCCATTTTATGAAATGCTGCAACCACAGATTATACATTCAAAACACACATTTTTGAGAGATAATCATTTGCAATCACCCATAAAAATAAAAAAAAACTGGTGAATATGTTGAATTAAACCAAAAACATCACAGCAGCTAAGTAGTTTAACCATAATCATAGATGCAGAAATCACCATTGCTATTATTGTTCAATGCTTTTTTAAGAGCTGCATTTCCTATGCTAACCACCATTAAAGTGTTCTTTTAGGCTTGATGAGTGGAACAAAGACTTGAAAATTCTCCAATTGACATTACAAGCTTATTAGATGTCGGCTCAGTGAATTTCTGTAAACTGTGTAAAATGTAAATTTTAAAGCAGGCTCAGGTGCTACAGTTTCACTTCATGCCCTGTATCACCGCTGCCAATCTTTACAACCTACAGTGTGTGGTGTGTGTTGAGGTGCAAAGTAAATATGTCAGTACTGTATGTAGTTGTTGCAATTGCATTGTGTCAAATTTGAACATGAAAGTCTTTGAAATGTACTATTGCAAAACCCTTGCCTATTTCCATGTGACATCTCTGTCGTGACACACCATCTACACAAAAAGTATATTTTCAGTACTTCACAAAATGCTTTCACCCCTACCTGCACTCCTGTTGTTGAAGGTCCACTCCCTCTATCCACACGTCCAGTAGGCGAATTCATTTTACATGTGTTTGTGTGGTATGGTGGCTGTGCTGACTATTGAGTGAGTCAACAAATTGCCAGCCAATAAGAGTTCACTAGCCAGAAATGGGAAATGTTTCCTTGACTATGAATGAGCATATTCTTTCAGACTCAGAGTTTGAATTTAAAAGGTTGGTAACTGATATTGTTGCTGAATACAGTACATCAGAAATAAATGCAAAAAGATGAGACTGAGTTATAAATGGCACAAGAAAAGGTGGTGGCTAGTCCCATTTGTCACATATTGGCTCAGTCCGGAACGCTTCGTGTTGGCTGTCTTGTTTTTCCATTATCGCTGCAACTTAGCAGTAGTTGTATCATAATTGCACAATGAAGCTAAATGTTGCAAATTGTGTTGGTAACACTGATCGTTGTTAAGTCAGCATTTCCTTTCTCAAGCCTCCCTTCTCTACAATGGCCTAAAATATTCCCTTAACTCCACCATCTTGATAACATCAAATGTCAAAGGGGAAAAAAAATGGAACACAGTCAAGCGAGATGTACAGTTAGAACTTACTAGGAAGAAATGTAAAATTTAGGAATTTTTAACATTCATCTTATGTGTTTTTCGCAGGGTCTATGAATTTATGGTGCAGAATTGCGAAAAACATAAAATCAGAGAACATATACGTGAAGTTGCACTGTAATGATCTCTCTATTAACAAGCAATCTATAGTGTGTATTAGGCATGGAATAAAAGGAAGATAAAGCATTGTGAATTTTTTTGGAGGTGAAAGGTTGTATACAAACTTGTACAGAAAGTAACTTGACTTTGTAACAGTCAAAGGAAACAGCTGGGAAGCAGTAGTTGAGAAAGGAGGGAGACTTGCTTGCAGTCCGTGATGTTATTTAATCTGTACGTAGAGAAAGTAGTAAAGGAAATTAATGATGAAATTTGGAAAGGGACTTAGATTTCAGGAAGAAGAGTTAAGAACTTTGAGAATGAGATTTTCACTCTGCAATGGAATGTGCACTGATATAATACTTTCTGGAAGATTAAAACTGTGTTCCCGACCATAACACAAACTGTGGGCAAGTGCTCTACCATCCCAGCTACCCAAGCATGACTCACGATCAATCCTCAAGTTCTGGAAGTTTTGCAGGAGAGCTTCTGTGAAGTTTGGAAGGTGGGAGACGAGGTACTGGTACAAGTAAAGCTGTCAGGATAGCACCTGAGTTGTGCTTTGGTAGCTCAGATGGTAGAGCACTTCCCCACGAAAGGCAAAGGTCTTGAGTTTGAGTCTCGGTCTGGTACACAGTTTTAATTTGCCAGGAAGTTTAAAGAACTTTGAGGTTTGATGATGATGTTGAAATTCCATCAGAGACAGTGAAAGACTTGAAAAGACAGTTGTATGGAATGAGAATGAGTTAAAAGATGAGCATCAACTAGAGTTGTTGTAGACTTAAGTAGTTTAGGAAAAAATGAAATGATCATGTGGCATTGACAGCCAGGAGTCTCCACCAGGAGAAATTCAGCTGCCAAGTTAAGAGTCTTTTCAATTGGTGCCACATTGGGTGACTTATGTGTCAATGATGATGAGGGCAACACAATGCTCAGTCCCTGCCCAGTGAAAATCTCCAACCCAGCTGGTAACCAAACCCAGGCCTTCTACATGGCAGTCAGCTGCACTGACCACTCAGCTAAAGAGGTGGACAGTAGTTAAGGAAATGAGACACTAAAACTGTTATAGGAAATTTGCTATTTGGGGAGTAAAGTAACTGACAGTGGCTGAAGTAGAAAGGATATAAAGTACATATAGCTGTAACGTGAAAAGTGCTGCTGAAGAGCTGGAATTTGTTAATCTCTAATATAGATGTAAGTGATAGAAAGTCTTAAGTGAAAAGTGGATGATAAGCATCTCAAACAGGAAGAGAATTAGAAGCTTTTGAAATGTAGTGCTATAGAAAGAACACTGGAGATTGATGGGTAGATTGGCCAAATGATGACAAGGCAGTGAATCAGATTCAGGAAAAAAAAGAAGGAATTGGTTAATAATACACATCCTGAGGCATCAAAGGATCCATCAGCTTGGTAATGGAAGGAAGTGTGTGTAGCTGCATCACACCAATCTCCACACTGAAACGTGTGTGTATAGCTGCATAACACGAATAACTTGATAATGGGTTGGTGCATAAGTTTGTAGCATTTCCCCGTCCTCACGTCCGTACTTCTGTCAGGACCTCGTCTCCTACATTTCAAACGTTGCAGAAGCTCTCCTGCAAAAGGAGATGAGGTCCTGGCAGAAGTAAAGCTGTGAGGACGGGGCGTGAGTCGTGCTTGGGTTGTTCAGATGGTAGAGCACTTGCCCGCGAAAGGCAAATGTCACCAGTTCGGGTCTCGGTCTGGCACACAGTTTTAATCTGCCAGAAAGGTTCATATCAGCGCACACTCCACTGCAGAGTGAAAATCTCATTCTGAATAATATATTCTGTTTATAAAAGTTTGCCAACAGAAAGGTAACTTTCTGATCCCGCAGCAGTAGCAACCACAAGATTTTGAGACGATGAACTCATAGAGTCATGTTTGGAGCGAATCTTCATCTGGAAAGGAAGTACCTTGAAGATTATTCAATAGAGAGCAGAAAAGGTGAAAATCTGAGAGCACAAGATCAGATGAATAAAGTGTGTGTGGAATGACTTCCCAACCTAACTCCTTTATATCCTTTTTATCAGACTAGCAGAATGTGGACAGGCGTCGTTGTGGAGTAGCATCACTTCACGCAATCTTCCTGGTCACCATTTTCAGATTGCGTGTGCAAGATGTAACAGTTGTTGACAATAAATGTCAGCCATGGTCGTTACACCTCAGAGAAGCAATTCATAGTGCATCACAGTATCACTGTTCTGTGAGATGCAGGGTTCAGGTGCAGGTCTTTGTACAGGGAATTGCTGCTTTGTCTGGGCTCAACCAATCCTTTCTTTTCCTTAGGTTAGCATGAATACCCCATTTCTCATAACCAGTAACAATACGGGATAGGAATGGTCAGTGTTGTCCACTAGCCAATTGACGATGAGGAGGAAGCACAGCTGCATATAGGGCTACCTACTGATTTTTGTGATTTTTGGCTTAGAGCATGTGGTACCCATATGCCTGATTTTTTTTAATCTTCCCCATTGCATGCAAATGTCGCACAGTGATGGAATGATCACAGATCAACTGACGAGGCTCACTGTGGATTAATACACTTAAATGATCTTCATCAAACCCCTAAGGTCATCCTGAACATGCAGAGTCACTAGTGTCAAAATGGTCCTCCTTAAAATAAGAAAACAATTTTCTCACTGTGCTCTGTGCTGTGGTATTATCACCATACGCTGTGCAAATGTTTCTGGCTGTTTCCACTGCCTTAACCCCTCTATTGAACTCATGCAGAAGAATATGTCTGGAATGTACAGAAATCTTCACATGGCTCTCTATTGTCTATCATCCGCAGCTCCACTCACTATCTCCAGATGTGAAAGTGACAATATGGAAACTCAGAGAGAAACAGTGAACTACATATAAAAACTGACAGTTGATAAATAAACCCATAGCAGTTCGAATACCAGCATACAAAACGAAACTGGTACAAACTTATGCACAACCCCAATAAATGTTGTGTTGTTACTTATCTAGTTAAGTAAATCTCTTACCCTCCCTTTATGTGGATCTCTATGTTTGCTTGCTTTCTTTTTATTGTTGTTAGTAGCTATAGCTGTCAAAACTATTTTTACAATGTGGACTGTAAAATTCACAGACATGGAGTACGATCATCTGGACTACAGCAGACCAGCAAGCTCATGGAAACCACACTACCAGAGGATGGCCAATGGTATTGGACCCCCAAAAGATCCAAATGCCCCTGATGACAAGCCTTCCAAGTCGTCGGATTGAATGTGTGCATTTTTCAAGGGATGAGATAGCACATAAGCGGGTTTTGTTCTGCTCGCCAAGATAAACTGCTTGTGAATCTCACAAATAGGAGGATGTGATCAGCTAAAACCCTTGCAAGAGATCTGTTTCATCTGATCTGAAAGACTCGAGTGTAATGCTACTTACTACTGACAGAGGTATTCTGATAATTTTTTGTGGTCTCTGTGTCAGGATAATTTTAACCAAAGGGTGAAAAACATGAATAAACACAAGAATCATGTGGAGTGGCTATAGCAGTCAGACTTGATAAAATGATTATATAAACATAGAGGAGGCAAACCACACCAGTTCTAACTAGAAACTGTCAAGCAAGTTCCTTATCAGTGTGTGTGAATGAGTCTCTCTGGAGTGTATTACAAACTGGAAAAAGCTCTAAAATATGATCAAAATTAGGATTCTCCCCTTCATAGCAAGATCTAATGTACTAATAAGTTTCTGCTGCTCAATCGTGTTCACATCTGTTTGTTACAGAGCCTATGAGATGACTGCATTTTTCACCCTTAGAATTCTAATTTGTAAGTCTTCTCAAAAGTTATTAGGAGGTGTGAAATGTCAAAATTGATGTCAATGAAAATGTTAGTATTATCATTGCCATCTCAGACATGAGAAGATGATAAAGCCTGCTGTTGAATGTAAATCTGAAATTTAAATTAATGAAAATGGCTCAGTGGATTACACCATAACTCTAACATTGTTATATTTCCACTTCCACCTGTCATTTGTCTGATTAATTTTCTTCATTCAGTTACAGTTGTTCTTGTACAACTCCTTATATTGAAATTTCCACCAAGACAGGTACGATTGCATGAGGTTAGTATGTTTGATGTGAACTGATTCCAAGCAAGCTAACCTGGCAACTGATTAATATTAAACAGGGTGTATTAATATTAAACACGGTGTAATTCTTGGAGTGTTTGAAAAATTGTGCAGAGTCAAAAATGTGAACATTTGACAGAGAAAGCACAAGAGTTCATGAACAAGTGTTAATACAATGTTGTGTAATGAACTGTTGTGAATGAAATATGATCCTTTAGAAAGTAGAAGTGGATTGTGTGTTTACCTCGTTTGCTAGTTCAGGGGTGTATTTAGAGTAATGATTATGAAATGCTTGTGACGTTTGTGAATTTTCTCACCTGTGTGAGGAGGACTGTTGCTAATAAAATAATTTATATTTTTCCAAATGAACTGTGATTAAACAAATTAGTATAATTGTTCACTGTAAATAGTTTTAAGTAAATGATACATATCTATTTTATATATCGATTACATAATAAGGGTAGCCACCGATTGAGACTGCAATAGTTGTTCAGACATTCCAGAATGCACCTAGGGTACAATTACAAGAAATGGTGGGTGCTGTGCTGAATGGTATTGGCTGCTAAACATTTATACGTGAGTAATGCTGTGCTCACATTCTTGTGAAGTCAGGACCAAGAACCTGCCTTGAAAAAAATATAGTGTCTCCTTTTTCTTATATTCTTAAGTTGAGGTGACTGTACATCTTGTGGCAATAACTGAAACAAGTTGGCAATAAATCTAAATGAAATGTATATAATGTTTACTGTTCATACAGAAGATGGCATGTTTAATAAACAATGCTGTTTTTAATAAAACTATAACAAATTCTATGTCTTCTCTTAGTATGATATTAAATGAATACTTAAATATGTACATGAGAGAGTTAATGTAGCCAATAGCTTTTGCAATACATCAAAGAGAGCTCTCCCCTTTTTTACTGTTATATGTTTCAGAAACATGTTAACAATCTGACCACTCCTATCACACTTTTATAAGACATTATTGACTTTATTGAATGACTGATACATGTAATGACTGCAAGACTCATTCTTACATCTACATCTACATACATACTCTGCAATCCACCATACGGTGCATGGCGGAGGGTACCTCATACCACAACTAGCATATTCTCTCCCTGTTCCACTGCCAAACAGAATGAGGAAAAAATGACTGCTGTATGCCTCTGTATGAGCCCTAATCCCTCTTACCTTAACTTTGTGGTCTTTCCGCAAAATGTAAGTTGGCGGCAGTGAAATTGTACTGCAGTCAGCCTCAAATGCTAGTTCTCTAAATTTCCTTAGTAGCAATTCACAAAAAGAACGCTTCCTTTCCTCTAGAGACTCCCACCCGAGTTCCTGAAGCATTTCCGTAGCACTCGTGTGATGATCAAACCTACCAGTAATAAATCTAGCAGGCCGCCTCTGAATTGCTTCTATGTCCTCCCTCAATCCTCAGTTGCCTGTATTCTCTCTGTCTACAAAAAATGTATCATTAGGATGACTCATCTCATGAACCCAAAATAACATATTGATATTAATGATGATCAAATAGAAATGTTAGCCAAGATCACCCATTAGAATTAAAGTAACTGAAACTTATATTGTAAGTCAATTCAGTGTTAATTATATGTTAGAGTTGACTATTCTTCTTGTAGCTGTTCATTGTAGGTCACTGGAGCAATGATGCAATTAGAAAAAAGGGCAGATAATTCAAGTTTTCTGAAAGGGTTGTCAGACTGAGGCATACAACTATAGGTCTGTATTAGTAATGATAATTCGTTAAAGCATTAGAGATCACCTGTAATGCTGGTGAATCATGACCCTTTTTGGAGGCCAAAAACCTTCTGCACATCTCATCATGAATTCTCAAAGAGTAATATTGTGGAGCTTTATCACTGTAGTAGAAATGGTGCTGCTTTATGATGATAAAAGCATCATAATCGAGGTCAATAGCAAGAAGAGCAGTAAATAAAATATTCCAAAAAGTGCTAAACAGCCTATCACTTAATTTAGGAATAAAACACAGTTTATTCAGTTGTGTACAAGTCAAGATGAAATGTCTACAACAGTTCAGAGTCAATGGGATGGGGGGGAGGGGGGGGGGATATGGAAAAACCATTGTCCACGATTCCTGGGTGTACATATTGATATGAACTCAAATTGGCAATCATGGTACAAAACTTCTCAAACAACTGAATTCAACAAGATTTGTTCTCTGCATAACTGGTGATTTTGGTGATGAAAGCTGTAGCAAATAGGGTTACTTCTGTTCATTTTACGGGCAGTTCCATACATACACACAAAAATTCATTGCATAATGTGTGGTCACCGTCCTCAAACTTCACTTGGACACCTGGTAAAGAAATAAATCTATTCTCTTATGAAATTTATTGTTGAAGAATCAGGCACAATTGAAAAGTAATCGTAGAATTCATAAACATAACTAAAATGAAACTCCTTCTGAACAGGTCTCGGAAGACCCAACAGTACTAACCAACTGCTGTATCAACCTCAACTGATAGGTGTCACTGGATGTGGATTTGGAGGGGCATGTTGTAAGCAGAATGCTCTCCTGGCCATTTTCAGTTTTCATGACTAGAGTTGCCACTTCTTAATTGAGTAATGTCAGTACCCGTGGTCTAGGGGTAGCATCTTTGATTAGTAATTAAAACTTCTTCGGTCCCGGGTTCAATCCCTGCCACTGCCTAAATTTTGATAAATAATCATCATTGGCGGCCGAAGACTTCCGGCATAAGAAGTCGGCCTCATTATGCCAACGGCCTTGTCAAACAGTGCGGAGGAGCGGATAGAGGTTCAGGGCACTCTCTTGTCCTAGGGGTAAGAAATTGCCCCTAAAGGCGGAAGAATCAGCAATGATCAACGACATGAGGATACAGAAGGCAATGGAAACCACTACATTAGATATACGTAATGTGTATCCACAGAACATGTGGCCTGTAGTTGAAGAAGTGTCATGATGATCTCTCCATTGGCAAAAGATTCCAGAATAGTCCCCCATTCGGATCTCCGGGAGGGGACTGCCAAGGGGGAGGTTACCATGAGAAAAAGATTGAATAATCAATGAAAGGATAATGTTCTAAGAGTCGGGGCATGGAATGTCAGAAGCTTGAACGTGGTAGGGAAGCCAGAAAATCTGAAAAGGGAAATGCAAAGGCTTAATCTAGATATAGTAGGGGTCAGTGAAGTGAAGTGGAAGCAAGACAAGGATTTCTGGTCAGATGAGTATCGGGTAACATCAACAGCAGCAGAAAATGGTATAACATGTGTAGGATTCATTATGAATAGGAAGGAAGGGCAGAGGGTGTGTTACTGTGAACAGTTCAGTGACCGGGTTGTTCTAATAAGAATCGACAGCAGACCAACACCGACAACAATAGTTCAGGTATACATGCCGACGTCGCAAGCTGAAGATGAACAGACACAGAAAGTGTATGAGGATATTGAAAGGGTAATGCAGTATGTAAAGGGGGACGAAAATCTAATAGTCATGGGCGACTGGAATGCAGTTGTAGGGGAAGGAGTAGAAGAAAACGTTACAGGAGAATATGGGCTTGGGACAAGGAATGAAAGAGGAGAAAGACTAATTGAGTTCTGTAACAAGTTTCAGCTAGTAATAGCGAATACCCTGTTCAAGAATCACCGGAGGAGGAGGTATACTTGGAAAAGGCCGGGAGATACGGGAAGATTTCAATTAGATTACATCATTGTCAGACAGAGATTCCGAAATCAGATACTGGATTGTAAGGCGTACCCAGGAGCAGATATAGACTCAGATCACAATATAGTAGTGATGAAGAGTAGGCTGAAGTTCAAGATATTAGTCAGGAAGAATCAATACGCAAAGAAGTGGGATACGGAAGTTCTAAGGAATAACGAGATATCTTTGAAGTTCTCTAACGCTATAGATACAGCAATAACGAATAGTGCAGTAGGCAACACAGTTGAAGAGGAATGGACATCTCTAAAAAGGGCCATCACAGAAGTTGGGAAGGAAAACATAGGTACAAAGAAGGTAGCTGTGAAGAAACCATGGGTAACAGAAGAAATATTTCAGTTGATTGATGAAAGGAGGAAGTACAAACATGTTCCGGGAAAATCTGGAATACAGAAATACAAGTCGCTGAGTAATGAAATAAATAGGTAGTGCAGGGAAGCTAAGACGAAATGGGTGCAGCAAAAATGTGAAGACATCGAAAAAGATATGACTGTCGGAAGGACAGACTCAGCATACAGGAAAGTCAAAACAACCTTTGGTGACATTAAAAGCAATGGTGGTAACATTCAGAGTGCAACGGGAATTCCTCTGTTAAATGCAGAGGAGACAGCAGATAGGTGGAAAGAATACATTGAAAGCCTCTATGAGGGTGAAGATTTGTCTGATGTGATAGAAGAAGAAACAGGAGTCGATTTAGAAGAGATAGGGGATCCAGTATTAGAATCGGAATTTAAAAGAGCTTTGGAGGACTTACGGTCAAATAAGGCAGAAGGGATAGATAACATTCCATCAGAATTTCTAAAATCATTAGGGGAAGTGGCAACAAAACGACTATTCACATTGGTGTGTAGAATATATGAGTCTGGCGACATACCATCTGACTTTCGGAAAAGCGTCATCCACACAATTCCGAAGACGGCAAGAGCTGACAAGTGCGAGAATTATGGCACAATCAGCTTAACAGCTCATGCATCGAAGCTGCTTACAAGAATAATATACAGAAGAATGGAAAAGAAAATTGATGGTGTGCTAGGTGACGATCAGTTTGGCTTTAGGAAAAGTAAAGGCATGAGAGAGGCAATTCGGATGTTACGGCTAATAATAGAAGCAAGGCTAAAGAAAAATCAAGACACGTTCATAGGATTTGTCGACCTGGAAAAAGCGTTCGACAATATAAAATGGTGCAAGCTGTTTGAGATACTGAAAAAAAGTAGGGGTAAGCTATAGGTAGGGATGGGTCATATACAATATGTACAACAACCAAGAGGGAATAATAAGAGTGGATGATCAAGAACGAAGGGCTCGTATTAAGAAGGGTGTAAGACAAGGGTGTAGCCTTTCGCCCCTACTCTTCAATCTGTACATCGAGGAAGCAATGATGGAAATAAAAGAAAGGTTCAGGAGTGGAATTAAAATACAAGGTGAAAGGATATCAATGATACGATTCGCTGATGACATTGCTATCCTGAGTGAAAGTGAAGAAGAATTAAATGATCTGCTGAACGGAATGAACAGTCTAATGAGTACACAGTATGGTTTTTGAGTAAATCAGAGCAAGACGAAGGTAATGAGAAGTAGTAGAAATGAGAACGGCGAGAAACTTAACATCAGGATTGATGGTCACGAAGTCAATGAAGTTGAGGAATTCTGATACCTAGGCAGTGAAATAACCAATGACGGACGGAGCAAGGAGGACATCAAAAGCAGACTCGCTATGGCAAAAAAGGCATTTCTGGCCAAGAGAAGTCTACTAATATCAAATACCGGCCTTAATTTGAGGAAGAAATTTCTGAGGATGTACATCTGGAGTACAGCATTGTATGGTAGTGAAACATGGACTGTGGGAAAACCGGAACAGAAGAGAATCGAAGCATTTGAGATGTGGTGCTATAGACGAATGTTGAAAATTAGGTGGACTGATAAGGTAAGGAATGAGGAGGTTCTACGCAGAATCTGAGAGGAAAGGAATATGTGGAAAACACTGATAAGGAGAAGGGACAGGATGATAGGACATCTGCTAAGACATGAGGGAATGACTTCCATGGTACTAGAGGGAGCTGTACACGGCAAAAACTGTAGAGGAAGACAGAGATTGGAATACAGGAAAGGAATTTGTGGCGGGCCACATCAAACCACTCAGTAGACTGATGAAAAAAAAAAATTATTGAGTAACTCCTGAACTGGTCTCACAAGGGTTGAGTGCAATCTGCATGCCAACAGAACTTGGCAGACCCAGACAGTCACCCATACAAGTACTAGCAAGCCCACAGCGCTTAACTTCTGTGATCTGATAGGAATCGGTGTTACCACTGCAGCAAGGCAGTTAATGTAAATATAACAGTAGGAAGGAAAAGGTGAACTAGCCTAACTCTTGCACAGAAAGGAGCCAAATGTGCATCTCTTCTGAATTAAAAGTCCTGGCAAGTAGCAAAACTTTAAAAACTAATTTAAATCATTTCCATTTGACAACTCCTGTTCCATAGATGTATTTCTGGGAAGATAGTATCTGTGTGGTTGTGTCACTTTTATTACCTTTTTTTGCAGATTAAAACAAAAATCCAGTTTAGTAAATGGCCACCACAAAAAATGAATCTTAATGGGTTTACAATTGACACATTTCACATCATGGCTGGTTGTCACAAATATGATCCAAGGAACAAGGTGAGGGGGGAGAATAACACAAAATTGTTGGGAAAAAAGGCAGCAGATAATCGGTCTCATGTTACCACTGTGTCCCCTGTAGTAGCCAAAACCAACCGCGGGAACACCTTGGTCTGCGGGATCGGAGCTGCCAGACGGGGGAGCAGCCAGGCGGTGGAGCACGCACCACCGGGTAAACACAGGACACAGGACGAGTCGGATGACAGGCCAATGACGACCGACTATGCCCGACACAACAAGGAAGAGATAAACAATGGAGGCTAGTAGAAACCACAACACCAAACACCAACAGTAAATCCACTCGGAACCAGAGCCAGGTGAATATCAACAATGAGCAACGACCAGAACGCAGTACCACCGAGATAGAGACCCAATCCCGAGCGAGTACCAGACTGACTGACTGACTGACTCGACTAGGGCAGAGAGGGTCCATATATGCAAAACTGGAGGGAGCGGCTATTGGCTGCAGTCTGCAAGTGGTGTAGCGGTGGCGCCCTCGCTGCGCGGAAGAGCCACCGCGGTTGCGGAACCCTCTATGGGCTGGCCACATCTAGTTGTTCTGGTGCGTGTTCGACTTTTGCGGTGGCAGGAGGTACTAGATCCCCTCCCCTCCCCACAAATTGGTGCATAGGGGCAGAAATGCCCCGGACGATGCCGAAGCAGGGGGAACGAGGACACGTGTTGCGATACGAGCAGAGGGACCACTGGGGAAGAGGAGGGCAGACTGTCATGCGGCATCCATCAAGGTGTCACCAGAGGGCAGGGTTTCAGAGGGCATCTCTCTACCCTGGCAAGGCGGAAGGGATGGCTGCAGAGCTGGCAAGGAGATGGAGGTTGAAGGAAAGGGCCTCGAGGGATATGTCTATACCAGGAAGTGGGGAAGGCTTTGGGGGAGGAGGCAAGATGGGGGCCCGAGGGTGGAATTGGTTATGGTGGCGACGCTCAAGCCCCCTGTGTGTCTGTACGGTTGTCACACGCCGCCCATGAGCCACCATCACCATAGCGAGCGTCCATGCAGGTGTGCTGCCATAGGAGTGGGCCCACACGGCCATGCCCGGGGCGTAGCGCAGGGAGGGGTGAGAGCGGGTCCCAGAAGGGGATGATGTCAGCAGGTGGAGAAGGGTCCGAGGTTGTCGCCCGTGAAGGAGTTCGGCAGGGCTATGACCGGCCACCGGTGTAGTGCGGTAGGTGATGAGAAACAAGGTGAGGGCCGAGGTGGTGGCCGACGGCTCCACTGATTTCATGATCTGCTGTTTGAAAGTGCGGACCAGGCATTCCGCCGCACCATTGGATGAAGGATGGAAGGGGGGAGAGCGAATGTGTTTGATACCATTAGCTGAGCAGAAGTTCTGGAACGAGGACACCGTGGATCTGTGACCAACGTGTGAGGAAGGCTTTCAATGGCCGACACATGGGCCAAGGCGGTGAGGGTGGTGTCAGTGGTGGTGGACGCCATGCGGACCACATATGGGTATCTGGAATAGGCATGAACAATGAGGAGCCAGATGGAGCATAAGAAGGGGCCTGCAAAATCGAGATGGATCCTGTCCCAGGGTTGGCTGGCTGTCGGCCAGGGCATGAAAGATTGTGGAGGACTAGCCTGATGATGCGCACACACTGTGCAACCACGGACCAGGTGCTCAATGTCTCCATCGATCCCTGGCCAATAGCCATGTCGTCAAGCCAGTGCCTTCATGCGAGACATCCCCCAGTGTCCCCAGTGTAATAAGTGCAGGATGCGGAGGCGGAAGTCCAGAGGGATGTTCACCCGATGGCCGTCCGAATCTGTGGACAACAGGAGGATGACCTCCATTACCGAATATCTGTGTGAGAGATGACGCCACGGGCTGAAGTCAGTTTTCAAGTGTCGGGTAAGGTAGGGAGGACAACCATGGATCACATAGCGGAGGACTTGCCGCAGAATGGGGACCCTGCGTGTGGAAGCGGCGATTTGCGTAGCCGTCAGAGGAAATCCGTCGAGAGTCTCCCGGCGGGCAGAGTCGATGTGGAAGCACAGGTCTTCCTGCTGGGAGACGTGACAAGGCATGTACATTAGTGTGTTGACTGGTGGGCTTATAGCGAATGGTGTAAGTTTGATTACGCAAAAACGCCCAGCACTGAAGACGCTGAGCCGTCTGTTCTGGGAGGTGCGAATGGGGCCCAAAAAGCGACACTAGGGGCTTGTGATCCATGAGGAGGGTGAACTGCACCCCAAACGGGTATATGTGAAATTTCTGAACGGCAAAAATGATGGCAAGAGCCTCCTTTTCGATCTGAGAGTAATTCCTTTGCGGAGGGGTTAACGTCTTGGATGCATATGCAACAAATTGTTCCGACCCATCCTTCATTCCTGTTTGCCAGGACAACCCCAATCCCATACGCTGAGGCATCGGCCACCACCACCATGGGATGATTTGGAGAGATAGGCGTAAGGCAAGGGGCAGTTTTTAGCGTTGTCTTCAAGCAGGTGAAAGCCTGATCACAGGCAGACGTCCACGTGTAAGGTACCTCTTTGCAACACAGGCGATTTAGGGGATGCACGACGTGGGCTGCTTGGTGTTAGAACTTTAAGTAATAATTGACTTTCCCCAAAAATACCTGGAGTTTGGATAAGTTTTAGGGACGGGGAAGGGCATAGATGGCTGCAACATTGCTGTCCGAAGGGCGAATGCCATCTTTACTGAGCCAATGTCCTAAGTACTCCACTTCTGGTTGTAAAAAACTGCACTTCTCCAGCCGACAACGTAAACCCGCTGAGGTTGCACAGATGTTCCTGGTTCGTGCGCCCCGTGACTAAGATATCATCGAGGTAATTGGCACAAGTCAGTATAGCTTGTGTAAGTTGCTCGAGATATCACTGGAAAATCACAGGGGCAGAGGAAATGCCAAACAAAAGACACTTCTATTTATAGAGACCGAAAGGCTTGTTGATGATGACGATGGCAATTGATGATAGGCTTCTGCCAGATCAATCTTAGAAAAGTACTGCCACTATAGCGAGAAGGTCTTCCTGACGAGGAATGGGATAAGTTTCGACCAAAGACTGAGCATTGATCATAGCCCAAAAATCCCCACAAAGCTGAAGCAATCCATTGGGTTTCTTGATGACCACTAAGGGTGTTGCCCAGGCACTCGATTGCACTGGCTCAATAACCCCCACAGCCTGGGGCCGATTGAGTTCCTGCTTGATGGCCACACACAAGGCTACCAGAATCGGCCGAGCCCGGCAAAAGTGAGGCCGTGCATTTGGCAGTAAAGTGATGTGGGCCTGGAAGTCGGAAGTGCAGCCCAGGCCGGCTGAAAACAGGGAGGAAAAGGACGCACACAGATTGTCTAGGTCCTGAAATGGAACCGTAGTTGAAATGAACTGCACTTCGTCTTGAATGGAAAAGCCAAACCGTGTAAACGCATCTAGGCCAAAAATGTCCGAAGCTGACGGGTGGTCCACCACAAAAAGGGTTAGGGGCAGGGGAATGTTTTTGTAGATGACCATAACAGAAAACTGCCCATGGAGAAGGATGGAACCTCCAAGAGGGTGGGTACAATTCTGGAGACATGAGACGTGCATACGTCATCAGATTGACCAAAGAAACGGTGGCCCCCATATCGACCTGGAAGCGGACGTCCTCGTTAAAGATGCGTAGGGTGAGGAATAACTTTTAAGCCAACGTGTCGGTCCGAGGGGCAACTGTGTGTAAAGCATGGACGGCCTCCTGCAGGGGTGGGACGGGGGCGTGTCGAGCGGCTATGACAGACAGATCGAAGGTGGCCCTCTTTCTCACAGAGCGAACAGGTCTTCCAACGATGGGGACAGTCAGCTCGAGTGTGGGCCGAGATGCAGTGGGGGCACGACAGGAGGCAGCCACGCGGCTGACGTTGAGCGGCAACCAGCGGTTTGGACACCATAGAGACATCAGACAGTGAGGAATCTCAATGGCGGTGCCCTCTGGAGACTGCGCCCCGTCAATGGCAGGAAGTAGTGGATTGAGAAGTGGACTCGACTGTTGCCACCTTGAGCCATGCCATGAGACGTTCGTTCGCTGCTTGAGCAATTTGGAAGGAATGGGCAATACGCAGAATGTCTTCCAATGAGGGGTTGTCCAACTTTAACGCCACAATGCTGACCTCCGGATCGGGCACCAGTTGAATGACCACATCCCGAATTAATGAATCTGCATATGACTCCTTGCACTGCTGATGGTGCACGTGAAGTTGCATTTTTCAGTGAGGCCCAATGTCCAATGTCCGGTGAGGTCCACGACAAGAATAACGACCGCTGCAGAGGTGTCATCTGACACCTGAAAGGCCGTGAAATGTTGTTTCAGACGATGCAGGTACGTTTCCCAATCCTCTTTTGCATCATTGAATGGTGGGAACGACGGCAGACGTGGGAATGTGTCTGATACTGGGGCACCTGGGAGATGAGGTGGGAGGTAATCCCACTTATTGACCTTGTCCGATAGCAACTGCACCGACGTCTGTAAGACCTCCAACTGCTGCTGTTGCTCTAAGAGAGTGAGTAATTTCTCGTCCATACTCCTATGTTCCATTTACCTCGTTGCCAAGGTAGTAGCCAAAACCAACCACAGGAACGCCTTGGGCTGCAGGATCAGAGCCGCCAGGTGGGGAAGCCACCGGCAGTGGAGCACGCACCACCGGGTAAACACAAGGACAAGTCGGACGACAGACCAACGACAACCGACAATGGCCGACTATGCCCAACACAACAAGGAAGAGATAAACAACGGAGGCTTGTAGAAACCACAACACCAAACACCAACAGTAAATCCACTCGGAACCAGAGCCAGGCAAATGTCAACAACGAGCAACGACCAGTACGCAGTACCGCCGAGATAGAGACGCAATCCAGAGTGAGTACCAGAATGACTGGACCTAGGGCAGAGTGGGTCCCTATATACGAAACCGGAGGGAGCGGCTATTGGCCGCGGTCTGCACATGGCTTAGCGGTGGTGCCCTCGCTGCATGAGAGCCGCTGCGTGGAAGAGCCGCTGCGGACACGGAGCCCTCTATGGGCTGGCCACATCCATTTGTTCTGGCGCGTGTATGACTTCCTCGGTGGGAGGTACTAGATCCCCCAGCTCCCAGAGGCAGGGAGAGAGGGTTGGATCACATGCTTGCTATGTCCATGGCATTAATTAACCCATACATGCCCTCTGGGTCATGCCCAATGTTGAGCTTCACCGGGAGATCAGTTTCCATTGGCCAGAACCTGAAATTCTTGAGTTGGGCACTTCACGAACACTGCTAGTCCTTTCTAACTGTAAGCTGTAGACATGCTTCATGACTGCCATTTAATGTGATGGTGTAACATTATCTATCACAATAAGCACAGATTCTGATATTGCTAGCCTTACTGTGACAATAGTAGAGCAGAAAGATCTTGGAGGTGCACGCTGTGTTCATAAGTGTGGGGTGGAATGGCAGTTGGTGAAATTGTCATTAGCAAGGAATCACTATGAAACCTACCACACCTCTGTTATACACAGACAGAAAAAAAAATCTTGACACCAAAAAATAATTAATGTAGAACAATGAAATTTTGGTAATACATTTGTCTAGGTAACACTTATGTGATTAAAATTGCAAGATCACAGGTTAATGTAAGCACGAGACAAGCCATTGCAAATGTGAAATGCTGGTACATTAATAACCAGTGTAACCATCAAAATGTTGAATGCAAAAGTGCATGCACTGATTTGTACATGAGCCGGATGTCAGTTTATGAGATATAGTTCCATGCCTGTTGCGCTTTTTCAGTCAATACAGGGGACAGTTAATGCTGGTAGTGGATGATGCCGGAGTTCTCATCCAGTGATGACCCAAATGTGCTCAATTGGAGACAGACTGGTGATTGAGTGGGCCAAGGCAGCATGCGGAAACTGTAGAGCGTGTAGGGTTGCGACAGCAATAGGTGGGTGAACACTATCCTGTTGGACAACACCTCGTGGAGTGCTGTTCATGAATGGTAGCACAGTATGTCGAATCACCAGGTTGGTATACAAATTTGCAGTCAGGGTGCATGGGATCATCACGTGAGTGCTCCTGCTGTCATATGAGATCACACCCTGGACCATGAACCCAGGTACAGTTGCACTGTGTCTAGCATGCAGACAGACAGACAGACAGATTGGTTGCACACTCTAAACTGGCCTCCACATAACCAACACACGGCCGTCACTGACACCCAGGCAGAACCAGCTTTCATCAGGAAACACAACAGACATCCACCCTGGCCTCCATTGAGCTCTCACTTGGCACCACTGAAGTTGGTGTAGTGCATGCTTCAGGGTGCCTGGCTCAGGGCTGTCCTTTAAGTAACCTATTTGCTACTGTTCGTTGTGTCACTGTAGTGGCAACTGCTGCACAAATTGCTTGCTGCCGGTGCAGTACAATGTGCCAGAGCCAGAGGCCGAACGCAGTGGTCTTTCCTCTCAGCTGTGCAAAGAGGTCATCCGGAGCCCGGTCTCCTCGTGACTGCACGTTCCCGTGAACATCGCTGCCGGCACTTATGTAAGGCAGCTACATTCCTGCAAGGCTTCCTGAAATATCGTAGAAGGAACATCTAGCTTCTCGTAGTCCTATTATATGACCTGGTTCAAACTCGGTGTGGTGTGGACAATGACATCTTTATTGCCTTAAAGGTGTTTTTGACTAACATAACTCAGCTTGTCCAGTCTCAAATGCTCAAAAGTGTAACAGAGTGTGTATAAAGCAAGTCCAATTTGTGTCCGCACAGTGGCACTACTAGCGTAACTCTTACGCGACTAGTGCGAAATTTGGTTATACGTCTTTCTCAGGAGAAAAGGAGTTTTGCTATTTGGGGAGCAAAGTAACTGATGATGGTTGAAGTAGGGAGGATATAAAATGTAGACTGGCAATGGCAAGGAAAGCGTTTCTGAAGAAGAGAAATTTGTTAACATCGAGTATTGATTTAAGTGTCAGGAAGTCGTTTCTGAAATTATAGCCATGTATGGAAGTGAAACATGGACAATAAATAGTTTGGACAAGAAGAGAATAGAAGCTTTCGTAATGTGATGCTGCAGATTAGATGGGTAGATCACATAACTAATGAGGAAGTATTGAATAGGATTGGGGAGAAGAGAAGTTTGTGGCACAACTTGACTAGAAGAAGGGATCAGTTGGTGGGACATGTTCTGAGGCATCGAGGGATCACCAATTTAGTAATGGAGGGCAGGGTGGAGGGTAAAAATCATAGACAGAGACAAAAAAAAGAGATGAATACACTAAGCAGACTCAGAAGGATGTAGGCAGCAGTAGGTACTGGGAGATGAAGAAGCTTGCACAGGATAGAGTAGCATGGAGAGCTGCAACAAACCAGTCTCAAGACTGAAGACCACAACAACATCTTTCTGGTGAAGAAATGTGCCTACCAACTTTCATATATGTTGCACAACTTCTTCGTGCTAATTTTTTTTTTTTTTTTTTTTCTGTCAGTGTGTAATGTAACTGGATAGATATAAGGTCTAATTACTGAGCTGCGGCCGGAGAAAACACGCACAAAGGTACTGAAATTCAGAAGCTTTCGGAGTCAGTGGCTCCTCCTACTGGCAGACAGAGTGAAGGGGAAGGAAGAGATGAAGGAAAAGGACTGCTGAGGTTTAGAAAATGGGGAGGGTTTGAAAAAGCCCCCAGAACCCCATATCAGATGAGAAGGAAAGAATGGTTGTTGGGGACCAGAGAGCGTAAGGATGGAAGATTGGAAAATATGAATGACAGCTTTTACTCACAAAATACAATGTGGTGACAAAAATCATAGGATGTATCCTAATATCATTGTGAGATCTCCTTTTACCACTGAGAGAGGTGGCGCAGTGGTTAGCACACTGGACTCGCATTCGGGAGGACGATGGTTCAATGCTCCGTCTGGCCATCCTGATTTAGGTTTTCTGCGATTTCCCTAAATCGCTTAAGGGAAATGCCGGATGGTTCGTTGAAAGGGCACGGCAGATTTCCTTCCCCATCCTTCCCTAATCCTATAAGACCGATGCCCTTGCAGTTTGGTCTCTTCCCCCAAAATCAACCCAGCACACCCCTCTCATTTTGCCTGGTATGGTGCAGCAACTCGGCATGGACCCAAGAAGTCTTTGGAAGTCTCCTGCAGAAAAATTAAGCCCTGCTGTCTCTATAGCCATCCATAATTGTGAAAGTGTTGTCAGTGCAGGATTTTGTGCACGAACTGACGTCTTGATTATGTCCCGTAAGTGTTCAATGGAACTCTTGTTGGGCGACCATGGTGGCCAAATCATTCACTCAAATTGTCTAGAATGTTCAGCAAACCAACTGTGAACAGCTGTGACCCAGTGTACTTTCATCCACAAAAATTCCATCTTTGTTTAGCTGCAAGTGCTCGCCAAATAGCCAAAGATAACCGTTTCCAGTCAATGATAATTTCAGTTGGTCCAGAGGATCCAGTCCATTCCATATAAACACAGCCCATACCATTATGGGGCCAGCTATAGCTTGCACAGTGTGTTGTTGACAACATGCATTCATGGCTTCATGGCGTGTGCACCACGCTCGAATGCTACCATCAGCTCGTACCAACAGAAATTGGGACTCATCTAGCCAGGCGATGGTTTCCCAATCGTGTACAACCGATATGGTCACAAGCCCAGCAGATACACTGCTGGCGATGTCATGATGTTAGCAAAGGCACTGGCATTTTCGTTGCTTCCATAATCAATTAACACCAGATTTCACCACACTATCCCACTGGATATGTTTGATGTGATTTCTGTGGTTATCTCACATCGTGTTTTGTCTGTTAACACTGACAACTATGCAAATGCTGCTGTTCTCAGTCGTTAAGTGAAGGTCGTCAGCCACTGCGTCGTCCACGGTGAGAGGTAATGCCTGAAAATTGGTATTCTCAGTGAACTCTTGACACTGTGGATCTTGCAATATTGAATTTCCAAAGGATTTCCAAAATGGAATGTCCTGTGCTCCTAGCTTGAACTACCATTCCACATACAAAGTCTATTAATTCCTGTTATGCAGCCATAATAACATTGGAAACCTTTTCAACTGAAGCATCTGAGTACGAATCGTACCTCTACAAATGCACTGCAATTTTATACATTGTGAATGCAATATTGCTGCCATCTGTCTATGTGCATGTTGATATCCCATGTTCTTTGTCACCTCAACGTACCGTGCATAAGTTAATGAGAGTGGAAAGCCAACTGCATTGTATATGTTAGAGCCAGTTGGTGGAAATAGAAGATACAGAAAACTAAAATGGAATGAAGAAAGGAATAGTTACTGAGAAGAAATATCGAGACCAAAGAAGTTAGCATAAATTAAGGTCATGTGGGAGGTGAGGAAAGGACGTGTTGTAATGTCAGCTACCATCTGCAGAGTTCTGGGAATCTGGTGTCTGGGGGAAGAATACAGATGGCACATGTAGTGAACAGGCAATGAGGTCACGACTGTTGTATTGTAGCTCATTCTCATCGCAGGATATTGTGTGTTGCCAGTATACACTCTCATTCTATGCACATTCATCCTAATTGAGAACTTCAGTTTTTATTCATACAGTTTCCTCTAGCTGACACTGATCTTTGCCAGGAGATACACACTGTCAACCTTATCAAGCACTTGCTTCCTCAGATATCAGCAAAGAGTTGGTTTTCCTCAGCTTCTCTTTCTTTTAACGCTCACGGTGAAACCATCTTGCCACATGGAGTGGTCGTGTGGTTTTAGGCATCATGTCATGGATTGGGTGACCCCTCCTGTCGGAGGTTAAAGTCCTCCCTTGGGCATGGGTGTGTGTGTGTGTGTGTGTGTGTGTGTGTGTGTGTGTGTGTGTTGTGCTTAGCATAAGTTAGTTTAAGTAGTGTGAAAGTCTAGGGACCAAGGACCTCAGCAGTTTGATCCCTTAGTGATTCACACACAATTTGAACAATTTTGAAACCGTCTTATTAAGCTGTGCAGTTATCAGGCAAAGGCTTTCACACATGTTGATGTTGCTAACTAGGCTGGTATACAGGTTGGTGATTTCCCCCCCTCCCGTCCTTTCTCAGTTTCTCTGGAATAATTCTCATGGGTACTTGGAACTAGTGAGATGGCTCTTCTGCAGAACTAGCACTAAGGGTCTTGTATGGCTGAGATCTGGTCAGTATTCACATGTCTGGCTACAGGCTCACAGTATTTACATCAGTGCCTGCAGTGTCAAGAGAGAGAAGCAGCATATCATCATAAATGTGGAGGCGTTTCTGCTGTTATAAGGTATGTGAGCTCATTTTTCCAGCAGTAACTGTGCTTGTGTTGTTCGCAATTTGAATCATGTTGGTTGTAGGTTAACTGTAATAATTGGTATTTTAGAGAATATGCACATTGACTGAAGATGTGCGAACTCTGCAGCTCTCTAAGGTCGCGTTTTATATTACAGCAAACCGGATATCGTGACTTCTCTGAATCTATGACCTTGTGTGTAGAACAGCTTATTTTTACTGTGCTATCACTATTGCTCAGACTCATTTGTGTGCTACGGTCGCAGGTTCGAATCCTGCCTTGGGCATAGATGTGTGTAATGTCCTTAGATTAGTTAGGTTTAAGTAGTTCTAAGTTCTAGGGGACTGATGACCTCAGCAGTTAAGTCCCATAGTGCTCAGAGCCATTTGAACTCATTTGTGTTATGCGATGCCACTCATTATTAATGCACAGATAAGTTTTTGTAGCAGTAATTTTTTTAAGTACTTCAGTATGCTTTCTGTCCTGCGTGTGTCTTTGGAATTCTGTGCACCTGTCGAAACTATGTTTATAGCAATGTCTGTATTCAAAATTCACTGCAATTAATATATGAGACTTAAAGTAAAGCAGATTAATTCTTTTCTCTGCTGGTATTGCAGCTCAAATGCAAAATTTCATCATGATATGGTTCGAAGTTTGTGCTACAGAGATATTTTGTTTTCATGTACAACTCTAGCGAGAGAAGCCTGAACTACGAAACAGACATGACACACGTGGTACTGTTTCAGTGAAGTGTGGATCAATATTGGTGGGCCAAAGGGCGTAAACTGAGTGAAGTTTATTGGGATGACTGGATGGACTGTGACAATGTCTCCAGGTGGTGTGCATTCCTCCAAGAGGGCCTTGTGAACCTTAGTGGTTCGCCACACTCAGAGCAGCCAGTAGCAGTGCAAAATGCTGGAGTCATTGAGGTAGCAGATTTGATGAACCTGATCACAGCAGTTGAACATTTCCTATGGTACAGTGTACAGTATTGTTCATGACACATTGAAATTTCATAATGTTTGTGCTTGTCAGGTGCCTAAGAACCTGACGGGCAGCCATAAGGGTCAGCAAATGATGACTAACTCAGATCACTTTGTGCATTACACTGCAAAAGCCATGACTTTCTGAAAGGAATTATCACTTCTGATGAGTCGTGGTTGTATCAGTACAAGCCCAAACAAAGCAGGTCTCTACAGAGTGGAAACATGCTGGTTCTTCAGTACAAAAACATTCATAGTGACTTAGTCTGCTAGGAAAGTGCTTGTGGCAGTGTTCTGCAATATTCATGGTGTTATTGGTGGAGTTTGTTGGACACAGGATCACTGTAAATGTTGCAGCATACATCAAAACTTTGGTTAGCCTGTGTCATGCCCTCTGCAACAAATGCCACAACATTAATGCTGATGGTGTCAATGACAATGTTCTCCCCCCTGTTGCAAATCCTGTTAGTGAGAAAATCGCAAAATTTGGTTGGGAGGTGCTCCAGTATCCACCGTACAGTCCAACCCTTACACCATCTGTTTTGTCCTGTGAAGAAATTCTTGACTGGCCAACACTTTGCAATAGATACTGATGTGAGATCAACAGTCTGCATATGGCTATACTCCAACCAAATGGACTTCTACTGGTACCACAATGGAGAGAAATGTTGGAAATATTGGTGACTATGTAGAAATATATTAAAAACAAAGATTCCGAGACTTACCAAGCGGGAAAGCACCGGTAGATAGGCACAATGAATAAAACACACACACACAGAATTTGAGCTTTTGCAGCCGGTGGCTGCTTCGTCAGGAAAGAGGGAAGGAAAAGGAAAGATGAAAGGATGTGGGTTTTAAGGGAGAAGGTAAGGAGTCATTCCAATACCGGGAGCGGAAAGACTTACCTTAGGGGGAAAAAAGGATAGGTATATACTCGCGCACACGCACACACACACACACACACACACTTAAAGGCAAAGACCTTTAAATATGTCTGCTTGTCTCTCTCTGTGTGTGTGTGCGCGCGCGAGTATATACCTATCCTTTTTTCCCCCTAAGGTAAGTCTTTCCGCTCCCGGGATTGGAATGACTCCTTACCCTCTCCCT
The DNA here is from genome assembly GCF_023897955.1 of Schistocerca gregaria. Lineage (NCBI taxonomy): Eukaryota > Metazoa > Arthropoda > Insecta > Orthoptera > Acrididae > Schistocerca > Schistocerca gregaria. Next base: position 208,463,683 of record NC_064929.1, on the reverse strand, counting down.
TAAAACCCACATCCTTTCATCTTTCCTTTTCCTTCCCTCTTTCCTGACGAAGCAGCCACCGGTTGCGAAAGCTCAAATTCTGTGTGTGTGTGTGTGTGTGTGTGTTTGATTCATTGTGCCTATCTACCGGCGCTTTCCCACTTGGTAAGTCTCGGAATCTTTGTTTTTAATATATTTTTCCCATGTGGAAGTTTCTTTCTATTTTATTGACTATGTAGAAAAGTAGGTAAGAGATGTAAGTTCATTTGTGTTTTTTTTTGTTTTCTTACCTATTAATCCTTTTGGTGATAAAAGTTTCTGCATTAGTTTTTGATCTTCATTCTTAGTAATAATGCTCCAGGGTTTATTTTGCTTCGATATCATATTTATAATTATGTGTCTTCATTCCACCTGGGAATGCTACCTTGCTGAAAGTGGGTCACCGATGAATAAGCATTGGTTTAAAAAACATGATGGTTGGAAGAAGAGGAGGATCTTGTTTCTGATTGGTCCAAAAGAAAGGGTGGATAGAAGGGGGGTGCTTGGTGCTGTTAGGAAGGTGTATGTGCAAAGGTGTCCACAGTTACGACTGGTTTGCCTAGGTGGTATGCCCTCTCTCTGAATGACTATGTGTCTTCTGTGCCAGCCAGCAGATCAAATATGATTACACATACATATTGCTTGAATTATGCAAATTTCTCTATGATGCCTGGAGCAAAGATCTGGCTAGTGTTCGGCAGATAAGTGGAGATCTCTCATTCACAGCAAGGGCTTCCATGGCGGCTGTGGCAACTTGAAGATTTCTATACATTACCAGCATCTCACTTGCCTTGCTCAACTTGCTAATGCGGTGGGAGTTCCTTGTAATCTGGGTGTGTGTTGACAGCCATCTTTAATATATCCACCAACATGTTGGGATCTGTTTGCCATTATTACTGTGGGTGGGAGATGCCTCAGTCAGAACTGACAAAGCGTCTATGCCTTTTGTGTCAGCCACCAGACTGGAGAAGACTATATGTCTTCTCAGCCATTGCTAGCAATGAAGTTCAAGCGGTGAACTATCCTGCAGATGACATGCAATTCATTTGGATTGTTGCAGATATTGCTCATCTCTCTACAGGTGTATTTTGTAGCATTGTGCAATATTTGGATAGAAGCACCAGAATTTTACTGTGATGTCATGCAATCTAGTAATGTAGTGGGGTCTGGCAGGGGTTTGCCCACTGTAGTGTGGTATTTCTTATACATACACTAGCTTTGGTTAGAAATTAGTAGTGCTTACACAATTTGCTATGACATTATTAGTATGACATGATGTCATTATTTCTACTGATGTGTTCATTTCTAACACGTACTATGACATCACACACACTAGCAATGTGTTAGTGATTTAACACTGATACATAAATTAGGACCATGCTGCACTGTGCTTGGCTGAGAGCATCATGACAGAGCTTGCATAATTGGATAAAATAAGAGAAATCAAGGAAATATACATATAACTGAGGAAAATGTGAAAAAATATGGAAAATATGGGTAAGTATGTAAAATTGTGGAAGAATAAGAGTACTTACATAGCTGCCAGGGTGTGGTATCTTCTGGATCCTCAAATGATGTAATATGGAATTGTTATTAACAAACAGCAATACCCTGGAATACAAGTGATGTGATAAGATATTTATCTGCACCCACTCTTTCTTTACAATACTACTAGTAGGTGCATGCCCTATCAAATAGCCAACAAAAAAAATGTGTAGCAAGACACAAAATTATCAGATGAAGAACGTAAGTTATAAAACATATTACTGGTGAAATTATATATGGTCATATTCTCAATGAACAGATCCTGCTGGCGAAGTAAAATATTCAGAACAATAGTTACAATTATCTTGAGTCACTCACGAAGCACACCCATTTGTTGCGGAAATATCCAAGAAGTAGTTTTCTGCAGGAATATTGTCCTTGTCTTGTCTCAGAAATTATTAAGCATGTAACAGACTTTTATAAAGCTTTCACAAAACTTGGTATTTGAGATGTCAGTGTAATATCCTCCACTACTTTCGAGAATGCCATAACCGCTGTTGACAGATTAACAAATCGATGACGAGTGCGCACAGTTATTGGCTGGTTTGCAAATGCTCGGTGCTCACAATCGGCCAAGCAAAACAGGCCCTTTAGACAGCCTGCAGGTGGGATTGCGCTAGAGCAGCCGCGAGTCACCATCAAGAGGGAGAAATGGCAAGTACCATAACACGATTTCCTAGAAATTTTGTTCAGTGTAAGAATTGTCAAAATAATCGAACACGTATCTAGTATTATCTGTAGATACTCAACTATTTCTGAAAAAAACGACGATAAAATTTTCGAGATATTTACACGGTCCCGAATGAGAGTTTCACTCTGCAGCGGAGTGTACGCCGATCTGAAACTTCCTGGCAGATTAAAACTGTGTACCGGACCGAGACTCGAACTCGGGACCTTTGCCTTTCGCGGGCAAGAGCTTCTGTGAAGTTTGGAAGGTAGAAGAGGAGGTACTGGCAGAATTGAAGCTGTCAGGACGGGTCGTGAGTCGTGCTTGGGTAGCTCAGAGTGAATGGATCAACGAAAAACCTAAACAGGTGTCATCGGACGTCCGCCCCCGAACAAATTCAACGATCAATATAGAACAAAATGAGTTAAAAAAAATGGTAGATCACTTGCCTGCTGTTCGTGATCTATATAAATGATCTGGGTGACAATCTGAGCAGTTCTCTTAGGTTATTCGCAGATGATGCTGTAATTTACAGTCTAGTAAGGTCATCTGATGACCAGTATCAGTTGCAAAGCGATTTAGAAAAGATTGTTGTATGGTGTGGCAGGTGGCAGTTGACGCTAAATAACGAAAAGGGGGAGGTGATCGACATGAATTCCAAAAGAAATCCGTTGGAATTCGATTACTCGATATATAGTACAAATCTCAAGGCTGTCAACTCAACTAAGTACCTGGGTGTTAAAATTACGAACAACTTCAGTTGGAAAGACCACATAGATAATACTGTGGGGAAGGCGAGCCAAAGGTTGCGTTTCATTGGCAGGACACGTACAAGATGCAACAAGTCCACTAACGAGACAGCTTACACTACACTCGTTCGTCCTCTGTTAGAATGTTGCTATGCGGTGTGGGATCCTTACCAGGTAGGATTGACGGAGGACATCGAAAGGGTGCAAAAAATGGCAGCTCGTTTTGTATAATCACGTAATAGGGGAGAGAGTGTGGCACATATGATACGCGAGTTGGGATGGAAGTCATTAAAGCAAAGACGTTTTTCGTCGCGGCGAGATCTATTTACGAAATTTCAGTCACCAACTTTCTCTTCCGAATGCGAAAATATTTTGTTGAGCAAACCTACATAGATAGGAATGATCATCAAAATAAAATAAGAGAAATCAGAGTTCGAACAGAAAGGTTTAGGTGTTCGTTTTCCCTGCGCCCTGTTCCGGAGTGGAATGGTAGATAGTATGATTGTGGTTCGATGAACATTCTGCCAAGCACTTAAATGTGAATTGCAGAGAAACCATGTAGATGTAGAAGTAGATGCAGAGGTTCCGAGCTCGAGTTTCGGTCAGGCACTCAGTTTTAATTTGCCAGGAAGTTACATATTTACATCGTATTTTATGTGCCTTATTCGCCCCAACATCCTCAGACGTAATGGTGGTGCTCAGTGGTTATCATCTTGGCTTTTTAATTTTGCGCCCCATGTTCGAAACCCGATTATACTTTATTGTTTTATTTTTATTGTTTGTATTTATCTACTCATGTCCGTAGAAGTTTATTATACGAATGTTTCATATAAAATGGTTTCTTGTAAAATTACAACCGTAAGTACGACAAATTTTTGATATAACTTATGTGTGTATGATATGTTGAAGGGTTACTATCAAAAAGATTGTAAGTTAAGAATTAATATAAGAATTGGTGTGACAACGAAATATCGGAATATGAGAAGTTTTTTCAAATTCGTTCTTATACCAATTCTTGTATTAATTATTATATTTTATTCACATGGTTATTCTTCACGAAGAGTTGGTACATTCCTTCGGTCGATACCGACCATAAGACACATTCAAAACACAGATACTATGAATATCACGATCATCGTGCGACAGCAGGTTTGCCACAGAGACTTTGCTTCGTATGAATCATCACTCAGGGTAGAAACGTCGTTAACACTGGGGACGATTTCGCGCGTTGTTAATAATTTCGTGGAAAATCATGCATTATGGATCACTTTTCCGAAAACTGGCACTTGCAGTTGATTATGCATCAAGATATACTACAGGAATATAAGCGAAAAAAATTACAAATAATTTTCTCTTTTTTGTATATTCATTCATCCGACATACAATTAGTAGATGAATAAGGACAACGTTATATCAGTATCCACTGGAAAACATTCGTGCAGTAATCTTCTACAGACTTGGGCAGTTAAATGGAAAACAAAAATAAAAGTGAAACTTCCTTGCAGATTAAAACTGTATGTCCGACCGAGACTCGAACTCGGGACCTTTGCCTTTCGCGGGCAAGTGGTCTACCATCTGAGCTGCCAAAGCACGACTCACGCCCAGTACTCACAGCTTTACTTCTGCCAGTATCTCGTCTCCTACCTTCCAAACTTTACAGAAGCTCTCCTGCGAACCTTGCAGAACTAGCACTCCTAAAAGTAATAATCGAGTTTCGAACATGGGGTGTAAAATTACGAAGCCACGATGGTAACCACTGTGCCACCATTTCGTGTGATGACATCCTGCGGTAAAACGTACAAAAGTACCTGGAAAATAACTCGAAAATTTGGCCGTCAGTTTTTCAGAAACGATAGAGTACCTACGGATGAGCCTAGACTCGTGTTCGCTTATTTTGACCCTCTGCCACTGAGCGAGGATTCTGGGAAGTCGCGTGTTGGCAGTTGCTGTGTGAAAGTCTCTGACAAGTGCAGATTTGATGTGCTCAGTAAGGGTGCACGTGTGGCACCGAGAATGTGGCCCAACTGGGAGCTCTTAGGGGCGCCCTATGCCATTTTATTTACGCCCATATCAATGCTGTACCAGTCCTAGATCACGCAACAGGAAGCTACGAAACAGGGGGACTGAAACAGCGTGAACATCCTTTGCTGCTGCGGATCACGTTCAATTTCGTCGAATCGTTTTGAACGGCCATAGTGGTTTTACACCGTATAGCAGAGCAAAAATTTCTGTCGCACTACACTCCATAGGGGTCAGAGTACGTCGATTGGGGTTGCAGTTCCACCATGTCCTTTGAGCAGAGGAGCACGGTTCAATCGTCTGGGGATGGGGGGATCAGCAGCGTCGAATATTGTAAAAGGACGTCGTACTATTGATCACTGCATTGCGAACTGTCTTTTCAAACCGCGAACTGGAAACAGTATTAATGATGACAGTTTGGAAGGACATACTCTGGAGATTTAATAGTGTAAATCTGAAATTCTCTCTCTCTCTATTCGTTTAGTCGGTTCCGACTCTTCGTGACCCCATGAACCAAATCACGTCACTTTTTCCTCTCTTGCACTTTCTGCCGTAGACCTTCCAGGTTGGAAGGACACTCTGAAATTGCGAAGTGTAAATATTGAAACTAAAATAGTCCATGAATTATATGAATCACTTTTAGCATTTATTGCATCTGTTCGTGGTATGTTCGACTATTATGAAAATAAATCCACGGAATTGTGACTGATGTAGACTATGAATGCACCTATAAAGGATCACAAAAACGCGAACTTCATGATGACGAAGAAGCGGACTCTGAAGACGTTTTTCTGACTGAAAGGGAAAAATGTAGAGTCGAAACATGTCTCCCAGTACTCGACAACTTGTACGCCGAATTAGTGAGGAGGAAGGAAATCTGTAAAACACTGTTGGACTCCTTCAAAGTCTTCAGTAACCTTGACAACAGTTCACCTGACGTTATAGCTGAACCTGCAGCAAAACTCCAAGCGCCATATAACACAGATTTTGAGCTTCACGTCTCTAGTGAATGTGTACATTTCACGCAACTTTTGAAACCTTCTGAGATTAGTGTGGACCAGTCGAAATGAGTAATTTTTTACGAAAAGGGAGGTTACAGTCCATGTTTCCGAATGTTGACATTGCTCTTAGAATATTTCTATGTATGAGTTTTACAAATTGTTCAGCAGAACGCTCGTTTTCGGGTCTTAAGAAATCGTACTTACCGTTCTACGTTGTCTGAGGTGGTTCGAACCCTGCCTCGGGCATGGATGTGTGTGATGCCCTTAGTTTGGTTAGGTTAAAATAGTTCTAAGTTCTAGCGGACTGATGACCTCAGATGTTAAGTCCCATAGTGCTCAGAGCCATTTGTCTGAGGAGAGATTGAGCGCCTTGCCCATTCTTCACATCGAAGCCGACCTCCTACCTGATAACCGTCTGAGCCATGAAGATATGATCAACGAGTTTTCTGCCGTCAAAGCCAGACGCAAATTTTGCTGACCGGTGAGTTTGTTTGTTTAATCACATTAGTTTTAAAAATTTATTATTACAGTGTGATTTTTATTATAACTTAGAGCACATTCATTGGATTTACAAACTACGTATAACTTGTTTATTTAACAATTGCCGATATTAGAGCGCGGAACTAAACCTCGTTTACGTGCAGAAGTGACCGAAGGCACCCGACAGTACTAAACAATACCCGAATGACCGAGGCCGCTCAGCGCTGTACAGTAATGTCATACTGACGCTGTAGTGTATTACAACAGATGCGTATTCTTGGCGTCTGCTGAAATGTATAGTTATCGCGGAAATACACGTTATCGAAGAGTACGCTCAGATGAATAAGTGTTAATAAATTACGAATTTCAGTTCTATCGATAAATAAGTAAAAGCTTTGCTAATACCGTTAGAAATAGCTATGGTGAGAACAATAGCTGCAGTACAAAACTGTTCAGCCCTTACATGGATTAAAGGTATTGTGTACACTTACTATGCAGCATCTAGCTACACAGACCCTAATGCTTTACACGTTAGCTATTACATTGTAAAACAAAATTGATTTTTCCACACTAGTCTCTAAAATTATGTAATAACAAATCCAATTCTGTGTTTGTTCGTCTGTGGTTATTAGTTCGTGCACAGAAATCTCTATTTCATTTTCATTTCTTACGTATTAACACCGAACGGGCTTTTTTTATCTGCTACACATTTAAGTTATTAGATCATAAAACGAGAGTTTAATTTTATTTTGAACACATCTCTGTAAAAGTACGTATTAATTCCGAATGTATGACACGTTCGCTTCAATTTTTAGATCTTAACACAACTTTTTTTATTTTCATTTTCAACGGTTTCGTGTAAAAGAACATATTAAAAGTGAATGTATAACAAAAATCCCTTGTCTCCTAGATACGCTGCTGAATTTTTAGGCGATAAAAGAAAGGTACTTACCTTGTGTTCGTTTCTGTTGTCTTCCGACAGATGAATGTGTTGACAAAAATGCAGTTTTAAGTTTGTTTTATCCGCTGCCATACACCAAGTACAGTTCAGGATCCATATTACATTTTGATTGTGCGCGACTAGACTACTGACGCCGCTATGGCCGAACGGCTCTAGGCGCTTCAGTCTGGAACCGCGCGACCTCTACGGCCGCAGGTTCGAATCCTGCCTTTGACATGGATGTGTATGATGTCCTGAGGTTAGTTAGGTTTAAGTAGTTCTAAGTTCTAGGGGACTGATGACCTCAGATGTTAAGGCCCATAGTGCTCAGTGCCTTTTGAACCAATTTTTAAGACCGCTGACACGTCCTTCAGAAAAACGAATGGCAGAATACGGAAACAGCTTACACCGCTCCCACCCAAAACGGCAATTGTGAAGTGATCTGGTAATAGTTATTGTCTAAAACCATTTGGGGGGGGGGGGGGGCTTATAATATGGTGTGCCTAGGGGCGCAAAATTTTTTAATCCGCCACTGTGTGTGGGAGTCAACGCCACAAGGAAAGGGGTGGTTTCATTAACACCCTGAGGGCGGCGGTGTGTCTGAAATGTTTTTTCTCGGCCACCCATCAGAAAACCGCGTGACTTCATCGAAGGGTGTCGCGGTTCTGATCTTGATAGCGGAGGCGGCAAAAGAAGGGGTGAAATGTGGTTTGCAGGGGTTTCCTTCCTATCGTGTGAGGCGTCCACGGTGAAGCTGGGCATAGTTGTGATGAAATTTGATGCGCCTTACAGCTCACATCAACTTCTGAGTTTTTGACTTTTTTGGCATATTTCGAAACCTTGGTGTTTGAGGTGTCGCGGAGCCAGATAATGAAGTCGCACAGTTTCAGAAGAATGCTGCAGGCAAATGTTAGACTTAAGCGTCGCAATGGGAGACCATTATGGGGTTTCGAAAAGTTACACTTTTTTTTGCGCACTGTACGTATTTCGACTGGTTCCTTAATGAGCGGCTCTCAGTAGGTGGAGGCGGACGAAATAATCTTTGTTTGTCCATCGCTCATGCTACGTGCCGTGTCAAAGACTGTTCACCAACAGCAAACTTTTCTGGCTGAGCTAGGTTCATCGCATCTGTCTCCAATAGTGCAAACCGTCTGGCTGATGCGTGATTTTCCACACTGGAACGGGATTTTATAGAGGGTGTTAAAAAAGAAATCTCGAATACATTGAGAGGTTGCAGTACCAATCGAAACAAGAAAAATATGTCCCCTAAACATGGGCCCGGGAAACCTAACCAACCTAAGGACTTCACACACATCCATGCCCGAGGCAGGATTCGAACCTGCGACCGCAGCGGTCGCTCGGCTCCAGACTGTAGCGCCTAGAACCGCACGGCCACCACGGCCACCCCGGCCGGCCGAAACGCATACTTTCCGAGATATAACACCTGTCTAGGAAGGGCTGGGCGACGTTTGGGTGCGGATATTGGCACAACCGTTGCATTGTCGCTCAGTCAAAAGTGTTGGCAGAGTATTATGATACCTTATTCACAGTGCTACCTACAATTAGGTGGTCTGCAGTTAGTTGTGTGGTTCGAGTCGTTTTGTAGGATACGTTAATTTTTGTCGTGTTTGTGTGTCGTATGGTGCAGCACTGTCAACCCTGGATACGTACATGGTTTTCTTACCTTTTTCCAAACGTGGATTGCCGTATCTGTTTGCTGTTACTGAGACGTTTGTACGTACGAATGCTGTAGCACATTTTCTCTCTTCCACCACTTGTTAGCAATGGAAGCCCAATACTCGACAAGTGAAATGGCAGATATGATACTCTGGTATGGTGTAGCAGACGGACGTAGCCTGTGAGCCCGTGCCTTCCATGCTGAGTGCAGAGTGGCCTTTCCAGCGACTGATGGACACAGGCCCTGAGGGAGGCGTGCCTCACTCTAATATCTAGGGCGCACTTCATGAACATCTAACAAATCGTAACACCTTCTACGCTTTTCATGCTAATGAAGGCCGTAGAAGCATGGTCTTCTTCGCATGTCCCTCTGACCAAAATGCGATTATGGTAGCTGGAGTCTAAAGTTTTTGTTAATCATTCCTTTTGCGTTCTTGTGGAGGTATTTCCAAAGCAACTTTCATCCCCTAACAAATAGTTTGCTGTTACTGCGACCGACAACAGAAATACCAGTTTTCATAAATTTTACCTTTTAAAATTTTTTAATTTAAGAAAATATTTTCTTAAAAATTTTCGTTCCCTGTGGCACTCACTGAGCGGTTGAATTTCCAGAGACAGCGAAACACGTAATATTTTTTTAAATTTTCTATGTAAGAAACCAAATGTAGCATTAAAACTCCTTTAGTAGTTATTTATTTTCAAAAACACTATCACCCTCTATTTTACCCCCTTAGGGGTTGAATTTTGAAAAACAGTGACACGTGTATGTTTACTTCTAACAGAGAAGCCAAATAAAAAATTTCATAGATTTAGCTTCAACAATGTTTGCACAATGAAATATTTCCATAAAAGCTTTCATCCCCCAATAGGTGTTGAATTTCCAAAAACAATGAAGCACATCTTTTTTTATTTCTAACTGAGAAACCAGATTAAAAATTACTTTGATTATAAAATATTTTCATAAAAAATCCCATCCCCTACTGCACCCCTTACGGATGGAATTTCAAAACAATCTGTTCCTGAACATCGCCTACGGTATAAGTTCCGCTCCCCTCCAAATTTCTTTCCTTGGCGGTTTGGACTAGGCGATGGTCAGTCAGTCAGTCAGTCAGGATATAGCCTTTTATATGCAGAGATTCCAATATACTTTTAGCAGCTATAGAGCATTGTCGTGTTCGCCTAGTTATAGAATACATCTGAGAGCCGTGCGCCACACGGATATGTGATTGGCGGCACGCAGTTTGACGGCCATTGCTCTTCACATCTCTGTGCACGCCAAGAGCACTGATAAAAAGCAAATATTTATCGACTGACGGCTGCTATGTGAGTAATCACCATGTGTTTACAGACCTAACAGATCAGACTGGGATTAACGGCACGCGTACGAAAATCTCGTGTCAGAAGACGGAAGCCTAATTATGGACTATGAGTGACTGTACACGAATAGGTGGAGATGTGAACGTCATCAGTGTATACACTGTTAACACTGACGAAGCGTAGCGACCACTATCTGATACAACTTGAGCGTTTTACTCCTCTGTAAGTGGCAACAGAACTGAATTTATGACCAGGCTATTTACGCACCACAAACTATTCAAATAAATAATCTTTTGAAAGGGCAGAATACGGGACCTGCAACGAACAGGCACTAAAGTTCACGCACGCTAAATGTGGCAAAATTGAACGAGTTTCACGTTTTAAATGTGTGGTTGTAACAATTCAAGGAGGTTCCGTAGAAATAAATTATTTGCTACTGTAATTTTTAATTTTTTGAGTCACATTAACACGCTATGTTAAACAGCAATGCAGATGAGTTGACTTGGTCTACTCTCGTGTGTGTTGCGATTACTGCTACGATTTCACGGAAGTGATCCTGAGAAGAACATAGTACAACCGACCATTGGGCTACTGTTGTTACGTAAATGTAGAATTGTTCTGTGGAAAGCTTCAGGAGATATTTTACGAGATATCGTAACCTTATCCCAAACGATGGAAGTGTAACCCTGAATCAGTTGCCACTGTTACTTCGGTTAGAAACATTATCGTAGGCATAGATTGTCAGGGTCTTGGACGACCACGCGCCCGTCACCGCTAGATGGCAATGGCGTCGTTTCACAGCGGTGGGAGACTTCAGTTCATGGCAGCTCAACCAATTAGCACGAAATATTTGTAAACTGTACACACAGACCTTCCTAGTGAGTTACTCCACCTATTACTGAAAACCAGGAAATACGGAAGCGTCCGATCCCGCCCGTCTGCTTTGACCCATGACGTCACAAATATGGCGGAAACGACCATAAACCACGATTCCAATATGGCGCATATAAAGTCGGCCCGTACACATTATGAGGGCAAAAAATACATCGAAAAACAAACACACACACACTTTCCACAAAAAGCCTAATGACACTAACGGGACAAGCGCGGGAAATGGGGTGTTTTTGGGTGGGGAGAAACTAAATATAAACACATTTAGACACCCACCCCAGTACAAAACCACGAGAAAAACCGACATCACAAAACTCTCCAAATACTAATAAACACAATATCATCTGGAATCGGGCACTTTCCTTGACCTATATAGCTCAACAGCAGCTCCAGATCCCATAAATTAGGATCGAACACTTCCCTTGACCTGCACACTATTAATTTTATACGTCATATCCATTCCTGAATAAAAACAGCAACCAATTAATTTTACTAAAATTACCACACGATTTACTGCGAACAACACTAAATTAACCTTCACAAAAAATCGTTAACTCACTGAAACGAATTCCACTACAAACACAGCCGACACTCGAACAATTCTGGATAATGAGCAAAACCAAACTGAGTCCATTACACCGGACAAACGAAAACCCTGAATATACCACCAGGGAGCACAACAAACCACAACACGAAGACACCTACAAACACGCCACACTCACAAACCAAACTCCGCGCCGTCATGACGTCACACACAACACCCTTACGTCACGGGTCAAAGCCGACGGGTGGGATCGGACGCTTCTGTCGACCCGAAAACCAGATCAAAGCAGCTTACACGTGCTATGTAAGTCTATAATATCAATCAATATTTCTTATGAAAGTAATAACAAATAAACAGTTTTCGGATTTTTCCTTTCTCTTGTGCAGTGGAACCTCGCTCACTGTCAAATTTCATAGTTCTAGGTGAGTGGGAAGTACCCTATAGATTCTTGAGGGTATTTTTGTTCTGTCGTTGCAACTACAAAAATACGTGATTCTTTTTTTTTCACCGGACGTGTTTCGCTTTGTTGAGGTCAAGCATCATTAGTGGTCTGTAATTAAGTTATTTACATTTTGATATGCTTTAAGATCCAAAGACTATCGCTAAGAATATGTTGATTTGTATTTACAGCGATTTTCGCTTGATTTCCCGTTTACCTCGGGAAATGCAGCCTGTTAGCACATCGTTGATGTTTTTCTTCTTTAGACACTGATAATTTTGCTCTAATTTTTATTTCTTCTGCAGGACGCATTTTTGTAGTTGCAGCGATGGAACAAAAATACTCTCAAAATTTGTAAAGCAACTACGGACAATATGGCCACATACAGTAAATGAAGACGCCTATAGGTAGTTTTGAATGGGTTTGCAAGTAACAAAAAAATGCCGTATTTTTTGAGTGCACTGACGTACAAGCTTAAAGTTTCTACACCGCCAGGGGACCGCAGACCCTAGCATCTGCCATAAATTTAATCTTGATACGTGTACCCGTTCGTGGGAAAATGGCATCTTAACAGACGGGTAGACAGTTGTGTAACAACTGACGTGAAATAACTACAGATTAACAACTTAGGGGGTTTTCCTATACTTGTGCTGTGAAACCTTACCTCTTGTGAAATTTCATGATTCTAGGTGAACAGCGAGTACCCTGCAGATTTTGATGAGTGAATTTCCGAGTATCAATATATGTGACTTAAATGACCGCAAGTTATGATTTCATAGTCTTAGGGGCTTATAGTTTTTACACCGCCAAGGAACCGCAGACCACCTTATGTGACGTAAATTTCAACTTGATATGTCAACCTGTTCGTGAGAAAAAAAGGGGTCTTAACAGACGGACTGATATGATGGCAAATGACAAAAAAATATTTTTTTCGCGAAATATAGTTGATATAATTACAAATTAACAATTTTCGAATTTTTTCCCGTGTGAAATCTTGTTTCGTGCCAAATTTCGTGATTGTAGGTTGATGTGAATTTCCATACATGTTTTGATGACTGAATTTGCGAGTATCAAAATTTGTGACTTAAATGGCCGTAACCTTCGATTGTATTGCCTTGTTGTTGTTGTTCTGGTCGTAAGTCCTGAAACTGGTTTGATGCAGCTGTCCATGCTACTCTATCCTGTTCAAGTTTCTTCATCTCACAGTACCTACTGCAACCTACTTCCTTCTGAATCTGCTTAGTGTATTCATCTCTTGGTCTCCCTCTAAGATTTTTACCCTCCACGTTTCCCTCCAATACTAAATTGGTGATCCCTTGATGCCTCAGAACATGTCCTACCAACCGATTCCTTCTTCTTGTCAAGTTGTGCCACAAACTTCTCTTCTCCCCAATCCTTCATTAGTTATATGATCTACCCATCTAATCTTCAGCATTCTTCTGTAGCACCACATTTCGAAAGCTTCTATTCTCTTCTTGTCCAAATTAGTTATCGCCCATGTTTCACTTCCATACATGGCTACGCTCTATACAAATACTTTCAGAAACGACTTCCTGACACTTAAATCTATACTCGATGTTAACAAATTTCTCTTCTTCAGAAACGCTTTCCTTGCCATTGCCAGTCTACATTTTATATCCTCTCTACTTCCACCATAATCAGTTATTTTGCTCCCCAAATAGCAAAACTCCTTTACTATTTTAAGTGTCTCATTTCCTAATCTACTTCTCTCAGCATCACCCGACTTAATTCGACTACATTCCATTATCCTCGTTTTGCTTTTGTTGATGTTCATCTTATACCCTCCTTTCAAGACACTATCCATTCCGATCAACTGCTGTTCCAAGTCCTTTGCTATCTCTGACAGAATTACAATGTCATCGGCGAACCTCAAAGTTTTTATTTCTTCTCCATGGATTGTAATACCTACTCCGAACTTTTCTTTTGTTTCCTTTATTGCTTGCTCAATATATAGATTGATTAACATCGGGGATAGGCTACAACTCTGTCTCTCTCCCTTCCCAACCACTGCTTCCCTTTCATACCCCTCGACTCGTATGACTGCCGTCTGCTTTCTGTACAAATTGTAAAAAATCCTTTCGCTCCCTGTATTTTACCCCTGCTACCTTCAGAATTTGAAAGGGAGTATTCCAGTCAACATTGTCAAAAGCTTTCTCTAAGTCTACATTGCCTTATGAGGGTTTTATTTATTTATTTTTACATCACCATGGGTCCGTTGACCTTCGTATGTGACACAAATTTCCAGTCGTTACGTATATCCGTTCTTGAGAAAAAAGGGGTTCTTAACAACAGCGCGGAAAGATAGACAGACGGACAACAGAACGATCCAGTAAGGGTTCAAATTTTACCGATTGATGTACGGAAAGGTGATAAAAATATCTTTGTATCAGTTTTGTGGCGTGTGGCTGCTTATAATAAAAAAAATTCACAGTAATTATTTTTATACGGGCTTTTCCGGCTAACTGTTTCAGTAGGCAACCGATATGAACGAAGCCGCGCTGCACGTCTCTAACGTCGGACCTAGTGGCCTAGCGTTGTCGGACAGTTGAACGCAACCTCCGAGCGGGACGGACGTGTGGCCAAGGAACGGGACGCAGCTTGCGAGGTTTGTCGGCTGTTAATTCTGCTCACAGGCGCGTTCGTGTGAGCTAGTAGAATGAATTATCTGACGGAACGTACAATCAAGTTTTCGTCTAATCGAAACTTTGGGCACTCGAGGGTTTGCTATAAATGGGGTTGCTTGAAAAGATTTGCTGTTATCTTGTTTTTAATGTTGGCATCACGGTGTGTGTAATGATATTGTTCGTTTAGTGTGTGATTCTAAACAACCATACGATGAGCAGCAGTTTTAGCAAGAAATTGAAGCAAGTGAATGAACTTACTATCCTCCAGGCACCGTTGGCCATTTTAGAGCTGATAATTCACATTTGGAAAGCTTCTGTTCTGCAGGCCTGCACATGAAATACCCGGTGATTATATGAAGACAAAAGTGTAGCCTACCTCGTTGCTGAAGATTTGACTTTAACAATTATCTCCGGAGACTTGTTTAAATTTCTTCTTCTAGTGTGCCGAATCGCAACCGCAGAACACACAACCGTTAAAGAATGACTTTGTCCGTCCGACTGTTAAAAACCCCTTTTTCTTAGGAACGTGTAGACTTATCAAGTCGAAATTTACGTCCTGTACGAAGGTCGACAGTCGCTCGGTGTTTCAAACCATTTAAGCTTCTACGTCAATACTGTCGAAAGATGCGGCTATTTATGCCACATATTACGATTCTCGCAAATTCACTCCTCATAACCTATGGGTTACTTCCCGTTAACCCTTTATCACAGAATATGACAGAAAGAAAGGCTCCGAAGTACAAGTAAAGGGAAAAAAATCAAAGAAGTGTTAATTCGTAACTATATTACACGGAAAAATACTTGTTTTGACATGTTATCCAACTGCTGTCTCTCGTTAAGACCGCCTTTTCTAATAACAGGCTGAATGAACTGTTTATATACGGAACCCTCTGTCCGCTTGTGTTACTCGCACTTATCGAGATTTTTTAAATATAAATCCATAAAGTGGGGTAGTTTGGAACAACTATAAATATATTATATTCACTCAAAGCCAGCTGCGACGAGAAATGATGCTGAAGATAAACACGGTTGCGTTAATTATTGCAATACGGTAATAATCTAGAACTGAGCTTAAAGGTCACAGAGAAGAAAAAAAGGTCGGGAAAAGTAATTTTACAGAATCGCACTATCTAAATGTAAACTATTTTGTTGCGGTGTCCCTAAAGTGCGATTGAGGCTCGAACGAGGAAGCGTCAAAGTGGTTAGTTGCTTAACTTAGCAAAAAATAAAAATTAGTTGGCATCGCATGTGATAGAATTACTTTGTGCAATCGCTACATTCCTGAAACATTCTTGTACAGTAAAAAAAAAAAGAATATTTTTACAGATAAATAATTTTTACGATTTTAAAAAGTTTTTTTACAGCGTTACTTTTGCCTGACTTTTTCACTGTGGGGCCTAACGTCAAAAACAAAAGTGTTGCAAGAAACCCTCTAGCAAAGTGTAATTTGAAAAACCCACATTCTTATGTTAATAAATATTGATCTATAATTTTATTACCTATTCGAAAACTCAGTTGGGAGCATACCTCACAGTGTGGAATAAAATGTAATGTGTTTCCAATCATTATTGTGATGCAGAAAGGTTTAAAATTTCCAAAGTGTTTCAAGTAACTACAAATGACCGTATGAGATAAAAAGCGTGGTTCATCGAAAGCATCTTTTGTTAAAGAAGGATGACGTGTAAGAGTGACCAATGCTGTGTTTCTTAACATGAAAAGTCCCGAATTATGTTGCTCAATTACAAATAGATGTGGTGGGTCAATTAAGTTTATCCGGTAAGTCAGAGTTTTGTAATTTTTGATGTTAATGGTACGTGAAGTTCAGAACTCGAATTTTTGGAGGAAGTCGACTTTGAAGTTTTCCGACCGTCCTTAATATGCTAAAGCAAAGACAATTTTTCTAGATGGGACATGTTGCTGTGCAGCAGAATGCTCGCTTGCCACATAGGGGCTTTATGTCCGTTCCCTCGCTGATGCAAATTTTTGACGTGCAACTTCTACTAACAAGTACATAAATTTTAAAATAGATGGAGAAAACCGTTATATATCTGTGCCCCGACCGGGACTCGAAACCGGGATCTCCTGCTTACATGGCAGACGCTCTATCCGTCTTCTTCTTGTCTTTGTGTGTTTTTTTTTTCTTTACGGACGTCACATGACATCCGTTAAAGTTCGCTGTTGATCCTTTCACCAAGTTTTTTTTATTATTAAAAAGGCCAAACAGCTCTGACCGAACACGCTGAGCTACCCTGCAGTCGTTAAAGTTGTACAGTCCATTTCCTGCCGATTCCCGCAAGAGTTCGGGCACTGTATGTGCATCCGCACAGAAGATGGTCAATTGGCCGGTGAGCGGCTATATATACAAAGATGGTATTTGTTATTTCGGACATGTCCTCTGTGTCCTCGGTGGCTCAGATGGATGTGAAGGGGATGTAATGTCACTTACCGGCACGATAGCTCAGCGTGTTCGGTCAGAGGGTTAGCAGCCTTCTGTAATAAATAAATTAAAAAAAACCTGAGTTAATCGATGAACAACGAACTTATACGAATGTCTTGCGACATCCGCCCCGAGCAGATGCAACGAAGCGAACAAAATGAGATTTAAAAAAAAAAAGATAGTGTCTGCCATGTAAGAAGGGGATTCTCAACTGTCCCCGTTGACTTATGTCAACGCCTGTATGCAGCTAGGGGTATTCATTTCATTGTAAAACCATTATGGCTCTAGACGAGTAATTTGTGGTTAGTTGTTTTGTTTCCCTCATTTTCTTTTTTTCGTTCAGTTCGACTACATATGTCATTCAGATGTACACTTCATCTCGCATTTGCTAATTCTAGTTAACATATATCAAATTGCTATTTTCATGAAAAATGCTAGTTGTCTTATTTCTAAGTACGTATCACACAAAAATTAAAGTTTTCGTTCCAAATATAAATGAGCAGTAAAATCTACAATACTTCGCCATTGCTAAATATGTATGGGAATTGGAAATACGTCCTAATCTCCTTGCCCTCCCCCCTTTTTATCCTTCTCTCTTCGTTCATCTCCTCCTCCATCCTCTTTCTGTGTCCATTATCTCCCCTCTCCCCTCCCCCAAGCTATCACCTCCTCTTCCTCCCCTGTCAATCTTCTCTTTCCCCTGTCTGTGTTTATTTCTTCTGTGAGTCTCTGTCCATCTGTTACCTTCCCCCCTTCTCTCTCTGACCTTGAGCGTTGTTTATTGTTATTGGCAACAATCCTTTAATGGGAACTGGAGTTGCTTAAAACGAATGCATTAATCGGTTAGTATCATTGGTGTACAGGCTATGATAAACGTCTCCTGCTGCTGGATATGAAAGGGTAGTAGCTACAATGATATGATTTTTGCATAGTCCTGATCTGTTCTGCTATTGTAGTTGAACTGACTGCGAGAAACAAGACGAAACCAAACATTTTGATAGCACAGCATTTTCTTCCTCACATTTGGTTATAATACGAAACCTGTACCTTGTCGATTATAAAACATGTTACCTATGTCTGTCAAATGTTTATTAGAGTATAGTGTGAAGATCTGAAGTAAATCGGCGAAGGACTTTTAGAGATTTTTCGCAACATCGTTAAACACCTATTTGTCTTTACATTGTAGTATAGATATGATTACTGATCTTTTATAAAAGCTTGTTTAAATAAAAAAATATTAGAAATTAAATTATTTTTCTTCGTTGGGCGTTTCACACTTAATGAAAATGTTGACGGGCATGGGTACATACTGCGCCAGTCTAGTCCTGTGGTAGGTGACCATTTTACGACACCGCCATACTATTGTCGAGATAAATCGACCTCTCCTTAGCATATTAAAGGTGGTCGGAAAAGATCGTACTCGATTTTGTTGAGAATTTTTGAGTTCGATCAAACTACTTTTCATGACTGATATTAGAGTTCTGAAATAAATACACAAACACAAAATCGGAATGCCATGTGGCCCCCCCTTGTCATGCGGGAACATAAGTGAAGTTATAGTTAGTCCTGCTGGCTTTAGAATTTGTTCTTCCTTTCGAAGTTCCGCCGTATGCAACAGATATTCCTCTCAGACTTTGTGGTAGAGTATTAACAAAGGTGGCGCAGTAAGATAGTCAGAAGCTCGCATGTTCCCATCCTGAACAGTGTTAGACAAACTGAAACAGAACAGCAGAAACGTATCCTCTCATATCTAAACATTTACCGCTATCGTGCTTTTACTATATCCTAGCGAACTCCACAGTGCTCCCCCTTCCTTTGTCCATATCCTCCTACACCCTCCCCTTTATCAATCTCCTACTCCCCCTCCACCTACTCCCCCTCTCTCTGTCTATCCACCATTTCCTCCCCTTGTCTTTGTCCATTTGTTCTCGTCCATCTCCTCCCTACCCCTCTCTACATCCATTTCCTCTCTCCCTTGCCTGTTCATCTCCTCTTCTCTCGTCTCTCTGACCTATAGCCTTAATTTGTTGTTGTTACAAATTCAGTTCTCATAGTAGTATACTAAACATAAGCCAATTAACCATACAGATATGCAGTCCGTTTTCACAAAGAATGGAATGTTGGTGGCTGGCAAACCGACAAGCAGATCGATGAATCGACAGGTGGATATAAAACCTAAACATCAATAAATTGACAGATGGGTGGATTCACTGGTCATAGATAGGTCAATAAATCGGTTGATTGACCTATAATCCTTTACATAGATCCATGAATCGATATAGATCGATAAGATGGTAGATAATTAAATCTAAAGTCGGATGGACCAGGCGATCAAAAACCGATAGGTGAAAAATAGATCGATAGGTCAGTACGCCTATTGATAAATCGGTAGGTACATTAACAACTCGATAAATCTATAGATACGCAGATAGAGCAACATATCGATACACTGACGGTACGATAAGCCGACAGATGTGTTGAAGAAAACGTAAGCCATTTAATAGTAACGACACATTTCGGAAGCCCCACTATTTTACCCCCCCTTAGGGGTCGTATTTTGAGAATCAGTGGAACTCATATTTTTCTGTTTCTAACAACGCAAGCTTTAGCTTAAAAAAAATGCTTGCATTATGAAATGTTTCCATAAAAATTCACAAAAAACAGTGAAATACCCGTTTTTTTTAATTTCCAAACGAGAAGGCAAATTCAAATTTTCGAAGACTTTGCTTGGAAAAAACACTTTCATAATGAAATATTTCAAAAAACATGTCATCCCCTGTTTCACCCCCTTAGGTGCTAAATTTCCAAAATAACTGAAAGACGTACATTTTTAGTTGTAACCGAGAAGTCTAATGCAAATTTTCATAGATATAGCTTTAAAAATACATTATTAGTTATTTAGTAACTTATTTTAAAAAAGTTTTTTACCTGCTTAGTGGTTGGATTTCCAAAAATGATGAACATGTTTTTCTGTAGCTCTGACCGAGAGACGAAAACTACTATTCGTAGGTATTGCTTTAAATTCAAGAAACCTTTCATTTCCTGTTCCCCACTTAGGAGTGGAATTTCAAAAAATCCCTTCTCAAACGATGCCTATAGCGTAAGGTCAACAGTCTTCAAATTTCAATTTTGTGTCCTAAGCACTTTAGGCTGGGCAGTGATGAGGCAAACAGGGTATTGCCTTTTATATGAAGGACTTACTTCAATAGTGTTACATGTCCATTTTTGTTCATTTTGAGATACAGAGTCCTAAAGTTAAATGAGCGCTGTAAAATCTGCAGTTGAGATATCAGAAATATTCAAGCATATGGCTTCTTGCTAGAGATGAACCTTTCTTTCATCTACATCCATACTCCGCAAGCCACCTGACGGTGTGTGGCGGAGGGTACCTCTATCTGTTCTCCCTTCTATTCCAGTCTCTTGCTGCTCGTGGAAAGAAAGATTGTCGGTTTGCCTCTGTGTGGGCTCTAATCTCTCTGATTTTATCCTCATGGTCTCTTCGCGAGATATACGTAGGAGGGAGCAATATACTGCTGGACTCCTCGGGGAAGGTATGTTCTCGAAACTTCAACAAAAGCCCGTACCGAGCTACTGAGCGTCTCTCCTGCAGAGTCTTCCACTGGAGTTTATCTATCATCTCCGTAACGCTTTCGCGATTACTAAATGATCCTGTAACGAAGCGCGCTGCTCTCCGTTGGATCTTCTCTATCTCTTCTATCAACCCTATCGGGCACGGATCCCACACTGCTGAGCAGTATTCAAGCAGTGGGCGAACAAGTGTACTGTAACCTACTTCTTTTGTTTTCGGACTGCATTTCCTTAGGATTCTTCCAATGAATCTGTCTGGCATTCGATTTACCGACGACCAACTTTATACGATCATTCCATTTTAAATCACTCCTAATGCCTACTCCCAGATAATTAACGGAATTAACTGCTTCCAGTTGCTGACCTGCTATATGGTAGCTAAATGATGATCTTTCTTTCTATGTATTGGCAGTACATAGCACTTGTCTACATTGAGATTCAATTGCCATTCCCTGCACCATGGGTCAATTCGTTGCAGATCCTCCTGCATTTCAGTACAATTTTCCATTGTTGCAACCTCTCGATATACCACAGCATCAAACGCAAAAAGCCTCACAGAACTTCCGATGTCATCCACAAGGTCATTTATGTATATTGTGAATAGCATCGGTCCTACGACACTCCCCTGCGGCACACCTGAAATCACTCTTACTTCGGAAGACTTCTCTCCATTGAGAATGACGTGTTGCGCTCTCTTATCTAGGAACTCTTCAATCCAATCAGTCTGTTTGGATCATTAATTTCAGAAGCATTATAGAGGTAATTAACTTGTACCATTGTTGAAATAAGCCCTTCATATGATCTACGTCGGTTCAGAGGTTTTTGAACTTCAATAAGACTCTGTAATGATGGACAGCCGGGGACTATCAAATTGTGTAAGCAGGTAGAGCATTTTCGCTGAGAGTGCGTCCCGCATTTTCCGCCAGAACGAGCCCGTTGTCAGCATGAAGTAGTGCACTGCTGCGGCCAGCTACAACAGCCGATGTAGCCGGTGGAAGAAACCTCTGTCGGCTGTCAGCAATACC
This sequence comes from Schistocerca gregaria, assembly GCF_023897955.1. Taxonomy (NCBI): domain Eukaryota; kingdom Metazoa; phylum Arthropoda; class Insecta; order Orthoptera; family Acrididae; genus Schistocerca; species Schistocerca gregaria. Next base: position 208,441,701 of record NC_064929.1, on the reverse strand, counting down.
ACAGCCTAACACGCAGGGTGAGAGTTACTCAACCGCATGGAAAAAAACGTAAATTTGTTACAAACTACTGTGTGGACACACTTTATTCGCATGTGAACATCACTACAGGTAATCGAATTTAGGCTATGATGTGTTAGATGTCGATGATGTGGCACAGATGTATAGCGAAATTTTGTCTGACACGCTGAAGTGTCGGAACATCGTCGGAACAGCTCAGTAATAGTTTTGGGGCTATTGCTGTACACCTTGTCTTTTAATATTGCCCCATAAAAAGGAATCGCATGTATTCAGATCCGGAGAAGACGGCGGCGAATGGACGCCCAAGCCAGTGACCTCTCGGTATCCCGGAGCCAGACAGAATGTGGTCCCCCAAAGTGCTCCTCCAGGACTTCAAACACTCTCCTGCTTCGATGGGGTCGAGCTCCGTCTTGCACGAAACACATATTGTCGAAATCGGGGTCACTTTGGATGCTGTTGTTGTTGTTGTGGTCTTCAGTCATGAGACTGGTTTGATGCAGCTCTCCATGCTACTCTATCCTGTGCAAGCTGCTTCTTCTCCCAGTACCTAATGATACCTGCAACCTACATCCTTCTGAATCTGTTTAGTGTATTCATCTCTTGGTCTCCCTCTCCGATTTTTATCCTCCACTCAGCCCTCCAATGCTAAATTGGTGATCCCTTGATGCCTCAGAACATGCCCTACCAGCCGATCCCTTCTTCTAGTTGCGCCACAAGCTCCTCTTCTCCCCCATTCTATTAAATACCTCATCATTAGTTATATGTTCTATAGCACCACATTTAGAAAGCTTCTGTTCTCTTCTTGTCCAAACTATTTATCGTCCATGTTTCACTTCCATATATGGCTACACTCCATACAAATACTTTCAGAAACGGCTTCCAGATAGTTATATCTGCGCTAGATGTTAACATATTTCTCTTCTTCAGAAACGCTTTCCTTGCCATTGCCAGTCTACATTTTATATCCTCTCTACTTCGACCATCATCAGTTATTTTACTTCCTAAATAGCAAAACTCCTTTACTACTTTAAGTGTCTCATTTCCTAATCTAATTCCCTCAGCATCACCCGACTTAATTCGACTACATTCCATTATCCTCGTTTTGCTTTTGTTGATGTTCATCTTATATCCTCCTTTCAAGACACTGTCCATTCCGTTCAACTGTTCTTCCTGGTACTTTGCTGTCTCCGACAGAATAACAATATCATCGGCGAACCTCAAAGTTTTTATTTCTTCTCCATGGATTTTAATACCTACTGCGAACTTTTCTTTTGTTTCCTTCGCTGCTTTCTCAATATACAGATTGAATAACATCGAGGATAGGCTACAACCCTGTCTCACTCTCTTCCCAACCACTGCTTCCCTTTCATACCCCTCGACTCTTATAACTGCCGTCTGCTTTCTGTACAAATTGTAAATAGCCTTTCGCCCCTGTATTTTACCCCTGCCACCTTCAGAATTTGAAACAGAGTATTGTCAAAAGTTTTCTCTAAGTCTACAAATGCTAGAAATATAGGTTTGCCTTTCCTTAGTCTTTCTTCTAAGATAAGTCGTAGGGTCAATATTGCCTCACGTGTTCCAACATTTCTACGGAATCCAAACTGATCTTTCCCGGTGTCGGCTTCTATCAGTTTTTCCATTCGTCTGTAAAGAATTCGCGTTAGCATTCTGCAGCCGTGACTTATTAAACTGATAGTTCGGTAATTTTCACCTTTGTCAACACCTGCTATCTTTAGGATTGGAATTATTATATTCTTCTTGAAGTCTGAGGGTATTTCGCCTGTGTCATACATCTTGCTCACCAGATGGTAGAGTTTTGTCAGGACTGGCTCTCCCAAGGCCGTCAGTAGTTCTAATGGAATGTTGTCTACTCCCGGGTGCCTTGTTTCGACTCAGGTCTTTCAGTGCTCTGTGAAACTCTTCATACAGTATCATATCTCACATACCTTTCTGCTTTCCCTTCTTTGCTTACAACAGGGTTTCCGTCTGAGCTCTTGATGTTCATACAAGTGGTTCACTTTTCTCCATAAGTCTGTTTAATTTTCCTGTAGACAGTATTTATCTTACCCCTAGTGAGATAAGCCTCTACATCCTTACATTGGTCCTCTAGCCATCCCTGCTTAGCCATTTTGCACTTCCTGTCAATCTCATTTTTGAGACGTTTGTATTCCTTTTTGCCTGCTTCATTTACTGCATTTTTTATATTTTCTCCGTTCATCATTTAAATTCGGTATTTCTTCTGTTACCCAAGGATCTCTACTAACCCTCGTCTTTTTACCTACTAGATCCTCTGCTGCCTTTACTACTTAATCTCTCAACGCTATCCATTCTTCTTCTACTTTATTTCTTTCCCTATTCTTGGCAATTGTTCCCTTTTGCTCTCCCTGAAACTCTGTACAACCTCTGGTTCTTTCAATTTATCCAGGTCTCATCTCCTTAAATTCCCACCTTTTTGCAGTTTCTTCAGTTTTAATCTACAGTTCATAACCAATAAATTGTGGTTAGAGTCCACATCTGACCCTGGAAATGTCATACGATTTAAAACCTGGTCCCTAAATATCTGTCTTACCATTATATAATCTATCTGATACCTTTTAGTATCTCCAGGCTTCTTCAACGTATACAAACTTTTTTCATGATTCTTAAACCAAGTGTTAGCTATGATTAACTTGTGCTCTGTGCAAAATTCTACCAGGCGGCTTCCTCTTTCATTTCTTAGCCCCAATCTATATTCACCTACTACGTTTCCTTCTCTCCCTTTTCCTAAAAATGGTTCAAATGGCTCTGAGCACTGTGGGACTGAACTGCTGTGGTCATTAGTCCTCCAGAACTTAGAACTACTTAAACCTAACTAACCTAAGGACATCACACACATCCATGCCCGAAGCAGGATTATAACCTGCGACCGTAGCGGTCGCGCGGTCCCAGGCTGTAGCGCCTAGAACCGCTCGGCCACTACGTCCGGCTCCCTTTTCCTACTACCGAATTCCAGTCACCCATGACTATTAAATTTTCGTCTCCCTTCACTATCTGAATAATTTCTTTTATTTCATCATACATTTCTTCGTCATCTGCAGAGCTAGTTGGCATATAAACTTGTACTATTGTAGTAGGTGTGGGCTTCGTGTCTATCTTGGCCACAATAATGCGTTCACTATGCTGTTTGTAGTAGCTAACCTGCACTCCTATTTTTTTTATTCATCATTAAACCTACTCCTGCATTACCCCTATTTGATTTTTTTTTTTACTATAGGGATCAAATCATCTTCCAAAACCTTCACGTACCGTTCGGTTGTCACCATGCTATCAAGGAACATTGCACCGAATATTCCGTGACTGGACAGTGCACACCACATAGTCACCCGCTGAGGTGTCTCGCTCGAACTATCGCGTCTATTAATTACATTCGTGCGGCTATAATCAGGTTGGGTACCTGCCCACGAGTCACCTGGGAACAAATGACAGCTCCGCCAATGTGCTGCCCATTTATACCGTGTGTTAGCGATACTGTTGTCACCTGTATATGTGCATATCGCTATCCATGACTTTCTCCACTTTACTGTAAAGCATTTAGCGACGAATGAAGAAGATATTCCTGGCCCATCGGACTCACATACAATTCCGACTTCTCGAAGAGTTGGGAAAAACAAAACAGGGTGTGACATGAGACATGGTGTTACATGTTATTCAAATGTTTACTTTACGGGATGTGCACTAATGCTGACTGTGTAAGAGCAACATTGAGAGGTTGCTCAATTATATCGAAAACATCTAAAACACTGGAAATATTGTACCGTCTGTGGGCAGTATTGACAATACCCTTGGCAGTCCGTCACGTTCTCCATAGCCCAAGGAGGTTCCACGTTAAGCTTTTGGTTGTCTAGAATATTAGTTCAATATAAGGCGAAAGAGCATTATTATTGGATTGCTTTGAAATGTATAAATCATTGACGGCATTGTGGAATGTTAGGCCACATGAATACAAAAAGAAAAGTGTGAGGTCATCCACATGAGTGCTAAAAGGAATTAGTTATACATCGGTTACACGATAAATCAGTCTAATCTAAAAGCCGTAAATTCAACTAAATACTTAGGTATTACAATTACGAACAACTTAAATTGGAAGGAATACACAGAAAATGTTGTGGGGAAGTCTAACCAAAGACTGCGTTTTGTTGGCAGGACGCTTGGAAAATATACAGATCTACTAAGGAGATTGCCTACACTACGCTTGTCCGTCCTCTTTCAGAATACTGCTGCGTGGTGTGGGATCCTTACCAAATAGGACTGACGGAGTACATCGAAAAAGTTCAAAGAAGGGCAGCACGTTTTGTATTATCGCGAAATATGGGAAATAGTGTCACAGGATTTGGGCTGGACATCATTAAAAGAAAGGCGTTTTTCCCTACGGAATCTTATCACTAAATTCCAATCACCAACTTTCTGCGCCGAATGCGAAAATATTTTGTTGGCACCGACTTACATAGGAAGGAAACATCACCACGATAAAATAAGGGAAATCAGAGCTCGTACGGAAAGATATAGTTGTTCGTTCTTTCCGCGCGCTATACGAGATTGGAATAATAAATAATTGTGAACTGGCCCGCCAAGTATTTGAGGTGGTGCCTACACTGCCAACAATTGAGTTTCGAGGCCTATCGCGACCAATACACCGTGACATTGTCGGAGCTCTATCTTTACAAAGCGGAAGGTCGTGGCTATCCACAATAAACAGACAGACCATTAATAGTTCTTTGTTTTCGCTATCGCACGGAGAACAGTCTAGTTTGGCAAAAACATTTTAAGTAAAAAAAAGTCTTTGCATTTTATTCCACTCACGAGTCAGGTGCAAGTCTTTCAAATGGAAGCCACTTCAGCAACTAGCCTGTACTCAATCATCTTCTTTAGCGAAGTTTTACTTTCTTTTGATTACTTTGTAAAATACACATAACAAGTAAATCGTATAAAATATTTTTATTTAAAGAAGATTCAATACCTCGTGTACATAATGATACTGGATATTTTAGTTGTAACTGTTGTATAAAAAGAACTGTAATTAATTCATATCTTGAAAACTCACAGTGTTAGAGTATTCACATAAATAAATTTAACATCTTAGTGATAATTAGTGACTTCGATGTAGCTGTAACTTTCCTTTCATAATTACCTCCAGTTGTGGATCAAGTTTACTGGTAGAGATAATCATCAGTGACTTCAAATGCTCATCACTTAATTTTGATCTGTAAATACTTTTTGCATGTTTCATTTTGGAGAAAGTTATTTGTGTGAAAAAAGTAGTGCCAAAAGCGGAAAAAGCCACGGGCAAATTTATGTAAATTTGGAAACTTTGAGGATGGAAGACACTTATAAAATTCCAGTAATGTTGACTTTGAATGTTTCTCTTTAAAAAAAAGTCACTACATTGCAAATCAATAATTTCAAACTGAAGTTCTGCGGGTAACGCTTCTATATCGACGTCAAAGGGATTTTGAAATATCTTAATATCGTTTGAATTTGCATCGATATCTGAAAAACGCGATTAAAAATTAATTTTTAAAGCGCCCAAAGCTTCAATTGCGAAAGTTACAGTAAACGGAGTTTCAGGTTGCTGACTGAATGTGTGGCATGTATTAAAATGCGTGAAGCATACTTTGTTCAACTGAGATTGAAACAAAGAGCATAAAACACTAAAAAAACTCGAGAGACACTTGCAACATAGACACAATCACGCAACAGAACTATCAAATATATACGCTCTGGCTCTGCTACTCGCTACAAGACTACATAACTAAACTTATTGTTGCGCCGCTTGAATTAATAATGCGTTGACATAATCTAGCCCTGTTACGTCTTGCAGTAATAGTGTTGAAAACAATGATTTTGAAATTTCGTGAAGAATGTGCAGTGACATACTTTTATGTCAGTGAAATAGACCAGAATTTCGATCAAGTATGTCCACCAATCAAAATTATGTAATTAAATAAAAATCGTACTTCGTTCATATTCCCACAACCTTAGATTTTTGCGATTTCGTCTTTCCTTTGGCATTACATTACGGTGATCATGGAGTGCTAGGGTGCTTTAATCCCACTAGGTAGACCTTATGACTTCGTGGAGGAGTCAATGTGCCCCGCGGACTAAAAAGTTTGGGGACCCCTGCTGTAAAGCAACTACATCCACACATAAACGCGATAGAACTTCAGCTGGGTCAGTACGTCGTACGCTAAGGACCCACCTGCCCTCACAGCGTTCTAATGTTGCCGGCTAGACTGAACCACTCAGCGCCCGATGTAAACACAGCCGGCAACAGGAAGTGCTGTACTGTAAACACGACCACCAGCTCGTGTTAAGAGCAGGAAACAGCCGGGGTCCTCGGTGGTCTAGTGGTAAGGGGTCTGGAACGTTCCAGCGCCTCGGCTGGGGCTATTCGCCCCAGCCGGGCCGGGGGTTCAAGCCCCGGCCGGCGCTGGAATTTTTCAGACTTCCGAACACTAGCCTCCACCTCTACCCTGGCATGTGGAGCATGCTGGGTACCTCCGTGGGGTCCGTGCTTCGGATCCCACGTGGAGCTCACTCTCACACTACAAACTACACCTGATTATGCTGTTGCAAACACAGATACTAATATATATATATATATATATATATATATATATATATATATATATATATATACACTCCATCATCTATATTTTCAAGGTACTTGCTACATAATGTATCTCACTGTCAAAAGAATCTGCATGGTATCATTTTGTATAATTGTAACAATGAAATAAAATCGTTACTAAAAAAAAAGCCTAAAATGTTTTGTTGTCCTTGGTGTGCTAAATTATGCTAAGATAAATAAAAAAATCTTCCATTTTCTTGTAGTTAACAATCGATATTTTAAAAAAACTATTGGCTGTAAAACTGACATTGCATGTTGTACTTCGCAGATTCTCAGTTCTGAAACAGCATAATTTATTTCAATGTCAAAATAAATTGCGAAATATTATATCAATAGCATCACACAAGTGATAGAAAAAAATTTCGGTTCTCTCAGTCTGTGTTCTTTTTAGTATCATGATTGATTATATGATAACAAATAAATTGTGTAGCAGAAATAGTTTAAGCTCACTACCTTTTAAAAATGCATTTTTCACTAATTGTATGTTTAGAAGTGAACACAGGGCTTCTTTTCTCTCAAATTATTCTAGTGTCAAAATAAGATGTATGATGGGACACAGGTCACTAATGATAAAAACACCTTTTTGTATGAAAGAAGATAATTCTTGTGGTTTTATGTGAGCTGGACGCAAAAGGAAACATTTAATGCTAACATTAAAAAAATGAAATTTTTGATAATTTTACTAACAGGTCCTATATATTTCGGTTAATAGTGGTGTGACACCCACTCTGGCTCAGCTTTTTATGAAAATATCTTGTGGGTCAGAAAATAAATTATATTTCAAAACTCTACAGATTAAGTTTGGCTGAATTAAACATTGTAAGAGCCTTATCCAAAGACAGAGAATGTTACATTCTCTGCAAAGCGTTTGCGCTCAGTAATATAAAAAAAAGGTATGCAGAGTGGAAATCTGATTCTGGAAAGGTCTATTATTGCTGTACCTTTGTATCATTTACGTTGCAGAGAGAGACTCCTACTTTGGCTCTCTTGCTATTAAATTCTGTGCCAAGGAAGGAATGCTGAATGTGACATCCTGCGTACATTCATGTCACTGGAGATAAGAGTTTGTATTAAATCTTATGAGAACAGAATTATTTTGTAACATGTGAAATACAGAAAAATACCTTAACAGACAAACCGAGCAGTGATGGAAATCTGTTTTGTAATAATAGTGTAAAGGAAGAAATAAACAGCAAGAACTATAAAGTTAAGCCGCTCAATTTTCCTGTTCATCACTTCGCTGCTACGTGTCGCTACACATTGAGCTGTCTACAGTGCTGGGCTTCGCTACCAGAGGGCGCTGGCGATGACTCACTCTGTCGGTGTTTGCTGCTTCACCCCTTGACGTCTACGATAGCTGACATGACCACTAAATCCTCACGAGAAACGTAATAACACCGACACGAAACAAGGCATATTGTACTCAGTGCGAATATTACCGAACCATCACCTTGTTATATCCTGACTGAAAATACTGATCCAAACTATTTACAAAGGGACACTTTACAGAAGCTGATCTAGAGGAAAATCAATTTGAAGGGAATACACTAAGCATTAGAGATTGTTTGAATAAATACAACCCTTATTTATAAATTCTAAACTTTTGACCAGAATATACAGTTTGAATTTAAGATGCAACCAGAAATGAGACAGAAACTGTACGAGTTGAAGGACACAATGATATTCATTCTATATACAGGGTGTTTCCCAAGTCATGCTACACTCTTCTCGGGGCTGTAGATGGGACTTAACTGATCAGGCTTTAGATAGGAATCGATGTCAGGAAAATTCATTGAGCGATGCTGTGCAGTGTCAATGTTATGGTCACTGGTGCCTATAAAAGTGTGTTTGTATATAGTGGGATCCCACGAAGATCTTATATACTATCTAAGATGATGCAGATGAATAAATGTATGAATTTGAAGTTATGTCCCTGTACCAGAAAGTTAAAAAAGAAAACCTTTCTGTTACCTCTGACAGTATATGTGCCCTTACTGTTGTTGCTAAGATGTAGGGCAGGAAACTTTCAGAGGCGGTGGTATGGACCGAAAGAAGAAAACTATGGGCTGCAAAATGCATACATTATGAGCCATGAGCACTTGTTCATCTTCGCTACTGTAAAAACACATCTTTCCTTGTTTTGGTCCATAATACCGTCTCTGAAAGTTGCCTACCCTATAATCCTAGCAACAACAGTACCAGTACTTGCATTTCACTGTCAGAGGTACCATAAACATTCTCACAATTTTCGACACGTTCGTTTCAGGTACACAAAATTGACACATTTGTCCGTCTCCATCATCCTGGAAAGTGTGGTCCCACACATTCTCGATTCCGTTTTAGTCCGGTGATCCTGGATATTATAAACGAGATGGAACAGTTCAATTTCCTATGCGTTCGGATAGATAGTAAGCTGTTTTGGAAAGCCCATGTTCAGAAACTAAATGCTGCTTTATTTACCATTAGAACAGTATCTAAAATAAGTGACAGTTCAACACGAACAGTAGTCTACTTCGCATATTTTCATATGGTATTATTTTTTGGGGTAATTCTTCTGATTCAAAAAGGGTATATTTGGATCAAAAACGGGCTGTTCGAGCTATATGTGGTGTAAGTTCGGGAACCTATTCAATAGTCTGGGAATTCTGACATTGCCCTCACAGTATATATTTTCTGTAATGTCGTTTGTTGTTAGCAATATTAGCTCATTCCCAAGAGTTAGCAGCTTTCGCTCAGTTAATACTAGGTAGAACTCAAATCTGCACGTGGAATGCACTTCCTCGATTCTTGTGCAGAAAGGAGTGCAGTATTGTGCTGCATCCAATTTTAATAAGCTACCACAAGAACTCAAAAATCTTAACGGTTGACCAAACACTTTTAAGTCTAAACTGAAGAGTTTTCTCATGGCTCACTCCTATTCTGTCGAGGAGCTCCTGGGAGAGCTGAAAAATTAAGCAAATTCCAGTGTTACATTGTTGATTTTCTTTATTTAAACTTACGACGTGTCGCCTGAATATGTTTCTTATATTCCATTTTATCTGTTTCTACTACCATGTTATAATTTCATGTATTGACTCGTCCCATGACCATGGAGACTTCTCCTTAATTTGGTCCCTCGGAACAATAAATAAAAAATTAAAAAAAAAGGTATAGCAAACTCATCCTGGTGCTTTTCACACCACGCCCGTACACTGCAAGCTGTCTCACAGATTCAGTTGTTCGATGCCGAGGGAAAACAGACCGGATGTAGGGATGGCCTTTGTTCATAAGTAAACTTCTGTTGATCCACTGTGCCTTCTAGAACGATGAGATCACGTCGGCAGCGTCAGACAACGTTCCAGAGACCATAACGATCCTTCCTCCTGCCGTCGATTGTTGCAGGGTGTTCGCTTTCAGATGATTCACGCCGTACACGCCAATGGCTGTCTGACACTTGAGCAGACCAGCTGTCACCATATAGTGGACGTCGAGTTGCAGGATTAGCGTGCAAATTCCAGCCTTCGTCGACGATGAACAACAGTCAGCGCTAGTGCACCGACCAGGTGTCTGCTTCGGAGACCCATATGCACGAATGTTCGCTGAATGGTCTTTCAGGAAACACTGTTGGTAGCTCCGCGGTTCACGTGGCTCATCAACTGCTCAACAGTTGCACGTTATTCCTGTTTTCTGTGGCCTGTGGTTCACCACAGCTGCCTCCCCTTGACCGTTTCGATAATGCTTCCGCCCTTGGCCCGAAAGGCAAAGATCATGCCCTTTTGGATGTCACATTAATCGTTCATTTTCCACATTACAGAAACGACTGCATTGCCACTCCTCCCTCCTCCTCCTCCTCCCTCCTCCTCCTCCTCCCTCCTCCTCCTCCCCCCCCCCAGGCTTTATGGTTATTGGACATTAATGTGGGACATAGGTGGTGATCACTTTAACGTGTTTGGACCATGTAATTAAAGGGGAAGGGGAAAGGGAAGGAAAAAAGGGGAAGGGGAAGGGGAAGGGGAGAGGGGGAAGGGAAAGGGAAAATGGTTCAAATGGCTCTAAGCACTATGCGACTTAACTTCTGAGGTCATCAGTCGCCTAGAACTTAGAACTAATTAAACCTAACGACAGCACTCACATCCATGCCCGAGGCAGGATTCGAACCTGCGATCGTAGCGGTCGCTTGGCTCCAGACTGTAGCGCCTAGAACCGCACGGCCACTCCGCCTGGCGAAGAAAGGAAAGTAAAAGAAAAATGGGAGAGGAAGCCGTTGCTTGTAAAAGATGGTCATCAGTACTAGGAGCAGCGAAAATTTAATAAGTATACGAATTGCCTCTGTATGAATTCCGAACGGAGTAGGAGCAGCGGCCGTTTACGAATTGTAAATGGCAGAATCATGGCTAAACAGCAAAATTCTAGAGGAACCTGACGAAACAGATGTGGAAATTGAGAAACGAATGCGTAACTGCCGGGAAAGAGTCTGTGGGGAGCAGTTGTAAAGAGGAATTTCAAGATCTGCGAGATAAAGGTTTAGATTACGCCGTACGTTCGCCGGATCATGAGAACTCAGAGACTGCAATGTGTAAGGAAAGCTACTGGGATGTCCCAGAACCATGGAACTAGTTCAGGGGTTCACCAAAGCGAAAAGATTCTTGAAAGCGACTGAAGTGTTTCTGAAAACTGACGATGAATCTGTTCCTGACAAAAGAATCCTGGTGATCAGTTATGAAGAAGAGGAGAAAACGTTGTGAGAGATTGAAACTGTTCTTAGTTGCAGACATTTCAGAATTGTTTTAAACAACTGCACACCATACCACGCTGATATCGGATGCACAGAAGAAAAGCTTTTTTACCAGAAGAAAGTCAAAATAAATGTGAAATATTTTTCTGGACCGAAAAATGTCATACCTGGGTCGTCATCTAAAACTGCAGTGCTGGTCTTTGAAATGGCTGCAAATAAAGCAATGGAAACAGTGTTCTCAGAGACATCTATTTGCAGTTGTAATTTTCATTTAAAGCAATGCCTCCAGAAGACATACAAGACCTGGGATTAGTGGGGAAATACAGGGATGGAGAAGAAGTCCGACTGTTTTGTCAAATGTGTGCTGCAGAGCACATCTTCCGCCAAACTCACTTGATGAAGCATGGATGGTAATAGCGTAGGAAACACCCAGTGGAGAAAAATCATAAAATTCGTAGACGGTCAGTCAATAGATGGAAAATCCTAGTACATCAACGGAAATATACTGGTGACGATAGACAGTCGACTGAAATTAATTCGCACTAAATTCACTTTCTAATAACTTGACTTCACCTTTGTTACGTAACACAACAGAAGCAAAGTTATCTGTGCTCAGAGAACTTATTTCCAAGTGATTTCGGTCGGCTATCTACTGTCATGAATTCGATGCACAGGACCACGAATGCTGTCGAAGTTAGGCATAGCAAACTATACTCATCAATAAGGCAAAAGTATCAGAACCTACAATTTCTGATCAGTAAGCTGAAGGAGTAGGCAGTGAAATCAATATTTGAAATTAAAAAAATCCGTTTGCCACACTCTTCAATGAAAGAGGAGGAAGGTATACACATCTTGAGAAAGGGTTGAAAGATATTTTAAGAACACATAATGACTCGGTGGGCTTAAGACGTTTAAAATTTCCGACAATTACGAAAAGTTTGTAAAATAAGACAGGAAGTTAAAATTTCCGCAGCAATTTTGTAGAATGGTAAATATATTTTAAAAACAGTGCTACGCACTATGTCCATAAACCGTCATTCACCAGATAAAATGTGGATGGACGTTCTTATTACAAAACGACAGGTGGGGCTTCCACATTGTAGCGGCTTCCTTTGATAGTCGGAGAAGCCAGGGCTACAATTTATGTGGTCAGAAACACCACGCTGACGTAACGGGTCTCAAAGTCCACGGTTCATAGGGTAGTTATTTGAGAGTGAATTTATTCCTTGCTTCTCATGAGACGTCTTCATCAATCTGATATTCCTGCTTGAGGAGTGTCTACAGCGAGTATGAGGGAATCCCGAAACGTTTCATCCTATTTTTGTTCTGCTCCCCGTTCCACAGCTGTGGTAGTTAAACACTTGTACTTCTTCGAATTCATTTTTACGGCGGATTTATGTACTGTGCCAATGCTGGATTGAGAAAACAAGGGAACTTTTCGAAAAGTTGAAGGACACAACGATTACCTTAATAACCGATAAAACAATTCAAATTTCAGGTATTAGATACTGGCTGATAATTAATTTAGGAAATGTTTACGGGACTGTCTGTTATGACAGTCGCTTCGATTTATGGACTATACAGAACCCATGAGGTTTCTTCGATAAATGTAAGTTCTTACATGGGTCTTGACAACACGTTGGAATTAAAGAGGTTCAAATAGTGAGAATCGACTGTATTTAACTGCAAAGGCAGATTTTCAGTCTCTACAAATATTTGTAACGTAACTATGGACGTTATAGCGGCACTAACTGCCGTCAGGTAAATAAGTCGTGGAGTAAGTGGACATCCAACGGACGGAGGTGTGTAAACACTTCCTGTTTACCGTGCCACTGCTGCCACGATGTAAACACAGCGGATAGCAGGAAGTGCTCTACGGCCATTAGCTGGACTCCAGAGCAGGAAATAGCCGGGGGCCTAGGTGGTCTAGTGGTAAGGGGTCTGGAACGTTCCAGCGCCTCGGCTGGGGCTATTCGCCCCAGCCGGGCCGGGGTTCAATCCCCGGCCGGCGCTGGAATTTTCAGACTTCCGAACACTAGCCTCCACCTCTACCCTGGCATGTGGAGCATGCCGGGTACCCCCGTGGGGTCCGTGCTTCGGATCCCACGTGGAGCTCACTCCCACACTACAAACTACACCTGATTATGCTGTTGCAAACACTTATTTTAAATTTTAATGTCAACACTTTCTTCACCAGACCACATCTACATACATTTTTAAGGTACTTAACATATATCACTATCAAAAGAAACTGCATGGTATCAGTTTGTATATATATGAAATAAAATCCTTACAAAAAAAAAATTACAATGTTTTGTTTCCTTGGTGTGCTTGCCACACTGATACATATATTACATATTTATTTCGGACATTCTCTGTGCTGAAACAGCATAAATTATTTCAATGTCAGAAGAAAATGCAAAATAATATAACGATAGCATCACGCAAGTCAACAGTGAAAGAAAAAAATATTTTCAGTTGTCTCAGTCTGTGTTATTTTTAGTATCATGATCGGTTATATGGTAACAAATAAATTCTGTATCAGAAATAGTTTAGTAAGAGTTGACACACAATACCTTTCAAATAATGCATTGTTTTCATTAATTATTCTAGTGCCAAAATGAGATGTATGATATGATACAGGTCACTAATGAGATAAACTCTTTTTTGTATGAAAGATGATAAATCTCGTGGTTTTATGTGAACTGAATGTTAAATGAAACATGTTAGTGTTAACATTAAAGAAAGGAATTTCTTGAGGGGTTCACTAACAGGTATATTTCATATAATATTTCGGTTAATAGTTATATGACAATCTCTTTGCCTCTACGTGTTATTAAGTTATCTTGTGGATCAGAAACGGAATTATATTAGGCCTACTACTTCCACAAGTTAAGTCTGGCTGAATGAGAAACGGATTGTAAAAGCCGAAGACGGAGGATGTTACGTTCTCTGCAAAGCGTTTGCTCTCAGTAACGAGTTAAACTGTAAAAGTAAAAAAAAAAAGTTATGACAAAGGTCTAATATTGTTGTACTATTGTATCATTGACCTTGCATTGTAAGAAACTTAGTTATGTTTCTCTGTGCTGTTTAAAATTCTTTAACCTACAATACCGTATGATTATTTTTGTATCATTTAATGTAGAAATAGCCACTTCCTTTCACGGTGTAGACAAAATTGAACAAACATTTCATAATCTTGGAAACACACACACACACACACACAGAGACTTCTGCTATGGCTGTTTGCTATTCAGTTCCATGTCACATATCCATTTTAAATGCTTAAAACCATGGATAAAATTGTTTTATTAATATTATATTAATAATTAAGTATGAGGAAATAATAATGAGTGTTAAGGTCTTGCTTAAATTAAGATCACTGTAGATATAATATGCACTAAATGTTACAATATAATTTTCTTGTAACGAGTAAAGTACAGAAAAATACGATAACAGAGCAGTGATGACACAGTCTGCTTTGTAATAACAGCGTTAAGGAAGAAATAAACTGCAACAACTCAATTTTCGCGGCCATTTTGCTGTTCATTACTTCGCTGCTAGGTGTCGCTACTAGTACCTCACACACTGAGCTGTATATAGTGCAGGGCCTCGCTACCAGAGGGCTCTGGCAACGCTGGCGACGACTCACTCTGTCGGCATTTGATTCGTCACTCCTCAACATCTATCCTAGCTGACATGACAGCTAAATCTTCACTCTAACGCAAAACTTAACACCAATACCATATAAGGCAAATAGTGATAAGTGAGAATATTAACGAACAATCAGTTTCATACATCCTGGCTGAAAAAACTGATCCTAACCATTTACAGAGGAATGGAACACATTACAGAAGACGACCTAGAGGAAAATCAGTTTTGAGGGAATGCACTAGCCGTTATAGATCGGTTGAAGAAATTCAACTCACATTTGTAACATCTTTAGATGTAGGGAAAAAAACTTTGACCAGAAATACAGTTTGAATTTAAGGTACAACCATGGATAAAATACAGCAAGCGGCATGTTATTTAGAACTCGACCAGAAATCAGACAGCAACTGCAAGCCTTGAAAGAGATAAACGAAAGGTAGTAGTTGAGAAGTGAGAGAGACAGGGATTCTAGCCCATTCTCCCATGTTACGCATTCTGTATACAGGGTGTTTCACAAGTCATGCTGCACACTTATCGAGGATATCTAGGGGACCTAGCTGATCAAGTTTTACATAGGAATCAATGTCTAGAAATGCCATGCAGCGACGCTACAGAGCATCAAAGTTGCAGGCGGTGGCGCCTTTAAAAATATATGTATACAGGGGGATCCCGTGAAGATGTTACGTACTTCCTAAGATGGAAATGGATAAATGTATCAATTTGAGGTTTTGTCCATAAATAGGAAAATTATAAAAGAAGACATTACTGTTGCGTCTGACAGTATGTATTGCTAGTGTTGTAGCAAACATGTAAGCAGGATCTTTCAGAGGCGGTAGTACAGACGGAAAGAAGAAAACGAGGTCCAGTAAACACGGACTGTGAAATGCGTACCTTAAGAACTATGAGGACGTTTTCATCTTCGCTAGCGTGGAACACATCTCCACTATTGAACACGTGCTCATACCTCCTCAGGTATGCATTTTAGAGCCCGTGTTTAATGGACATTTTTTCTTATCTTGATCCATACTACGACCTTTGAACGGTGCCTACCCTACAATTTTAGCACAAACAGTACTACTACATGTATTCCACCCTCAGAGGTGTGATAACGATTTTATCTTACTACTTTTGAGTCGTTCATTTCTAGTTTGGAAGCCCCTATCTCAAATTCATACCATCACCATGTATTTGCATGCATTTACCGGAGCCAGTGCGTGTAACTTCGATACTCCATAGCGTCGTTGGATGACGTTGCAGGCCTGAGTTCCTCAGTAAAATTGCAGGCTCTAGAAATGTGTAGCATGAGTTGTGAAACAACCTGTATAAAGAAAGCAACGTACAAAACGGACGAGAAATTTGTGAAATGAATCAACAATAAGGAAGAAGAGACAAGATTTGTTTCCAAATCGAACTTTCATTTTGCAAGTTGGGTGTGCACTGCTTTGAAATTTCCTGGCATTTATTCGCCTTGAAGAGGATCGCTGAAAAGATGGTCGAAATATCGGAATTTTAGTTGTTTCAGTGTTTTATAATGACATGGCCTAGTACCCAACATGATTTTCAAGTTCTTTGTAGGAATTCTATCGCTTCTCTCCGATATTTTCAGTATGATATTAGCATTTTTTTTCTAAACCTTGAGAGTTGGCAATACTCTCATAGGATTTAAAGACTGGCTACAGTGAGCATACACAAGCTCTGGAATCTAAGATATTGTTGTCGCGCTTCGCAGCGCGCCGATTAACTGGTGGTGAGTACCGGGCGTGAGTCGGGCTTAGGTAGCTCAGATGGTAGACCACCTGCCCGCGAAAGGCAAAGGTCCCGAGTTCGAGTCCCGGTCGGGCACACAGTTTTAATCTGCCAGGAAGTTTCATATCAGCGCACACTCCGCTGCAGAGTGAAAATCTCATTCTGGAAATCTCCCCCAGGCTCTGGCTAAGCCATGTCTCCGCAATATCCTTTCTTTCAGGAGTTCTAGTTCTGCAAGGTTCGCAGGAGGGCTTCTGTAAAGTTTGCAAGATAGGAGACGAGATACTGGCAGAAGTAAAGCTGTGAGTACCGGGCGTGAGTCGTGCTTCGGTAGCTCAGATGGTAGAGCACCTGCCCGCGAAAGGCAAAGGTCCCGAGTTCGAGTCTCGGTCGGGCACACAGCTTTAATCTGCCAGGAAGTTTCATATCAGCGCACACTCCGCTGCAGAGTGAAAATCTCATCCTGCTAACTGGTGGCTGTTTGGTGGCCGGTGTGGTGCGCACGTGTGTTGGGCGAGGTGTCGTCGCCGAGCTGCCGTACTGCCGTGTCCGCCAGCAGCGATACAGGATTTGGTATTGAGCTGATATTTTTTATCATTTGCAACTCGCTTATTAATTTAAAGAAAAGGGTTTGTTTATGTGCGTAGCAGCAGACGTAATTTTGATAATGATAGGGGTTGAATTCTTAAGGGAAACCATTGTTAGGCGCATAGATTAAGTATTGATTTTTGTCGTTGATTTCTTTTGTAATTGTCAGGGAATTGTTTGACTATGCTTTTAATTAATAAGTAATTCAGTCTGTCTCAAGAGTTTTATTAATTTGTAATATTGCTTTAATGCCAGTGGAGGCAGATTTATACACGAAGCGATTGTTCAAAGAGCTTCTAGCGTTTTGTTAATTGAATGAGAAAGAATCGCTTTCAGAATATAGTTTGGAAAAAATAGTAATTACGTGTTTGGGTTATCATTTATCGAGTTTAGATTTGGCCAAACCCTTTCTCTTGAATTATATGTAGTTATAGTAAGCAGCCGCAGCAACGGCAGGAGCCGCCATACAGAACATGCATTGCACTCGGCATGAATAATAACTTTTTTATGTTTCTGTTAAATAATGGAATGCAACAGATCAAGTAGTGGCAGCAAAAAGAGCAAGTAAGTTATTTGTTGCGCACAGAACCAATTACAAATAAATAGAGTTTGGGCGATCTCTGTAATAGTAAAGTTAACAAGAGTACAAGCACGTGATTTTCAGTAGAAAACACGAGATAAGAAGATAGAGCTCGCGACTTTCAACCTAGTAACTTAAATAGTGCTTGAAATGATGCAAATAGTGCCTAATATTATTTGGTATGGAGACAGAAACGGTGCTTGGTTTTAATGGTAACAATATACAGGAAAAGAGCAGTAACACCGAAATTCTGAAATGTGGTACGACAACAACTGTATAGTTTACTGGAAAGATACAGAATGTTCCAAAATTGCCACTAAAAACTCTTGAATTGAGTGACGATACTTTAAATTTGAACCCATGTACAGAAAGGTATACCCCGTGCTACATTCGTTTAAATACATCTTTGCTAGGGTGGTATGCAACAGGGTAATCATCGTGGGAGTGGGTAGAGGGGGGGGGGGGGGTACTTACGTCAGGTCGTATGATGTCATCTGACGGTTGTCCTGTCTCTCTGACATGGTTCAAGCCTCGTTCATGTGTCTGTGAGAGTTAGAGCAACATTGCTGAGTACACTTCGGCCGAATACACGGACATGATCCTTCTGTATGGCGAAGCTCACAGTAATGGAAGAGCTGTTCGTCGCCTTGATCACGAACGTTCCCCACAACGTGTGACTCCATCGCACACGCTTTTCGCCACAATTGCGCAGCGCCTTCGAGACAGGGTACCTTCAACGTCAGCAGGCGCAACTGTGGCGACCCATGGAAACTCAGCGCATGCTAACTGGGAAAGTCCTTCTTTGGTTATTAACGAGTCCAACTGTAGAACAATTGATGTACTGGGTCACACCCATAGAGTAAATATCTCTGGAGTGAGCATTGCGTTCTGCGCATGTTGTCAACATGAAAGCAAGATTGTCACGTGTTTTCGGGACTTCGCTGTGCGTGTGTGCTTTCCTCAGAGTTTGAAGTTCATAATATCAAGAGTATTTGTTGTGTTTTCACCGTTTGTTGATAGTGTAATAGCGATGGTGAATTACTGTTGCTACGGATGAAAAGAAAAATATGCGAAAGGAGGGATTGTAACTTTTCGTGGGGACTATGTATAAAAATTTCGAGACGCGTTATAATTAAGGCTTGATTCTGTAGACCAATTTTTCTACGATTTTATGACGGTATAATAGATATTACGGCTCGTACAAAAGCTTAAAAACAATCGCTTCCTCTCGTAAATTTGCTAGTGGAACAGGAAAGGGAATGGTTAGTTGTTTCAGCAAATACTATCCTCCATGCATTTATCAGTGACTTGACGATTGTGTGTATAGATTTGAGAGACAGGAGACAGATAAATTCAATAGAGCGGAAGTCTGTAATTGTCTTCGTATAATATGTTTGTCCAAACCTTTTTGTTTACTGTAAAGTTACAGTAGGAGACCATGTTAAGTGTGTCTAGGACATGGAGAAAGATTATGTGTGATTTATATTTTCGTTTCCCGAAGGATGAATAACGAGTAAAGATGTGGCTCCAGAAAATAAGGAGGAGTAATTTTGTCCCCACAAAATATTCCTAAGTATGTTCAAACCACTTTGAAGAGAAAAGTTTGGACGTTTGTGGCTGAAGGAAGGTAGATGCTATACTAACTATTTGTAATTTTCCACAGCACCTACTACCAATTTCTGCATTCAGCGTAAATACATTTTCTGCACAAGTCAAATAAAAAACACAATAGTGTAGCTAATCGAAGTACACATTCATCTTCTTTGGTGAATTTTGCCTTCAATTTATTTTCTTCGCCATTTGATTAAGAAGCGTAAAGTATCAGTAAACATGTCCTCAAACTCTATCATTTGTATCACTTTCCACTTTCCATAATGGTGTTATATGGGTTGACCGTTACATGACCAACTCTATTTGCTTTACAGTGCATTTATTCTCCGGCCGCTCCCCCCCCCCCCCCTCCCCTCCGCCCCTTCTTACTCAGTCTACTGTTCATTTAATAAACTAAGAGCAAGTACGTAAAATGCGTTAAATAAGCACGTCAAAGTGTCACCAGTAAGAAAAACTGTGCTTTAGGTCACAGAAACGAGAAAATAAATACGCAGAAATAGCAGAAAAAAGGACGAATTAGCAGGGATATAATTGCTAATGTGTGGCAAATTCGGTGTTTTTCGGACACTTGCAAAAGTACTAGCGTACTGTCAAGTCGTTTTGCAAGTCTATCACTGCAAAAATGTAAGTAAGGCTCTGTAATACAATAAAGTGCCCTATCATACCGAAAACTACAAAAAATCGAGATAATCTGAACTGTGACACCTATCGCAAAGAAGCAGAATTCAGTATCACAGTAACTTTTGTTACGTAGCTGGTTTACTCCCGGTATCAAATGGATACTGTTAAAACGTCTACGCAACATATATAAATAATCCACGACACGTACGAAGAGAATCCGCCTGTACTAGGGATGTAGCGACATTCGAAATACACAGGGCGCTATACGGACAAACACACGAGGTCCCAGGAACACGTGACCAGTATGTTTGACAACACAATAACTGTTCTGCGCATGTGAATGCTCGCTCCAGAGATATTTACTCTATGGTCACACCGGCACTGAAGCGCCAAAGAAACTGGTATAGGCATGCGTGTTCAAACGTAGAGATATGTAAACAGCCCGAATACGGTCTGCGGCCGGCAATGCCTATGTAAGACAAGTGTCTGGCGTAATTGTTGGATCCGCCAGTGCTGCTACAATGGCAGGTTATCAAGATGTCAGTTTGAACGTGGTGTTATAGTCGGCGCACGAGCGATGGGACACAGCATCTCCGAGGTAGCGATGAAGTCTGGACTTTCCCGTATGACCATTTCACCGTGAGCATCAGTACTCGAGTAAAATATCAAATCTCCGACACTGCTGCAGTCGGAAAAAGATCCTGCGAGAATGGGAAGTGAAGAGAATCGTTCAGCATGACAAAAGTGCAACCCTTCCGCATATTACTACAAATGTCAATGCTTGGCCATCAACAACTGTCAGCATGCAAACCATTCAGCCAAACCTCATCGATATGGGCTTTTAGAGCCGAAGGCCCACTCGTGTAACCTTGATGACTTCACGACACAAAGCTTTGTGCCTCGTCTGAGCCCCTCAATACCAACATTGGACTGCTGATGACCAGAAACATACTGCCTGTTCGGAAGAGTCTCGTTTCAAAATATATAGAGAGGATGGACGTGTACGGGTATGAAGACAACCTCATGAATTCATGGACCCTGCATGTCAGCAGGGGACTGTTCAAGCTGTTGGAATCTTTGGGATGATGTAGGGCGTGTGCAGTTGGAGTGATATGGGACTCCTGATACGTCTAAATACAACCCTGACAGGTGACACGTAAGTAAGCATCCTGTCTGAGCACTTGCATCCATTCGTGTACATTGTGAATTCCTACGGACGTGGGTCATTCCAGCAGGACAATGCGACACTCGACACGTCCAGAATTCCTACAGAGTGGCCGCAGGGCATTCTTCCGAGCCTGAACACTTCCGCTGGCCACCAAACTACCCAGACATCATGTACGTTTCCCGTAAATTGTATAGCTGTTGTCGTATCATAACTCATATTTGCGAATACATTTCATAATTTGTGATAGATCTTCAGGAGAGACTGTGGACGTCCGCAGCGTTTACCCAGGGGGCGTCTTGGCTATGGTAGCTACCGGAGGTAGAGAGAGCAACACTGCTACTCTGAAGGACAATTTCCCCTAGTGTTGCCAGATGTGTGTATTTTTAGAGATGCCACGACTCGCCTCACGTAAGCTTTAAGCAGAAAGCCAAATGTTCCAACTTCTGGCCAATGATAACATTTCGAAATACACTATCCTACCAGAAATGTACAGACACCTATTAGTGGACATTAATATGCGGTGTGTCCTCTCTGTCTCTCTATGGTGGCTTGAACTCTGCTTGGGACACTTTAACTCAGGTGTCTGTCGACGATATTTTACGCACCATACACGGAGAGAGTTTTATGTCTTTGTACATGCCAGACAATACATTGGTCATCAAGATTGCCATGTCTCTCACCAATTTTGAACTTTTGGAGCACTATGGGCAGGTCCTTCAAACCAGGTCGGGATTTTGACGATGTAACGAAGAATGAAAGCATGGGGAAGACGCTAGCTCGAGCCATCCACGTCACACCCGGAATGTAACATACGGAGGAAAAACTTACGTCTATGTCCCCCAGTCAAAAGATAGCAGCCATAGACAACATATTGAGTGAAACAGGAGCAGAGTTAAAAGCTAAGCATGTTTCATTTGCTCTGTTAACCGTCATTAGAGACAAAGTGTTTCCCTTGGCTTTCCAAATAATTAGCCTTGCAGCTAAACTGTCCTGCCTAAGCGACGAAAATGGGTGACTAAGACTTGAACTACAGAGAGCCTCGAATCCATCAAAGACTTACAAATACAAATTTTGCAAGAGAAGGCTGAGAAATTAGAGAACGAAAATAGGGAATTGAATGTAGCGAACCAAGACTTGCAGCAACAAATAAGAGAACTAACTAATAAAGTCACACAACAAGCACAGACACTGATATACGTTGCCGCCTTAACTATAGAGGCCAAAACTAAAGAGGTTCGAAGAATAGACCAGGCTAAAACGAAACAGGCCACAACCCTATATATCAAATCGACAGCAAATCAAGACGCCAAAGCTGTTCGACAGACAATCACCAAGAATATAAATCCCAGGAAAGAAAATATACATATAAAATCAATCAGAACCACCAAGACTGCAGTTATTGTAGAAACGGAAACACAGGAGGATTGTCGAAAAATGTTAGGTGAAGGATATAAAGGCACATTTGCATACCGTGCGTGAGTTTCCTCTGAAACGCGAAATCTTATTTAAATAATTAATATCTGACAAATAAATAAAGCCTATGGCACAGAACTGCAGCGCTATGCCACTGATAAAGTACGACAATCTTATGTTTCATTAAGAAGAAGTAGGTCTTGTACAACAGCTGGTGCGGGAAGCACGTATATTTTATAAATTGGCACACCGCCATATTTGATGTTATATAACAACACTGCGAGCAATCTCACTAGGCACTCGACACTGTGAAGATTCTATATTTATGAAAGTAAGTAGAATTATTTAACTGTAGGTTTATTCGTTGAATATATCTTTCGTTGAATATATCTGATTTAACTAACTGCGTAAACTTTTTTTTAATGTTTAGTAGACAGTCACCTCTGTACGACGTATTGACATGGCTGGCAAATTATTCTAATACTGAGATTTTGAGTCAGCACCTAGAGCACGTCCGATTATTTAAGTTACATTTCCGGTCAACTACGAATAACATTGCATTTACGAAAAAGCCATTGTCAAGCGTCTGATACCAAATAATTAAACGTCCACGTTCTAGATAAGCAAATATTAATTACAACCAATCACTATCACACATATACAATAATTAATATTTTATTTATTTTTTATTTTATAAGGAAGGCGAAAAGGCAAGCCACTCGTGGCAGTATATCACGTGCCGGATACACTTATCGAAGAAGAGTTTCTAGAAAGCCTTTAGCAGCAGAATCTAAGCGGTGACACTACGAAAGAAGACTTCAACAGAGAGGTCAAAAGAAGGTTTAAAACAGGGCCTAAGGGAAGGGGTTTCAGTCACCAGATTCTGGAGGTCAGCCTACACCTGCACAGATTCCTTACTAGACGACAGAGTCTACATAGACTTCGAATCACTTTCTGTGAAAAACTGTACAGTAGTAAACCAATGTTTTAAGTGTTGCGACCTAGCAGATACAACTAAAACCTGCAGTAAGGCCGACGTTACGTGTGCCAAGTGCGGCAACCAAGGACACAAGCGCAGTGAGTGCACGTCCGCGGTTTTCGTCTGTATCCCCTGCAAATACAGAGGCCGCGTCTGCAAAAAAAACAAAAGGAGATGATTGTCAGACCTACAAACAGTTACATGACCGGCTACTGGACAGTATAGATTATGGCAGCTAAAATCAGCACACACACAAGAAACATGAACGTCCAAAGCCAATCACCCAAAACACACAAATACAAATCACCGTCAACATTACAGAGAAGCTACCAGAGAGCAATTTCCTGGAGAAGACAAATGAATCTTCTGCCGGAGAATTACGTCGATAATGATTCCATCCCGCCCCTAACACACTCAACGACGTTACAGGATAGCTGCATTAATACGATAGGATATATAGATGACAAGACAATCTGTGGCTCCGTCCACTACGAGGTGGCAAAGCAAATTAAAAGACAATTACACCACTGGATAAACTTCCAAATAACATTAACACAGAGGACAGATGAGCTGGAAGATGAGCTTACATATACTGTGCATAAGAAAATGTACAAACAAAACCGACATACTCCTTCACAACTTCTCCCACCCGAAGTACATCACAAGACACATACACAGGATGAACACAAACCAGAATCATCATCACATGGAAAACCCTAAGACACACGTAAATGTGAACAGTACATCAAGCCAGCCAAATTTGTCTCCGGAGGCACTCTTCACCCCGGAAAAAAGGAACAAGGAACAGACAGGCATGCAGTCCCTGAATCAAAATACATTGAAACACTCGGGGCACACACCAGTACAAAACTCAGAACTACCGGACCCAGATTTATAAAAGTAGACCAATTTGATGAGGAAAAATCTGACGGACAGCCATGTGACATTTGCAACGATGTCAACGTGCGTCTAGAAACAACCTCCATTACAAACATAAACAAAGGCAACGTAACACATACAGTCTGTCCCACACAAATCACCACCATCGGTGACATCATGCCAGCAAGCATTGAAGAGCGTGTGACAAAACGAAAAGTAAGCGTGTGACATCCCAAAGAGGTCTTCAAATGTCTACCAATCAGCGGCCAACTCCAAGCCACAATCCGTCTAGTACCATCTCAGAGACCGCAACAGAAACCAGCACCAACAGCAAGCCAGCTACACCTAATTACGATAAATTAGAGTTTAACTCACTTTTAAGTAGGCTAGAGGAAAAAGAGATACTGCAGACCGCGCAGCGGATGCTACTTAGATTGTGCCATCCAAAGGGAGATTCTCTCTGTCTTCCAGTAACTGAGCAAACAGACAGAATCATCCTAAGGACAGAAAATATTCCTACATCAGCAAAGCCTCTGCTTGAACTCATGCTCCAGGTCTGCCTGCGCAGGTCAGAATCTTTCGACATGGACAAAAAATATATATATATCATGTAAGAGCACACGTACGAACATATTTCGATTACTCACAGACTGGCAGTAAATATTTTGTACACGTAAAACACCCAGAGCACATACACGAAAATGAATATCTTACAACATAATACAAAAAACAGTACGACAGTCAGCGCGGAAATTCCTAAAATTGCACATGACTTGCAGGCAGACATCATGTGCTTACAAGAACCTTATAACAGAAACGAGCAACTGATATGTCCACCAAAACATGCTACTACAATAACAGGCAGCAATGACTGTAAGGCTACAATAGTAATTCTAAATAGAACTTATGATTAAGGTATACTGACTTGGCAGAAAATCCTAAGAAATTTTGGTCCTATGTCAAAGCGGTAGGTGGATCAAAACAAAATGTCCAGACACTCTGTGACCAAAATGGTACTGAAACAGAGGATGACAGACTAAAGGCCGAATTACTAAATGTCTTCTTCCAAAGCTGTTTCACAGAGGAAGACTGCACTGTGCTTCCTTCTCTAGATTGTCGCACAGTTGACAAAATGGTAGATATCGAAGTAGACGACAGAGGGATAGAGAAACAATTAAAATCGCTCAAAAGAGGAAAGGCCGCTGGTCCTGATGGGATACCAGTTCGATTTTACACAGAGTACGCGAAGGAACTTGCCCCCCTTCTTGCAGCGGTGTACCGTAGGTCTCTAGAAGAGCGAAGCGTTCCAAAGGATTGGAAAAGGGCACAGGTCATCCCCGTTCTCAAGAAGGGACGTCGAACAGATGTGCAGAACTATAGACCTATATCTCTAACGTCGATCAGTTGTAGAATTTTGGAACACGTATTATGTTCGAGTATAATGTCTTTTCTGGAGACTAGAAATCTACTCTGTAGGAATCAGCATGGGTTTAGAAAAAGACGATCGTGTGAAACCCAGCTCGCGCTATTCGTCCACGAGACTCAGAGGGCCTTAGACACGGGTTCACAGGTAGATGCCGTGTTTCTTGACTTCCGCAAGGCGTTTGACACAGTTCCCCATAGTCGTTTAATGAACAAAGTAAGAGCATACGGACTATCAGATCAATTGTGTGATTGGATTGAGGAGTTCCTAGATAACAGAACGCAGCACGTCATTCTCAATGGAGAGAAGTCTTCCGAAGTAAGAGTGATTTCAGGTGTGCCGCAGGGGAGTGTCATAGGACCGTTGCTATTCACAATATACATAAATGACCTGGTGGATGACATCGGAAGTTCACTGAGGCTTTTTGCAGATGATGCTGTGGTGTATCGAGAGGTTGCAACAATGGAAAATTGTACTGAAATGCAGGAGGATCTGCAGCGAATTGACGCATGGTGCACGGAATGGCAATTGAATCTCAATGTAGCGAAGTCTAATGTGATGCGAATACATAGAAAGATAGGTCCCTTATCATTTAGCTACAAAATAGCAGGTCAGCAACTGGAAGCAGTTAATTCCATAAATTATCTGGGAGTACGCATTAGGAGTGATTTAAAATGGAATGATCATATAAAGTTGATCGTCGGTAAAGCAGATGCCAGACTGAGATTCATTGAAAGAATCCTAAGGAAATGCAATCCGACAACAAAGGAAGTAGGTTACAGTATGCTTGTTCGCCCAATGCTTGAATACTGCTCAGCAGTGTGGGATCCGCACCAGGTAGGGTTGATAGAAGAGATAGAGAAGATCCAACGGAGAGCAGCGCGCTTCGTTACAGGATCATTTAGTAATTGCGAAAGCGTTACGGAGATGATAGATAAACTCCAGTGGAAGACTCTGCAGGAGAGACGCTCAGTAGCTCGGTACGGGCTTTTGTTGAAGTTTCGAGAACATACCTTCACCGAAGAGTCAAGCAGTATATTGCTCCCTCCTACGTATATCTCGCGAAGAGACCATGAGGATAAAATCAGAGAGATTAGAGCCCACACAGAAGCATACCGACAATCCTTCTTTCCACGTACAATACGAGACTGGAATAGAAGGGAGAACCGATAGAGGTACTCAGGGTACCCTCCGCCACACACCGTCAGGTGGCTTGCGGAGTACGGATGTAGATGTAGATGTAACACAGTTATGCAATCAACACTTGGTTACCATAGAGATAACTAACGGGAACGCCACATGGGTTATTGCATCCATGCACGCCCAATACAGCCACCAAATACAACCGTACGCAGACTACATCAGAGACCTAGTAATCTATGCCAGAGCCAAAAAATTAGTGATAAGTGCTGACATTAATTCCAGATCGACCCTCTGGAACTCAGAACAGATGACAGAGGACGCATAATCACCGATCTAATACAAGAAACACAATTGCATGTAATGAATACGGAAGGACATATACCAACATATGCAGGATTCGACGGTACGAGCAGTAATATCGACTTTACGCTAGCAAATAATGCAGCAAAGGCATACGTAACAAACTGGACTGTACACGACAACATAACCAGTAGTGATCATAATGTCATAACATACACACTAACTCACACTCAGAACACAATGACCAAATCACACACCAGACACTTGTTGCACAAAGCAGACTGGAAGAAATTAACGGAGATTATCCAACGGCACGGTCTAGAAAAAATCAATGGAAGTATCAATTATAGAGCACACAAGTTAACACAGGTAATACAACATGCACAAAACACTTCAATACCGACAGCAAAGAACACAAAATGCTCAACAGTACCATGGACCAACGAACTCGCTAGACTCCAACAAGATGAAAGATGAAAGACGCAATCGAAAATTATATCAAAGGGCGATAGCAGATAGGGACAGACGAATAAGACTTGAAGCATATAGGCATGCACAAGACTTATTTAAACAGACCCTATAAAGCACGCGTAAACAACAATGGGAGCTATTTGTAACAACACAAAACTGTTCCCTGACGACGTTATCGATGCAGACACACAATACCATGCAACATTATGAGAAAACCTACACACATCATACAACACTGCAACTGTCACCTGTCCTTTTGCGCAAGAAGAGGTTGCGCTAGCAATCTCAGAGCTCAAAAACAAGAAAGCACCTGGACCAGATGGTATCCACTCGGAAAGACTGAAAAAACTAGCACCGCAGATCACCCTGTTCCTAACAACGTTACTGAACGATGTCTTACGGCTGCGCAGGGTACCTACAGTATGGAAATCCCCCAAAGCAGTCATTATTAAGAAATCAGCGGACAGGGATCCTTCAGATCCAAATACTTACAGGCCAATATGCCTAATAAAAACCCTAGCAAAGATCCAGGAGAAGCTACTGTGTAAGCGCCTGCAAACTCACAGAGCTCTCAGGGATATGAGTCAACACCAGTTCGGCTTCAGAACTGGTAGATCAATAGATGATGCCATCAACCAGGCCTTGCACATAGTTATCATCACAAAACAGAAATACGCCATGGTAATAATGATTGACATTGTCTGAGCATTTGATAATCTGTAGTGGCCCGCACTGTTTCAGAGGCTAAGACATCTGGAGGTACTGCAGTCTCTGTACAACAGTTTTCTAGACTACTGTAAAGATCGAGTAGCCGAATGGCAGATGGACAGCCCGAAAGTAATTAAAAGAATTACCAAAGGCTGTCCTCAAGGGTCGATCTGCAGTCCCATTTTTTGGGACATAACAATCGAACCCCTCCTACAACTTCTGGATGGGGATGACAGGTCAGAAGGAATTCCTACGCAGATGACCCACTGCAAACAACAGAGCCCAGTTAGAAGAGAAAGCCAGTGGAATACTAAAAACAATTACTCAGTGATGTCACAACAAGAAACTCAGGATAGCCGAAAACAAAACAACATACACTTTACTGAAAGGATTACTCCAAAGGAATCCTTCGGTTAAAATTGGGGACAGAAACGTCAAACGGGCACACGTTACGCGCTATCTTGGGGATGAAAAATTGAATTTCCACTAAAACATAAGGCTAACAACAGACAAAGCAGAAAAAATACTAAACAAACTGGTGAGTCTAAACTCAAAACAGTACAGGCTACCTCTAACAGTCATACGGACATACCACTGTGAGCTCTTCGAATCAGTACTCAGTTTCGCAGCCAGCACGTGGGCACATAGACTGAACGTGGTCACCAACAAAGCATCAGTCAGACGAGGGCAGAGAAGTGTCCTACTTAGGCTATCTGGAGCCTTCGGTACCACCTCAGCGGATGCACTGTGTGTGGTGTTCGGAATATTCCCCATAGATACCACGATGAAATACAGAGCTGCAAGCTACTGGTTAAACGTGGGGAGACTAGATAAGGTATACACAATAACCAGTGTGCTGATAGGGACGATACGTCACCTTAAAAGTTGGCGTTTGGATACATGGCAAGGTGAGTGGGATGTAAGTGATAAGGGACGTAGACTGCACGACTTCCTCCCTGACATTAGGGAGCGGTTGAGAATGAGACATATCGATCCCAGCCGCAGTGCGGTACATTTCTTAACCGGGCACGGACCTTACCCCACGCACTTAAACCGCGTGAGTCTGAGGCAGACACCTACATGCACATGCGGGGAAGGAGGTTCCCCAGAACACACTGTCTTTTTCTGCGGGCAATACGCGAACAATAGACATACACTACACTTAGACTACACACATACAAACATAGATATATACACAGCAATAAGAGACGAAGAACAATGGGCACAATTAAACGCACTGACAAACAGTATTTCAAAAGCAACACATGAAGAGTACTTGCGGACGCGACATCACAGATATGCCTATGTGCAGCGTAACAACAATCTCCAGAGGATGGACAGCGATACCCACAGTGACAGCGAAAATAGCGACAATGAGGAGGAATAGGAGGGGGAAGATGAGATGTAACAGGAAATAAGCATTAGGTGCTGGCGATCTAGCCAAGAAATCACCAAATGCTGTACATGGATGGGCACCTAAAGTAGTTAATACATAGGATTAGTAATAAATAGGATAAGCAACATTATTTCTCTACTAATAACCATTTGTGTGTGTGTGTGTGTGTGTGTGTGTGTGTGTGTGTGTGTGTGTGTGTGTGTGTGTGTGTGACTGGCGGTCAACGGCTCGAAGAAACCATTCCGAGGTATTCACCGTCAGTCACATTCGGTGATGGTACTAACAAATCTCGCCTCTATCCTATCTTTTTATATTCTTCTTAAAAAACAACAAAATTTTATTTGTATTTCAACCTTAAATTATTGTTATTTTGAAAAGTATCATTCTTTGTTAAATATCGTAGATAAAACAAAAGAAAACTGTAAAAAGATGGAAACGAACATTGTAATATGTACGAGCTGTTTTAAACATCAGGTAACAGGTCTGTAACTTGGCAATAAATAAATAAAGAAATAAATGTAACGGACCAAATGAACTGAATTTGGTTCGATAGCCGTCAGGGCGACGTCAACCAACTTTATCAATCAAAGTCAAGCCGAATAGTCCGCAGCTCGTTCTCGTGCGATAGCGTTCTCGCTTCCCGCGTCCGGGTTCCCTGGTTCGATTCCCGGCGGGGTCAGGGATTTTCTCTGCCTCGTGATGACTGGGTGTTGTGTGATGTCCTTAGGTTAGTTAGGTTTAAGTACTTCTAAGTTCTAGGGGACTGATGACCATAGATGTTAGGTCCCATAGTGCTCAGAGCCATTTGAACCAAGCCGAATGACTGCCTATGTAAGGGCAGAGATGGACCAACACGTTATTGACTTATCAATTTGTCAAGCTCTTTCTCTTGAATTGATCATCCAGTTTTTCTGTAACTTATCATTCATTTGCCCCTCCCTACACACACATTACATCTATTCATTTCCGTCGCACTGGGGTAATTCCTTCGGGGTGAGTGTTTTGTGTGTAAATATATTTGGAGCATGTTATTCACAAACGTTTGAAACGAAATATAGTGCTGCTCGTTGGTCTTAGGAGAATAGAATGTATTAGATTTGTGGATGATACGGTGTTAATGGCATAGAGTGAAAGAACTATGACCAGAATGTTAAAAGAATTAAACAAGACATATGAGTAAACTGGAATGAGAATTAATAAGAAAAAGACAATATGTACAGTGATAAGTGAAAGGAAAGTAAGAACAACTATAAACTTAGGCAGGAAGATATAGAACAAGTTAGATATCTGCGACGCGTTATGATGGACGACAGTGGATGTAATAAGGAGGTGAAAACACGGGTAGCAATTGCCAAGGAGACGTTAATAAGGGGCGGCTTTTAAGTGACGGTGTGGACAGGGACCTGAGAAACAGACAGGTGAAGTGCTTGATATGGAGCTTAGCTTCATAAAAAGCTGAGACATGGACACTGAGGAAACAGGAAGAAAGTAGAATACAAGCATTGGAGGTATGGATTTGCAGTAGTATGGAAGGGATCAAATGGGCAGGCAAAATGAGAAATGAAGTGGTGTTGATAAGAGTGGGAAAAGAGAGAAAAATTTTAAAGGTATCGGGATCAGGAAGCAGAATTTGCGTGTACAATGGAAGAGAAAGATTGTTTATTGGTGGATGCTATGGAGAAGAATGGAGGAAGAAGAAGAAGAAGAAGAAGAAGAAGAAAAAGAAGAAGAAGAAGAAGACACAGAACATACTAGGTGTTGGACAGTGTAAGGACCGAAAATAGGTGTGAGAAAACAAGAGGGCAACAAATGATGGGAGTCCATGGAGAGCCACATGTGAAGACCTGGCCTAGGGCAGAACACTGATGATTATAATTGTGATGATGATGATGATGATGATGACGTAGGAGACTTATTTAGGACATTTTGCAGGACACCCATTTGCTTCAGCATTTAAACAAAAACTACGCAGCTTATAATCTGCACTCGACAAACGACCGTGAAGTGCATGACAGAGGGAACTAGTCATTATACCTGTTATCAGGACTTATTCAAGTTCCACTGACGTATCGAGCGTGCGAAGTGTTTGCTTAAAGGCCTCTATGCGTGCTGTACTTAGTCTAACCTTGTCTTCGCGCCTCCAAAAGGAGCGATATGTATTCTATTTCAGTATATTCCTACATTCATTATGTAACGTCGGTTCTAGGTTTTCTCCATACCCATACACGTCCATCTGCCCGATACAACTTGAAACGAGACTCGTCCGACCAAGCAACATGTTTCCAGTCATCATCAGCCCAATGTCGGTGTTAAAGGGTCCAGGCGATGCGTAAAGCTGTGTGTCGTGCAGTTATCGAGGGTACACGAGTGGGCCTTGGGCTCCGAAAGCCCATATCGATGATGTTTTGTTGAATGGGTCGCACGCTGACACTTTCTGATATCCCAGCATTGAAATCTGCAGCAATTTGCGGGCGGAGGGGTTGCACTTCTGTCACGTTGAACGATTCTCTTCAGTGGTCGTTGGTCCCCTTCTTGCAGGATGTTTTTCCGGCCGCATCGATGTCGGAGATCCGATGTTTTACTGGAGTCCTGACATTCACGGTACACTCGTGATATGGTCGTAGGGGAAAATCACCTCTCCGTCGCTATTTCGGTGATGCCCTGTCCTATAGCTCATGTGCCGAGTGTAATACCACGTACTCACTCAAATCTCGATAACGTGCCCATTTTAGCATGATCTAGCAACTGTGCCAGACACTTGTCTTACATAGGCGTTGCCTACTGCAGCGCCGTATTCTGTCTGTTTACATATCTCTGTATTTGCGTACGCATGCCTATGCCAGTTTCTTTGGCGCTGCAGTGCGTTTCTGTACACGTAGTGGAGTAATCCTGCTGTCTGCGAATAATTGACTACAAAATAATTTTTGTTGGGAATTTCACTCTTTATTTGAAAAAATACATGTCCTGACAGACGTTGTTCGGTCCAAATCTCATTTTGTTTGTGATCGTTTTTTGAATTTGTGAAAAGCTATTGGATATAAGAGAAAAATGTATTTTTGGGTGACCATGCTATCTGTTAATGATTGTGGCCACGGATGTTCAGTTTCAAAACAAGTTCACTCAGAACTACACCAATGTGAAATTATACGTGTGGTACGAATTCTATCCTCATTACAACTCTGTAATGCTGGCAATATGTGGTTTGCCTGGAATGTGATGGACTTGTCACCATGCCATTTTCTTCCAAAACTTAAGTCTCAGTTGAATTAAGTCAAAATTTAGTGCCATCCAAATTATTTATTTTCTTCCATTAAATTTGTAATCACAATGGATATCAAGATATTTTATTTACATTTCTATTTCGATTGCAACATCCATGTATAAGTAAACAGTCAAAAGCACGAAATGTTTGAATTCAATTGGTTTGCTGTTACGTCATCATTTAGTTCATTGCAGTACTTTATGATACACACTATTTGTTGTTTTGTTGTCTGGCGCGTAAACAAACAAAACTGATTGTTTTACAACACGGAAACAGAAAATTGATCAAGCAAGAAGACTTGATTTTTAAATTCAATGTCCCAAACACTAAACGACTGCCCTTGTGGTTTGTTTTGTTGTCATTTGGAATGCAAGCCGTGTCAATCGACATCTGCGCACGTAGTAACAAAATAAATTGGAATTGGAAAAGGAATGAAATAACTGCAATTGTTGGACAAATTTCGTATCAACACAAAGGTAACAACAAATGTAATTTTTAGTAAACGTAAAGGTGGTCCGCAGTAGGTAGTATTGCGATATTTATTCAATCGTGCGATTAGCTAATTTCGACTAGGCGTCATTGACAAGCACATTTGTAACATCTGTATTTAATGTGAACTTTAATTACAAGTAAAAAGTAGCAATCTTCCGTTATTTACAAAAGTATTCACACGACAATGACACCTTTTAAGATCGTATTCTGAAGTTTGCTCTATGAATAACAACATAGCAACGAGCTACCTTGTTGCTGATCACGGAGCGAAGTTCAGAACACGCTCTTAAAAGGTATCACTGTAGTCCGGATCTTTTTTTAAAATGACGGAAGGTTGCCACTTTTTACTTATAATTCCGGTTGATTTGAAAATGATGTTAAACACAAATGTTTCAAATGAGCCTGACAACGACGCTTAGTAGAAATTAGCTAATCGCACGATTAAATAAACATTGCATTTCTAGGAAGCGCAGATATGTTGTTCAGTGATGAATCATATTCCTCTCTACTGCGACGAATTTATAGCTGACGATCATGAAATATTAATCCAACCAAGAAAAGAAAGATTTCATAATTTTCTTGTTTTGAAATCAATTAAAATACTATTAGACCTCAATTTTGAAGAGGAGTTGCGGCAGCAACGAATATCGTACAGAATCTGATAATATACTCCGCGTTGATAGTATGTGAAGCGTTAAAACTAAGTCCAGAGGGCATTAGAAAACTTTTATCACTTGTTTCAGCGGGCATTACGCTAGGCACTGCACACGAACTTAATGAAGAGGTGAATTTTTTAATTCCCTGAGTCTGTCCTTGCCATATTATGTCACACAGGGAAATTACGTCAGTGCAACAACTAAGTTTCCAACGACAGTTTAAGCTCAGATTTTATCCTGGATTTATCCACAGAGAGCGACAACTGGTGTAAGCTCATCATAACCCTAATCTATACAAAATTATTAATTCGCAATAGAGTAGGCTAATTTCTTCATGTGACCAGACGACAGCTTTAGATCTCATCAGAGCTTCGATCTGGGTCGCGGGAAAGTAATCGTGTCCCTTGGGCAAAATAACTGCAGGGCTTTTGTTCTCTATTAGGGGTTTACTCCTTACAGATCAGTCTCAGAGTCACGAGTTTTTGATAAGAATAACGAGGCAAGGCAATGACGCAGGACCCGCCGCCGATACAATGTATACTGGGTGATTTTTTTCCACCGGAATTGATCGATTAGAGGATATGGAACAGAAAAGGTCTAATGAACTTAGGTCTGCAAAGCTTCCATTCTAGAGTTCATTTACACAATCTGTGACGTCTCCTGGTAAGACATTTACAAAATCGTTATAATATATAAAGAAATAATAAAAATAAACATTTATCTGTATTATTAATCTTATTATTATTTCATTACTGTATGCATGTTTGTAGATTATGTATAAAAGGAAATAACCATGTTTCGTTTTTCTGTTTGTGCAATAGTTATGTATCTATATTTCACAAATAACGTCTGTGGTCGGCAAATATATGTATCAAAGCAGATAATGAAAAATAATTACAAAGATGTGAAATATTACTGTATCTCAATGCTACCGATCAGAACCCCTGGGAGAGCATTAAAGATAAACACCAGTCCTAATTGCTCAACTGTAAAGGGATCTGTTTCCAAATTACATACAAAAATAACCACTATTTCAGTATACATGTAATTCGAAAATGATGCTTTGCTGATTAACATTGTTCTTCTGTGAAAAACACCATATAAATGTGAAATTAATTCTGTAACTAATTGAAAGAAATGTAGCGCATGATCAGGATGTACCAGTAAACCTGTTGTTGTTTTCAGTCCTGAGGCTGGTTTGATGCAGGTCTCCATGCTACTCTATGCTGTGCAAGCTTTTTCATCTCCCAGTACCTACTGCAACCTACATCCTTCTGAATCTGCTTAGTGTATTCATCTCTTGGTCTCCCTCTACGATTTTTACCCTCCACATTGCCATCCAATATTAAATTGGTGATCCCTTGATGCCCTACCAACCGATCCCTTCTTCTAGTCAAGTTGTGCCACAAACTTCGCTTCTCCACAATCCTATTCAATACCTCCTCATTAGTTATGTGATCTACCCATCTATTCTTCAGCATTCTTCTGTAGCACCACATTTCAAAAGCTTCTATTCTCTTCTTGTCCAAACTAGTTATCGTCCATGTTTCACTTCCATACACGGCTACACTCCATACAAATACTTTCAGAAAAGACTTCCTGACAAATCTATACTCGATGTTAACAAATTTCTCTTCTTCAGAAACCTATCATTATAAAATTACTACAGTAAATTAAATAGAACATATAAATAAATCATGTTAATTGAATCTCCAATATATGTTAGCACTAAAATTCAGAGACTAGTTGATTTGTTATAAACAAATTTAGAAATTTAATTGTTACCTGTAACATAATTAGTCAGAAAATGTTATATTAACTCGTAACTAAGTTGAAAATAGGTTCACCTTGTTCAGCACTGACGTTATAAATTTTTAGCAATGTGTATCTCATATTCGGTTTAACTTTTAATTGTGATTTTACATAAAATTGTAATTTTCATGGTAGGTAATTGTTAACAAAAGTATTGTTATAGTTATCATTGTACTACCGTTATAATCTCTATATTTTTTTCTTTAACATCAATACTGCATAATACGTTATATGTCCTTAATGTTCTGTAGAAACTGTAACTTGTTCAATCTGAGTATGCCTGGTTAGGTGTAAGAGAGGGCCTGAAGGCCCTAATCTTGCCAGGTAAAATAAATGCATAAATAAATAGAGGTCACGCAGGCGCCTTGGGGCCCGTACTGTAGGCTCACTCGTTTGGTGATTGTTGTGAACACCGTGTCGTTTGATGTCAACTTTGGGTACATGTGATGTAACTGGTACAGTTCACCAGGCTCGGACACCAGAGTCCTGGAAATATATTGGTATTAAAACTGCACTGTACTTTGGAATTTATTTGGGAGTCCACTGCAATCCTTTTCATTGGCTGCACAGCGACGAGACGAATCCAGGAATTTTACAACACTCCAAGAACTAAACAACTCTCACTGTAGGTAGAATTGACGTGAAAACAACAGCACATCAACTGGGCATTTCACTCAGAAGTCGAAACGTTTGCAACGCGGAGGTGGGAAAATATAAACATCTCAGATGCTTATTAAATTGCCTACAAATAGTGGAGGTTAAAGTATTACTCTCTCTGTCTTGTGGCCGTTAAAGTTGTAAGAGTCTGTGACGCTCGCTTGAATGCTTAGGTAGTCTTCGTTTGTCCTTTGATCGAGAAAGACACCATTGGAGGTTGATATTTGTAAAAGGTGTGTACTTTCAATTTATGTTGATTTTTTTGAATAAAGAAATTGTTAAAATTATTACCTGTAATAACTTATTGCTAGCTTACCCACATTCTCAGCCGTTTTCAGCATTTAGGAACTTTTCATGACGCTGAGCCGTGCGCAGGTCGTGGGAACCGCTGCCGCGGCAAATTCGAATTAAATTGAATGAAATCAGTTTTCCCGCAATATAGCGGGCAGGTAACGGTACATTAAAATTCTCTCTTTCAGTTTCCTGGGGACTTCAGAGGAAAATTGAGGATTTTATTATGTCATTTTCAGGCGGACATGGGCAGCTGCTATTATGTTATCAGTTACGTAAATAATTCGTGCGTGATAAAATTTTACTTGTGTGTGCTCAAAGACTGCTGTGCAAAACCTGTTATGGCTGATAACATAAAAATCAAATTTCTTTTTTTTAGTTTCATGCTCTCATGTTAGTCGTCGCAGTTAATAGTTTTCATATAATTAAAAAAATCCACTGCAGCTGTTACGGTTAGTGAACATAAAATACTGTAACTTCTGTACAGGTAATTGGAGTAATTTTCAGTGCGTTCAAGAGACGGAAGTAGCTAAGGGCATTTTTATTCCATAATTAGTTACAGTAATGATAACATATTCCATATCTAACATGGCCAAATCAGTATAGTTTGCAAAGAAAAGATCGTACGTCCGCAGCAGGAAATCTTTGTATTGAGCGTATCCTCACATAATAGGTCGAAGTGCATAAAGTTGAAATATTTTCAACTGCAGGAACTAGTGGTGAATATCGTATTTTATCTGTCGCGTTCGCAACAGTAAGGAATGTAAAATTAATTAAAATATTATGGCACATAAACTGCATATAAAGTAAAAAGGGTGTGCGGTGGGGATTACGCGGCAAATCATGCTACTCCTATTTTTAGAGACACTGTGGTGTAATACGGGCTGTCCCATGCAGTCACGGTTACAGCACGCATGGTTTCCTCCTAGGCGATGGCACTGTTCCTCATACATCACGCCCTAGCGCCCTCTCCTGGCATAGTAATTCTTAATGTGTCCGGTTCACTTCTCTTGCTGACTCACCTTTTAGTGGCTGCCACGCAGTATTGTACACAATCGAATTCGAATTGAGAGCTTGCCGACATGGTGTTCAAGACGGAAAGGCGAATGGCAATGGGTGCGGGAAACAAGGTTGTAACAGGAGACCTATTTCCGCTGACAACAACCGCAGCATTCAAGGTTTGCAACAGTATTTCACAGTGTGTCTGAGACAAGGTCGTTTCAGAAAGCAAGAATTCATGTAGGTCGTTCCCGAAATGTTCAGTCATCAGACTTGGAGGAAATTGTGATCAACACTGTGGAAGGCGACCGCCTTGTCAGTACCAGGCAGCTGGCCCGTCGGTAGAGGGTAAGCCAGACGGACGTGCGAAACGTTCTCCACGACAACGGTTGCTAACTTTATCATTTACAGCGTGTGCAGGGCTTACTAGCGACAGCATTTCCACATCGGGAGCAGTTTTGACACTGGTTTCTTCGCCAGGAAATCACGATTCAGGGATTTGTCATATCCATCTTATTCACAGATGAAGCTACCTTTATACAGAATGGTATCTTCAACGTTCATAACAGTCATCTGTGGCATAGTATGCACGACCCCTAGGGTCTGGTGACAGCGGATCATCAGCATCGATGTAGCCGAAATGTGTGGGCTGGAGTCATTGGCGGCCGTATTTTGGGACCAGCCTTCCTTCCACATCGCCTAACAGGCCGAAACTATTGCCGTTTCTTGCAGGTGGCTTTGCCTCCCCTGCCGGACGAAGGGCCAGAATGATTCGAAAGGTTATGTGGCTGCTACATGATGGTGCTTCAGCCCACTTCGCCGTCAACGTCTGGACGCACCTCAGTCGATGGATAGAACGAGGGGTCCAATTGAATCGATGGATAGAACGAGGGGTCCAGTTGCATGGCCCACTCGTGAACCGCATCTCGACCCTATGCAATTTCTGGTTATGGGTCCGTCCCAAAAGTATTGTGTATGCCGAGTCCGTTCCAGATGTGGAGACACTGAAGCAACGAATTCATGCTGCCTTCCACACTGTTCGGAGGCAGTCTGGCCGATGTGGACGTGTGAGACAGAACATGCTACAGCGCGTACACGCATGCATTGAGGCACATGGAAACCATTTTCAGCACATGCTGTAACTGTGGCTGTATTCTGCAGCGTGTATTAGATCACAGTCTCTGTAACGATGTGTGATTGAATAAATGGTCTCTAGCATGGAAACTGTGTGTTTCCGGACGTAAGTTCATCGGACCTTTTTTGTTCCACTCCTTTCATCGATCAGTCCCTAGAGTTTGTGCGCGGTGGAAAAAATCATCCTGTGTAAGGGAGACTGTGGACAGGATATGCACACTCGTTACCCAGCTGAAACAATGGCCGTCCCAGTTCTCTTCATTGTAGTCTACTGTCTGGCTGCCTTACAGGATGAGTAGGTCTGCTACGCTGCTGAGGTCATCGCTCCCAAAGCTTACACACTACTTAATCTAACTTGAACTAATTTCCCACGCCATAGGGAGGACTCGAACGTGTAGTCGGGAAAGCCGCGTGAGCCGTGGCAAGACGCCGCAAACCACGCAGCTATATCGCACGGCGACTACTGCAGTGATTATACACCACACAATTCGTAAGTTATACACCAAAATAAACCAGAATGAACGTGGTTTATTTTCACTGATATAAAAAAAACTTTTTGCTTTCTAAAGTAGGCTATGTTCTTTCTCATGGTTCAAACTACCTCCATTCCAAATTTGACTGGTATCGGCTAAGCAGTTTATTCACCACAACAAGAAAGACTGTGCTCCAAAGAAGAAAAACAGGTGGGAGAAAGAATCGGCGTCACTTTCTGCAGGACGCGCCCATTATCTTGCAGGACAAAGTTTGAGCACGCATGGCTCAAGTCGTTGGTTGGTTGGATTGGAGAAGGGACCAAACTACCCAGTCATCAGTTGCTCCGGCCATGAAATAAATAATACCGATAAAACCTAACACTGTAAGAGGGAACTACAATGGCTACAAAATTACAAACCCACCGATAAGGTTGAAGGTCCCACCCTTAAATAAAGCGATAAAAACCCCGATTATGAAGAAATGGTAAAACTAGATCAGCTGTTGAGGTATTGTCAGTGGATGCCAGGGATAGCGAGTCAGGAAAGCTAAAATTCCACCGCAGGACAGTTGAGACAACACAGTCTAGTAAGAGGTGAACCACAGTCAACATTGATCCCCAACGACAGCGAGGGGGGTCCTCACGATGGAGGAGATAACCGTCAGTCAGCCAAGTATGGCCGATGCAGAGCCAGCAAGGGACGACAGAGGCTTTACACGAGGGCCGTAAGGAAGACCGCCACATAGTTGTAGAATCCTTTATCGCCCTGAGCTTGTTCAGCGAAGGAAGAGTGTGCAATTCTGCGTTCCAAACTCTCAAAATCTGATGAAATAGTGACGAGTGAAGGTCTATTTCCAGAATGCCAATTTAGCTCGTCGACCGGCAAGTTCATTTCCAGGGATCCCAACGTGGCCTGGGATCCAAATTAAAAGCACTGAGCATCCACGTTGATCAAGGAGAGAAAGTCAGTCCTGGATAGCTATGAGCAACAGGTGGTGAGGGAAGCACTGGCCGATAGCTTGAAAACTGCTCAAGGAGTCACTACGGATAGCAAAGGACAGTCCTGAGCAGAAGTGTACATGGTCCAGTGCGTGCAATGTGAGTTCCAATTCTGCACTAAAAACAGTACAGTCATTTGGCACGGAACCAAGTTCCATGTGTCTCACATAGTTTTAGACATAAATAGCCTGACCAGCAAGCATGGAGCCATCAGTATAAATCACTTCTGACACCTGGAATGAACTAACGAGACAGTAGAATTGGTGGCGATGGGCCTCCGGAGGGACAGAATCCTTTGAATTGAGGGAGAGATCAAGATAGAGCTGTGGCGAGAGACGCACCACAGAGGGGTACTTACGTGAGTGGAGAAAAGAGGTGGTAAAGGGAAGTGCTTGGGCTCAGAAAAGAGCGACTGAATGTGGGCAGCCACAGTAAGCCCACATAGTGGCCACCGCCATGGTAGATTGATCTTGATGTCTGGATAAGGGAGACCATAATTAGGGTGCTTTGGGATGCAGCGAATGTAGAGTTCGTAAGTTATCAGCTGTTGTTGGCGTAAAACTCGCAGTGGTGGAATCCCTGCCTCTGTGAGAAGGCTAATCAAGGGGCTAGTCCGGAAGGCACCAGTCGCAAGCCGTACCCCACAATGGTGGTCTAGAATCTGCAATGTTGAAGGTGATGCAGAACAATAGACTGGACTCCTGTAGTCTAAACGAGACTGTCCCAGCACTTTGTACAATCGCAGGAGAATAGTGCGGTCTGCACCCCAGGTGGTATTGCACAGACATCTAAGAACAATGAGATGTAACCACAGCACGTCCTCATCAGCTGGCGAAGATTAGGGAGCCATGTCAACAGGCCATCGAAGACCAGACCCAAGAAGAGATGGGTGTCCACCACCTCGAGGGATTGGCCATCACTGAGCAGGTCCAGATGGGGATGGACTGTATGGCGATGGCAGAAGTGCATGAAAGACGACTTGACCACCGAAAACTGAAAGCCATGGGAGAGCGCCCAAGATTGCTATCGGTAGATTGCCCCCTGTAGATGGCACTCTGCAGCGTCCGTTTTGGAGGAAACGACGTAGATACAGCAATCGTCAGCATACAAAGAGGGGGACACTGTCGGCCCAGCAGCCGACACCAGTCCATTAATGACGACGAGAAAGAGAGGGACACTCAGCATGGAACCATGTGGGATCCCATTTTCTTGCTGATGGGAAGTGCTGTAGGAGGAACCAACTTGGAAAAAGCAACAAGAAAGAAAGTTATGGATAAAACTGGGCAGAGCGCCATGAAGGGTGGTGAGGATGTGGTGGTGCCAGGTGGTATTGTAGGCTTTACACAGGTCAATGTGGTGTTGCTGATGGGCAAAAGCCGACTGTATAGCAGATTCGAGGTGGACCAAGTTATCCACCATAGAGCAGCCACAGAGAAAACCAACATCAGTCGATGACAAAAGGTCATGGGATTCAAGTATCCAAAACAGTAGCCAACTCACCAGGCGTTCAAGGAGCTTGCAGAGGGTGTTGGTAAGGCTAATTGGACGGTGGCTATCCAACTGAAGAGGTTGCTTCCCAGGCTTGAACACTGGAATAACAATGCTTTCCTGCCAGTGGGTAGGAAATAACCCCAAATTTCACAGATGGTTGAAAAGGGTCAGTATGTGACGGTGGGCAGCCACTGATAAGTGTTGGAGCATTTGGTTATGTATCTGATCCGGTCTAGGAGCTGTGTCAGGGAAAAGGGTGAGGGCGGTGGCGAATTTCGATAAATGGGGCATTATAAGGCTCCAAGCAGCGAGAAACGAAAGACAAAGGCAGTCGTTCCAAGCGCTG
Organism: Schistocerca gregaria; assembly: GCF_023897955.1. NCBI lineage: Eukaryota > Metazoa > Arthropoda > Insecta > Orthoptera > Acrididae > Schistocerca > Schistocerca gregaria. The sequence goes on along the minus strand of NC_064929.1, from coordinate 208,399,014 downwards.
TTTCTGGAGGAGGAACGTGAGTGAAATGCTCTGTGACAAAGTCCGGATGGTTAAGGACACCAGGATGCTCAGAAATTTCTGCAAAGCCGGTGGGAGGATGATGGTCAAAAATTCACCTGTGTTTTACCCAGGTTGTGAAGAGGGGGCGTGCGGTCCTATGGCAGCCACATATCGTTTATAGCAAATCCGTTTCTGAATTTTGATTAGGTAACGGGCCATGGTGCAGAATCATTTAAAGAGCAGATGGAGTGCAGTAAAAGGGCGCCGCTTAAAGCATTGAAGAGCATGGCGGCAGTCCTTCATAGCCGCAGCAATTTCCGGAGTCCACCAAGGGACCATCTTCTGATGGGGGGAACCTGAGGAAGAAGGGGTGGCTGAAACAGCTATGGGAAGAATGGCGGCCGTCAAAGTCTGAGTAGACTCATCAATACTACTGTGTAGTAGTACGGGAGGATGGTAACAGAAGAGAAGGCACCCCAATCTTCTTTAGAGAAGGTCCACTGGGGACGGTGACAGAGTGAGATATCCTGAAGGAAAGTGAAAATAATCGGGTAATTATTGTTGTCACATAAGTCATCGTGGACACCCCACTGAATGGAGGGGAAAAGGCCAGGACTGCAGATGGAGAGGTAAATGGCAGAGAAAGTGCGTGTGCCGCACTGAAGTGTGTGGGAGTGTCGGTGTTTTGGAGAAAGAAGTCAAGTCGTACCAGAAATGCTTCAACTGTCCTGCCCACGGCACTAGACGTGTGACTACCCAAAAAAGGGTTGTGGGCGTTAAAGTCCCCTAGAAGCTGGAACGGAGGGGGAGTGGAAAAGTGAGAGTGAGGGTGAGGTAGAAGGTTTGGGGGTGAATGAAGTGGGGCTGGGAAGAGGAGGTAGGAGGGGAAATGGACGTAACTGAAGGAAAAGTAAGAGTTATAGGCACGGGATGGAGCTGGTCATACTTTCGACAAAGCTCAGTGTAGGTAAGTCGATCTTGTACTCTCGAATCCGTCGTTCTTTCACATACACCGGGTATGCTGGCGAAAATGGAGGATGCTGCGCATTACAATTTACGCACTCTGGCGTGGCAGCACAGGCACTCCCTTCGTGGAGGGAGCGCCCACAGTCAGTGCAGAGGCGATCATTGGTGCAGTGGGAAGACGTGTCCAACCGCAAGCATTTAAAGCATCTCATCGGTGGTGGAATGTAAGGTATTACACCATCACCTTTACCTTCTCTGGGAGGGTATCCCCCTCGAAGGCCAGGATAAAGGCGCCTGTATAGGCGCGATTGTTTTTCGGGCCTCGCTGTACATGGCGGATAAATCGGACTCCTCGCCGGTCGAGGTTTGCACAGAGCTCTTCGTCAGTTTGGAGAAGAAGATCCCGGTGGAAAATGATGCCCAGTACCGAGCTCAAAGATTGGTGGGGTGCAACAGAGACTGGGATGTCACCGAGGTGGTCACAAGACACAGGGCTTCAGATTGGGCAGCACAAGACGTCTTTATGATGAAAGAACTGGATCGCATTTTACTCATGGATTCCACTTCGCCATGCTTATCTTTAATTGTCTCCACGAAAAACAAAGGCTTGGTCATAGCAAGATTTCAGCTCAAGCTGGCTAGCTTGAACCCCTTCCCAGGGGGGAAGGCCGATGGATCAGGAGTTCTTGTCTTCTATCATTCTTAGAGACAGCCACAGAATGGCCAGGATGTTGAAGCTTTCGTCGGTTCATGTGGAAAGCGTCGGCCCTAGTACCACCCACTCTGACAAGAGGCTCGCCCCGTGGGTGCCTACCAGCCACAGCAAGGGCCATCTGGCATGGCGGACAATCCTGGGAGTTCTGATGCCCTAATGGGATGAGCATCGACTCCCTGGCATACACGAGGTGTTAACAGCTCAGGTACTGGCAATGTGATCCCTGTGTTTTCAGGGGGCTCAGTCAAGTAGGTGCTTAACAGCCCCACCACATGGACTGGTGGCCTAGCAGGAAAAGGGAAGGGAGGGGGAGGTGAACCTGCACCATGGAAACTACGTTGGGAGTTCGATCTCCAAATGGCTCACACTGAACGGAAAACTTTGGAAATGGAGGTCAAATCTCAAGGGGACCAAAAACGCCGAAAAAGGAGATGGAGACAGTAAACCAAACAATAGCACATACCAAAAACAAAGCTGGGAGGGTAGCCAGGTCGATTATATATATATATATATATATATATATATATATATATATATATATATATATATAAAGTCCAGGAAGAGGGAAAGGTGGGGCAGGGAGAAAGGAGAAACAGGGACGTTAATACAGTCTGGAAAAAGGAAGGAGACTGTAATAGCTGAGGGCCCCATGTGCGCCACACATGTACCCACAAAAAGGGACTGTGGGCCCACTGGGGGATGCAAGTCGTGACTGATTTGTTCTATATATGGGGCTGGGAAGTGCCACACCACTCACCACACTCCCCAGATTTAAGCCCTCGAGAGCTCAGCTTGATTCCTAACGTGAAGGACGAACTTTGTGGTATTTGGTTAAGAGTTGTTATGGACATTCATCGGGTAATACACCGCTACACTCGAACTATCTATTCAACTTGCGTAGCTAGGGGTATCTTGCACTTTCGACGTCACTGGCGATGGGTTATATAACAGAGCTGTTCAAACAATATCCGACCTTTTTTATTGTTGAAATCAACAGTGGAATCAGGACGTGCACGCGCACTATCTTTGCAGGCATATGTAGCGCACAGACCTGATTTTTTTCACTACTTAAGAAACAGCCAGTTGCGGGCTAGCCTTTGACAAGTGAACACCTGCAAGTGGTATTCGTCGGATTTAATTTGTGGGCAAAATGACGGTATTGCATCAAATTTTGTTTTAAGCTTGGCGATTTTCAAGTTGAAACAATCAAATTATGTTTGTGGACGAAGCAATGGGTACCACACAGCTAAAGGATTGGTGCAACCGCTTCAAAGATGGCCGCTAACCAAAATAAAGAGAAAGCACATTATCCGCAAATCAGGTGGTTATTGATCCCGCAATGTCCTTGGTGATGTTGAATACACGAATCACAATCAGAGAAGTTGCAGACGAGCTTAATATTAGTACTGGATCCATTTATTCCATTTTCACGTAACATTTGGACCTCTGGAGGATCTCAGCAAAACGTGGACCAAAGTTGCTGGCAACTGAGCAGAAGCAACTTTGATCAGAGATTGCATAGCACATGCTGGGTACCAGGAAGAGTAATCTAAATTTTCTTAAAACAACGAGAACTCGCGATTATTTCCAAACGTAATGATGGAAGCATCAGGCATCCCCGAAACCCAAAAAAGCGAAGCAGGTCCATAGAAAATCACGATGACTGTTTTTTGACGCCAATGGCGTCGTCCATGATTCATTTGTACCAGATGGTACTAACGTCAATACACAGTTGAGGTTTGTTAGCCTCGGTATTCCCCTGACCTAGCACCGAACAACATCTGGCTTTTCTCTAAACTGGAAGAGACTCTGAAGGGTATCAGAGTTCAGAACAGGTAAGACATTGTGCAGAATTTCACGGAGCAGGTACACCCAATAGCAAAAGACTTCCCATAGGTGCATCCAGCAGTGGCAGCAGCAGTGCGGGAGTTGTGTCGAGGCTGAAGGGGACTACTTTGAAAGTAATTGGCACCAAACAATTGTATCTCAATAGAGATGATTTTATAAATAGAAGTCAGATTATTTTTCAAAAACCGCCGTACATCTTTGGTGATGGCTTTGGAGAGTGAAACTTGTATCATGTGTTTATTTTGTACAAGTTGTAAAAAAATATTCTGACAGAAAAAACTCCGAAACTGGAATGTTGTTAATGTCGAGTAACGAAATTACGCTAATACATTTGTCTAGGTAACATCGTTGAGTGATTAACATTGCAAAATCACCTGATAACGCAAGTGATAGACAAGCCATTCGAAATGTGAAATGCTGTTTACATTAGTAACTGGCGTAACAACCAGAAGGTTGAACGCAAGCACGAAAACGTTAATGCATTGTGTTGTGCATGTGATGGGTGTCAGTTTGTAGTATGGAGTTGAGTGCCTGTGGTACTTGGGCAGTTAACACAGGGACAGTTAATGCTGTTTGTGGATAATACTGACAAGGAGACACCACGACCGTGGGGTCGGGGATTTGTCCCAAATTTTCTGTGGTGAAAGAGGACCCCCTAACACCTCACGTGGTTAAAGTATTAGAACGCACTACTCGGAAAATCCCGAGAAAAATCGATCCAGAGTTTCTTAGGTGCCGTATGAGTATAAAATGTTAGTCCATTCCCGAATCGCCGTTTGGCCTGCATCGTTAGCACTCGGACCATTTCGCAAGAGGTCTCGGGTTCAGTTCCTCCACCAGCACCTTTTTTTCTTCTGTTGCTTGCAAAATTGCAGCGCCTTGTTAAAGGGGAATCGTGAAATTAATTCCCGTCAAGATTGTGTAAAAATTCATTCTGTAATTCACCATCAATTATCGTCACCAATATTCCGAGACATGATTCAATATTCCTGGTTTGCCTCAAAATCATCAGAAACTCAAAACATTTTCGTAAATGTTAATGGGGCATGTTTTTGTACAGATTTATTGCAAACGCCCTGTGATTGTAAAAAATCCACTTTTATATGTTGCGCAAGATGTCGCAAAAATTATTGCTTTGTTTGTTTTTACGATAATTACCACTGCGGTTCTTGTTTATAATTATTATATGTATAAAAATTGAATGTTTCCCAATCGACTTTCTTATTCTGATTACAAACCCAATGTTTTTCCTCATATACTTTACAATGAAAAATGGAAAACCTATCGCCATGAATTGTGTTGTTGGACAAAAAGAAATTTTTTATTCAATAATGTAACTAATTCGTTAAAGATAATGTAGGTTTGGAAACTTTCTGAATAATTGGTGGAATAACAAAAGAAAATGAAACAGAAGGAAAAAAAGTTGCCAGAGGAGGAATCGAACCCAAGACCTCTGGCTTAAGATTCCGAGCCCTAAACATGGAGGACAGACACGGCGGCTCGGCAATGCACTAACATTTTATACTCGTATGGCACCTAAGAAACTTTGGATCGATTTTTCCCGGGATTTTCCAAGTAGTGCGTCCTAATATTTTAACCACGTGAGGTGTTAGGGGTCCTCTTTCACCACACAAAATTTCGGACAAATCCCCGACCCCACGGTCGTGCCGTCTCCTTGTGAGTCGCCCGATGATATCCCATGCGTTCGATTGGAAACAGATCTGGTGACCGAGCTGGCCAACGCGACATGTCGACATTTCGACACCGGTATGTGGACGAGCGTTATCCTCTTAGGAAAACAACCCCTGTAATGCCCAACAGCACAAATGGTTGAATCACCAACTTGATGTACAAATTAGTAGTCAGGGTGCATGGGGTACAACCACGAGAGTGCTCCTGCTATCACATCAAATCGCACCCGAGGCCATAACTCCAGCTGTAGGTCCAGCGTATCTAGCATGCAGACTGGTCTGTTGCAAACCCTCACCTGACCTCCCCCAACACACACACGGCCATCACTGGCACCGAGGCAGAACCAGATTTCTTCAGAAAACACAAAAGACCTCCACTCTGTCCTCCAATGAGCTCTCGTTTGACACCCCTGAAGTCACAGATGGTGGTGGTTTGTGGTCAGTGGAATGCACATGACCCAGGACTCTGGCTCGGGGCTGTCCCTGAAGTAACCGATTCGTAACAGTTCGTTGTGTGACTGTGGTGCCAACTGCTGCTGCAGTCAACACCGACTCAAAGGAAGGCCTCGGCTCTTGTTCGTGACGTCACGTAAGCTAGGCACGGCGAACGCCAGGTCTGTTGCAGGCACACTCGCAATGGTGGTGTCTCCCTCTGTGACACAGGAAAATGTGAAACTATTGGCGGTAGTTGACAAACACACATTGTTCTGAGAAATTTCTGCAATCAATTAATTGTGCAGTTCATTGGACTTCTTAACAAATAGTGTACTCCTGAACTTAAATTTCCACCTGTTTTAAGGATTGACATACAAAAACAACTTCATGGTCCAGCAGCAACAGAATTCGTGCTTCTTTACTTTATTTGTAAATCTGAGGAACTTACGTTTGTACTGGGTTGTTTTTTCAAGAAACTGTGAAAATATTTGTGCTGTTCTTTAGGTATCTTGGTTGAGGAGCACTGAATGTTAATGAAATATCTTGCGATTGTACACGTTGGGGGAGGGAGTGGGGGACAGAAGAATAAGCAAAAGAGAGATACTTGTTTTATCAAATAAAATTTTTTTATCTTATGAAGTTTCTCCTTTCAGTTGCGAGACGGGAATATTTATCTTTTCTAATGTGCATGTTTAAAAAAGTTTAAGCTCAGCAGTATTTTCGATGTATGAAGCTATTTTGTTTCTTGTTTAGAACTCTTTTAGCTGAAAAAGACTGTAATTTAATGACTGGCAACAGTTGGACATTTACACATGTAAATTAGTTCACATTTCCAGTGACGATGTCAAACGAAAAAAAATAAATAATAAATAAAAGAAACGAGTTCATTGTAAGGGGGTTGGGGCAAGTTTCGATAACAAAATGGATCAAGTAAATATAGTTACTTGAATGTAAAATTTCCGAAGCTTGCAATGGGGCAAAGTATCTTCTCATATTGATCTACGTTTGTTTCGACGGGATTCAGTAATACAGAACTATGATCTTCATTTGTAGCTTTACGATAATAAGAAAATCTTTCATCTAAATAAAACTGCAGAATCCAAAACAATACCAAACATTTTGTCCAAAAATAAGAGGTTTGCAGTGATAAACACGCCCAGGCGTTTCTGCGTGCAACAGACCTGGCGTTCGCCGTGCCTAGCTGACGTGACGTCACCAACAAGCGGCGAGGCCTTCCTTTGAGTCGGTGTTGGTGCAGTACGTTGCTCTACAGCCATATACCGAAAACGACGGTCTTTCCTCTTGGTAGCGCCACATCGGTATTTGGAGGCCGGTCTTCTCCTGGCTTTACATTCTCGTGACCACTGCTGCCACAAATCATGTACAGTGGCTACATTTCTGGTACGTCTTTCTGCGGTGTTGCAGAAGAACATCCACCTTCTTGTAGCTCCATTACACGACCTCATTCAAACTTAGTGAGCAGATCAGAATGGCGTGCTTCTTCACTTAAAGGCATTCTTGACTAACACCAGTTCACCATGACCAATCTCAAAAGTGATTAACGCTCACTACCGTTCCAGCGAACAATTAAATTAAACCTTATTTGCATCCTCATACTGATGCTACTAGCACCACTCTTATGCTACTGGCGTGGAATCTCAACAGACATCATCTTTCAGAGGTAGAAACACGCCTAGCAACGACCGTTTATGTCTCTCATCCACTCCATAGTATTGCGACTTTTCCCCCCAGTCAGTGTTGTTGCCACTACCGAAATTACAACCTTTGTATGGTGTTTAGTAACGGTTGCAGTGGAATCTGAAAACGAGACGCCTTGGATCCTTTCACCATCACTCGAGCATGACAAATGAAGAGACTCAAAGAGGGTCTCTGACTTTCCCAGGCTCCAACGGCGCGATCCTAGAGCAGGCGTGGATTGCAGCTACAGAGCCCCTGTCGTCCGTGCAACCCAGCGCCAACTTCAAATACATTAGCACCAGTCCAACCACGACGCAAAAGCAAGCGCAGAGTGTTCTCCAGATCTATCTCCGTGACGTGAGCATGACAATAGCCATGGTTGTGTGCAGGCAGGAGCGAAACCACTTCAAGCAGCTGGAGAAGTTCGCGCTGCACCTCAAAGGGCTGACCGCCTCTCCCTATGACTCAGTTCTGGCGTCTCTGCCCCACTGGTAAAAACCTTGTCATGACAGGCGAATCCCAACAGCAGCATGTTTGGAACTTAGCTGTTGTACAGGGTCCGGCAAAAAGACCTCTCATATTTAAAAAGTAGTTACAAACAAGCAACAAACAAAGTTTTGTCAACAAGAAATACTATGCCTTTTTCATTATTTGGTTTTAAAAACTATGTCTGGTAAATGGCATCCTCCGCTGTCGAGAAGTAGACGCAACCTTTCTCGTAAGTTCTCCATGGTCCTACCAGTGCAATGGCATCCACTTCATGCTCGACTGCCTGCTTCAGTTCTGGCCGGTTTGTGGAGTGATATTTGTACACTCCAGCCCTCAAGTGTTCCCAAAGAACAAAAATTACAAGTCGATAATTCGGGTGGCTTTTGGAGCCAGGCGGTATCTCCTCGTGAAGACAGAACATGTCCAGGAAATAACTGTCTCAAAATTTCTAAAGAATGCCGACTGTGTGAACTGTGGTTCCGTATTGTTGGAACCAGGTTCCTCCCTCTTCACGGTCACCAACAAACTGCTTTAACTTGGGTCTGTGTCCAGTAACAGTAGCTGTTTGAATTAACCCTAAAACCAAATTCATCAATGGAGTGTGTCACACGATGGCTGTCAAGTGGTCGTTGCTGAGGCTCCTGTAGTTATTTTGCTTTTGGGTAGCGGTAATTTTGTTTATTTGCAGTACCTAACAAGTGGAAGCGGGCCTCAACGGAAGAGATGAAATGAGTGCCAGGGGGAATGTTCTGTAGAATCTGTAGAATTCCCTGTATCTCAGTTCTTCGGTGACCATTTTGTGTGGGTGCATGTGAAGATGTCTGTGCAGATGGTCCTATCGGACAATCCCGGGGCTGCCGCGAGTTTAAATGCTGAACGCTTTGGGGACTGCTCAACAGACACAAACGCCACCCATTTTCTAGCGTTGTTAACAGTCTGAGGCAGATTTTATTTTCAGTGCAGAACCTTATGTTTTAAAGTTTGACTCCAAACTCGAAAGTTTTTGTGTCTGGAACAGAACCACATCGACCAAGTTCGAACCGAATGCGAAATGCTCTCTGGGTAAAATCACGAACACATGACGCTAATCTAGTCAAGCCATCGTGGCTACTGAAAATGGCAGTTACACCACTATCAATCGCTACCGCCTCCACATCTGTATCCCCTCTATAGCTCACACAGCTGCGTGAGCAAATACGTCTTTTTGCTGGACCATGTATATCAGTAACCTTGCAGAGAATATCAATACTAATCTCAGACATTGTGCAACACAGTGTCAGTTTTCAAAACCCCACAGTTGTTTCCCACTGTGACGCCAAAGTTTGGCTCAAAGGTGTCTGCAACCTCCTCTTGTAATGCTGCGACTTCAGCCCCATCCGGAGTGACGCTTCAGACAACAATGTATCGTCACATGCCAATGAAAGGCTAGAGCCCAGAAGTGCGCGCGACGTGTAAGGTGGCTTAATGATGTCACATTGGTAACAAATATCAGCATAACCCTGTCGAACGCCACCACGGCATTGTCACACCCCTGTTACAAACATTTCACCTCTCCTTTTGACGCCTCTGCTATGAGGCCAAAACCGCGACACCCACCGTAGAAATCACAATTATTCCGTATAGGTGTCCGAGACATTTCAGACACACCGCCGCTAATAACTGACATGAAACGGTCTCAGAGAATGACAAAGGGCGTCAATGAAACCACCCCTTCTCTTGCAACCATACATTTCGCGGTCAGAAACAATGCTTCTGCATCTACATCTACATGATTACTCCGCAATTTACATTTAAGTGCTTGACAGAGGGTTCATCGAACCACAATCATGCTATCTCTCTACTATTCCACTCCCGAACACCGAGCGGGAAAAACGAACACCTAAACGTTTCTGTTAGAGCTCTGATTTCTCTTATTTTATTTTGATGATCATTCCTACCTATGTAGGTTGGGCTCAACAAAATATTTTCGCATTCGGAAGAGAAAGTTGGTGACTGAAATTTCGTAAATAGATCTCGCCGCGACGAAAAACGTCTTTGCTTTAACGACTTCCATCCCAACTCGCGTATCATATCTGCCACACTCTCCCCCCTATTACGTGATAATACAAAACGAGCTGCCCTTTTTCGCACACTTTCGATGTCCTTCGTTAATCACATCTGGTAAGGGTCCCACACCGCGCAGCAATATTCTAAAAGAGGACGAACGAGTGTAGTGTAAGCTGTCTCGTTAGTGGACTTGTTGCATTTTCTAAGTGTCTTGCCAATGAAACGCAACCTTCGGCTCGCCTTCCCCACAATATTATCTATGTGGTCTTTCCAACTGAGGTTGTTCGTAATTTTAACACCCAGGAACTCAGTTGAAATGACAGCCTTGAAAATTGTACTATTTATCGAGTAATCGAATTCCAACGGATTTCTTTTGGAACTCGTGTGGATCACCTCACACTTTTCGTTATTTAGCGTCAACTTCCACCCGCCACAAGATACAGCAGTCTTTTCTAAATCGCTTTGCAACTGATACTCGTCTTCGGATGACCTTACTAGACAGTAAATTGCAGCAGCATCTGCGAACAATATAAGAGAACTGGTCAGATTGTCACCCAGGTCATTTATATAGATTAGGAACAGCAGAGGTCCCAGGACGCTTCCCTGGGGAACTCCTGATAACACTTCAATTTTACTCGATGATTTGCCGTCTATTACTACGAACTGCGACCTTCCTGACAGAAAATCACGAATCCAGTCGCACAACTGGGACGATACCCCATAGGCCCGCAGATTGATTAGAAGTCGCTTGTGAGGAACGGAGTCACAAGCTTTCCGGATATCTAGAAATACGGAATCAACTTGAGATCCCCTGTCGATAGCGGCCATTACTTCGTACGAATAAAGAGCTAGCTGCGTTGCACAAGAACGATGTTTTCTGAAAGCATGCTGATTACTTATCAATAGATCGTTCCCTTCGAGGTGATTCATAATGTTTGAATACAGTATATGCTCCAAAACCCTACTGCAAATCGACGTCAATGATATAGGTCCGTAGTTCGATGGATAACTCCTACTACCCTTCTTAAACACTGGTGCGACCTGCGCAATTTTCCAGTCTGTAGGTCCAGATCTACCGGTGAGCGAGCGGTTGTATATGATTGCTCAGTAGGGAGCTATTGTATCAGCGTAATCTGAAAGGAACCTAATCGGTATACAATCTGGACCAGAAGACTTGCCCGTATCAAGCGATTTGAGTTGCTTCGCAACTTCTAAGAGACTCATGCTAGCAGCTGTTCGCAATGCAATGCAATGCAATGCAATGAAGAACACTGTTTGACACTGCTGACAAGCACCCCCCCCCCCCCTCTCCCCCCCACCCCACGGGCGATTCAACCCTTCTCTCAGGACACTGCGGGGCTGAATTTTCATTGATCGTCGTCAACGATGCCTTTGGAGTGTAGCCTGACCACGTTTTCTTCTTTGGGTCACAGAATATTACAATTACAGGCCCTTACGAACAATTCGACGGAATTTGAACTTGACGTTTCTCCTTGTGTCAGGCTCCCATCTAGTGTTATCACAGAAGGGCTAGACGTTAACATGTGCGTGAATGAAACGGCAAGGGTCCCTCTAAGAACCCCTAGTTCGGCAATATCCTCGGTGTCATCTGCACACCTTTCTTGGGCACTTTAAAGATGTACCTGTCTACACAGACTACCACGCACTGATTTCGAGAAACGAGAGTGACCGGACTCCCTTTCGGCAGCACTTAGGCCGTTATCACACTATTATATTTCTTTGACAAAGAAATATGATAAAATATTCGTCAAATTTCTCCGACAAGGCGCTAAAATGGGGTGTTACACTGTTTATTTTTCATTGTTCAAGATGGCAGACAACAATAACTGGCTATTATTAGCTGCAGTTGCTTATACCACAACTGCATCTTGTATGCATTTTGAAGAGCAGTGGCTGAAAGAAAACATACTTGGGTGAAGCCATGGGTGTTATGCCGAGATAATAAAAGTATTCGGCAAAATTTGTTATGAGAGCTACGAGAGGTGGACGTCAAATTTTATATAAAAGTTACACAGAAATGGAAGGGAGTGAATTTCAGTGTTTTATCACTAAACTGGCTCCTGATTTTAGAGAGCAGAACACCCACTTGGGAATACTATATATGCATAAGACAGGTTCACCATGGTTCAAATGGCTGTGAGCACTATGCGACTTAACTTCTGAGGTCATGAGTAGCCTAGAACTTAGAACTAATTGAAGCTAACTAATCTAAGGACATCACACACAGCCATGCCCGAGGCAGGATTCGAACCTGCGACCGTAGCCACTCCGGTCGGTAGGTTCACCATGACACTGCGATATATAGCTACAGGAGAGAGCTACTGATCTTACTATACAGCACTCGAATACCACAGTGCACATTAACCAAAAGAAGCTCAGAAACGCGTGAAGTAATTTATAAAGCATTGAACAAGGGATATCTGAAGATAAATAAATGTTTAGTGCACTATATAGGCATTAAGAACTGTTTCCATTTTCGAGTAATTAATTAATAGAATTATTTTTGCAACAAATACGAAATTAATGAAAAGTACGAAGCAGATAAGCACTTTTTATCTTGTGGCATCAACAGTTCATGAATAGACAAACTAGAATGGAGAGCTGAGATTTTTTTTTTTATTTTAGACTGTGTCGTCCTCTAATCCAGGTTGCTGAAAAGCTGTCTTTGTGTTTATCGATGTAGAGGTGGATGGCTGCAGCTAGGATTGTGGATCTGAAGTCACCTGCAGCATATCCCACCAGCACACGATTAATGACATGCATTGTGCCTCTTGCTCACTGCCCTACTCCTGTCGATCAAGGTTACTATAAAGAAACGAAGGAACATACACACACACAACTTTGGAGACGTGTTTACAAACACGCTTCAGATATTAAATGGCTGTAGCAATGCCAGCGCTTCAAGCAGCTACATTTCACATTGAGTGAACAGAAGACGAACGACTTTTATGATCAAATCTACGGCGAGGCTCCATATTTGATATTTAATTGACGAAAAGCAAGATTTGACAAAGTTTCCTATTACACTTTCAAATTTCTTTGACATAAATACTTAAGGAATCAACATTGAGTGGGCTCTGCCTGTACCAAAACACAATTTTGTTTTTCTCCCAGACATGTTACACTGCCGTTGGAGCATCATCAGTGTTTTTTTTTATTGTTATGGCTGTTACACATAAGGAATGTTCTTTACTGATTAAATGCTGTTTTCTTAACAGTTTGTCACCTGCAACCGTATACAACTTAATGTAGGCAAAACATTTACGCAAAAATTACCATTTCTTAAGTGTTGTGGCTATGACTGAGATTAATAATTTATGTGAAAGGTTGTGTGTGTGTGTGTGTGTGTGTGTGTGTGTGTGTGTGTGTGTGTAGTATTTTGAGTTGTCACTGTCACTGTCTGTCAGCTGTGATAACAAGAATGCGGGCAGCACAACAGTAGGTGTGAAAACAAGATGATAGATAGTGGAACAGTTCATGTCATTGGCGGTTGTTTCGAATTTCGCAAGAGAGAGAGAGAGAGAGAGAGAGAGAGAGAGAGAGAGAGAGAGAGAGAGATGGTTCAAATTCGTGTGAGCACTATGGGATATAACATCTGATGCCATCAGCCCCTATAACTTAGAACTACTTAATCCTAACTAACCTAAGGATATCACACACATCCATGACCGAAGCAGATTCAAACCTGCAACCATAGCAGTCACGCAGTTCCAGACTGAAGCAGTTAGAAACGCACAGCCACACCAGCTGGCAGTGTGTGTGTGTGTGTGTGTGTGTGTGTGTGTGTGTGTGTGTGTGTGTAAAGGAGGGCGGAGGGGGCGCAGTGTGCGGAGATGGTGAATGTGGCGGAAGGGGCGAAGAGGGGGGAATAGAAAGAGAGGGGGAAGAGAGGGAGAGGGGGAAGAGAGGGAGAGGGGGAAGAGAGGGAGAGGGGGAAGAGAGGGAGAGGGGGAAGAGAGGGAGAGGGGGAAGAGAGGGAGAGGGGGAAGAGAGGGAGAGGGGGAAGAGAGGGAGAGGGGGAAGAGAGGGAGAGGGGGAAGAGAGGGAGAGGGGGAAGAGAGGGAGAGGGGGAAGAGAGGGAGAGGGGGAAGAGAGGGAGAGGGGGAAGAGAGGGAGAGGGGGAAGAGAGGGAGAGGGGGAAGAGAGGGAGAGGAGGAAGAGAGGGAGAGGAGGAATGGAGAGAGGGGGGAAAGAGGGAGAGAGGGGGAAAGAGGGAGAGAGGGGGAGAGAGGGGGAAAGAGGGAGAGAGGGGGAGAGAGGGGGAGAGAGGGGGAAAGAGGGAGAGAGGGGGAAAGAGGGAGAGAGGGGGGAAAGAGGGAGAGAGGGGGGAAAGAGGGAGAGAGGGGGGAAAGAGGGAGAGAGGGGGGAAAGAGGGAGAGAGGGGGGAAAGAGGGAGAGAGGGGGGAAAGAGGGAGAGAGGGGGGAAAGAGGGAGAGAGGGGGGAAAGAGGGAGAGAGGGGGGAAAGAGGGAGAGAGGGGGGAAAGAGAGAGAGAGGGGGGAAAGAGAGAGAGAGAGAGAGGGGGGAAAGAGAGAGAGAGAGAGGGGGGGGAAAGAGAGAGAGAGAGAGGGGGAAAGAGAGAGAGAGGGGGGAAAGAGAGAGAGAGGGGGGGAAAGAGAGAGAGGGGGGGAAAGAGAGAGAGGGGGGGGAAAGAGAGAGAGAGGGGGGGAAAGAGAGAGAGAGGGGGGGAAAGAGAGAGAGAGGGGGGGAAAGAGAGAGAGAGGGGGGGAAAGAGAGAGAGAGGGGGGGAAAGAGAGAGAGAGGGGGGAAAGAGAGAGAGGGGGGAAAGAGAGAGAGGGGGGAAAGAGAGAGAGAGAGGGGGGAAGAGAGAGAGGGGGGGAAGAGAGAGAGAGGGGGGGGGAAGAGAGAGAGGGGAGAAGAGAGAGAGAGGGGGGAAGAGAGAGAGGGGGGAAGAGAGAGGGGGGGGGAAAGAGAGAGAGAGGGGGGAAAGAGAGAGAGGGGGGGGGGGAAAGAGAGAGAGGGGGGAAAGAGAGAGAGGGGGGAAAGAGAGAGAGGGGGAGAAAGAGAGAGAGGGGGGAAAGAGAGAGAGGGGGGAAAGAGAGAGAGGTGGGGAAAGAGAGAGAGGTGGGGAAAGAGAGAGAGGGAAGAGAGAGAGGGGGAAGAGGGGGGAAGAGAGGGGAAGAGAGGGGGGAAGAGAGGGGGGAAGAGAGGGGGGAAGAGAGGGGGGAAGAGAGGGGGGAAGAGAGGGGGGAAGAGAGGGGGGAAGAGAGGGGGGAAGAGAGGGGGGAAGAGAGGGGAGAGAGGGGGGAGAGGGGGGAGAGGGGGGAGGGAGGGGGAGAGGGGGGAGAGAGGGGGAGAGGGGGGAGAGAGGGGGAGAGGGGGGAGAGAGGGGGAGAGAGGGGAAGATAGAGAGGGGTAAGTGAGGGAGGAGAGAGGGGGTAAGTGAGGGAGGAGAGAGGGGGTAAGAGAGGGAGCAGGAGGGGGTAGAGGAGAGCAATGGAGAGGGGGTAGAGGCAGGAGGAGTGGAAAGGGGAGCGGGGTGGAGAAAGGGGAGCCGCGTGGAGAAAGGGGTGATGGGTAGAAAGGGGAGAGAGGGAGAAGGGGATAGGAGGGAGAGCTGGGGATATGGGGGAGTGGGAGAATTTTTGTGCATTTATTATTATTATTATTATTATTATTATTATTACTGTTATTTTTAGTTTTGTGTGTGTGTGTGTGTGTGTGTGTGTGTAGTTCTGTAGGTTGGTATTATCTATTAATTTTTTGAGGGAAGAGAACAGAGTTCCCTTGCAGATAGGAATCTATGTAATTAGCTTCATTTCAAAGTTTAAATAATCAAAATCATTTCATAAATCGCAAAATTATAATATTTTCTGCAGTCAGAGGCATCTATTGACAGTTGTCTCAACTGCTGCAAGACAAGTGTGGATGGGAGCGACAGTGACAGAGATAATGAGGCGGACTGAACTGCAAGGTTTGGCTAGGCTGTGCTGTAGCCGGCTTTATCACACTTGATTTTCCTCCAGCCATCAGTTGATTTGGCCTTTGCTTGGTGTAGGACCTTTTGAGTTTTGTTTGATTGTGAGTTTGTCAGCGGACCCCACCAAACATCGGTTATTGTTATAGCAAACACAACAAAAGAGCTTTCTACAGCGAAAGTAATAGACCGATTTTTCACTAATTTCTCAGCAAAATATTAACCGATTTTAAAAATTCAAAGTGCTAACATGATGGAGTCAAAAAGTGCTTTAGCTGTTGCCAACACTTTTTACTTCCTGTACCTTCTTTTTAAAATGTTTCAAAAATGTATATAAGCCTGAACTTAACAGCTTTAGAAATGTTTTAAATTTTTCATTCATTTATGAAAAATTAATAATTAAAAATTTGCAGTAAGTATTCTGTGTTGAGCATCGTATGTAAGATCCTTCATTCCATACATAACTACATATGCTAAAGAGTCTGCTGGAATTTTGTCATTAAAAGTTGCCCACAATTTCATAGTCATTTTTTGTGATGTCTCAATTTTCTTTCTTCGAATCATATTAATGACATAAATCAGTTAATTCCTTATGAAATTATAAGGACTAATATCAAGATCTGCTTTTAGTTGTGCAGCTCGTTTAGAATTGCGAAATGCATTGTATGCTTTGAGAAAATTATTATTTTAAGGGTTAATATACCACAGCTCCTGGGGGAAAATTTCATTTCTTTCATTTTTCAAGTATATGTTCTGTAGGTTAATATGATAGAATAATGAAGAGTCGAGTAACTGATTATTTTTACGATTTGTCTGAAATGTAACAAAATCATATCTAGTTCAAAATTATACTTACCACTCAATCCAGCAACTTCTGCAGTTTATAGTTCATAAAGATATTGGAAGTTTTGGATTTTTCAGTATATTTTCCCTTTATTCTAATTCATATTCTGGATCATATTTAACAACTGGTACACAAATGTACATGGATTCTACAACAATTTTACCTTCTTTTGGAAGAGTATCTTTCATTTCCATTCCAGCATCATTATAAGCAGACCACTGAAGAATAGAATCTTCAGCACTTGATGACCATGTAAAACTTCTACATAATTTCCTTATAATCTTTAAAAAATCCACCAAGCATTCCTAATGGATACGGGACTTAGCTTTTCTTGCTCTTTATTTTTCCATTATTAAGAATATGCCTTTCCACACCTATTTTATCAGCGAAAGATGAAGTCAAATGCAGTAAAACTGATAGAGAAATAAAAGGATGCCCTATTCTAGACATAACATTATTTCCGTTTTTATGGTTATGAAATCAAAAAGTTTTTCCACATAATTATCGATAACTTTTTTTGGATTTCCCATCATAAGTTAGCTAATCTGTAGCATCACTTCCAATAATACTGAAATTCATATAAAATGGGGCATGGTTACGATGAAGCCATCCATCATTAATGTCTGTATCCCTGTTGGGCACATTTAAATTATTTTTAGTCTCCTGAGTAGAACTGTTAACTCCATTTTGCTCATGCTTTAGCTATTGCTGATTTATTAAGGACAAAATTTATTAAGACATTTCTAAAACAAATGGTATGGTAGCTCCATTGAAGTCAGATTATCATTTTGATCAGTTATTTATTTCCACAATTTGAATTGGATAAAAAAAAAGAAATACTTAAATGACAATGGGTTTCATGAGTTACTGGTCCACCAAATTCTGCATTAGAATTGAATGAGGTTCAAATGGCTCTGAGCACTATGGGACGTAACTCCTGAGGTCATCAGTCCCCTAGAACTTATAACTACTTAAACCTAACTAACCTAAGGACATCACACACATCCATGCCTGAGGCAGGATTCGAATCTGTGACCGTAGCGGTCATCCGGTTCCAGACTGTAGCGCCTAGAACCACTTGGCCACTCCGGCCAGCCGATGAAAATATTCAGTATGCTTTACAAACATCCCATCAGATAAATTAAAATTTATATTTATTAATTCAAATGGAATTTTAGGAACATCATTAGCAACAGTCTTTGCATTACCCCGAACACTTTGGTTACTAAAATCAAGCACACTGTCAATACTAACTTTTATATCCATATATAACTTATCAGTCTAAACAGTAAATGTTTAAAATTTCATCTGCTTTAATGTGAATAATGGGCTTTCTCAATTGAATAAAATTTCCAAGTTTTTCAAATCAAACTGACCAGTAAGAATTTCTATTGTTTCTCCATCATAATATAGTTTATTATTTTTCAATGTAATATTTGGAGTTAAAGTTTTTGAATAGAAATCAACTAGGGAAACACTAGTCTAACTGTCTGCTATAGGGTCAGTCAATCGTCGTTTTAGAACAGACAACTGAACGCTCATTTATATTAATAAAAATGTATTTAAATAAATGACAGATTGAGAACCAAAAATAAGAATTCCTGAAAAGAAATCAAAAAATAAATATGGTAAACATTCACCAAATGCTATTCAGTGTGCAATCATAGGACCAAATAGTTGTGGAATGGTTAAATTGGGATAAAATTAATCATTTGTATGTCTATTCTGAAAGTTTAGATCAAGAATATCAAGAATATATACAGAGAAGTGAAAAAGTTGAAGGTAAGCATAAAGAGGAAAACTGCTATTTTTATTGTAAGTAATGATGAAGTTGTTCCACTAGATGAATACCTAAAATTCTGTTGTGGTATTTCAAAAATCAGAATATACTTGGAGAATATTTTACTAGAGGAAGACATAATGGAATAGACTGTTTTTAATTATCTCAAACTTACTCAAAACCACCAAAACAATTACAGATAATCTTTTAAATATTTTTCGACAGGGTTACACAAATTTAAATCACAATTACCATGAGTTCATTGGAGGTGTTTTCAATTTTGATGATCTTAAAGCAATGTGTAGTAAATATTGGCATGATGAGTTTGGATTTTTTAAGATAGACATGACTAGAAAACGAAATGAAGGTGAGTTATGAAATAAAATAGAACATATCATAACAACATGAACATTAAAGATAAATGGAAACATTAAATATAAATGTTGAACATGAACATTAAACATTAATGTAAATGTTAAACATAAATGTAAACGTAAAGTGAAATGGAAAGAAAGCTGAAGAACTGAAAGGAAAATTCAAAATTTGGAAAAACAACCAAGAACATAGTATGAAAAACGTATCAGCCAGTTATTGATGCTATCAAGCAAGTAAAACAAGGATCTGAGGGTTTAGATGATTATATTCTGAAAGTAACTGAAGAAAATAGAGAAGTTGTAGAACAAACGATTCCCTACCATCATATAGAAAACTTTGGAGATTTATCACCAAGTAAACTATTAAAAGATTGGTCTGATGACATACCTGGGAAATAAGACTATGCATTAAGTGAATCAGAAATTCAAAACATTTTGAAGAATTATGAAGAGGGGAGGCAATCTCAAGCTCCTGTTAAAAGAAACAAAGGAGACACAGACCAGGAGTTGTCACAAGGCTAAAAATATAAATTTTAGTGAGAAATGTTAAAGTATATTAAACATAGTGAAGATAAAGTTTTTGGTCTCACATCTCTGGCATAGTTAAATATGTTGATAAATTACCAGTTGAATTCAATGGAGATAAATGAACAAATGATGAAAAGACATATGAAGGAACTAATAGATTAATGAGTCTTTTAACTGAAAAACAGTTTACCGATACAAGTGGAAAGTTCGATGGTGTAGCACTATCAAAATATGCAGACATATTGTTCAATTCAAAAGCACTGCATTCTGAAAACAACCCAAATAAAATAAAGGTAATAAATATAAATACCTGATAAAACAAATTTTTGATGACTATTTCCGAAACTTAACAAGACCGACTATATATTCTTCATATTATTCCCATCTCCTAGATTCATCAAAGTCTTCAGATTATTAAGAAATAAGTTCGCCTGAGACAAAGGTAAGGCTTTAATTAAGAAATATACAGAAAAACCAGCTGACTATGTTTGGATGAATGGTGTTAGAAATTTAATCAATAGATTAGCCGTAATTCGTAGAGAATAATTAGCTGGAAATAAAAACTATCATAATGAGAACTTGTCATAGCAAAGATGTTAACAAATAAATTCAGTGATTTCACAATCAGTAATCCAAAAGAAATTCCTTATTTAATAAGATTTTTTTAAATAATCTTTGCCATATATTTTGGAAAAGATAAATATGGTAGATGTTTAACAAATACATTAATTAACAAATTACCATTTGAAATGCATCTTCCAGGCTATCGAATTTGTGGCCTGAGGACCAAACTAGATGAAAGATTAGCTAGAGGAGAAAAGGAATTAATCCATTAGATGAAGCTTGCAAAAACAATATGACATTGCCTATCATGATCATACAGATTTAGAAAAAAGACATGAAGCTCATAAAGAGCTTCTCTTATCTGTGAAAGGAAGAATGCATTGAACAACTTTTCAATCGATTATACTTTGCTTCCAAGTGGCAAAGCTAAATCAAAATCAATTAAATTTAAATTGAATAATGATCAGTTAAACAGTATTGAACCAGTTTTAACAGATACACAAAGAAGAAAGGAAGAGAGAAAAACTGGTGGTAATTTACTCATTACACTAGGTATTCCTGTAGTGAAAAAATTATTGAATATCTAACAAATAAGAAGGAATGCATTACTTTTGGCTACATTACCCTATCTAGCAAATATTGGTCCACTTGCTGGTGGATCTGCAGCAATTTCAAATGCAGTAATAAACAAAAAAAGCTGAGGCAGAAACAGAAGAACAAAAAAGGCATAATGAAGCACTGGAAAAGAAAATGCCAGCTAAAACAGGCTTAGGTCTACGACAAAGAAAAAGAGTAACAAAGTTCGAAAAAAATGATTAAGAAATATAGTAATCCATAATGAAATTTCGATATAGAAGGATTAGTTAAACAATTAAAAATCAAACACTTTCATGACATTTTTTGATTGATGAATTACGAATCATCCTAGAGAATACGAATCTGGAATAGTTAATTTAGACATATCTGATCATGTTGGTTTGCTCCACAGATTTCTGAGCATTGTCCAAAGAATAATCCAGGTCGGTTTATTGTAAATGTTGCATTTGTTATGAGTATAAGGATATAAAATTTGTGTTTGATTCATTTGACAGTAATATAACAAACTAGCTAATTATTTTGGAAAAAGGTCTATACTACAATGCTGAGAGAATACAAAATGATGTTGAAATAATATGGGGTCAATTATGGTTGTTTGTTTTAAAACTATTCTGTGATAATGATTTTTAAGTTTAATAAATGGACATTTTTGGAAATAATATCAATAAGGAGAGGAATGGAAAAATAAAACAACGGATAGTTAGAAAAAATCAATAGTGAAACTGATCCAAAAACAGAAAATCTACCTAAAAAATTTCATAGAGAACTACGAACCAAACGATATATTTATTGATTTTGAAGGCAGAAGAATAGTAGATATAAAACACCCAGTAAATGGTTATGATGCAGTTACTAAACAGTACATAGAAAACGAATGCTTTATAAAATCTGAATACACAAGTATTTTAAGACAGTTCAATAACTATGTCACTGTTGCACAGCTTAATGAAGAAAAAAATAATCAGATTTGTAAAGATAACTAACTATAACACTATAAAAAATTTCTTTACAAAAAAGTAGAAAAATTTTTTCAGATTATTTCTCAAAAAGTGATTTAACTCCATACATCGATGAGTTAAGTAAAGAAAAAGTATATGACAAACAAATAAATGAATTTACATTTATGACTGGAGGAGACTAGAATCACACATTTCCGAGTATAAATTTATTTTTAAAACATTATTGTTATTGGTCTAAATATAAATAAAAAATTATCATTTAGTGATTTTGATATTACAGTATGGGTTTACGATAAACTTTATGAAGTAACTTTTACTAATCAGTCAACAATTGTAAACAAATCAAGTTTACTGACAGTAAGGTTGAAACATTCTGTTAAAACAGTTCCAGTTGATGTAAAGTTAATTATATTTGGTGAAGTAATTTAAATCTTATTAAGTTTTTATTTTATTTTGCACTCAGCTCTTCAGAGCTATCACATTTATTGTTTGAAGTACAAAAAATTTACTGAGCCTCGTAATCTTCACAGGCTCACCACTAAAAATGGGCGACAGAGGATTGAAAGTCTTTGCACAGTATATAAAAGCAAAAAGAATAAGTTTGTTAAAAAATTTGTCGGTGAACGTAGTTCTAAGACTGCTTCAGCAGTCAGTGAAGTGGTGAGCAAATCTCTCACCCCTAATATTCATGAAGAAATCATTAATCAATTACATGAGCCAATGAGAAAACAGAAAGAAATTTCGTTTCAGGCTGATGATTTATAGCAATCTGATCTAGCTGAAATTGACTCAGGTAATCTGAAAGGATTATCTAAAATATATAAAGGATATAAATATTCATTGACTGTGATTGATGATTCTTCAAAATTTGCTTGAGCTTATTAAAGGTGATTTTTGTCTTGTTCATATGAATGGTCACAAAACTTTCATTAAAATATATCTTCCTTTAAGGTTTGGCTTTGCTATTAATTTATCACATTTTTCTTCATCTGATACTAATTTTATATACACTCTGGTTTATATTTTCCACTGTCTTACCAAGCACAGGATTGTTCATCAATTAATAGAAATCTTTTTCAAAATCATTTTTGGCTTTAGTTCTCATTTGTGCATTGAGGTCTACACATTTGTTCAACCAATCAGATTGCTTAAATTTTATGACTGTGTATTTTTGTGAGTTTCATTCCAAGAGACAGATTCTGTTTGAGGTTTCTACAATGAAATACATAATTATGCTTGACAAGCACAGCATTCATCAACTTTCTTCCCTTAGGATTAGGCACAACTTTATTTTCAGGTGCAAGCAGTAAGTCTTTATATAATCATGTAATTCTTTTCTATATTTTAAATCTAAGACAAAAGTATATCAATTTTGAGTAGTATCTAACATTTCACTTATTTTTGTACCATTGAAAGAATTTGGATCATCCCACTCAAATCCTCAATATGGTAAATATTGACTCATAGCGTAACTGTATAAATTGTTTGCATCCAAATAAGCTACATAATTTGGTATATTAGTCACATCGTAATCACTCAGATATTTGTTGTTTGCCTTTACATATCTCTTGAACATTGTGATATTGCTCCTCTTATTCCCTTTTCAACTATAAGAATAATACCATAATCATATAACAAATCAAGTGGTTGTTGAGTCATTTTCAAAATCACATCCCAAGATAAACCAGGAGCTGTAAAATTCCAAGAAGGATCTAAATCATAAGCTTGTATACAAGTCTTTCTAAAATTTTAAAACACATCAGCCAATAACAAAACATCAGTTTTCAGAGAAATGTCATGATATTCACCAAGAATGTTTCATATTGAATTTTTTCCAAACCACTTTTGCAAGTTTGTAATCTTCATGACTTACTTCACAGTCATTCAATTTATTGTAAAATTCTTCGTTTGCTGGTAATGGTGTCTCTACAAATTTCTTCCAAAAAACCAGGTAATCATTTGGATAGACACCTTTCCTGATCACTAAATACAATAATAGCGCTTTGAAAATCTTGTTAATATTTTTCATTTGCCATCTTCAAATCTGATGAAAGTTTGTCAAGTGAAGAAGCTAATAAATCTCATCTTCAGACTTTCTGGGCTTTTACCAAAACTAATACATCTGTCTGCATTGTTTGATATTAAATCTCTCTCTTTCTTATCATACCCAAGTTTTTTTTCAGAAGCAAATTAGAATCCTGTCCAGATAAATTATGTAAATAAATTGGTACAAAGCTCATATGTTTTAAATGTAAATTACATTTATTACATAATGGATTTATATATTTTCTAGTCTAATGAACATGTCTAACGTTTTTATTATTTCTTATATAATGACATCCACAAAATGTAGAAACTTTAGATTTATTATGTCTTGATTGTTCATCAGTATTTGGAAAAGGCTCTAGAAGGACGTGTATATGTAGGTGGTCAAGTAAAACTCGTAGTGTTCGCCAACAACACTGTCGTTATAGCAGAGGGGGAAGATGAACTACTAAGAAAGCAAAGCGTTAACAGAGGAGGCAAGAATGGTGATCAGAGGATAAAGAAACTGTATGATTCCAGCGACCTTTTCAAGTCTGAAAGGTCTATGATGTATATATGCAGACTGAAGCGACAAGTTAAAATTTGTAAAAAGGCCAGGCTTCGAACTTGGGTCTTCTGCTCACTAAGAAGACATGCTAACCATTACGCCACCTAAGCACAGTGTCTTTGTACAAATGCATGGACTACCCCAGCACGTTTCCCTCCTCAATGCAAATTCCCATTCACACCTCAGCTCACTTGATGTTCCCCTCAACTTGTACAGGATTGCAGAGGGAACTGTATTCGAATGGCACCTCAGCATCGACTCAGCATCGAACGAAACGTGGATGCTGCATGAAACTCACACATAGGTGCTATTCAGTGCAGTTTTAGAGCCTCTGTAATGCTGCTAGAGTTTAGGGGGGAATATCAAGTGGGCCAAGGCGTGAATTGGTACAGATTTTACCCGTCACTTCAGTCTGTATGTGGACATCATAAAACGGAGCGTATTATTGTAACAAGAAACAATGAAGAGAAAATGGAGAGATCACTGGGAATGGAAGATACAAATTTAAGGAGGAAAGGCCCTTCACATATCTATGAAGCACTGTCACTGTCACAGCAACATTGGTGAGGAGATACTGAAGTGAATAAAATGTGAAAACAGATTGGTTGATTGATTTTTGAAAGAGAGGGCAGTGATATCAGGTGTTCCCCAGGGAAGCGTCCTGGGACCTCTACTGTTCCTGATCTACATAAATGACCTGGGTGACAATCTGACCAGTTCTCTTAGACTGTTCGCAGATGATGCTGTAATTTACCGTCTAGTAAGGTCATCCGAAGACCAGTATCAGCTGCAAAGCGATTTAGAAAAGATTGCTGCATGGTGTGTCAGGTGGCAGTTGACGCTAAATAACAAAAAGTGTGAGATGATCCACATGAGTTCCAAATAGATAATATTGTCGGGAAGGCGAGCCAAAAGTTGCGTTTCATTGGCACGACACTTAGAAGATGCAACAAGTCCACTAAAGAGACAGCTTACACTATACTCGTTCGTCCTCTGTTAGAATATTGCTGCGCGGTGTGGGATCCTTACCAGGTGGGATTGACGGAGGACATCGAAAGGGTGCAAAAAAGGGCAGCTCGTTTTGTATTATCGCGTTATAGGGGAGAGAGTGTGGCAGATATGATACACGAGTTGGGATGGAAGTCATTACAGCATAGAGGTTTTTCGTCGCGGCGAGACCTTTTTACGAAATTTCAGTCACCAACTTTCTCTTCCGAACGCGAAAATATTTTGTTGAGCCCAACCTACATAGGTAGGAATGATCATCAAAGTAAAATAAGAGAAATCAGAGCTCGAACAGAAAGGTTTAGGTGTTCGTTTTTCACGCTCGCTGTTCGGGAGTGGAATAGTAGAGAGATAGTATGATTGTGGTTCGATGAACCCTCTGCCAAGCACTTAAATGTGAATTGCAGAGTAGTCATGTAGATGTAGATGTAGATGTAGACCAAACTCCTAGGCCATCGGTCCCTCGTTCTGATTAAAATAATTGCAGAACGGTGGGACTAAAATAATCGAGATATGCAAAAATCCAGAAGAAAGGAGAAAACAACAAAATGACAGAATGGCAACAAACACTAATATGGACAAAATCGGACAAGGAAACCACAGAGAGGCAATAAACATGTAGAAGAGATCAAAACGAGAGAGCAGATCATCATGGCTGGCTTACCATGAGAACCAAAAGGAGAAGCCAGCCACTCTGCAACACACTAAAACCTGCACCTTAAAACCACTAGGCTGGAGGACACAGAGGGAAAAAGGACATGCGCTCAAACTTAGATCAAATGTTAAAACCCATCACCACGAATAAAACGTAAACCTAAAGCTGCTGTTGAGACATTGTCGCTCAACACTGAAGGTAGGGTGCTGGGAAAGTTAAGAGTCCGCCACAGTGCAGCAAGAGGCGAACGACCGTCATTTGCGAGCCACAGCGACACTGAGGTCGTTGGAGGAGGTAACCATACATTAGACACATATAGCCAATGCGGAGCCGGCAGAGGACAATTGATTTCCTACGAGAGGACATCGTGGAAACCTTCCACACATTCATAGTCCCCCTAATAACACGCAGTTTGTTGTGTGTACTGTTATACCATTCTTTCTCCCAAAAACACTACAGTGGCAGACAGAACACAGGTCAGTTTCGGAGATGCCCATCTCCAGAAGCGGCTTCCACGTAGCCTGTTTCGCCAGGCTGTCAGCAAGGTCGTTGCCAGGGGTTTCGACGTGTTCTGGGGCCCATACAAACACCACTGAATGATGGGACCATTCCAGGGTATAGATGGACTCCTGAATGGACGTCACCAAAGGATGGCGAAGGTAGCACTGGTCGATAGTTTGTTGGCTGCTCAAGGAGTCAGTACACAGAAGAAATGGGTCGCCAGGGCATGCGCTGATGTGCTCAAGAGCACGAGATATGCCCGCCAGCTCTGCAGTGAAAACACGGAAGCCAACTGGCAAGGAGTACTGTTCAATATGTCCCACATGGAAATCCGCAAAACCTACGTGACCATCAGCCATCGAGCCGTCGGTGTAAACCACTTCATGGCCCTGGTACATCTCGAGAATCGAGAGAAAGCTATAGTGGTGAGCCGTAGGGTTAACAGAGTCCTTAGGGCCATGCAAAAGGTGCAGAAGAAACTGCAGCCTAGGTGTATGTGAATGGACCTCGAAGTGAGGGACTGGACGCGAACCGCAATCATAAGCCCAGACCTGGGCCACCGATGCAGGAGATGAACCGCCATAGTTGGGAAGAGCATACGGTAACTCGGATTCACAGGAGAACTACGAGAGAGTGCAACATACCTGGCGAGCGGTTGTGCACGTCTAACCTTCAATGGAGGGACCCTGGCCTCTACAGTGGTGCAATGGGTCGAGTAAACGCAAAGCTGAGGGCGCCGAACCGTAAACAAGATTCCCATAGCCACGGCGGGGTTGAACAAGCGCTCTGTAGAGCTGCAGCAGCATAGAGCATTCTGCACCCCTGTCAGTGTTGCTCAGGCAGTGGAGGGCATTGAGGTGCTGGCAGCACTTTCGCTTAAACTGTTGGGCGCCGAAAACCAGTCATAAGAATCGATATGTCTCCACTACAGTGAGTCGATCGATATTGAGGTAAAGTTGTGGTTCTCGATGAATGGTGCGACGCCGAGAGAAATATATGACGCACGACTTCGTGGCTGATAACTGGAAGCCCTAGCTTATGGCCCATTACTGTGCCTTGTTAATGGCACCCTGTAGGCGTCGCTCAACAACACCAGTGCTGGAGGAGCAGTACGAAATGCAGAAGTCATCCGTGTACAAAGGAGGTCAGACCGACGGTCCTACAACTGCTGCTAGACTTTTAATAGCCACTAAAAATGGAGACAAACTCAATACAGAACGCTGCTGAACGCCATTCCCCTGAATACGGGGCGAACTCTGGGAGACACTGACTTGGACATGGAAAGTACAGAGAGAGAGGAAGTATTGGATAAAAACGGGAGTGGGCCTCGGAGACCGCACTCATACAATGTGGCAAGGATATGGTGGCGATAGGAGATGTTGTAGGCTTTACATAAGTCAGAAAAGACAGCAACCAGCTGTTGCCATCTGGAAAAGGCTGTTCGGATGGCAGACTCGAGGGACACATGATTGTCAGTTGTAGACCGACACTGGCAGAAGCCGCCCAGACATGGAGCCATTAGGCTACGTGACTCAAGAACCCAACACAACCTGCAGCTTACAGAGCAAGATGGTGGGGCTCATGGGCCGGTAGCTATCCACATCAAGCGGGTTTTGACCGGGTTTGAGCACTGGGATGATGGTGCATCCCGCCATTGCGATGGAAAGACGCCATCCCACCAGATCCAGTTGAACATGACGAGGAGCTGTGTCAGGGAAATGTGCAAGGGCGCTGAGGATCTTCCACTCTGTAAATGGGCGTTATAGGGTTCACTGTGAAGTGTAGTGAACGAGATGACTTTCCTTTCTATCTGTCATTTGAGGGTGCAAAAGGCTGGGGGTAGTTCCCTGACGCAGAGGCCCAAGCATAGTGCTCAGCAAAGTGCTCTGCAAACACCTGTTTGGGTCTGGTAGCCAAAAAGACGTCTCATCATCGTCCAGACCTGGGAAGGTGACGTATGACACCCAATGTTCGACATTTACCTCTCCCAACACTCTTGTTTGTGACGTTTTATAAGCTGGCGAAAGCAGGCTCGCAGCTACTTAAAGGATATTAGGTGTTCTATGGAATGGTGCCGCTTATCGGTGTAGAGCTCGCCGACGCTCTTTAATAGCCTCAGCGATTTCTGCCGACCACCAAAATTGTCAGCATACAAAGAGGGGGACACTGTCGGCCCAGCAGCCGCCACCAGTCCATTATTGGCGACGAAAAAGAGGGGCACACTCAGCACAGAACCCTGTGGAACCCCATTTTCTTGCCGATAGAAAGTGCTGTAGGAGGAACCGACTTAGACCCGGAAAGAACGACAAGAAAGAAAGTTATGGATAAAAACGGGCAGAGCGCTACGAAGGCACCATTCGTGAAGGGTGGTGAGGATGTGGTTTCGCCAGGGTATCATAGGCTTTGTGACGGTCAATTAAGACTGCAATGAGGTGTTGCCGATGGGCAAAAGCTGACCAGATAGCAGACTCCAGTTATCCACAGTAGAGTGGTCAGAGTGAATACCACCTTGAGTTGTTGACAAAAGGTTGCAGGATTCAAGGATCCAAAACAGCCGCCAACTCAGCAGGTGTTCAAGGAGTTTGCAGAGGGTGTTGGTAAGGCTAATTGGTTGGTAGGTGACTTCCCAGGCTTCAACACCGGAATTAAATTGCTTTCCTACCACTGGGTTGGACACACCCCCTCACTGCACAGACGATTGAAAAGGGTTAATATACGATGGTGGTCAGCCACCGATAGGTGTTGGAGCATTTGGTTATGTATCCAGTCCAGTCCATGAGCCGTGTTGGGACAAAGTATGAGGGAACTGGCGAATTACCACTCGATGAATGCGGCATTATAAAGCTCCAAGCAGTGAGAAACTAAAGAAAAACGCAGTCGTCCCGAGCGCTCTTTCAGGAGGATTAATGTGGGTGGATACTGTCAATGCAGAAGCTTGGGCAAAGTGTTGAGTGATGGGTAAGGACAATGCCTTGCACAGAAATTCCTGCAACGTCAGTGGGAGGATGATGGCCCAAAATTCGCTTGAGTTTCGCCCAGACTTGTGAAGAGGGGGTGTGCAGTCCTATAAAAGCCACATATCGTTTATAGCAAATCCGTTTCTGAAATTTGATTAGGTAATAGGCCCAGGTGAAGAATTGTTTAAAGGACAGAAGGAGAGCAGTAGAAGGGTGTCGCATGAAGCACTGAAGAGCATGGTGACGGTCTTTTATGGCTGCAGCAATTTCTGGAATCCACCAAGGGACCATATGCTGATGGGGGGAACCTGAAGAAGAAGGGATGGCTGACAGAGCTGTAGAAAGAATGGCGGCAGTCAGAGTCTGTGTAGACTCATCAATACTACAGTGTGGTAGTATACGTGGGATGGTACCATTGGAGAAAGCACTCTAATCAGCTTTGGAGATGGCCCAACTGGGAGGGTGATGGAGATATACCGAAGGAAGGTCAAAACAATCGGGTAATGATCACTGTCACATAAGTCATCGTGGACACCCCACTGAATGGAGAGGAGGAGGCTGAGACTGCAGATGGAGAGGCCAATGGCAAAAAAAGTGCCCTGTGTCACATTAAAGTGTGTGGGCACCTTGTGTTTAGGAGACAGAAGTGAAGTCCTGCCAGAAAATCTTCAACTGCCCTGACCAGGGCAGTAGTCTGTGACTACCGCAAAGAAGGTTGTGGGCATTACAGCCCCCTAGTAGGAAGGGGGAAGGGAGTTGTTGAAGAAAGGTGGTTAGGGCAAGGGATGTGGGCGGCTGTCCGGTGGGATTTGGAGATAACATATTGTGACTGGAGTGGCCAGATGGACCCTGACAGCAATTGCTTCCTGAGCGGTTTGGAGGGGAACCCATTTACTAACAATCTTCTTGCAGCCCAAGGAGCAAACAATGCCAGAAGTGCACAAAGGGCCAATTCGCTTTCGACAGAAAGTGTGGAACCCACGAAGGGTGGATGAATAAGAACTGACAGAATGTGCCTCTCGGAGAGCAATGCAAGCAGCAGAGTAGGAGGAAAGAAGGGGCTGCAACTCTGGGAGGTGACGAAAATAGCCATTACAATTCCACTGGGGGATTCTCAATCTGCAGTGCAAATGGGAAGGAAATGGACCAGAGCCGGTCACTCTGCCAAGTGACCATCTGTCACCGATAAGGGTGGATAATGTCCATATTGGTGGGGTCAAACACTGTTGGTTCATTGGCTGGAGGGGAAGGTGGCACCTCGGGGGGTAACGGAGGGGCCGTGTCCTTGTTCTTGTGTTTCTGGTGCTTCTGGTGCTTCTCATGTGAAGGAAGAGAAGGGCAGACTGCAGCGAAGTTGGGCACAGAATTACACCTGGCAATCTTGGCACCCACAAGCCATGGATTGCCCGGTCAATATTGAGTGCAGATCGCCTTTCAGGGGGGATGATGGGAAGAGGAGTCGCAATACTGGCACCTGCCGAAGAAGGGGAGCGCTTCTCTGGCAGGGGATGGGAAGTAGCACCCCAAGGGGTGGGTATGGGTACTGATGGGGAGGGGGACTGGGAGTGGGAGAGTGTGGGTGAGGTGGGAGGTGTAGGGCCAATGGGGTGGGGCTGGGAAGAGGAGGGTGTAGGAGAAGCAAAAGTAGAAGTTATAAGCATGGGATGGAGCTGGTAATACGTTCGACAAGCCTCAGTGCAGTTAAGTCGATCTAAGGTCTTGTACTCTTGAATCACCCATTCTTTCACATACACCGGGCGTTGAGTACGCTGATCATTACGATTTATGCACACTGGTGGGGGACCACAGGTACTCCCCTCATAAAGGGGACGCCCACAGTCAGTGCAGAGGCGATCATTGGTGCAGTGGGAAGATGCGTCCAACTGTAAGCATTTAAAGCATCTCATCAGTGGTGGAATGTAAGGTATTACATCACACCGGTACACCATCACCTTTACCTTCTTTGGGAGTGTATCCCCCTTGCAGGCCAGGATAAAGGGGACTGTATTGGTGCGATTGTTTTTAGGGGCTCGTTGTACACGGCGGATAATTCGGACCCCTCGTTGCTCGAGGTTGCACGGAGCTCCTCATCTGTTTGGAGGAGAATATCCTGGTGGAAAATGATGCCCTGTACCAAGTTCAAAGATCTGTGGTGTGCGACGGATACTGGGATTTCGCTGAGATGGTCACAAGCACACAGGGCTTCAGATCAGGCAGCAGTAGATAGATGTCTTTATGAGTAAAGAACGAGACCACATTTTACTCATGGATTCCACTTCGCCGTACTTGCCTTCCATCGTCTCCACTAAAAAAAAAGGCTTGGTTCAAAAAGGTTCTTATAGCTCTGAGCACTACGGGATTGAAAACTGCGACTGTAGCGGTCGCGCGGTTCCAGACTGAAACGCCTAGAACCGCTCAGCCACAACGAAGGCTTCGTCATGGCAATACTGTCGCCATCTGTCCTGGTACAAACCTCGTACTGAGGGAACGGTTTCAATCCAAACCGGCGAGCCTGACCCAGGGGGTGGCCACAGAGGGGAAGGCCGATGGATCAGAAGTGTCATGTATTCTATCGTTCTTAGAGATGGCCACTGAATGGCCAGGATGCTGAAGCTTTTGTCACTTCATGTGCAAAGCGTCTGCCCTAATACCACCCACTCTGACCAGAGGCTCGCCCGTGGACGCCACCCAGCCACAGGAAGAGCCGTCTAGCATGGCAGCCATTGACGGATGGTCTGATGCCCCAAAGTGATGAGCATAGACTCCTCGCATACATGAGGCGATAACAGCTTGGGTACTACCAGTCTCCTTAACAGCACGTAGCTTGTTGTACTTTATGAAGTTATGCCACTTCATCTCCCAAAGCCGAAAAACCTTGCAGCATAGTACTGAACACAGGACACTTCCGGAGAAGCCGATCTCCAGAAGCGGTTGTATGTAGCATGTTTGGCCAGCCTTTCAGCAAGTTCGTTACCTGGGATTTCGACGTGACCTGAGATCCACACAAACACCACTGAATGATCGGACCGTTCCAGGCATAGATGGACTCCTGGATGGTCGCTTTCAAAGGATGATGAGGGCAACACTGGTCGAGAGCTTGTAGGCTGCTCAATGAGCCAGCAACAAAAGAAACGCCTCCCTAGAGCATCAACAAATGTGCTCATTAGCATGAGATGTACCCACCAGCTCAGCACTGGAAACACTGCAGCCATCGGGCAAGGAATGCTGTTCAATATGTCCTCCATGGACATACGCGAAGCCGACATGAGCATCAGCCATCGAGCTGTCGGTGTAAACCACTTCATGGCCACGGTAATTGTCAAGAATCGAGACGAAGTGGCAGCGAAGACCTGCAGGGTTAACTGAGTCCTTAGGGCTATGTGAAAGCTCCAGTCGAAACTGCAGCCTAGGTGTACACCATAGAGGTATACGTGAATGGACCTCAAGTACAGGTGGTAAAAGCAATGACTCCATTTGAGGAAGAAGGGATCAGACACAAATTGCAGTTCGAAGCCCTGACCTTGGCCACCGATACGGGAGATGAACCGCTGTGGGTGGGAAAAGGAGACGGTGCTTCAGATGCACAGGAGACCTACAAACACGTGCTACGTAACTGGCCAGCAGTTGTGCACGCCTAACCTGCAATGGAGGCAGTCTGGCTTCAAGAATGCTGGTCACTGGACTCTTCGCTAGGCGAACGCCACAGTGATGCACAGTCGAGTAAACTTCATGCTGAGGGCACCGCCGAACCATAAGCCAGATTCCCATAGCCAAGGCGGGATTCAACAAGGGTCTGTAGAGCTGCAGCAGCATAAAGCGATCTGCACCCCAAGTGGTATTACTCAGGCATCGGAGGATACTGAGGTGCTGCCAACACTTCCGCTTAGGCTGACGAAGGTGAGGAAGCCAAGTCAATTGGGCGTCGAAATTAGTAATAAGAATGGATATGTCTCCACTACACTCAGTGGATCGTGATTGAGACAAAGTTCTGGTTCTGGATGAACCGTAGGACTCCGACAGAAGTGCATAACACACGACTTTGCAGCCGAAAACTAGAAACCGTGGGCTAGAACACATTACTGCGCCTTGTGGATGGCTCCCTGGTAGGCGGCGCTCAGCAACACCAGTACTGATGGAGCAGTATGATATGCAGAAGTCGTCTGCATACAAAGAAGGTGAGGTGGACAGCCCTACTGCTGCTGCTGCTGCTGCTGCTGCTGCTGCTGCTGCTGGACGACCATTAATGGCCACTAAAAATAGAGAATCAAAACAGGGCCTGCAGGACCCAGTTCTCCTGGATATGGGGGGAACTATGGGAGGAACCAACGAAGCTACAGGAAATTCTGGATAAAAATCGGGAGTGGGCCTCGGAGACACCACTTGTATAATGTGCCAAGGATATGCTGCCGCCAGGTCATGTCGTACACTTTTCATAAATCAAAAAAGACGGAAACCAGGTGTTAGCGTCTGGAAAAGGCTGTTCGGATGGCAGACTCTAAGGAGACAAGATTATCTGTGGTAGAGCGACTCTGGCAGAAGCCACCCTGACATGGAGCCAGTAGGTCATGTAACTCCAGGACCCAATCCAACTGCCAATACACCATACATTCCAGTAGGTTATAAAGAACGTTAGTGAGGGCGATAGGCCGATAGCTATCCACATCAAGTGGTTTTTACCGAGTTTGAGCACGAGAATGATGATGCTCTCCAACCATTTCGATCAAAGGACACCATTGCATCAGATCTGGTTGAAGATGACGAGGTGCCGCTTGTAGTAATATGAGAGATGATTAATCATCTGACTGTGGATCTGATCTGGTCCAGGAGCTATGTCAGGGTAATGTGCAAGGCCACTGAGGAGCTCCCACTCTGTAAATGGGACGTTATAGAATTCACTGTGGCGTGTAATAAACGAGAGGACTTTCCCTTACAGCCGCTGTTAGAAAATGCTAAAGACTGTGGGGTATTTCTCATACACACAGGCTCCAGCATAGTGCTCAGCAAAGTGCTCGGGAATCGCTTTTGCGTCGGTAGATGACGTCATTTATGCTAACACCAGGAACAATTGTTGGGGTCTGGTACCCGAAAACATGTTTAATCTTTGCCCAGACGTGGGAAAGTGATGCATGGCACCCAATGGTCGAGACATATCTCTCCCAACACTGCTGCTTCCATTGTTTGATAAGCTGGTGAATGCGAGTCGTTTAAAGGCTATGAAGTGCTCCAGGAAAGGCTGCCAATTATGCCACTGTAGACTCGCCGACGCTTCTTCATTGCTTCAGCGACTTCTGGCGACCACCAAGAGACTGTCTTTCGCCGGGGACACCCTAAAGATCGAGGAATCGCTTTTTCTGGCGCAGAAACAATTGTAGTCACCTGCTCAACATCGATGTTACCATGTGGGGGACATTCAACGGGGACAGCAGCTGTGAAAGTTTCCCAGTCCTCCTTGTTAAAAGACCATCAAGGCAGACGTCCATGGGCCTGACGCCGGGGCACTGACAGGATGATGGGGAAATGTTCACTATCACACAGGTCGTTATGTGCTCTCCAGTGGATAAATGTGAGAAGTCCTGGGCTGCAAACTGATAAATCAGTGGCCGAGTAACTAAAGCCACAATGAAATGTGTGGCTGTCCCAGTATTTAAGAGGTAGGGGTCGAAATGACAGTAAGGTTTCGACATCTCTGCCTTGGCCAGTCAGCATGCAGCAGCCGCCCCACAAGGCGTTATGGGCGTTTTTTTTTTTTTTTTTTTTTTTTTTTTTTTTTTTTTTTTTTTTTTGTCATCAGTCTACTGACTGGTTTGATGCGGCCTGCCACGAATTCCTTTCCTGTGCTAACCTCTTCATCTCAGAGTAGCACTTGCAACCTACGTCCTCAATTATTTGCTTGACGTATTCCAATCTCTGTCTTCCTCTACAGTTTTTGCCCTCTACAGCTCCCTCTAGTACCATGGAAGTCATTCCCTCATGTCTTAGCAGGTCCCCTATCATCCTGTCCCTTCTCCTTATCAGTGTTTTCCACATATTCCTTTCCTCTCAGATTCTGCGTAGAAACTCCTCATTCCTTACCTTATCAGTCCACCTAATTTTCAACATTCGTCTATAGCACCACATCTCAAATGCTTCGATTCTCTTCTGTTACGGTTATCCCACAGTCCATGTTTCACTACCATACAATGCTGTACTCCAGACGTACATCCTCAGAAATTTCTTCCTCAAATTAAGGCCGGTATTTGATATTAGTAGACTTCTCTTGGCCAGAAATGCCTTTTTTGCCATAGCGAGTCTGCTTTTGATGTCCTCCTTGCTCCGTCCGTCATTGGTTATTTCACTGCCTAGGTAGCAGAATTCCTTAACTTCATTGACTTCGTGACCATCAATCCTGATGTTAAGTTTCTCGCTGTTCTCATTTCTATTACTTCTCATTACCTTCGTCTTTCTGCGATTTACTCTCAAACCATCCTGTGTACTCATTAGACTGTTCATTCCGTTCAGCAGGTCATTTAATTCTTCTTCACTTTCACACAGGATAGCAATGTCATCAGCGAATCGCATCATTTATATTCTTTCACCTTGTATTTTAATTCCACTCCTGAACCTTTCTTTTATTTCCATCATTCCTCCCTCGATGTACTGATTGAAGAGTAGGGGCGAAAGGCTACAGCCTTGTCTTACTCCCTTCTTAATACGAGCACTTCGCTCTTGATCGTCCGCTCTTATTATTCCCTCTTGGTTGTTGTACATATTGTATATGACCCGTTTCTCCCTATAGCTTACCCATTCTTTTTTCAGAATCTTGAACAGCTTGCACCATTTTATATTGTCGAACGCTTTTTCCAGGTCGATAAATCCTATGAACGTGTCTTGATTTTTTTTAGCCTTGCTTCCATTATTAGCCGTAACGCCAGAATTGCCTCTCTCGTGCCTTTACTTTTCCTAAAGCCAAACTGATCGTCACCTAGCACATTCTCAATTTTCTTTTCCACTCTTCTGTATATTATTCTTGTAAGCAGCTTCGATGCATGAGCTGTTAAGCTGATTGTGCCATAATTCTCGCACTTGTCAGCTCTTGCCGTCTTTGGAATTGTGTGGATGATGCTTTTCCGAAAGTCAGATGGTATGTCACCAGACTCATATATTCTACACACCAACGTGAATAGTCGTTTTGTTGCCACTTCCCCAAATGATTTTAGAAATTCTGATGGAATGTTATCTATCCCTTCTGCCTTATTTGACCCTAAGTCCTCCAAAGCTCTTTTAAATTCCGATTCTAATACTGGATCCCCTATCTCTTCTAAATCGACTCCTGTTTCTTCTTTTATCACATCAGACAAATCTTCACCCTCATAGAGGCTTTCAATGTATTCTTTCCACCTATCTGCTCTCTCCTCTGCATTTAACAGAGGAATTCCCGTTGCACTCTGAATGATACCACCGTTGCTTTTAATGTCACCAAAGGTTGTTTTGACTTACCTGTATGCTGAGTCTGTCCTTCCGACAGTCATATCTTTTTCGATGTCTTCACATTTTTCCTGCACCCATTTCGTCTTAGCTTCCCTGCACTTTCTATTTATTTCATTCCTCAGCGACTTGTATTTCTGTATTCCTGATTTACCCGGAACATGTTTGTACTTCCTCCTTTCATCAATCAACTGAAGTATTTCTTCTGTTACCCATGGTTTCTTCGCAGCTGCCTTCTTCGTACCTATGTTTTCCTTCCCAACTTCTGTGATGGCCCTTTTTAGAGATGTCCATTCCTCTTCAACTGTGCTGCCTACTCCGCTATTCCTTATTGCTGTATCTATAGCGTTAGAGAACTTCAAAGATATCTCGTCATTCCTTAGAACTTCCGTATCCCACTTCTTTGCGTATTGATTCTTCCTGACTAATGTCTTGAACTTCAGCCTACTCTTCATCACTACTATATTGTGATCTGAGTCTATATCTGCTCCTGGGTACGCCTTACAATCCAGTATCTGATTTCGAAATCTCTGCCTGACCATGATGTAATCTAATTGAAATCTTCCCGTATCTCCCGGCCTTTTCCAAGTATACCTCCTCCTCTTGTGATTCTTTAACAGGGTATTCGCTATTACTAGCTGAAACTTGTTACAGAACTCAATTAGTCTTTCTCCTCTTTCATTCCTTGTCCCAAGCCCATATTCTCCTGTAACGTTTTCTTCTACTCCTTCCCCTACAACTGCATTCCAGTCGCCCATGACTATTAGATTTTCGTCCCCCTTTACATACTGCATTGCCCTTTCAATATCCTCATACACTTTCTCTATCTGTTCATCTTCAGCTTGCGACGTCGGCATGTATACCTGAACTATCGTTGTCGGTGTTGGTCTGCTGTCGATTCTGATTAGAACAACCCGGTCACCGAACTGTTCGCAGTAACACACCCTCTGCCCTACCTTCCTATTCATAACGAATCCTACACCTGTTATACCATTTTCTGCTGCTGTTGATATTACCCGATACTCATCTGACCAAAAATCCTTGTCTTCCTTCCACTTCGCTTCACTGACCCCTACTGTATCTAGATTGAGCCTTTGCATTTCCCTTTTCAGATTTTCTAGTTTCCCTACCACGTTCAAGCTTCTGACATTCCACGCCCCGACTCTTAGAACATTATCCTTTCGTTGATTATTCAATCTTTTTCTCATGGTAACCTCTCCCTTGGCAGTCCCCTCCCAGAGATCCGAATGGGGGACTATTCCGGAATCTTTTGCCAATGGAGAGGTCATCATGACACTTCTTCAACTACACGCCACATGAATTGTGGATACACGTTAAAATCTCCCAAAGGTCGGAAAGGTTTAGGGAGTTGATCAATCAATGCAGTTAATATATTCAGGGATACTACACAATCTGGAGGAAGATATACATGGCAGACAGTTATTCCCTGCGTCACCCTTATTCTGACAGCCACAGCTTCAAGAGGTGTTTGATGGGGCACAGGTTCACTAGTGTCTGTGTTTAGTAACCTCCACCAGATACTCGATTACAGTCGCTACAGTTCCTGTAGTATCCCTTATAGCTGCGCGGGAGGCAGGGGTCCGCATTGCTAGGAACCAGGTTTCCTGGAGGGTAATGCAGAAAGCAATTGCTATAGCTCCGCCAGATGGTGGAAAAAACCGCTTCAATTCCACTGGAGGATGACCCCATCGTGAGACTGGGAAGGCATGGAACATTCAATGAGGCAGTTTACGCCTCAGGGACACCTGCTGCCACTGACTTATTGCCTGAGCAGTCTATGTCCAATGTGTCTGAGGGTCCAGCGAGATCTGGGTCCTCAGCAGATGCCAGAATCTCCATCTCATCTGCAGATGCAGGGCTTGTAGGTAGCAGTGGTGTGGGTGCCACCGCAATTTCCTTGACCTTGGGGCCTTCGTTTTGGATTTCTCTCCCTGTTCCTTGGGTTTCCCTGGATGAGAGGACTTCACTGATTCAGTCTCCAGGACTGAGAATGAGTGTGAAGCCCTGCAACCAGCTGCTTTTGGGTTCTTCAGCCACTGGCAGGTACCCATCTTTCCCACTAGTATAATCCTGGGAAGGGATTGACCCAACGAATCCCTTCCTAGTGAGAGCAGCTGAAGAAATTATAAACATCTCTAGCTTAGAAGTGGTAATGGACGTCCCCAATGGTTGGGGGTGATGCTCCTGAAGTAGCTGG
Organism: Schistocerca gregaria; assembly: GCF_023897955.1. Lineage (NCBI taxonomy): Eukaryota > Metazoa > Arthropoda > Insecta > Orthoptera > Acrididae > Schistocerca > Schistocerca gregaria. The sequence continues at coordinate 208,360,129 of NC_064929.1, read as the reverse complement.
TGCATGAGCAACAGGGAGGGAAGTGCCCCCACCATCAAGGAGGCAGGTCTTCCGTCTCTGAGAGGTGACTGGGGTTGGCGGAGCTGATGGAGTTAGAACTGTTGTAAGGCAGCGTAAGATGACGTCATGCATACAGGATGTAGGTGTTCAAATTTCCTCTTAGCCTCAGTGTAGGTCAGTCGGTCCAGGGTCTAATCCTTTCTTTCTGGAGATTGTTGTTGTTGTTGTTGGGATGTTTAAGGGGGAATAAACAGCTAAGGTCATCAGTCCCCCATTCCAAAAAACCGGCGAAACAAAATTTACGGAACAGGTAAAACCCCAAGGGGGGAGGAGACGCCCCCCCCCCAGTCACTGAAAGAACACCAATGTGTCAGCGAACACTAGAGACAAGAAGAGTACAGACGAACACTGGACAGAAAGAAACGGAAGAAAATAAGAGGGTCGGAGACTGGTTGACTGACCATGGGTACAAAAATTGGGAAAGAGTCAACCATCCGAATACACACATTAAAATCTGCAACCAATGAGACACTCGAGGACAAGATACACAGAAAGGGAAAGGGACAGGTCCCCCCCTAAATGGAACCATAAAAAGGACTACCACGGATAAAATTTAAAACGTTGTCAGCCATGGAGGCATCGTGGCATAAAACCAAAGGCAACGTGCCCGGGAGATTAAAAGTCTGCCGGAGGATGCGCAGGTGGGGACACTCCAACAAAATGTGGGCGACCGTCAACCGGGACCCACACTGACACAGGGGGGGATCCTCCTGACGCAAAAGATGTCCGTGCGTCAGGTAGGTATGGCCGATGCGGAGCCGACACAGGATGACAGAGTCCCTGCGAGAAGCCCGCAGGGAGGACTGCCACACATCGGTCGTCTCCTTGACAGCCCGCAGTTTATTCGGAGAAGTCAGGCTACGCCACTCGTCACGCCACATCTGAAGCACCTTACGGCGCAACGCCAGCTGCAAATCACGAGCCGGGAGGCCGATCGCCAAAGTGGGGGCGTCGACCGCCCCTTTGGCCAGCCTGTCGACACGTTCATTCCCCGGGATGACAACGTGACCTGGAGTCCAAACAAAGACCACCGAACGACCAGAGCGGGTAATGGCAAAAACAGACTCCTGAATAAAGGATACCAGAGGAGAAGAGGTATAGCAGCGGTCGATAGCCTGGAGGCTGCTCAGGGAGTCACTGCAGATGACGATGGACGTACCTGAGCAGGAACGCATATGCTCAAGAGCGCGCAATATGGCCACCAGCTCTGCAGTAAAAATACTGCAGCCAGCCGGCAAGGAGCGCTGTTCAACATGGGCAGCGTGAGCAAAAGCGTAGGTAGGACGACCATCCACGAGGGAACCATCAGTGTAGACAGGCTCACAGCCTGAAAATGAGGCGCTGAGCGCAAGAAAACGGTGACGGAGGGCCACATGCGGAACCGAGTCCTTGGGTTCCCGTGCCAAGTCCAGGCGGACGGACGGACGGGTCATACACCAGGGAGGCGTGGGTGCACAGGCCCGGAAGGGCGGCAGAAGAGGGAACGACCCCAGTTCCGACAGCAGGGACTGGACACGGACAGCAATGGAAAGCCCAGACCTAGGTCGCCGGTCGGGCAGAGGGAGGACCCTGGCAGGGAAAAGCAGGCGATGATTGGGATGGCCCGGTGAGCAATGCACGTGGACAGTATAGTCGGCGAGCAGTCGGTGGCGGCGAATCCGCAGCGGGGGAACCCCGGCCTCCACCAGCAGACTATCCGCAGGGCTCGTACGGAAAGCACCAGTTGCAAGCCGAACCCCACAGTGGTGTATGGGGTCCAACAACGTCAAAACTGAGGGCGATGCAGACCCATAGGCCAGGCTCCCATAATCAAGCCTGGACTGCACAAGGGCTCTGTACAATCGCAACAGCGTGCTGCGATCTGCACCCCAAGACGCATGGCTCAGGCAGCGGAGGGCGTTGAGGTGCTGCCAGCACTTTTGATTCAGCTGAGTAATATGAGGAACCCATGTGAGCCGGGCATCAAAGACGAGTCCTAAGAAGCGGCTAGTGTCCACCACTACAAGTAGGTGACCGTCGAGGTAAAGTTCCGGATGAGGGTGGACCGTCCGACGCCTGCAGAAGTGCATAACTCGAGTCTTGGCCGCAGAGAACTGAAATCCATGAGTCAGAGCCCATGATGCCGCCTTGCGAACGGCTGCTTGCAGCCTGCGTTCGGCGACTCCCGTAGTCGTTGAGCTAAATGAGATGCAGAAGTCGTCGGCATACAAAGAAGGAGACACCGACGACCCCACAGCTGCAGCCAGACCATTAATGGCCACTAGAAATAAGGAAACGCTCAATACCGAGCCCTGCGGGACCCCATTTTCCTGTATATAAGAGGAACTAGAGGCGGCACCGACTTGCACCCGGAAAGAGCGGCGCAATAAAACGTTTTGAAGAAAAGCTGGAAGCTGACCACGAAGACCCCACTCGCGCAACGTAGCAAGGATGTGATGCCTCCATGTTGTGTCATATGCCTTCCGCAGATCAAAAAATACAGCAACGAGATGCTGACGGCGGGAAAAGGCCGTACGTATAGCAGATTCCAGCCGCACTAAATTGTCCGCAGCAGACCGGCCCTGACGGAAGCCACCCTGGGATGGAGCGAGGAGACCGCGCGACTCAAGGACCCAACACAAACGCCGCCCCACCATACGTTCGAGCAATTTGCACAAAACGTTGGTTAGTGTAATGGGACGATAGCCTTCCACCGCCAGAGGGTCCGCACCGGGCTTCAAGATGGGAACGATAACACCCTCTCGCCAATGCGACGGGAACACGCCCTCGCTCCAAATGCGGTTAAAGATGGTGAGGATGTGTCTCTGGCAGTCCCTGGAGAGATGCTTCAGCATCTGCGCGTGGATGCAATCCGGTCCTGGCGCTGTATCAGGGCAATTGGCGAGGGCAGCGAGGAATTCCCTCTCGCTGAAAGGAGCATTGTATTTTTCAGAACGACGTGTGTGGAACGATAACGGCGTCCGCTCGGCGCGCTCCTTTAGAGAGCGAAAGGCAGGAGGGTAAGTTGCAGTCGCAGAGCTCGTAGCAAAGTGCGTGGCAAGGTGGTCAGCAATGGTGGCGGCGTCCGTGCAGACAGCGCCGTCCAGGGAGATTCCAGGGACACCCATAGGGGTCTGGTATCCATAAATCCGCCGGATGCGGGACCACACGAGCGACGGGGAGACACGGGAGCCCAAGGATGAAATGTACCTCTCCCAGCATTCCTTCTTACGCCGTGCAATAAGACGACGGGCCAAGGCACGGAGCTTCTTAAAGGCGATGAGGGTCTCCAGAAACGGGTGCCGCTTATGACGCTGGAGAGCCCGCCTACGGTCGCGAATAGCCTCAGCAATCTCCGGCGACCACCAGGGGACAGACTTCCTCCTAGGGAGTCCAGAAGAGCGAGGGATGGCAGTCTCGGCCGCAGAAATAATTGACGAGGCCAAGACACGGACCACCTCGTCAATGTCACTCTGTGGGAGAGAAGCAATGGTGGCAGCGGAAGTAAAAGCTGGCCAGTCAGCCCTGTTGAGAGCCCAGCGGGGCAGGCGCCCAGAAGAATGACACTGGGGCAGTGACAAATAGATGGGAAAATGGTCACTACCACACAGATCAGGATGAACTCTCCAGTGAAGGGATGGGACAAGTCCGGGGCTGCAAAGAAAGAGATCGATGGCCGAGAACGAGCCATGGGCCACACTGAAATGCGTGGGAGCACCGGTGTTCAAGAGGCTAAAGTCGAGTTGAGCCAACACATGCTCCACATCGCGACCACGGTCATCGGAGACAGTCCCACCCCATAGAGGGTTGTGGGCATTGAAATCGCCCAGAAGCAGCAATGGCGGCGGGAGTTGAGCCAGCAGCGCAGCCAAGACATGTCGGGGGAGTTGCCCATACGGAGGAACGTAAACAGAGCAAACAGTAATAGCCGGCGAGAGCTCAATCCTGACAGCGACTGCCTCTAAAGGCGTCAGAAGGGGTACTGGTGAGCTACAGACAGAGTGGTGAACAAAGAGGCAAACTGCACCTGAAGCTCGTTGACAGTCAGCGCGGTTCTTATAGTATCCCCGATAACCGCGAAGGGCAGGTGTCCGCATTGCTGGAAACCAAGTTTCCTGAAGAGCAATGCACAGAACAGGGGAAACACTCAAAAGTATCCGGAGCTCAGGCAGGTGGCGGAAATAACCGCCGCAATTCCACTGGAGAATGGAAGCAGGAAGGGACTGGGAGGGCGTTAAGTCCACTAAGAGGCAGACGGCGCCGCAGAGTCAACGGCCGCCACCGAGCGAGAGTCAGCTGTGTCCATAGGAGAGGTCCCCGAGGGTTCCGTGAGGGCGAGATCCGCGGCAGAGGCGAGGATCTCCACCGCATCCCCAGAGCCAGAGCTATTGACAGCAGGCGGTACTGAAACTGCCGGAGCGTCCTTCTTCTTGGACACGTTCCGGTCCTTCTTCTCGCGTCTGTCCTTTGGCTTAGAGGGCTGGGAGAGTTTCTCTGAAGGAGCATCGGAGACTGACGACGACGCAGAAGCCCTACGACCAGCAGGTGGATGAACCTTCAGCCACTGGCTGACATCCGGCGGGGTAGCAGAAGAAACGGAAGAAGGGAGGGCCCCGAGGGACTCCTTCCGCGAGAGAGGAGCCGGCAGAGACGACGCCGGCAGAGAAGGGGGAGGGGGAGGGGGAGGGATCGAGCCCCCTGGTTTTGGAGCAGATGTCACTCCTGAAGCATGTGCGGGGGGAGTGACAGAAGGGGGTTTGCCCCCAACTGCTAAGGGGGCAACAGAGGAAGGCTTGCCCCCAGACACAAGGGGGGCAGACAGAGATGGACGGCCCCGAGGGCCAACTGAAGGCGGCACAGAGGAGGCGACAACTGCCGCCCGCGAGGGCGACGATAACGTAGCTGCAGCATAAGAAGTTTGAAGAGGGACAGGATGCAACCTTTCAAATTTCAGTTTTGCCTCGCGATAAGTAAGCCGGTCCAGGGTCTTAAATTCCATAATCTTCCGCTCCTTATGAAGAACGGGGCAGTCCGGCGAGCATGGAGAGTGGTGTTCCCCACATTTGACACAGACAGGCAGAGGCGCACATGGAGAATCGGGATGAGAGGGGCGTCTGCAATCTCGACATGTGGCACTGGATGGGCAACGGGAGGACATATGCCCAAACTTCCAGCACTGGAAGCACCGCATCGGGGGAGGGACGTATGGCTTGACGTCACAACGGTAAACCATTACCTTGACCTTCTCAGGCAATACAGCACCCTCGAAGGCCAAGATAAAGGCACCGGTGGCCACCCTGTTGCTCTTGGGTCCCCTGTGCACACGACGGACAAAATGCACACCACGTCGTTCCAAGTCAGCTCTCAGCTCGTCATCGGACTGTAACAAGAGGTCGCGATGGTAAATAATCCCCTGGACCATATTTAAGCTACTGTGGGGAGGGACGGTAACAGGGACGTCTCCCAGCTTATCACACAAGAGCAACGCCCGTGACTGGGCTGGGGAGGCCGTCTTGAGGAGGATGGACCCATTCCTCATTTTAGACAAACCCGCCACTTCCCCAAACTTATCCTCCAGGTGTTCCACAAAAAACATAGGCTTTGTCGAAAGAAAGGAGTCACCATCAGTCCTGCTGCAGACAAGGTATTGTGGTACATAAGGCTCCTGCTTGGCACTAGATCTGCGTCCCTCCCATGGCGCAGCCAACGAGGGGAACGACTGAGGATCATATTGTGCAGCATCGAATTCAATTTTGCCTCGCTTAGAGACGCTGGTGGCAGTGCGACCACCAGCTTGGTGAGATTTATTGCGCTTCATTGCGCCACATCCGCTCAGATGCCACCTACTCCGAACGAGGGCTCTCCCCAAGGGCGCCACCCAGCCAAAGCAACGGGTACCTGGCCGATATCCCATTGCCCGGAGTCCCTGTGCCCCAGACAAGATGGGCACATACTGCTTGGCATGCATGGGGAGGAAACAGCTCTGGCATCTGTAGTGCGATCCCTGCGTGGTCAGGGGGCTACCACCAAGAGGGTACATGACGACCCCACCACAACGGACTGGCTACCGTGCTGGATTTTAGGTGTTGGAAGGGTCCACAGTTGCCGTGGGCGCTGAGAAGGGGATTGCGCACAAGACGAGGAGGCAACCCAGAAGACATGGGGTGTAAATCCCTCCACACGACAATAGATAGCATGCAATATGGAGGTGCACGATGGACCAATAGAAAAACACCACGTAAGGCGTCCTTCCCCAAATGGCACGCACTAACAACGGAAATTTTGAAAATGGCAGGTCAAACCCAAGTGGGGACCATCACATAAGGCCGAAACTTTGAAGACTCCTTTTAGTCGCCTCTTACGACAGGCAGGAATACCGCGGGCCTATTCGTACCCCCGAACCCGCAGGGGGAGTTTCTGGAGAAACCTGCAGTCTGGCGAACAAGGCGAATAGTGCTGTCCACAGTTGACACGGATGTGAGGCGAGATGCATGGAGTATTTGGATGTGATGGGTATCTGAAATCTCGACATGTGACACTGGAAGTACAGTGGGAAGACATATGGCCTAACTTCCAGCATTTAAAGCACTACATTGGGGGAGGGATATAGGGTTTTACATCACAGTGGTAGACCATCACCTTGACCTCGGGTAATGTATCACCCTCGAAGGCAAGATGAAGGCACCTGTGGCAACCTGATTATCCCTCAGACCCTGAAGGACACGCCGAACGAAATGAACATCTCGCCATTCTAAATTGGTGTGCAGGTCATCGTCGGACTGAAAAAGAAGGTCCCTGTGAAATATAATACCCTGGACCATATTTAAGCTCTTATGGGGCATGATGGTTACAGAAACATCCATCTTTTCACAAGCGAATAACGCCCATGACTGGGCAGAGGATGCTGTTTCGATCAAGACTGACCCAGAGTGCATTTTGGACAAGCCCTCTACCTCCACAAACTTGTCCTCCAAATGCTCCACAAACGAGGCTTCACAGACATGAAAGTTTCCTCATCAACTCTCGTACATACTAGGTACTTGGGTGAATAAGCTTCACTGCCATCCTTAGACTGGTTTTCCTCCCATTGTGTGGCCAGGGAGGAGAACGACTTGGGATCATATGTCTCAGCATTGAAGTTAGACTTTGCCCAGTTAGAGACTGCTGGCGGCAGACCACCAGCAAGAGATGACATACTACGCTTCATGGCATGTCATCTGCCCTGATGTCACCCCCTCCAACCAAGGTCCCTCCCCACGGGCGCCACCTGCTGCGGAAAAGGCCACCTGGCAGGGTGGCCATTGCCGGGAGTTCCGATGCCCCAAGTTGGTGGGCATCTATTCCTTGGCATGCTTGGGGAGCTAACGGCGTGGGCATCCCTGTGTTGTCAGGAGCCTACAACCAACAGGGTACATGGTGGCCCCACCACGATGGACTGGCTACTGTGCTCGATATGAGGTGCAAAGAAGCCCATGGTCATTGTCAGCACAGAAAGTGACATTGCATAGTGCATGATGGAAAACGCACCCAGGAAGGTGTCCTCGCCTTAGAGGTGGAGAATGAGCGGGACTGGAATGCGACGATAAAAAAGTGGGCTAAAGATTTCAATGCACGGTGGACACGATGCACTATGTACGGTGCCCTTCCTCGATTGGCTCGCTCTTCAGGAAAATTTTAAAAAATGGAGGTCTATTACTATAGGGGACCATTACATAAAGGCCAAAACGTGAAGGACTCCTTTTAGTCACCTATTACGACAGGTAGGAATACCTCAGGCCTATTCTAATCTCTGGAATCGCAGGGGGGATATTGATTGCATCTTTCCACTGGTGGGTTTTCTGTCAGATTCTGAGACAGAGATTCATTGTGGCAATTATTAAAATCATCACTCATTGAAGCACACGCTATATTTCGAACTTCTGCAAAACTTCGCCAATCTTTGGGATTTTGAGTTCTTTTAAAATTGCCATGATTTTTTCGTTGCTTCTGCAACAGCGATCAAACCCGTTTTGTGTACCATGAGGGGGTCAGTAGCATCACTTATTAATTTATGTGGTATATATCTCTCAACTGCCGTCGATACTCTCTCTTTGAAATCATTCCACATCTTTTCTACGCTTATGTGATCAGATCAGAAGTAGTGGAGACTGTCTCTTAAAAAGGTGTTAAGAGCATTTTTATCATTTTTTTTTAAATAGATGTACTTTGAGTTTCTTTTTGATGGTTGTGGGTGTTACAGTATTCAATCTAGCAGCAACTGCCTTGTGGTTGCTAATCCCTGTATTTGTCATAATACTCCCTATTTGTCCAGGATTATTTGTTGCTAAGAGGTCAAGTATGATTTCACAACCATTTACACTTCCAGTGGGCTCATGAAAGAATTGTTCAAAATTTCTGAGAAGCATTCAGTACAATTTCGGATGACGTTTTATACCTGCTGCCGGCTTTAAACGTATAATTTTTCCAGCATATCGAGAGTAGATTGAAGTCGCCATCGACTATAATTGTATGAGTGGGGTACCTATTTGAAATGAGACTCAGGTTTTCATTGAACTGTTCAGCAACTGTATCTTCTGAGTCTGGGGTCGGTAAAACGATCCAATTAATAGTGTAGTCCGATTGACAAGTATAGCACCTACCCATACTATTTCGGAGTAACTACCTAATTCAATTGCACTACTAGGTATACTACTTCTGACAGCAATAAATACTCCACCACCAACTGTATTTAATAGATCCTTTCTGAACACTGTTAGGTCGTTTGAAACAATTTCGTCAGAACTTATTTCCGGCTTTAGCCAGCTTTCTATACTTATAACTATTTGAGTTTCAGGACTTTCTATTAGGGCTTGGAGCTCTGGTTCTTTCCCAACACAGCTACAACAATTTACAACTACAATACCGATCGTTTCTACAATTTTCTTGGTGTGTTTTACCTGCCCCCTTTTAGATGGACGCCCTTTCTGTGGTTTCGTGAGACCCTCTAACCTGAAAAACCGCCCAGTCCTTTCCACACAGCTCCCGCTACCCATGTAGCCGCTTACTGTGTGTAGTGGACTCCTATTAAGTGGAACCCCAAAACCCACCACCTGATAGCGCAAGTCAAGGAATCTGTAGCCTACACTGTCACATAACCGCCTGAACCTATGATTCAGGCCTTCCACTCGGCTCTCCACCGAAGGACAATTCTGCAGATGGTGAGCTCCGACTTAATCTCACAACCAAGATTGGCAGTCTTTACCATTTCCGCTAGCCGCCTCAAACCGGAGAGAATCTCCTCTGATCCAAAGTGACACACATCATTAGTACCAATATGGGTCACCACCTGCATTTGGCTGCCCCCTGTACTCTTCATGGCATCCAGAAGCATCCTTTCTACACACGGAATTACTCGTCTTGGTATACACATGGAGTGCACAATGGGTCCTCCCCTCCTTGGCAGCCATGTTGCTAAGGGGCCCCATGACACGCCTAACATTGCAGTTCCCAACTACCAGCAAACCTACCCCGTGTGAATGCCTAAACCTTTTGGGCTGAGGAGCTTCCTCTGGAACAGGGTGGATGACTGCAACAAGGTCAGAGACTTCGTCAGCCACAGATAACGCCCGAAACCTGTTTGTCAAACGAAATGGGGAGGCCCTACGATCGGCCCCTCGGAAAGTCTTGCGCTGCCTGCCAGACTTTGGAATGATCTCCCACTCGACCACGGGTGAGGGACAACCTCAGTGCAGGCAGTACCTGGGGCGGCCACAGAAGTGGAGCTATCAGGGGACACGTGGGTTGTGCTCGACGTCCCTCGCATCCCCGCGTCCGAACCCCCACAGTAATGCCCCTTGGCAGCAGCCTCAAGCTGTGTGACAGAAGACAAAACAGCCTGGAGCTGTGAGTGAAGGGTCACCAACTCAGCTCGCATCTCTACACAGCAATTGCAGGGCCTCTCCATTTCTGAAGTCGCTCCTGTTTGAAAAGGTGTACTCGCCTCATTAGGAGCAGGAACCACAGTGGCTCTGTCACTGACTTTCTAAACGACACTAAGCTGTTCTAAGCAAAACAAACAGAAGCCTGTACGATACGAAGGTCGATAGCAACGGCGGTACTCTACGTTAGACTGTCCTTAAAATAAAAGATCCAACCGATATTGCCACAAGTGCAGGAGAGGCACTGCACGTGATGTACTGCTAGCAAACGCACCCGCGTCAGTCGCCTGCTGCTATTTACGTTGTAAGACGTGTATATTTCTATTGTATGTTGTCAAATCACAATTTATGAAAGATGTTTATATTTTATTAATAGGATTAAGTAGGAACAATTAATATTTGTCATGTTGGAAATAATTGTGGTAGCAGGGATCGTCTGCACCAAAGTATTGTTGACAAGAGAGACCGCAAATTGATATAATTTTAAAAAGGGCGGGAGAGACCGCGTATTGATACTTTTAAGAAAAGAGCGGGAAAGATTGCGCATTGATACATTGTCTGCAGCACCAGAAAGCATTGTTGGCAGGAGAGACGGCACTTTAGCGTTCGTAGGAAGTAAGTAGTAGAGATGGGCAAACTGAAACACGTTAGTGTTTCGAAACAAATCAAACAGTACAATTTGTGTTTTGTAATCTAATAAACCTACACATTTAATCATATTGAATGTCTGCTGTATAAGTATGTCCATATAAACACAAATTAGGTGCGAGAGTGTTAATCATACCGCAGAAAGTATGGAACTATCACCTACGCGTCTTGGCAGTTTCGTATTTCCTGCAGCAAATGCGCTGCTTTCGTGTCGTGTGACTTTCATACTTTTCAATCGGCTGAGGACAGCCATAGCTCAAGACTACCACGAACGGAACTGGAGGTGGGAGCAAACTGCAGAAACAATGGATATGCTACTGGGATTCCCACATTCCGTTAGTATAGGTAATATACCCATCCTGCTAATTTCCATGCACGCAAGGGCAATCATAGTAGATAATAGGCACAGTGGCTATAGACTCACAAATAACGCCAAATAATTCGAATAAATAACTAAATATAACAAAAAAAATTTGTCTTTCAAGGTGCTTCCAACCGTTACTATAAATTCACCATGCTCCCTGTTCACCATTACACTGATCAGTGATTGCTTGCAATTATACCTACATAAAATTTATGTATATGTCTAATAACTGTCACTCTACGCCTTTTTTTATTCAAAATGTTGTAGGCTTACTTGCGTTTCTTAATATGATTACTGTACATGAACAGAGACTAGTATGTTATAAAAAGGTGTAATTTAACTGAATGATTTTCACATATTTATTACTATGAATGTGAATAGTATGCGTTGTTTTATTGTTTGGTTAGTGTTTATAAAGCAGATGTTACGCCATTTCGAAATGGGACAGTCAGCTAGAAACGAAGCTTTATTTTCGGGTATCTTAAGCTTCATGCTATTGCTTGTCAAAAAGATTTCGACACTCTCGAAAGTGTTTCATGAAGTGGTATGTTGTGTTTCAGTACCTGTGCCGAGACCGAACCTCGTCCGACACAGCGGAATGATACATCACTGTTTCGATACAATTAGTCCGTTCCAAGCCCAGGTAGACTGAAATAGCCTTATTCGGAAACAACGACACAGTTTCTGTGTCTGGCTCGAGATCGAATCTGGTGCGGTTATCCGAGACAGGGGCCAAATGAACACCACTGTTTCGAAACAGTGAACCACAGCCGTTCCGAAACACTGAAACATAGAAACAGTGGCCAAGTCTAGTCAGTAGTAAGCGAGAAGTGAAGAGAGTCGGTAGCAGGTCTGAAGCGAGAGGTTGAGAGGAGCGGTGTGCCTGCCAGCCACCAGCTATGATTTACAAGAGATTGTAAACGGATGTACAGAGACATCAGCTAACTATTATAATAAGAGGAACTAATATTATTGAATTATTTTCTTTGCGAAACTCAAGACTACTGAAGGTATGCTTGCGCAATGCTGGTTGTAAGATTATTGTAAAAAGTAAGCCCCCTTTCAACGTTTGTAAAATCATTTCATTACCAGTAGTAAAATTTGAAGAACCTTTTTCAGAATATAATTAATTTTTGCCAGCAATGTTGCATTACTGATTATAATCCATCCCAAAACCATCAACGTAAAACTTTGTAAAAATTTTATTGTTGTCAAGAAAAAGTGTAACTATGAATTACGTTACTTCAGTCAAATTAATTAAAGAATAACGTCAGCTTTGCTATTAAAGAATAACGTCAGCCTTGGTAATAAATACAGCCACTTATTATGACAGCCCACCAGCAGCTAATAGAGTATGGTAAAACAGAGTAAGTATATTCATGTCGCAGTTCGATGTAGCAGTCAGATGGCGATCCAGTAACAGTAGAAAAAGGTAAGGAACAGTTTTGGGTTATTGCAGATAACGACGGAGGGCCACACGACAACGACACATTCTATGTTTCGTCGAAATAATCAGAAAATCACTTTTAATAATTAGCAATTAAATTTTTATGCGAAGATTGAGAAAAAGTATATAAAGGGAAGATTTCATTTGTTATAATTAAGCAAGAGATAGAAATCCTAAGGGAAGGTTACATAGTTTATTGTAGAAGGGAAAGGTATCATTAACAAAAGAGGTATAGAGGATACGGGAGGGTTTCAACGTCAAAATTCGCCACAATGTCCTAACGGATACGTTTGTTGTACATCACGCAATACTGCTTGTCTGTTGGCACTGACAACTCTACGCAAACGCATGCCTAAAATTTGGTATCCTCTCACACTCTTGACTCTGCGGATCTCGGAATACAGACAATGCACACCTATGTGATACTACACCCCATCTGTGTATGTGCTTCTCACTATCCCCCAACCTTTGTCACCTCAATATAAGTATCTGTACCATATGCAAGAAATGTGAGCTTGTAACGTCGGAAATACATATCATCCTATTTCCATCTATTGTACTATAAATTTTTTCCCTTATTTTATTACCTGGAGATATGACATTTCTGTGTCTTTATATATTGTAATTGCTTTACTAATAAATATAATTGGTTTGTTTTGTAAATACTATTTGTATTTTTACGCTGGGTCTTGCCTAGGGAAAGTTATGCTATCGAACGATTACATCGGTAGGTCGTGTGGAGAACCAAAGTGTTTAGGATCTTTGGGAGTGTTAACTCTGCCTCGTGGCGCGCGGGTAGAGGGAGATTCTGGCTGGAGTAGGGTGGTAGAGAGGTGTGTTGTGTGACGCTCCCGCGAGTTGCCACGTTTTCGGGGCTTGGCAAAATGTAATTGCGCTCGACTTGCTATGATAGTTTCTGGCACGGTGTTGGGGACGGGAAGCATTAGCTGGCGCACATCAAGAGCCCGTGTCGCCTGGTGACCGTGTCGAGAAGAAGGCGCGCCAACAACCAGCTCCTGCAACAGCGACGGCCGACAATGAGTGACTGTCACCACCTTCTCGATCGAAGACTTCAAACCTTCAATCAACCAACTAGGAAGACTGGAAGCACGTAAAGTTTTAGAACTGTATGGCAGACCTCAGCTTTTCAAACTGTCCCATTTGCCTCACAAAATTACAACAACTTAGCATGAACCTTTGTTGCTCATTGTCCCAATTGCATTACCAAGCGGGGACCCTCCCTTTTCCGGAATGAACCCGAGTGTCGTTGAAATTTAAATGGCAGCATTAAAGTCATGTCATTCCATTTCACTGCTTTAATTTCAAAGTTCAGTTAAGGTATTCATAGCTGGCTACAATATTTAGATTACATAAGCACAAATTAAGAGTGCGAGTTTTGTTACCATCGTTTTGCTTACCTGTGACTGTAGCTCAGCTTGGTACGTACTACATTTTACTATTGTTAATTGTTCAGAATCACTTAATTCAAGTTCAAAGTTAAATCTCTTATTTCTAAATTGCGTAGATTCAAGTAGCTTTTGAAATGATTGTTGAGGTAGCCCAAGACTAACCTTATTTTATTGAATTTCGTAGTGATTCAGAAACAAAGTTCACTATTAATTTCAGTCACCAAATTAACTGTCAATTTTCCGGTTTTATTAATTCTTTTACTAAATTAAGTCAGAGTTATTACTTCTGACAAACATTCAGTTTTCACACAATTCGTGTCAAGCTTCAGTTGCACACTTTTAGTTCTAATTATATGTGTAATAACCTTTCTTTTTCAGTTATTCTAGTAGTTGTCCATAGGGCTGGCGACCATAATTTTCCCCAAATCTCAAATATCTAACGCCAGTTAATTGTTAACTTAACGACCGCACATTTACTTTCTTTATTAACTTTAACCCTTTTCAAAATCAATTTCCACCAGTTTCATTTGCATTTTTCTTTCATTTAGATGTAAACCTTCCTCCCTCTTTACCGACAGATTAACTTTGGTGATGACTGCTTTTGCCAAATTTCCATTAGGTACACGCGGTTTAATTCTTCTCAGTCATTAAGGTCGAAAAGTGAGGGGGAGGCTACAAGCTTCCTTATATTGCTTCCCATGTCAGTAATATACAACATGAACGGTAAGGCTCCCAACACACTTCCCTGTGGCACGATTGGTTACTTATACATATACAGATGAACTTTCCATCCAAGATGACATGCTGTGTCCTCCTGAAAAAGGTATTTTATCGGCTTACTTTATACGACACAAAGGGTCAGTAAATGACTCTGAGCACTTTGGGGCTTAACATCTGTGGTCATCAGTCCCCAAGAACCTAGAACTACTTAAATGTAACGAACCTAAGAACATCACACATTTCGATGCCCGAGGCAGGATTCGAACCTGCAACCGTAGCGGTCACGCGGTTCCAGATTGAACCACACGGTCACACCGGCTGGCCACAAAGGGTCAGCAACACTTGCTGTAAACCTAACTGTGCGCTAACTTCTAGCGTATCTACATCTACATCCAGACTCCGCAAGCCACCTGACGGTGTGTGGCGGAGGGTACCCTGAATACCTCTATCGGTTCTCCCTTCTATTCCAGTCTCGTATTGTACGTGGAAAGACGGATTGTCGGTATGCCTCTGTGTTGGCTCTAATCTCTCTGATTTTATCCTCATGGTCTCTTCGCGAGATATACGTAGGAGGGAGCAATATACTGCTTGACTCTTCGGTGAAGGTATGTTCTCGGAGCTTTAACAAAAGCCCGTACCGAGCTACTGAGCGTCTCTCCTGCACAGTCTTCCACTGGAGTTTATCTATCATCTCCGTAACGCTTTCGAGATTACTAAATGATCCTGTAACGAAGCGCGCTGCTCTCCGTTGGATCTTCTCTATCTCTTCTATCAACCCTATCTGGTGCGGATCCCACACTGCTGAGCAGTATTCAAGCAGTGGGCGAACAAGCGTACTGTAACCTACTTCCTTTGTTGTCGGATTGTATTTCCTTAGGATTTTTCCAATGAATCTCAGTCTGGCATCTGCTTTACCGACGATCAACTTTATATGATCATTTCATTCCATTCCATATCAGAAGGGCTTTAGAAAAATCGTTTCAGACGAATATACGCACTAATGTTTAGTGTAAGTACAGTTTTGCCTTTCGACTTTGGCACGTTTCCCAGTCACTTTATTTCGAAAATTTCAAGCACATCAAAACGAAATGTTTATTATACCATCAATACATTGTTTGCAGAAGCAACTTGACCCATTGACTTCCCAAATTTTTCCCCTCCACTTACTATTCAAATTTACGAAAAATCTGCATGTTTTGTGCTACACACTTTTCTCCGAATCACGTAATTTTTAGACTCGAATTCTTTACAAATTTATCATTACTATTTGTAAGGTGTCAGGCAAATCCAACACCTTCCATGAAAACCCTGATATGATAAGCAAATCCAGAAGTATGTCACATAGCTCCGAATAAATCATGACATTAAATTAACCAAAGTAATACGAGTAACGAGTGAGCAAATGAAATTCCACAGACTAACACAAGAATGCCTAAATGCATGTCATACCTTCCCACCGTGAGACAGACGCAGTTCCGAGGGGACAAACGAGAACAGAAGCCAAGAGCAGAACTATGTTAAGCTGGAAGGCCCTACGATAATGGATGGACGGACACCCACGTCGCCAGCTAAGAGCTAAGACCACACCACCCGCAAGTTTTAGCGTGAGACTTTTTCGCATCTCTGTTATGTCAAGGACCACCCCCAAGCCCATGTTAAAAGCTACAGCCCTCCAGAAAAACAGTATAGATCTTACGATAACACAAAAAGGGCCACAGCACCCGCAAGTTTTAGCGTTCAAATGGCTCTGAGCACTATGCGACTTAACTTCTGAGGTCATCAGTCGCCTAGAACTTAGAACTGATTAAACCTAACTAACCTAAGGACATCACACACATCCATTCCCAAGGCAGGATTCGAACCTGCGACTGGAGCGGTCACACGGTTCTAGACTGAAGCGCCAGAACCGCACGGCCACTCAGCTGGCAAGTTTTAGAGTGCGACTTTTTCGCGTCTCTGTTACGTTGCAAACTTTAAAAACATTGCCCCACCGCGAAAAGTATAACGTTTCTCTTTGGATAGACAGAATTTTTGTAGGTGGAGCTTAAGGTTAACATTGAGACCCTGATTGGTCAGATGAAAACACAGCCAGATAGTTTTTTTTAAAAACCAACTTCGGTAAATCGTAGTAAGGAGAAGTTAGGAGAAGAGTTGCTTCCGAGATGGTGAGGTGAGCGGAGCTGTGCTGTGCTGCCCGCCGCCGCCCTGACGCTACACCGACAAGGTAATGAACGAACGCGATGCAGCATTTTTGAGCGCACAAGGCTGCATAAGAACTGCAGAAGTCTCATCTGTTACACCCCCTTTTTGCGCAATACTAGTGTCGATCGTCAATTAAAGCTCACGGTGTTCACATTTGCCACTTGAAGTAAAAATCTGAAACGCGATGATTTCTGTTATATAGTTATTGAGAAGCCACATCAGCCACTGTAATTTACAACAAGTTAGATAAGTAATTAAAGATAATTGAGAGTCACTGTAGACCATTTTGATAGTTTTCTCTCTTAGGAAACTTAATTTAAACCTAGATTATAGATGTGATATGGCATAGGTCATCCTTCAATCCATTGTGGAACTTGGAAACCCATTGAGGGAATATTCGTTCACATTTTTGTTGAATGCAGTTGGTTTTTACCATCCTGTATTGAAACACTTCCATTTATCGATAGTGCATTTTATAAACAATGTTTGTGAGTAGAATAAAATTTCCAATGGTAAACTTAACAGCTTTTTCGACGTTATTTTACCAGCTAACTAAAAATAGGAAAGCCTGTAACCCCTTCCACTAAATTTAGTTAGTATTAAGATTCTCTTACAGGGAGTGCAGTGGACCTGACGCTGAAATCATTAAGTATTTGGTTATATCATCGCTAGTCTCACTGAACTCTTCTGAATTCTACATGTCATGTGTGGTCTGGCATCTCCTTACCAGCAACAGGTCCCAGGTTCAAACTAGTCAATTCCCTAAAAAACACGCTCAGAGCACCGTTGCGCGAAAGTGGTAGGGAGACACGATATAGAACAAACAGACACCACCATGAATGTTAGATATTTATTGAAGTGATGGTTAAGTGTAGATAATACTGTTTTAGAAGTTTTGGTTGGTGTGGTGTACCTGGAAAAACACAGATACCTGCAACGCCACTAGACCTTTCTCGCCCTCATACTGTATTACTTTCCTTCTCCCTTGTTTTTAAACACTTCACAATTTTTGGAGGGAGTTTTCTCGATAGGATTGGAAGGGGGGCTTATAACTCGCAAAATATCGAAATAAATCTTGTGTGTTATACACCACTAAACTGATCGATATATCGGCTTTCCAATGGTATACAAGTTGTCATGCAAGCTATTAACAGAGAAGACGAAACACTAAGATGAAGCCGGCCGGTGTGCCAGTGTGGTTCTAGGCGCTTCAGTGTGGAACCGCGTGACCGCTACGGTCGCAGGTTCGAATCCTGCCTCGGGCATAGATGTGTGTGATGTCCTTATGTTAGTTAGGTTTACGTAGTTCTAAGTTCTAGGGACTGGTGATCACAGATGTTAAGTCCCTTAGTGCTCAGAGCCATTTGAACCCTTTTTGAACTAAGATGAAGATATTGCTACTCGGCCCATCTCACGGTAATGTTATAGCGGACTTGAAACCTGCGGTAGGCTGTATACGCCAGTGAGTTAATATACCTGCCGCAGGAATGGAAAGTACGGTGCTTTTACTACATACAGAGCACAGACTGGAAATAATTTGGGCTATTGTGTGATACTGGAGAGAGAATTTTGCTGAATCCCCTCCCCTCCCTCCCTTTTGAAATCTTTGTCACAGTGACAGGCTGATCTGTACCTTAGCCTGAGGTCTGTCTTAGGTTAGAATGAGTCAATTCGGCTGTGAGATGGCAACACGGACGAATGTGAACACAGAACACCTGATTGTGGGCACACACTGACCTGAAACTGAACCCATTTGAAAATAATCGTAACTGATATTACGTTATTGCCGCCATGTCGCTTAAGACGTTTGGTGCGTATTTCCAATGCCGCAGGTCATAGACTACGACTATAATAAACCGTTCATCGTAAGAATAAACCTGATGTAAACAAACACAAACGCGATGATTGGTCATAAGCAGTAGCACACGTACACCAATAGTGTTACACTCTCTGAAGTAGGTGCTACTTATGTATTTGATATATTATTACTGAGTTTCTTTAAATGGAACTTTAAGGTATTCAAATGTATTAACATCCATCAACGTTTTTCTTAATCACGCAGTGGCTACGTAGCTTTTATTTCAATAATCGCGTACAGTCATAGCTTCTGCAGCGTTGCGCTCAGATTGTCGCGATGTTAATACGCAGTGTGAAAATGGCTGAGCTGCTTTCTGTTCCGTGGTGATACACGCGTGTGGAATACGGTTAAAATGTCGTGAAATAGGCTGTTCTTAAAGTTTTTCATAAATTTACGGAGATAATCGGTTTTGAAGTATTCCCAGCCACTGCATGAAATACGGTTGATGTTTAATCCCGAACCGTATGCGAAACGCAGCCGGCAGCGCAACGGAATGTGACACAGGTGCAGTTATGGTTCGTTCATTCCTACATTCCAAATATCTTTTCTCGTTCAATTTGAAATTCCTACATCTCGTTATTATAAAATTTAACATTTTTTTTATGAATAACGCACGATCTAATAACGCATTGGACGGGAAATTCCTGTTTTCATTTCAAATAGAAAGTTTTAATTATCGATGTTTTATGAAAGTTTCTTAAATTAAGAAAACATAACAATTTAATTTATTAAGGCAAAAATGAAAAACAAAATCCTCTTTATGTGGACTAGGTCCATCTTTTTATACCACAGAGGTAGATAAGTATCTTAGAAACATGAAAATCATTTTCACAGCATCGAGCACATCATACAAATAGTGCGTTTTTACATTTACTACTGTACCATTACAATATGAACCCAACAGAACTTACGTAGAGGCAGGTTGCGGGATTTGGCCCGAGAAGTAACGAGAGCGTTAAGCTGCCAAACGTACTGGCACTAACGCACGCAGCTTTTCTCCAGGTCACTGCCGAACGTTGGCGGGATGTACGCAATATGGCTCGTCATAGAACAAGAAGAGAAAACTTGGAGCCTGGTTGGCTTGGTGGGTTCTGTTGTTCATAGGCTCGTTATCAACGTAGCAGGTCACACTTTCAGCACGGAAATGTGTTTCTCGGATTCGGTTAAGGAATGAGATGAGAGCAAACATAACATAGCCAAAGCCTTGCAGACAAACAAAAATTACGCGAAGCGAAATGTAGTGTGAGGAGAGCTATGCGAGAGGCGTTCAATGAATTCGAAAATAAAGTTCTACGTACTGACTTGGCAGAAAATCCTAAGAAATTTTGGTCTTATAACAAAGCGGTAGGTGGATCAAAACAAAATGCCCAGAAACTCTGTGACCAAAATGGTACTGAAACAGATGATGACAGACTAAAGGCTGAAATACTAGGCCGAAATACTAAATGTCTTTTTCCAAAGCTGTTTCACTGAGGAAGACTGCACTGTACTTCCTTCTCTAGATTGTCGCACAGATGACAAAATGGTAGATATCGAAATAGACGACAGAGGGGTAGAGAAACAATTAAAATCGCTCAAAAGAGGAAAGGCCGCTGGTCCTGATGGGATACCAGTTCGATTTTGCACAGAGTACGCGAAGGAACTTGATCCCCCTTCTTGCAGCGATGTACCGTAGGTCTCTAGAAGAGCGTAGCATTCCAAAGGATTGGAAAAGGGCAGAGGTCATCCCCGTCTTCAAGAAGGGGCGTCGAACAGATGTGCAGAACTATAGACCTATACCTCTTAACGTGGATCAGTTGTAGAATTTTGGAACACGTATTATGTTCCCGTATAATGACATTTCTGGAGACCAGAAATCTACTCTGTAGAAATCAGCATGGGTTCCGAAAAAGACGATCGTGTAAAACCCAGCTCGCGCTATTCGTCCACGAGACTCAGAGGGCCATAGAATCGGGTTCCCAGGTAGATGCCGTGTTTCTTGACTTCCGCAAGGCGTTCGATACAGTTCCCCATAGTCGTTTAATGAACAAAGTAAGAGCATATGGACTATCAGACCAATTGTGTCATTGGATCGAAGAGTTCCTAGGTAACAGAACGCAACATGTCATTCTAAATGGAGTAAGCGTGATTTCAGACGTGCTGCAGGGGAGTGTCGTGGGACCGTTGCTATTCACAATATACATAAATGACCTTGTGGATGACATCGGAAGTTCACTGAGGATTTTTGGGAATGATGCTGTGGTATATCGAGAGGTGGTAACAATGGAAAATTGTACTGAAATGCAGGAGGATCTGCAGCGAATTGACGCATGGTGCAGGGAATGGCAATTGAATCTCAATGTACACAAGTGTAATGTTATGCGAATACATAGAAATATAGGTCCCTTATCATTTAGCTACAATATGGCAGGTCAGCAACTGGAAGCAGTTAATTCCATAAATTATCTGGGAGTGCGAATTAAGAGTGATTTAAAATGGAATGATCATATAAAGTTGATCGTCGGTAAAGCAGATGCCAGTCTGAGATTCGTTGCAAAAATACGAAGGGAATGCAGTCCGAAAACAAAGGAAGTAGGTTACAGTACGCTTGTTCGCCCACTGCTTGAATACTGCTCAGCAGTGTGAGATCCGTACCAGATAGGGTTGATAGAAGAGATAGAGAAGCTCCAACGGAGAGCAGCGCGCTTCGTTACGGGATCATTTAGTAATCGCGAAAGCGTTACAGAGATGATAAACTCCAGTGGAAGACTTTGCAGGAGAGACGCTCAGTAGCTCGGTACGGGCTTTTGTTGGAGTTTCTAGAACATACCTTCACCGAAGAGTCAAGCAGTATATTGCTCCCTCCTACGTATATCTCGCGAAGAGACCGTGAGGATAAAATCAGAGAGATTAGAGCCCACACAGAGGCATACCGACAATCCTTTCCACGAACAATACGAGACTGGAATAGAAGGGAGAACCGATAGAGGTACTCAAGGCACCCTCCACCACACACCGTCAGGTGGCTTGCGGAGTATGGATGTAGATGCAGAGAGGGTACCAGGCTACTGACTGTAATCAATACCTTCAGTAGTCAACAGTACGGCGAAATTCCTGCAACATGCTTTTGCATTACACACAACTCGCTCAGAAAAATTACCATATGTTTAACTTAGAAATTTTCATCACTCTTTTTTGTACTTAGAGTACTATGACAGGTGAGAACGAGTGCACTTCATGCTTTCCGTCCGTTCGCCAAGAAGCGCGCGGTGGTACTGGAATTCCTCCGAATATTATTCCATTCTCTTTAAAAATTAAATGACATTCGAAGCTATACTGTATCTTTGCTCGTCCCTTTTTACGTCTGAACTTCAACTGTTCACGTTGCGGGTTAGTTTCCTGGCTGGCCAGTACTGTCCGAATTTAATGCGCCAGTAAAGCTGTTGTCCCGCATTATCTATCAGTCTATGCTCATGTAATACGGCATAAAACGTATCCTTATGATCTTACTTGACTGTACAGATCACAGCATGGCTTCCGCTCCACGTGAAACGAAATCCAATGAGATTCAAATAAACGCGGAAGAATACAAAAATGGTTCAAATCGCTCTGAGCACTATGGTCTATGGGACTTAACTGCTGAGGTCATCAGTCCCCTATAACTTAGAACTACTTAAACCTAACTAACATAAGGACATCACACACATCCATGCCCGAGGCAGGATTCGAACCTGCGACCGTAGCTGTCGCTCAGTTCCAGACTGTAGCGCATAGAAACGCACGGGCACACCTGCCGGCGAAGAATACATGGTATGACGTTTGGATCAGGTTTATTCTTATGACAAAAGGCTAATTGTTTCGAATATTCCTCTTTATGCGACGGTGGAGAAGTTTGCTAGTATTTTAATGCCTATTAGTCACATATTTGGTACGTAAAGTCCGAAAAATGCAAGAGGGGTGCAGTACTTAACTTTTTTGTAATTTATCTGGAAACCAACGGTACTACGAAAACGACCACCACCATACAATTTAAATATTTAGAAGATGTGACCTTACAGCTCAGCATTTACCGTTACATATTTCATCAATCGTCGGCCGGTGTGACCGAGCAGTTCTAGGCGCTTCAGTTGGAACCGCACGACTGCTACGGTCGCAGGTTTGAATCCTGCCTCGGGCATGGATGTGTGTGATGTCCTTAGGTTAGTTAGATTGAGGTAGTTCTAAGGGACTGATGACCTCAGATGTTAAGTCCCATAGTGCTCAGAGCCATTTGAACCATTTATTACATCCAAATATCCACGGGTGTACCGCC
This sequence comes from Schistocerca gregaria, assembly GCF_023897955.1. NCBI lineage: Eukaryota > Metazoa > Arthropoda > Insecta > Orthoptera > Acrididae > Schistocerca > Schistocerca gregaria. The sequence continues at coordinate 208,337,234 of NC_064929.1, read as the reverse complement.
GGTCTACAGTGTCCAACGGGCACAATATTTCGGCGATCATACATGTCGCCATCATCAGATGAACTTGATCACCTGATGATGGCGACATGTATGATCGCCGAAATATTGTGCTCGTTGGACACTAGACCGGCAGTACATCCGTGAATATTTTGATTATCAAATACGTCGGGAGAAACTCAAGAATCACATTTATTACATCAATCGTTCGTGTCGATAGCTTGTATCTCAGTTATCTGTTGACCCACCGTCATTTAGGTATGCAAGTCACTGCAGTTGAAATTGCCAGTGCGATGCCACATGTTGACCTCGACCAGTGAAAATTCGTGTGACGTTTGCAGAACATTGATAATATATCTTGCAGCGTAATAAAGACAGGTAGCTTTAACTAACAGATTTCATTGCATTGGGATAAATAATTTGGAGCTACAACTATAATGGTAAGTCACATATTATTAATACGAAAATTTATTGGAAATAATGCAAATCAAGTACTGGTATAAAAAAAGTGATGCGTACGTAGGGATAGTTCATTCATCCTGGGAATGGAGAGTCTCAACTATTTTTGCCTGATATCGATATTGCTAAGGTACCGGTCCCGAGATTTCAAAGACGATATCAAAATCTCTACATTAGGTCCTCAAATCCGGACATCCAAAAATAGAGCAAGGGATTTCACTTTATATAACGCAGAGAGAAGATCTGACGAAACATTTTATTTACTTACTAAAACATGACTGCAACTTATATTTTATGTTCGCCTGCAGCAATGTTCGTCTGTTGTGCTTCTGTCGGGCGATGAATGTAGTATATGTTCAAACGGCGGAAGAGATTTTGTGTGTGATAAATTACAGCTTAAGGAGTTCCAGATTTTTTACTTTACTTGTACTGTGAAACCTAGCTTCGAGGCGAATTACACGATTGTAGGTCAACGGGAAGCACCCTATACGTTTTGATGAGTGAGTTTTCGACTACCAAAATTTGTGGCGTACAGAAACAGTGACTTTAAAAAAAAAGGTTAGAATTTTTAAGCCCCGAAGGAATCATAGGCCTTAGTATGTGACAAATTTCAACTTGATATGTACACCCGGTCCTGAGAAAAAAAGGGGAAGTAACAGTGACACAACAGGCAACAAAGCCATTCTGTAAAGCTCCGTTTATACAGGGTGTCCGAAAAGACTTTCCCTGATTACATAAATTGATAACTCAGGCTAGAAGTAAGATACAAATATGAAACTTGTGTCGAATTGTTAACAACTATCAAAGGTTTTTTCTGTTTTAGGTTCGCAGTACGTAAGTAGTGGATAAGGTGCAGTGCCCAAGAAGCCATGTTAATCAATCAGGAGAAGGCACAGTGTGTCCTGTGGTACCATGAGACACGATCACCAACCACAGTGCAGAGACACTTCCAGACCACATTTGGAAGGAAGCTACCTGATGTTAAGAGCATTAAAGCCTGGTATGAGAAGTTCAAGAACACAGGATCGGTTGCTGACCTTCCGAGGTCTGGTCGACCAAGAACCTCAGCAGGCAGGGTGGAAGTCTTTTCTGCCAAGTCCGAAGAAATCGGTGCGCAGGGCCTCACGTGAATTACAGATGCCAAAAAGCTCTCTCCATGACATTTTACACAAACGTTTATTGTTTCGTGCATACAAAGTGCAAATCGTTCAGGCCTTGTTGCCCAATGACAGTACACGTCGATATGACTTTGCGGTCGAAATGCTATCACGTATTGAGGTCGTTGATGTTTATCTCAGACGAATTGCCTTTTCCGACGAAGCGACCTTTTTTGTGAGTGGAGTAGTGAATCGCCATAATGTGCGCATTTGGGGTTCACAACCCCCTGGCGAGGTCATGGAGTGCACCAGAGGCAGTCCAAATGTGAATGTTTGGTGCGCGCTATTGCACGATCGAATTATCGCGCCATTCTTCTTCGCTGAGGATGTTGCAAGTGCATGCTGTTCCTAAGCTGCTTCAGTATCACCCCGATGTCTTGTTTCAGCAAGACGGTGCACCGCCCATTGGGGTTTGGACGTCCGTGCTTATCTCGATATGACCTTTCCTGAGCGATGGATTGGTCGTGATGGGCCAACTCTTTGGCCTCCACGCTCTCCTGACGTAACCCCATTAGACTTCTTTTTATGGGATTATGTCAAGGACGAGGTCTACGGAACACGTGTACCTGATCTAGAAACCCTGCGGCAACGGATAACCACAGTCGTTGAATCGATCCCTCCAGTGATGTTGGCTAATGTGTGGCCGCAAATTGAATATCGCCTAGATGTGCTACGTGCTACCACGGGTGCTCATGTGCAAATTTACTGATGAGTGAAAAAAACTTTGATAGTTTGTAAACAATTAGACACTAGTTTCATATTTGTATATTACTTCTAGCCTGAGTTATCAATTTATGTAATCAGGGAAAGACTTTTCGGACACCCTGTACATTGATGCGCGGAATCCTGGGGAAGGAAACCTGTACGTCTAGTGGATCCAAGACACACAGTACGACTGAATCTAAGTCATTACACTTCAGCTACGTAGTGCAGACAGCGAGTACAGGGTGGCGCAAAAGTCACTGGGCACTGATTTAACAAGAGAGTGAATATATGTTTCAATACAAATACAAATAATACTTACAGCTATTTTTTTATGTTCAGACTGTTTTCCGTCGTCATTAACGCACCTTTCAAGTCTCTTAGGAACACTGTTACGTACTCTATGGCATAGTGTGGTGTCACTGTCCAAATCATGAAATGCGATGTGTACAAGTCATTTAGTTCATAAATGGTGCGAGGCTCTTGAGAATAAACAGAGTCCTTGTCGGAACTCCATAGTGGAAAATCCGTGGGCGTAATATCTGGGGAACGTGGAGACATGCCAATATCTGTCCTCCGACCAATCGCTTTTCCTTGGAAAGTTTCGTTTAAATAATCGCGGGCGGCAGTGGCATAATCTGGTGGAGCACCAACGTGCTGAAAGTAAATTTCAAGTTTTCAGCACGCGTCCTAAGTCCTGGAACCACGTAATTCTGAAGCATGGGCAAATACTTACCTCCTGTCACAGTTCCTTCAAAAAAATATGGACCAAGTAGGCCAAATGATGACCTTGCTCCCCACTCCCCAACACTCACACCAGGTTGATTTAGTGATTGGTCTAACAAAAGATTTTGATTGTCGGTATACCGGCAAGTGCAGGTATTTCTGTTACCTTGTCCGTTTAACTTAAAATTGACCTCGTCAGACCACACGATTTTAGTGAATATGTTAGGATAATCTTTCTCTTGGCCAAGAGTCAGTTCACAAAACTGAAGGCGTCGATCTGGACCATATTCAGGTAATCAGTGTAGAGGTGGAATGTAGACTTTAATCTTGTGTTTGTGTGACATTCTTTTCACTTTCGGTCACAGCTAAGCATAACCGCCATTCATTCTTCTCAGTTGTAACTGTTGTTGGGCGGCCAGATAATGGTTCATCCACAACAATCCGTGTTCCTCAGACCTATCTCAATAGAATGGTTTTTGCGTGAAAATCCTTTTTTTCTTTCGATAACATCGTGGCAATTCGGAAAACTACAGCTGTAGACACGTCACATAGATCACGCTTTCAACAATTCACTTGTTTGATTATTGTGTTTGTTTTGTTTTTCATTACATTGTATACCAACTCGATAAGGCAGAATTATCACCATTTGGTAATAACTCAACGGTTTAAAACTTCCTACTGTACTACGTGTTTCGCTTCTTTTAACCAACTGTCTAGTGTCTTCTGGACCACCTTGTAAGCTATTGTCTTCAGTACGAAGACCAGTCTAACGCAGCTATCCACGCACTACGCTCTTCGCATCCGTGAAATTAATACAACCTACAGCCGTTTGTACCTGTATACGTTTTGGTCCCCATCTACCTTCTTTTTGCCCCTGATATTTCCTTCTTTATCAAACTGGCATTCAATTATAGCTCAGGACGTGTCCTAACCACCTATCGCGGGAACAGGATAAGATCCGATTTCATCGGTCTGCTTTGAACACTGACGTCGTATCAGAAGAAAAACGATCTTTGAACTTAGTTACTTAGACAATAACTCGAAAGTTTAATAACAGGCCGATTATACTCTTCAAGATGGCGACCCCAAGGTACACCACTATGCTCAAAAATAGAAGTAAAACTCAAAGTATTTGCATCAGAAAATAAATTGAAATTAGTGGTACGACCATGGAATGAGGGAGTTTGGGCAGGGGGAAAAATTTTAAAAAATCATTAATGGATGTTAGATCATTGAACACCAAAAAATTTGAAAAATAGCACAAGCGAATTCATAAAGAATAAACGGAATGGAAATATACAGGAAATACAAAACTGGAATATAACAACTCGGTTGACCTATATAGCTTAAAGGCAGGGTACCAGACACTCCCCTCACGAAAACAAGTTAATCGAGAAATTACAGACATGAATTTGTGTAGAACTAACCAAACATAAAAATACAGAAATCGCACAACTGAAATTGAATGACTGACAGATTGTTACATAAGATTAGACAGCATTACTACAAACTGAAAAAGAGAGTGCGTCCCCACTTACTTGGAAATGAAAATTTCAAATGCACGGAGCATACACGAACGACTTCACACAACAGAACGTATTTACGCCGCGAGTCAAAGCCAGGAAGTGGATTTGCAGCTTACACTAGACCTGCATAGCTCAAATGAAGACGGTGATACTAGCCACAGAGCCATAAAGGAACAAATCAATAGACAAATAACAAAAACAAATTACTCTACACTAAAGCGCCTCTAAAATAACCAGAAAAAATTCTTAGCTTGATCTAGAACTCAAACGCAAACAGCGATACCAATACACACCCCTCCGAAAGCCAACAAATGTAAGCTTACCTCGAACACATGCCTCAGCCCTTCCCCCCTCCCGAAGAGAACCCACATAAGCAAGAAATAGCAGATATGAATGCTAATTAATTAATACAACCAGAAAATAAAAAAATGCACAATTTGAACTGAAATCTTCGCTTGACCTATATAGCACAAACGAAGACAACGGTATCACACACACCCTCATAAAATGATACATTCAATAATTAACACGTAGTAATTCCCCCATAATAAAACTGCAGAATATAAAAGAAAAATATCAGTCGCGGCGTATCCTGGGCCTATATAGCCCAACGAAAACAACGGTATAAAAAATCCCCACCATAAAAAAATCAATCAGAAAATAACATACGCAAATTGATCCAGAATAAACCTGAAAGAAAAATGCGACAAACACCCAACAGGAATCGAATATTTCACTTGACATACATACGTCACGCGAAGGGAAAAAAGAGACGGATAAACTGAATAGTGACACACACATTCTTCCAAAATAAAGCGAACGAGAACATAAAAGAATCACACAACGATAATCGCAACCTACGCTGAACCTATGTAACTATGTGGAGGACAGCGACGATAGGCACTTCCCCCAAAACCAAAAGAACCACGTCAACAGATACTTGCACAAACGAATATCTGAAAAATAAATCAAAGAACAGCATAACTGCAAACGAATAGTTCGCTTGCCATATATAGCTCAAAAGGAAACAGGGATACCATACACGCTTCCAGGAAACGACGAATTAATCGGAAAAACGCCCTCGCAAATTACTCTATATCGGGTGTCTTCCCTATGTCCTATGGGTCGTCTATTGGTTATGAACTGTAGATTAAAACTGAAGAAACTGCAAACAGGTGGGAATTTAAGGTGATGGGATCTGGATAGACTGACAGAACCAGAGGTTGTACAGAGTTACATTGAGAGCATAAGAGAACAATTGACAGGAATGGGTGAAAGAAATACAGTAGAAGAAGAATGGGTAGCTCTGATGAATCAAATAGTGAAGGCAGCAGAGGATCTAGTTGGTAAAAAGACGAGGGCTAGTAGAAATCCTTGGGTAACAGAAGAAATATTGAATTTAATTGATGAAAGGAGAAAATATAAAAATACAGCAAATGAATCAGGCAAAAAGGAATACAAACGTCTCAAAAATGAGATCGACAGGAAGTGCAAAATGGATAAGCAGAGATGGCTAAAGGACAAATGTAAGGATGTAGAGGCTTATCTCACTAGGGGTAAGATAGATACTGCCTACAGGAACATTAAAGAGACCTTTGGAGAAAAGAGAACCACTTGTATGAATATCAAAAGCTCAGATGGAAACCCAATTCTAAGCAAAGAAGGGAAAGCAGAAAGGAGGAAAGAGTATGTAGTGGGTCTATACAGGGGTGATGTACTTGAGGACAGTATTATGGAAATGGTAGAGGATATAGATGAAGAAATGGGAGATATGATACTGCGTGAAGAGTTTGACAGAGCACTGAAAGACCTGAGTCGAAACAAGGCCCCGAGAGTAGACAACATTCCGTTGGAACTACTGACGGCCGTGAGAGAGCCAGTCCTGACAAAACTTTACCATCTGGTGAGCACGACGTCAATAAGAATATAATCATTTCAATCCCAAAGACAGCAGGTGCTGACATATGTGTAGGTAGAATCGGATCAAACAAATGCTGCTTATCACGTGGAAATCCGACACCCAATGGCAACAAGAAGAGTCCGTTTGTTTTACGTTACAAGCAAAATGATTTCTGAAGTGGAATTTAACGTGCCCCACTCGGTAGAGTGGTGCCAGATTAGTCTACTGCGGTACTCGTTTTATCTGTATGTATTAACAGAGACAGCAAAACAAGTAGAATAAACAGTCTCTCTCTCTCTCTCTCTCTCTCTCTCTCTCTCTCTCTCTCTCTCTCTCTCTCACACACACACACACACACACACACTAACACACACACGTACCACGACCAATCACAACACAAGTCTATTTCATATATGCAGCGCCTCAACGACGTCACAATCGAAAAACCGGTAGGTATTTGTAAGACCCAAAATTAAAAATAATGTTACTAGTTGTTAAACTGACGACTTACTTTTCTGACTAACCTCAACGTCAATAAATTTGCAACATTGTAAAAGTTGCCAAATTATTGTAAAAAAATAAAAGTGACAATTATAATCACTAATCGTTTCACTCGAAACAATTTAAATTGTGCTCAGTTTTTCCTAACCTAACTAACGGAAATCGTGTCAAACTCAAACTTGCAAAGGCAAATATGTGTAGGGTAAGAAAGATAAAAATATCATCGCTACTCGTTTCTTTAGCGACAATTTAAGCAGTGCTCCCAGGTTCCTCCCAAAATCACACCATCGTTCATCACGATATATTTGGAAAAAAATCATAGCGAACATTGTAGACTGCACCGAGCGAGGTGGCGCAGTGGTTAGACACTGGACTCGCATTCGGGAGGACGACGGTTCAATCCCGCGTCCGGCCATCCTGATTTAGGTTTTCCGTGATTTCCCTAAATCACTCCAGGCTAATGCCGGGATGGTTCCTCTGAAAGGGCACGGCCGACTTCCTTCCCCATCCTTCCCTAATCCGATGAGACCGATGACCACGCTGTCTGGTCTCCTTCCCCAAACCAACCAACCAACCATTGTAGACTGCAACCAACCAACCATTGTAGACTGCACCAGAAACGAAGACAATCACAGGTGTGGTTTAATAAGGCCGCTAACATTCTTCGAAATGCATACTGATGACCGTTATGCAGAACGTCATACGCCAAAGCGGGTAGGTGGAATCGGAATATGCCCTTTATCCCCGATCGCTTCTTTCTGTCAATTTCTCTTCTCCCCCTCTGATTTCGTACCTCCCCATCAGTTATTCGATCTAAGCTTTTTAGCATTCTTCTACGCCAATACATTACAGAAATTTCTAGTCGTCTCCTGTTTGGGGGACCAGGATATTAACTAATGATTCGCAATATATTTATTCCAAAGGTACCTCGAAAACAACGAAAATCTAAATTTTTTATTGGTGATTCTGAAAGTTTGATTTATACTTTCTGCGAATATAAAATTCATTTTAGTCCAAATCCTTATCTGAAGATACCAAGTGTCGGTTTATATGGCAGCTTGCTATGTAAGACATGTCCATTTGTTTCTCTTCATGGAGCTAATAAGCCTAGGGACACTTTTTCCCGTCTCGTGGTCACTTGTTCCTACAGTAATAAAGTATCAGGTATGTTTTGTTCCTGAACAAAAAGTAAGCCAAAATCGACCCATAAAATTATCAAGAAAACTTATGGAGTACTTGCAAGAAATACAACAGGGAATATCATGAAAAAATGTTAGCTTTTTGTATGGTATGCGTACTATTGGAAGAGAAGGAAAAGCTTTACGTGCCATAATGAACTTAATGATCCAACCTACCAAATTAAAAATTCTTTTGCATTGTGCAGAAATCTGACAGATGCAGTGAAAGAAATTATTGTGTATTTAAATGAGTGCACAGTTTAAATTCAATTTTCCGTATTTTTTCTAACTAAATGTACCTTTTCTCTCAAACCATTTAGCCCAGAACAATGGAATTCTAACGGCCAATTGTATTACTGCACGTACATGAAGTAACATTTTTAATGCTTCCTAGCTCTATTATAAAGAGCCCTGTGCCGTTTCTATTTTTGAAATTTGCCCGCAAAACGTGTCTGTCTTAAGTGTTCCATAATTACACTTTCAATATATTATTCATGAAAAAAGTCAGCTTGTTAGAAAATACGGTAAATGCGCGTGAGTAATGTTTCTTGTTCTACCTTTAATATTATACATCTTGAGAGGAGGGACAATGAAATAGGTCAATTTAACATGGCGGAGATAGAAAATATCTTCTCCCTGTGAAACGTGCCATTAAAAAAAAAAAAAAAAAAAAAAAAAAAAAATCAGACCAACAGCTCAGTTCATGCAATCAGTAGTAGAAACACGAATAATCTACACAAAAATTTGGAAGTTAATTGCTTTGGTGCAAGAAAGTCTCCATCATTGAGGGAAACGCATTTTCAATAACTTACCACCAGCCATAAAAAGCATAACTACTGATAAATTTCAGTTTCAGAGGAGCGTAAGGGATTTATTGCTAACCAACTCTTCCTACTCCATTCATGAACTGAATTTTTTAGTAGAGAGAGAGAGAGAGAGAGAGAGAGGGAGAGAGAGAGAGAGAGGGTTAAATAATGCGATACAATCGAAAGTATGTCTAAATTTTCATTCCTCATTCCACATCCATGACGATCACTCCACTTGGGATCTGTTGAAGGTAGATTAGCACATTTGTTTCCCATTTTAAATGTTTTTTGTGTACTCTTTTTCTGACATGTACTACCTCCTGGAGAATCTCACTATGGATCCACTGGAACGGAAAGCACATATAATATAATCATCTTGTCTGACTTCTACTGAAGGCTGCAGATCAGACAAATACCTTGATATTAGAGTTCCGAATGCTCAACTCTAAATTCGATGTTAACAACTACGCCGATGGTCAGACGCCGCCATGCAGAAAGCGTAGATTAGATCATCAGGAAATAACTGACCGTCCAGATACTCACAATAACAGGCAAAAAAGTGGAACCTTCACAGGAAAAGGTTTTCCGCCCAAAATGGGGAAAACTGAAACCCTTCAAATAAAAAAGTAAAAAATATATATTGACTGACAAAAAAAATAGTTTAAGTGCACAATATACACCAAAACACACTTTGTGGTTTTATCTTGCAGCTTTAGTTATTTATAATTAAAAGAGATTTAAATAGGGACCGCAGGAAGGTTCTAGACTACGCTACAGATCGTCTGTTAGCACAGTCTTTACTTTGTAATCACTCTCGTTCACTTCACCAACTCTCAACCAAAATCGTCACCTTCCAACATAGCAGAGACAACGCGCTACCCTACAGATAAGTTTTTCAGAACAGAATGGGCTACAACAGTACACTCTAACGAAATAATTTTGTATAGATAATTATCTCCATTAGATCTATATACGTCTAATACAAAAATCGTTCAAACCGCTCTCCTCAAATGGATCGCTATCTACACTTGACCTTTAACTGTTACTGTTTCAGAATTAAAAACTGAACTGAAAGAAAATTTGGCTACCAGTCACGAAACTAGAAAAATAATGAAAATGAGAACGCGAAAAATGTTAGCAAAAAGCACAGACAGGAGATTCGAAAGGCAATAACAAAAGTGAGAAAGGAAATTGTTAATATTACCGACCGTTTAGGTACACATGTTAAGAACTCTAGGCTGCAAAAGGGCTAAAACCACCAATCGAATAATTGGTGGAAGACTTTTAAGATCAGATCTAAAAAAGAATTAGAGAAGAATATATCGAAGCTACATTATAAAAAAATGTTAAGTGTGGAGGTAAACTGTGTCCTTCAGTACTAAATGAAGAGTTTGTGGCCCTGGTACGGTTAATGAGAATCTGCAGCATCAAAAGTAATTTCGGATGTGTATTTAATATTTCATCCAACCCTGCAGTCTATAAATACTCGAACAAAATGCCACTATATGGAAATTACCTACGAAGAAGTTCTTGGGAAAGAAACACAGGACATAAATGCGTATGTGGGCGTAATACGCACTACAAATGTGTTTAAAGATCAAGATAGTTGCCTTTGACTAACGACGACCGTAGTGAAGAATTCAAATTTCCTGGCAGATTAAAACTGGGTGCCGGACCGAGGCTGGAACTCGGGACCTTTGCCTTTCGCGGGCAAGTGCTCTACCAACTGAACTACCCAAGCACGAGAGCTTCTGTGAAGTTTGGAAGGTAGGAGACGAGGGCATAAGTTAAGCTGTGGGGACTGGTGGTGAGTCGTGCTTGCGTAGCTCAGTTGGTAGAGCATTTGCCCGTGAAAGAGAAAGGTCCCGAGTTCGAGTTTCGGTGCGACACACAGTTTTAATGTGCCAGGTAGTTTCATATCAGCGCACAGTCCGCTGCAGAGTGAAAATCTCATTCAAGAATTTCAATATAACCTATATAGCTTGCACGCTTTCCAAAGCCGTAATCCATAGAAGAACTAAACGAAGTATCGTGAACAAAATACAATTTAAGACCGAAGTAATTAATGACATTAGCTGCCAATGGACACTGATTTACGTCAATGGGCAGTCTTGAAAATTTTGTGACAGACCAGAATTCGAAACCGAATTTCCTGCTTACTAGGCAGAGGACCACTGTCCATATTACACGATGGTCAGCGCAATTGCAAGAGCATGCCGTCCATCAGATATAAGTTGTCAACTTCTCCACAGACTACGAATGTAGGACTTTTGAACATTAACTTCTTCGTCTGAATTACATATGTCCAAAAGGACACCGCATATATAATACAAACTTAACCTTACAAACATAGAAGCCGTCTATGCAACATGTCACACTTCAAAAAATATACCAGTACATTGAATTGTTTACTAGCGGCCACGAATCAAGTACCGTACATAAAAACCTCTGCATCTATTATGAGATCACGATTCGCAGTTAAGAAAAATACTAGTAAGTCGACTAAATATTATAACTGCTGTCGAAAGACGAGAACCACTAATTTCCTATACACGGAAATACGGTTAAAATTATGCTTAGATTTCGGCTAGTTTCGGCGGTTATTGAAAACTGTAGTGAAAATTACGTAGTGGACTGTCTCCTCCCCACCCGAGAAGTATTTTTCGTAGATCTTGTGCGAGATTTGCACATAGCTACAAAAAGTCTGTTCAATATGATGCGGACGGAAACGTTAGGTTACGCTACAGAGCTGTCTGCTAGCACAGTCTTTACGCCGCATTCGTAATCGTTGGCTTCGACAACTCTCAACCAGATTGCCCCTTCCAACCTAACTTAGATCTCTGGCTACACCACATATCAGCCTGTCATCACAACCAAAATTTCATTCGGGCGGTGGTAGAGGGGGGGGGAGGGGCAGGCGAGGGTGGGGGATGACTGATTTCCTGTATCACGCTCTAGGCAAAACTGTTCGTTATTGTAGATTGATTGTCAGTCTCAACTACAAGAGTTACTAATGATAAACACTTTCGTGACGATCCATAATTTTAGAACAGTTATCTTCGTCTTACTTGGCATCAATAGTCCTATGGCGTCCCAACAGCTAGCTCCGTCAATGTCTGCTTCTGCCATCGCATCGCGCCAAACTGTTGTCCTAGCAGACCGACCGCACCGCACATTCGACACCTACAGAGTCACTCACTGGCCAGTTAGCAACTGAGCCGGGCACTGTTTACATCGTGAAAGGAAAACTATGCAAAGATATACACTCAAGTACCACCAGTGATTTGCACGAGCACGGTAATAATATCTATGGAGTGTCCATCGATATGCGCAGAACGAAATTTTTCTCGCGAACGTACGTCGCCTCCGAAAAAAATCCGGCGATAAGGCCAGGTTCTCATTCAAATGACCATAACATAGGCACAGTTTGGATTTTTTTTTATTTGGGGCAATGAAAAGGCATTCAAAGGATATGTTTGGGAATTACTTTACTTCAGATTTTCATTACACAAACAAAAACAAAATGGTGCCCTTAGTTATGATTGGACCAAGAGCATGCGAGTCTGAAGTATGCAGTGTGGCCCCTCAGGAGTTATCTGAAATCAAAATTGGATAACCTCAGTCGATACGACATTAAATTTATCGGAGCTCATACCTACTCACAATGCAACAACGTTAAATTTAACGATATGGTGCTAGCTCGAACTTTGAGTTCGATTTTTGGAGGTTTGTTTCACTCTTTTTGGCTTTATAAAAATAGGCTGGTTAGTGATAACGCTCCTGCCTTTCTTTCGGGCCCCGTTAAGGCCTCCTGCTTTCAGAATGGAGTTAAGAATGTCACCACCACCCCGTATTATCCCTAAGGGTACTTTCCAGAAAGGGTTAATCGGAATCTTAAGCCCGCTTTGATTATTTATCATCAGAAAACACCCAGGAAATTCGACTACAGTCTTCCCTGGCTCAGTTTTACCTTTAATACCGCCATTCATGAAGCCTCGCTACTTACGCCTGCATCCTTGATCTTTTCCTACCCAGTTAATTCCCCTCTTTCCAACTCTGAGGTGTGGGGTTGATCTATTATTCTGAATTCTGCGCAACGGATTAATCTGAGATACACTCTTTACCCTGTGGCTCCTGCAAACATGCAGTTTCCATCCCCACACTGCTACAGAAGTCAGACAGACGTTCCTAACGTTCTAAAGAGAAATGCCTCAAAAACTTTCAGCAATAAATATCTTCTGGAGTCGTCCGCTGTAAGGAAATGACACAAAGATTCACAAAATTTCTTACGTAACTAGTGGGATACTTGGGTACTGGAGTAGTGCTAGTTAGTGTAAGAAAAACATGAAACTGACGAAAGTTATTATTTATTTTGCAAAACTTCTGAGAAATCACAATGACACTTTTAGTTATGAATTGAACAAGTTATATCCTGGTTCTTTTTGGAATGTGAAATTACCGTTCAAGGATAGGATTCGCTAATGAAATTTCTACACAAAGTTTAAGATGGTTGTTAACTTGGCAGAATGGCTGAGAGGTGCGCCTACTCAACTTGAATAATTATCCTTTAGAATGTTGTTAGGTACGGTCGAGGCTGTCGTGTGTGAAATGCAGTGAAGTGTACTGTTGTGGAGGTAATATGGGGCTCGCAATAGGTGTAGCGCACAATACCGCAAGCTGCGATGACTGCTATCTGCGCCGCTCGCTGCTGACAAATAAGGTAACTCTCGTTCTATCTGGATTGACCTTCGCCAATCAAACTCTCCCTATGCCTTGATGAACTCAAGGATGCCTATTCGCTCCTAGTCTAACCTATTGGCGTGGTACACCGGTCAGATAACCAGTCCACTGCGATGCCACTCAAAATTCGCTCGCAGGCGTTCAACTATAACTCTGTTCGTTCACACCGCACAATAAGTGTGTCGGCCAAGACAGTGAACAACGCTTAATCGCAAGGAGTCAGTATAGAGTCGCCCTTTGATTCGCTCTCGACACAGGTGCTCTCCCAGTGAAGTACTGAGGAGAGACTTGTTCCTCGCTCTTTAGAGTACAGGTACGAGCGCGCACGCCCTCGTTACGTGTTCTCGCTGCAAGAGCGACAACGGAACCACGCCTCTCCGCGCCAGATGTGAAGGGGTATATCTTTCGCTCTCTTCCATTATTCCTTCAGCTGAAGACGTCAGAAATATCGTCTGCCAATCAGCATTGCTCTTCTAAAACGGGAGAATGACGTTTAAGGCGACCAACCTGGAAACCTATAACATTGGGGTTTGGCGTTTGCTGTCTCCCTGTGAAAATCTCTGACACTGCGTGCTATGTGTAAAGAATGCGTAGGCTGGCCGCTCCCACACAATGTAGCGGAATTTGCTTTTAAGTCGAACACGGGGTCGTTTCCCTTTTTCCACTCGGGCCCACGCTGTACGTTATGGGCGGTCACCGGCCGACATGGGCTGGGTCGTCCTCTGAAGGGCCCGGCGTCCCGCTGTGTGGCCTCTCTCCCAAAGTGAAAGCCTCTGTGACCGTTGTGTCTGGAATGTATGTGTGCACGCCAGCCTCGAGTATTTAAACCATGGTGCACTCAGTTCTCAATTGCATATCGTTTACATGAATTCATACAACTTTGACTTTGTCTTATCGAGTTTGCGTTCGAATGAAGCGTCTTGATGTGTGGAATATGATTGTGAGGGCGGGACATGTAAGCAATGAAGGTCAGGAGACCGCGACGTCTTACACAACTTGTGGGGAATTCAGTACCTTATTCCACCTGACGTTAATCCGCAGGTCATCAAGGAAAACTGGAACCGGGCCAGGCGTAATATACTCAGAGTTCATAATAAGCAAGCCGAGCGTTGTAATCGTAATCGGGAAACCTTTAAGAGTAGGCCGGGGGATCAAGTTTATGTCGGCAATTTCCAAGGGAGGCAGGTGCGCGGCGGTAACCTTAGTAAATTTACGCCTCCATTCTTGGGGCTTTACACTATTGTGCGTATATTAGGCCTGCGAAATCTCTTGGTTAAGGAGAGTAGCTCAGGCAAGCAATATCGGTTCACCTTAGTCAAGTTAAGTTCAAGTAGTTCGGGATTTGAATTAACCCCTTCCTGGGTTGAGGGGTGGAGGTTGAGCCGTGCTCACTCCCAACTATGCGTTTTCGTGAACTTGGCTACCTATGTTTGGTTTCCCGTTCTTGTTGTGGTTACGCCGTTGTTCTTCCTTCTACGTGTGTGTGTCGGGCGGGATTAGCCGAGCGGTCTGGGGCGCTGCAGTCATGGACTGTGCGGCTGGTCCCGGCGGAGGTTCGAGTCCTCTCTCGGGCATGGGTGTGTGTGTTTATCCTTGGGTAATTCATGTTAAGTAGTGTGTAAGATTAGGGACTGATGACCTTAGCAGTTAAGTCCCGTAAGATTTCACACACATTTGAACATCTGAACCTTCTACGTGTGGCAGTAGCGATCTGTATCGATATTTGCGCCGTGTACCATCCTTGGTTTTGTGCACATAGTTCTGGCTAGGGGGTCTGGAGTCAGTCAGTCAGTTGCTGCGGTCCAGGGAAGTTATCTCCGCGCGGTACAGTCGGCTGGGTCCGCTGGCAGTCCATGCACAGTGTCGGAGCGTGTGTGGAGCTGTCCGATCGCTACGAGCCTCGTGGTTCACCGACGCAGGACGTCAAAGTTGAGTAGTGGTTTCAAGTACCCAAGCCACGTCCATTCATGTTGTGTGGTCCGCTTCGGTGGTTCACTGTTGAAGAGGCTTCCCTGCGAGCAACACCGAGTGTTTGTATTGCTGAAATTTAGCCGCCATGCGGTGGAATTAACTATATCGGTAAACTACAATTCAATTGCACCATCGGAATTTTCTGCCTTGTGGCCGTTAGAGTTCCGTTTACCTGCCCTGATCACTAATGTAATTTCAGGCAGAAACCTTTTCTCACCTGTTGTGAGTCGCAGGCCAACACGGTGTGTAATTTTGGCAGCTTAGTACATATACATATTTGATTGTGGATAATCACGCCAGTAACATTTTGTGTTTGAATTCTCATGTACCGATTGGTGGCAAGCAAGTCGTTAGTCGGTCGGTCCGTGACTGTCACTTGGTTGGGTTCCGACAGATCAAGTGTAGCTGGGCTCGCCACCTGTCTCAACTAAGTGAACGAGGGCAGACCAGCCACCTGGATGCTTCTGAGTGCTGTTGTCTTTACTGTCTTCCTCACCGGTGTTTAACTGTCTGTTTATAATCCATCACAACCAATGATAAAAAAGGTCTTGGTTTTACTGTGTTTTATGTAAGTAAGTTTGAATTCCGGCAAGTGAATATTTCCTGAAAGGTTATTGCCGTTGTGTTGTCTTTTCTCTAGTCCAGTTTCAGTTTTTTTTTAATTTTGGAAAATTAATTGTGGGCCTTCAGCCTTGGAACCATCTCTCGAGAGACAAGCTTTTCCTAAAACATGTCACTACAGGCACTGTACACAAGACAATTATGAGAATCTCTTCCGAGGCAGTAGGAAATGATGGAGTGAGCATTGACATGATTAAAAACGTTGTAGACGCTATTATTCCAGTTATCACAGACATCTTCAACCTGTATCTTGTCAGTAGTACATATCCTACTGAGTGGAAGCAAAAATTCAAGCTATACCCAAGACTGACAACACAAAGTCGCCAGGTGACTACAGGCCGATCAGCATACTACCTGCAATATCTAAAGCCCTAGAATACATCGTCCATGAACAGCTGAAGGAGTACATCAAAACTCATAACACCCATGATAAATATCAGTCAGGCTTCCGAAAGCACCACAGTACAGCAACTGCAATAATCAAAGTAACTGATGACATTAAACATGGTATGTACACACCTGAAGCACCCATCCTAACATTGCTTGACTTTAGCAAGGCTTTTGATACAGTTGACTTTGATATATTACTTATTAAAATGAAACAGCTGAATTTCTCAAACAGCGCAAGACACTAGTTCAACAGCTACCTCAAAGACAGAAGTCAACAAGTCATTTGTGGATCGGAGAAGTCATAATGGAAAAACGTGCGTTCTGGAGTTCCCCAAGGCTCCGTCCTTGGTCCATTACTCTTCTCACTGTACGTTAATGATATTTCGTCATTGATTCACTCCTGCAACTACAATCTATAAGCCGACGACATCCAACTGTACATAAGTGCAAGCCCCAAGAACATTGCTGACGCAGTAGCGAGTATGAACGCAGATCTTTGTTCTGCTTCTCAATGGGCACAGAACCTAGGTCTGAAACTAAACCCCAAGAAACCCCAGGTCATTCTTATATCTCATCCAAAGTTAATCAGCCGGTACTTTCGCGAAACAGCCCTCAAATACTCCTCAATGGTACCAAAAAACAGTAAAAGACCTTGGAATAATCTTGGATGGGAAGAACAAACAGTCACAGCTTGCCAGAAATCGCTCTCCTCCCTACATGCAATCCACAAATTTAGAAAAATATTTCCAACCCATGTTAAACAAAAATTAGTCCAAACACTAGTCTTGCCTAATCTGTACTACTGTGATATAGTTCAACACGGCACAAATAGTGAAAATTCGAGATGCCTCGAGCTAGTGATGAATGCTTTCGTTAGATACGGTTGTATGATCATATCAGTCCTTTATAGTCTCAGCTAGGTTGGATACGCCCACATAAGGTACGCGATCTCCACACGATGTGCTTACTTCATCTATTTCTTAGCCACTGGTGCCCCCAATACTTATCTTCTCACATTAAACACCTATCATCATTCCACAACCGCAATACCAGATCGGATACGTCTAGCATCTTGGCTGTACCTTTACATAACACAAAATCATTCTCCGTATCATTCTCCATCTCAGCCATATGACTATGGAACGCGCTCCCCTATGATCTGCGACTTATCCAGGACCACTTAACATTCCAGAGGGAACTCAAAACTTACATATTAGGGACGGTATAGCCACCACTGTTGTGCCCCTCTCATCTCTTTCTTTCTCCTCTCCATTATAGCTTCGAATTTTGCCATTCTATTTCTCTTCCTCTAACCTAGCTACCTCTTCTATATTTCTTTCACCCCATTCTATCGCCTTATGTCTCTGCTCGATGTGAATAACTCACAAGCTGCAAGAACATAACGAGAAAATTCCCAACTAGCAATAGGACTGACATTTATAAAAGAAAAATGTTTACTTTCATATACATAGTCATTACTATTATTATTATTAATATTATTATTATTATGCTTGATTGTTATAATTATTTTTTGATTGCTATAATTATCCTTGTACTACTGTTATAATCTCTATTTTTTTCTTTACATTAATACTGTATAACACGTGGTATGTCCATAATGTTCTGTACAAACTGAAATTCGTTCAATCTGAGTGTGCCTGGTTAGGTGTAAGAGAGGGCCTGAAGGCCCTAATCTTGCCAGGTAAAATAAATGCATAAATAAATAAATAAATATTCTTAAAATTACCTTTCAGGCTTAAACATTGCGGCCTTGTGCCTTTGAAAGGTTATGGTAATTCATTTTAAAAATATTGAAAATTTTACTGTGGGCATTCAGCCGTTTGTATTGCATCTTGTTTATGTATGTCTATCCACCCTTGCCTTGAGGTTTTCAGCCTAGCTGGGATATGCATTTTAATCATTTTATTTGTAAATGTAACTGCGTGGCTTCAGTCACTTGAAATTTATCTTGTTGCCTTTTAAGATTTCATGTTTGGAGGCCTTCAGTCGTCAAAGAGTTGCATTTTGAAACTCGTAGTTGTAAAAGTTCTAGGCGCTTCAGTCTGGAACCGCGAGACCACTACGGTCGCAGTTTCAAATCATGCCTCGGGCATGGATGTGTGTGATGTCCTTAGGTTAGTTAGGTTTAAGTAGTTGTAAGTGCTAGGGGACTGATGACCTCAGATGTTAAGTCCCCTAGTGCTCAGAGCCATTTTTTTTTTTTTGTAAAAGTTCGGCTATGTGCCGCTTCGGTTGTAAATGTGTTATAAAATTACAATAAATTACAATTTTAAGGTGAAACTGACCCCAACCTTATTTGGCCCTTTCCACGATCCTAATCACCTGTCCTGCCCAGTGGGTTTAGCGGGCGTTTTAGCAGCCATTCTGTCTCTCGTTAAAGTAAGAGATCAACCAATTGTGAGCTACTCCCTGTATTCCGTAATGGTCCAACTTCTGGATCAATATTTTTTGACCAACACAATCAAACGCCTTAGTTAAATCGAAACAGATGCCTAGCGTTCGAAACATTTTGTTTAATCCATCTAGTACCTCACAGAGAAAAGAGAGTATAGAATTCTCAGTTGCTAAACTACTTCTAATGCCGAACTGTATGTTTGATAACAACTTATGTGATATAAAACGATCAGTTATCCTTAAATACACAGCCTTTTCAATAACTTTAGCAAACACTGATGTCATAGAAATAGGTCTAAAATTGTCTACATTATTCCTATATCCATTTTTACAAAGCAGCTTTACCTCTGAGTGCTTTAATCGTTCAGGAAATTGACCATTCTTAAAATAAAAACTACAAATATGGTTACGTACAGGGCTATTATGTGGCTGCGTACAGGGCTAACATGTGCAGCACAGTACTTTAATATTCTGCTAGGCACTCCATCATATCAATGATAGTCCTTAGTTTTCAGTGATTTAATTATTGACTCAATCTGCCCTTTCTCAGTATCACAGAAGAGTATTTCAGACATCAATCTCGGAAAGGCATTTTCCACGAGAGTGAGATGATTCCCTGTAGAAACTAAGCTTTTATTTAATTCACCAGCAGTGCTCAGAAAAGATTGTTAAATACTGTACATATATCTGAAATATCAGTAGCAGAAATATTTTAAATACAAACTGACTTTATATTGTCGACCTTGTGCTGCTGACCAGCCACTTTCTTTACAACTGACCGTATGGTTTTAATTTTATCCTGTGAATTAGCTATTCTATTTGGATACCACATACTTTTTGCCTTCCCTATAACATTTTTAAGCGCCTTACAATACCGTTTGTAATGGGCTACTGTAGCTTGACTGTCACTACTTTTAATATTTTGATATAATTCTCGCTTTCTTCTACATGATATCCTTATCCCATCAGTCAGCCTCCCAGGCTGCCTTTTACTGCTAGAAGGTTGTGTAGAACGTTCTAATGGAAAGCAACTCTCAAAGAGCATGAGAAAGGTGTTAAGGAAAGCATTATATTTGTCATCTATGTCACTGTTACTGTAAACATCCTGCCAATCTTGTTCCTTAACGAGATTTTAAAAAAAACTCTATCGCGGTTGGATTAGCTTTTCAGCGTGATTTCTAATTATATATAACATTTGTATGAGTAGAAAACCTTGTAGTGTTAAAATTTGTGCGTGGTGGTCTCAAGGGCCATTCACCCTCTTACTAACAGAATGCCCAACTAGTAGTGAAGAATGAATAAAAACATTGTCTGTGCCTGTGCTACTGTTCCCGTGCACCTTGGTTGAAAAAAAAAAAACTGCATCAGATCGAATGAGTTTCGCAGGAACACATACAAAAATCATATTGAAGTCATCACACACAACTAATTTACATTCTCTGGTCTCGGGTCTTGAGGCAGAATGAGTTGCCATTTCTCTGCAGACATTCAGAGACGTCACTCAAAGTGTCTCCAGCAGAGTTCGAACTGTGACAAAGGTGAAGGGTGGACACGCCCCAAGTTCATGTCCACCGAAAGGGTACCCGGCTGTTGCATTTGTAGTCAGCCGCTGCTCGTCGGTGTAGATGTTGCAGAGAAGTGAAGCTACAACACTTCCCTCGGGCAGGTCTCCCTAATGACAACGCTATGCCTGGAACTCAACTAAAAACTACAATTTTCGATTAGAAACGGAAACAAGAGAAACGAAGCAAGTCACGATGAAGGCGACCTACACTACTGGCCATTAAAATTGCTACACCAAGAAAAACTGCAGATGATAAACGGTATTCATTGGGCAAATATATTATGCTAGAACTGACATATGATTACATTTTCACGCAATTTGGGTGCATAGATCCTGAGAAATTAGTACCCAGAGCAACCACCTCTGGCCGTAATAACGGCCTTGATATGCCTGGGCATTGAGTCAAACAGAGCTTGGATGTCGTGTACAGATACAGCTGTCCATGCAGCTTCAACACGATACCACAGTTCATCAAGAGTAGTGACTGGCGTATTGTGTCGAGCCAGTCGCTCGGCCACCATTGACCAGACGTTTTCAATTGGTGAGAGATCTGGAGAATGTGCTGGCCATGGCAGCAGTCGAACATTTTCTGTAACCAGAAAGGCCCCTACAGGACCTGCAACATGCGGTCGTGCATTATCGTGCTGAAGTGTAGTGTTTCGCAGGGATCGGATGAAGGGTAGAGCTACGGGTCGTAACACATCTGAAATGGAATGTCCACTGTTCAAAGTGCCGTCAATGTGAACAAGAGGTGACGGAGACGTGTAACCAATGGCAGCCCATACCGTCACGCTGAGTGATACGCCAGTATGGCGATGACGAATACACGCTTCCAATGCGCGTTCACCGCGATGTCGCCAAACACGGATGCGCCCATCATGATGCTGTAAACAGAACCTGGATTAATCCAAAAAAATGACGTTTTGCCATTCGTGCACCCAGGCTCGTCGTGGAGTACACCATCGCAGGCGCTCCTGTGATGCAGCGTCAAGGGTAACCGCAGCCACGGTCTCCGAGGTGATAGTCCATGCTGCTGCAAACGTCGTAGAACTGCTGGTGCAGATGGTTGTCGTCTTGCAAAGGTCCCCATCTGTTGACTCATGGATCGAGACGTGGCTGCACGGTCCGTTACAACCATGCGAATAAGATGCCTGTCATCTCGACTGCTAGTGAAACGAGGCCGTTGGGATCCAGCACCGCGCTCAGTATTACCCTCCTGAACCCACCGATTCCATATTCTGCTAACAGTCATTGCATCTCGACCAACGCAAGCAGCAATGTCGCGATACGATAAACCGCAATCGCGATAGGCTACAGTCCGACCTTTATCAGAGTCGGTATCGTGATGGTACGCATTTCTCCTCTTTACACGAGGCATCACAACAACGTTTCACCAGGCAACGCCGATCAACTGCTGTTTGTGTATGAGAAATCGGTTGGAAACTTTCCTCAGGTCAGCACGTTGTAGGTGTCGCCACAGGCGCCAACCTTGTGTGAATGCTCTGAGAAGCTAATCATTTGCATGTCACAGCATCTTGTTCCTGTCGGTTAAATTTCGTGTCTGTAGCACGTTATCTTCATGGTGTAGCAATTTTAATGGCCAGTAGTGTATTTCGAGCTGTTCATTTGCACGTCCAGTACAAATGGAGTGGGAGGTCAGGTTGGAGACACGCCTGCTTTCTTTTGACTCGTTAGGAGGGCGGAGTGTGAACCACGTAACGAGCCACGGCTGACAGCTGTCGCCAGGCATCGGCGGGTACGTGTAACGAAGCTTGCGTTAAGTGGCGCCGCTTAGCGGTGCCGGCTTAATGAGCCAGGCCGATGGATATTCTCTTAGGCGTGCGTGTCGCTGCGCTAAGTGTGTAACACGCCTCACACAGCCGTGGACAGTTCGAAGAGGACGAGGTGTGAGAAGCAGTGAAGGTCACTCCAGCCGTGAAAAAGGTGGAAAAATGGATGCGCAGAATTACAAGACTAACGTCGATGCATCCATTGACTCTTCAGCATAGGCGGCCTGTGCAACGTTTTTACCTATACAGGTTGGTACATTGATCGTGACCGGGCCAAATATCTCACGAAATAAGCGTCAAACGAAAAAACTACAAAGAACGAAACTTGTCTAGCTTGTTGTTGTTGTTGTTGTCTTCAGTCCTGAGACTGGTTTGATGCAGCTCTCCATGCTACTCTATCCTGTGCAAGCTGCTTCATCTCCCAGTACCTACTGCAACCTACATCCTTCTGAATCTGCTTAGTGTACTCATCTCTCGGTCTCCCTCTACGATTTTTACCCTCCACGCTGCCCTCCAATGCTAAATTTGTGATCCCTTGATGCCTCAAAACATGTCCTACCAGCCGATCTCTTCTTCTAGTCAAGTTGTGCCACAAACTTCTCTTCTCCCCAATCCTATTCAATACCTCCTCATTAGTTACGTGATCTATCCACCTTATCTTCAGTATTCTTCTGTAGCACCACATTTCGAAAGCTTCTATTCTCTTCTTGTCCAAACTAGTTATCGTCCATGTTTCACTTCCATACATGGCTACACTCCAAACAAATACTTTCAGAAACGACTTCCTGATACATAAATCTATATTCGATGTTAACAAATTTCTCTTCTTCAGAAACGCTTTCCTTGCCATTACCAGTCTACATTTTATATCCTCTCTACTTCGACCATCATCAGTTATTTTACTTCCTAAATAGCAAAACTCCTTTACTACTTTAAGTGTCTCATTTCCTAATCTAATTCCCTCAGCATCACCCGATTTAATTTGACTACATTCCATTCCATTCCATTATCCTCGTTTTGCTTTTGTTAATGTTCATCTTATATCCGTTCAACTGCTCTTCCAGGTCCTTTGCTGTTTCTGACAGAATTACAATGTCATCGGCGAACCTCAAAGTTTTTACTTCTTCTCCATGAATTTTAATACCTACTCCGAATTTTTCTTTTGTTTCCTTTACTGCTTGCTCAATATACAGATTGAATAACATCGGGGAGAGGCTACAACCCTGTCTCACTCCTTTCCCAACCACTGCTTCCCTTTCATGCCCCTCGACTCTTATGACTGCCATCTGGTTTCTGTACAAATTATAAATAGCCTTTCGCTCCCTGTATTTTACCCCTGCCACCTTTAGAATTTGAAAAAGAGTATTCCAGTCAACATTGTCAAAAGCTTTCTCTAAGTCTACAAATGCTAGAAACGTAGGTTTGCCTTTTCTTAATCTTTCTTCTAAGATAAGTCGTAAGGTCAGTATTGCCTCACGTGTTCCAACATTTCGACGGAATCCAAACTGATCCTATGGCGCTATGGTTGGCCCGCTAGATGGTGCTGCCATAGGTCAAACGAATATCAACTGCGTTTTTAAAAATAGGAACTCCCATTTTTATTACACATTCGTGTAGTACGTAAAGAAATATGAATGTTTTAGTTGGACCACTTTCTTCGCTTTGTGATAGATGGTGCTGTAATAGTCACAAACACATGGCTCAGAATTTTAGATCATTGGTAAAAGGTAGGTTTTTTAAACTAAAATACAGAAAGTAGGTACGTTTGAACATTTTATTTCCATTGTTCCAATCTGATACACGTACCTTTGTGAACTTATCATTTCTGAGAATGCATGCTGTTACAGCGTGATTACGTTTAAATACCACATTAATGCAATGAAAGCTCAAAATGATGTCCGTCAACCTGATTGCATATGGCAATACGTGTAACGACATTCCTCTCAACAGAGAGTACTGTAGTTCGCCTTCCGTAATGTTCACACATGCATTGACAATGCGATGACTCATGTTGTCGGCGTTATCGGTGGATCACGACAGCAAATATCCTTCAAATTTCCCCACAGAAAGAAATCCGGAGACGTCAGATCCGGTGAACTTGCGGGCCATGGTATGGTGCTTTGACGACCAATCCACCTGTCATGAAATATGCTATTCAATACCGCTTCAACCGCACGCGAGCTATGTGCCGGACATCCATCATGTTGGAAGTACATCGCCATTCTGTCATGCAGTGAAACATCTTGTAGTAACATCGGTAGAACATTACGTAGGAAATCAGCATACATTGCACCATTTAGATTGCCATCGATAAAATGGGGGCCAATTATCCTTCCTCCCATAATGCCACACCATACATTAACCCGCCAAGGTCGCTGATGTTCCACTTGTCGCAGCCATCGTGGATTTTCCGTTGCCCAATAGTGCATATTATGCCGGTTTACGTTACCGCTGTTGGTGAATGACGCTTCGTCGCTAAATAGAACGTATGCAAAAAATTTGTCATCGTCCCGTAATTTCTCTTGTGCCCACAGGCAGAACTGTACACAACGTTCAAAGCCGTCGCCCTGCGATTCCTGTTCCATAAAATATGGTACGGTTGCAATCGATGTTGATGTAGCATTCTGAACACCGACGTTTTTGAGATTCCCGGTTCTCGCGCAATTTGTCTGTTACTGATGTGCAGGTTAGCCACGACAGCAGCTAAAATAGTACTTGGGCATCATCATTTGTTGCAGGTCGTGGTTGACGTTTCACATGTGGCTGAACACTTCCTGTTTCCTTAAATAACGTAACTATCCGGCGAACGGCCCGGACACATGGATGATGTCGTCCAGGATACCGAGTAGCATACATAGCACACGACCGTTCGGCATTTTGATCGCAATAGCCATACCTCAACACGATATCGACCTTTTCCGTATTTGGTAAACGGTCCATTTTAACACGGGTAATGTATCACGAAGCAAATACCGTTCGCACTGGCGGAATGTTACGGGATACCACGTACTTATACGTTTGTAACTCTTACAGCGCCATCTATCACAAAGCGAAAAAAGTGGTCCAACTAAAACATTCATATTTCTTTACGTACTACACGGATATGTAATAAAAAAATGGGGGTACCTATTTTTAAAAAACGCAGTTGATATCTGTTTGACCTATGGCAGCGCCATCTAGCGGGCCAACCATAGCGCCATCTGGTTTCCCCCTTCAAGCTAGACGAGTTTCGTTCTTCGTAGTTTTTTAATTTGATGCTTATTTCGTGAGATATTTGGCCCTGTCATTGTCTATGGGCCACCCTGTATAAGACAAGAAGTGCCTGGCGCATTTGTTAGACCGCTTGTTGCTGGATTTAACGCGGCGAGGATGTGTGCGAAAAGGGTACATCAAGGATGTGGGGGGTCATATTGACACTGTACATCATTTATATTTTTTGAGTTATTATTGATACTTTTTAACAAAAGATGGGAATTAAATTTATGAGTTATTTATTAACTAAAGGATTTAATAGAAACAAACACCATTAAGCGTACAAATGCTTTATTATACAAATGCTTTATTACTTCATTTTTACGGAAAGTCTACAAAATCATCATTTTAGCAGTCCTTAACGTTACCTTTTTTTTTTTTAATCTACAAACCATACACTCTCGTCAGTAATTCGGATAATTTGCTAAGTATTTACTACATACATCTTTTTCGAACACAAAATGACCAATCAACTGTTGACATAAACTGTTAATCATCTATTGCCATAGCACATGGTTGGCAGAACGGAACAATGTGTTCTTGACAAATGTGCCTACGACAACCTACACAAACATGAGGTGTCTCAAGACGTCTAGCGTAGAGACACTCTTGACATCTTTTTCGTACACCTCGGACTCCGGCAGTCGATTCTTGTGAAGATTCTCCGCTAAATTCTTTGCTTCGCTTTCGCAAAGTGCTTGGCAGTTGAGGTATTTCTTGTCGGGCGCTCTAGTGTTCGCTCACGAGCATATGGCCTAGTGTTTTTATGACATCACGACGCTTTCGGTTTTTATCGTTATTTGATCGCTCAACAATAGCAGCATTTATGCTGGCCATATTCTGTGTGGCGTAGAAGACAGCCTGAGGCGATTTTTTTGAGTTACGGCTTGCATCATAAGTCGCTGACAGCTCATTTGCAACGTCAACTCCAGCTTTCGTAGAATTATGAAACATGTTTATCTCTCTTTCATTTTATGTCCTGTCGATTCATCAATTTTTAGCATTGTGGTGAAGACTAGACATGAACAAAACAACTTTGTTCTTTTTTTGGTATATGAAATAAAGTGTAATACCCTTTCCGAAACCGAACTTAAATAAGTAGACTTCTCTACCACGAGTTTTGCAAAATTCAGGAGGGATTTGCCTCTTGTTCTTACACACTCTTGCCATAGAAGTTAGCTTGTGTTCTTTCAGCAACCGTGTTAGTTCATATCTCGCAAACCAATTATCAAAAGTCACATTACGGCTTGGTTTTGAAATGGTTTGCACCAGCCGACACATTACTCAGTGAAAACGGTCCAACTGGCTGCTTTCCAGAATATATTTCGAGGTTGAAGATATAGAAATTATCTTCGTCGACCAATTCAAATATTCTCAGGTCATATTTGGCCAGATTTGATGGAATGTATTGTCTAAATTTGCATCTGCCTCTTAATGCAAGCGGCATTTCATCTATGGTTGTATATTCTCCTAGTACATAGGCGTTCTTGTACTTTTCAACGAATATTTCAAATATCTGACGTCTTGGTGCTAAATTGTCCAGTTGTTTTCTTCCTTCACGTGTGGATTTATCTTCAAAATGAAGACAGCTTTGAAGAAAATGAAAACGTTGCCGCATCACTGTCAGCCGAAATATTTCAACGCCTGTTGCGTCTGAAGCCGAAAGGTCAACGGTGTTCTGCTTCCCTGATTGGTAAAATCCAGCAATATACAACAAGCCTATAAAAGCCTTCAGCCCGGTCATGGTCATTTCCTTCATAAAATACTGATTTGTAACTACTTCGCAAGTTGTTTTCCTTTTTGCAATTTGCAAGTTTGTGTATTTCGAGGTAATACTAAGCATATTTCCATTGCAAAATAGACTCCAGCATTCAAGCTCGACTAATTCTGGTAACACAGCATCGTGGGCAGTACTTTGTAGCTCGTTTAGTGGTGTATTATCTCCTTTGTCACTGCCTTCACTTGAGCCTTGCTCAGTATCACTACTGCCATTGCACTCACTTGCACAATCTTCATTTGAACTGCCATCTGTCGTATAGTCGTTTTCACTGTCTGATAATTCTGCCAGCCAATGATGTATACGCTCAGCCTCCATTTTTCCGTTGTCCATGTTGGCTAAAAACACCAAAAATACGAAACATTCACGAAAAAAGATAAATCGAAAAATGGCCCAGAAACAGTACTTCACGGTTGTGGAAGGGTCAAATATACCCTCTTACTTTTTGCACTTGTTCATCTCCTTTCACGCACTGCAGCCGACTGAGTGCGTGCACGCATTAGGGAGGGGAGTTCAATAATTACAGCTACTGAGAACTTGGACAATGTGCAACTGCGCAGCAAAGAATGGCCAACAAGATAGAATGAGCACGGTCAAATTGGCCCTACCACATCCTCGCCGGGTTAAGTGGATTTCAATGTGGTGTTATAGTCGGCACACTAACTATGGGACATATCTCCGACATAGCGATGAAGTAGGGATTTTCCCGTATGACCATTTCACAAGTGTACCGAGAATATTAGGAATCCGGTGAAACATCAAATCTCCGACATCGCTGCTGCCAGGAAAAGATCCTGCAAGAATGGGACCAAACATTTGAAGAGAATTGTTGATCGAGGCAGAAGTGCAACCCTTCCCCTAATTGCTGCAGATTTCAGTGCCGGGCCACCAACAAGTGTCAGCGTGCGAACCATTGAACGAAACATCATCCATATGGGCTTTCGGAGCCGAAGACCCACTCGTGTACCCTTGATGACTGCACGACACAAAGCTTTACGCCTCTCCTGGGCCCATCAGCACCACCATTGGACTGTGGATGACTGGAAACATGTTGCCTGGTCGGGCGAGTCTCGTTTAAACTTGTATCGAGCAGATGGTCGTGTACGGGTAAGGAGATAACCTCACGAGTCCATGGACCATGCATCTCAGCAGGGGGCTGTTCAAGCTGGTAGAGGATCTCTAATGGTGTGGGGTGACTGGGACCCCCAATACATTTAGATACCACTCTGACACGTGACACGTCCGTAAGCATCCTATCTGATCTCCTGCATCCATTCGTGTCCGTTGTGCATTCCGACGGACTTGGGCAATTCCAATAGGACAATGCAACATCCCACACGCCCAGAATTCCTACCCAGACATGAACATTATCGAGCATATCTGGGATGCCTTGCAACGTGCTGTTCAGAAGAGATCTCCACCCCATCGTACTCTCATGAATTTATGGACAGTCCTGCAGGATTCATGGTGACAGTTCCCTCCAGTAGTACTTAAGGCATTAGTCGAGCTCATGTTACGTCATGTTGCGGCACTTCTGTGTGCTCGCGGCGGCCCTACACGGTATCAGACAGGTGCGCCAGTTTGTTTGGCTCTTCAGTGTATACTGCAGCTTTATAATTAATTGTTTAAAGTTGTGAGGGAAAAAATAAAATGAAAAGAAAAAGGAAAATGTTAGTAGCAGTGGGGACCAAACCTGAGCCGACGATTTGCTCGACCACTAGGCTCTTGTTTTTGTTGTGGTCTTCAGTCCTGAGACTGGTTTGATGCAGCTCTCCATGCTACTCTATCCTGTGCAAGCTTCATCATCTCACAGTACCTACTGCAACCTACATCCTTCTGAATCTGCTTAGTGTATTCATTTCTTGGTCTCCCTCTACGATTTTTACCCTCCACAGTGCCCTCCAATACTAAATTGGTGATCACTTGATGCCTCAGAACATGTCCTACCAACCGATCCCTTCTTCTGGTCAAGTTGTGCCACAAACTTCTCTTCTCCCCCACCCTATTCAATACTTCCTCATTAGTTATGTGATCTGCCCATCTAATCTTCTGCATTCTTCTGTAGGACCACATTTCGAAAGCTTCTATCTCTTCTTGTCCAAACTATTTATCGTCCACGTTTCACTTCCATACATGGCTACACTCCATACAAATACTTTCAGAAAAGACTTCCTGACACTTAAATCAATACTCGTTGTTAACAAATTTCTCTTCTTCAGAAACGCTTTCCTTGCCATTGCCAGTCTACATTTTATATCCTCTCTACTTGGACCATCATCAGTTATTTTCCTTCCCAAATAGCAAAACTCCTTTTACTTTAAGTGTCTCAGTTCCTAATCTAATTCCCTCAGTATCAAATTCACTGCATTCCATTATCCTCGTTTTGCTTTTGTTGATGTTCATTTTATATCCTCTTTTCAAGACACTGTCCATTCCATTCAACTGCTCTTCCAAGTCCTTTGCTGTCTCTGACAGAATTACGATGTCATCGGCGAACCTCAAAGTTTTTATTTCTTCTCCATGGATTTTAATACCTACTCCGAACTTTTCTTTTGTTTCCTTTACTGCTTGCTCAATATACAGATTGAATAACATCGGGGAGATGCTACAACCCTGTCTCACTCCCTTCCCAACCACTGCTTCCCCTTCATGCCTCTCGACTCTTATAACTGCCATCTGGTTTCTGTACAAATTGTAAATAGCCTTACGATCCCTGTATTTTACCCCTGCCACCTTTAGAATTTGAAAGAGAGCATTCCAGTCAACATTGTCAAAAGCTTTCTCTAAGTCTACAAACGCTAGAAAAGTAGGTTTGCCTTTCCTTAATCTTTCTTCTAAGATAAGGCGTAAGGTCAGTATTGCCTCACTTATATGTGAACTACTGATTCAGCTCCTTCATACACTAAGCATAAATCTTTAGAGAGCATGTTGCCTTTTACTACATCCCACTCAGGCGAAATATTCTAGGAACCTTGAAAGGGACATCTACCAGGTTATACTCATATAACTGCAGTCAAATCGGTGATCCTTGTCCCACGCCCTCCTGATCTTGGACTTAAATTTGGTGTAGGACTAGCTGACTCTTTGACTCTCACTTTCTCCCCCAAATCTCTACTGGAGGAAAGGGCCTCTCTAGCAGGTCATCTACAGAAAACACTTTCATACTAAATTTCTTCTTATAATGTAGATACAGAGGTACAAATTGACACACATGCTTGGAATGACATGGGGTTTTATTAGAACAAAAAAAAAAATACAAAAGTTCAAAAAATGTCCGACAGATGGCGCTTCACCCGATCTCCGCCGCACACCGTCAGGTGGCTTGTGGACTATGGATGTAGATTAAAATAGCAATAATTAGCATAACAAAGTAAGACAAAGCAAGATGATGTTCTTTACAGGAAATGCTCAATATGTCCACCATCATTCCTCAACAATAGCTGTAGTCGAGGAATAATGTTGTGAACAGCACTGTAAAGCATGTTCGGAGTTATGGTGAGGCATTGGCGTCGGATGTTGTCTTCCAGCATCCCTAGAGATGTCGGTCGATCATGATACACTTGCGACTTCAGGTAACCCCAAAGCCAATAATCGCACGAACTGAATTCCGGGGACCTGGGAGGCCAAGCATGACGAAAGTGGCGGTTGAGCACACGATCATCACCAAACGACGCACGCAAGGGATATTTTACGCGTCTAGCAGTATGTGGTGGAGTGCCATCCTGCATAAACATCGTACGTTCCAGCAGGTGTTTATCAGCAAGGCTTGGGATGATGCGATTCTGTAACATATCGGCGTACCTCCCACCCGTCAAGGCTGTTGTTGTTGTTGTGGTCTTCAGTCCTGAGACTGGTTTGGTGCAGCTCTTAATGCTACTCTATCCTGTGCAAGCTTCTTCATCTCCCAGTACCTACTACAACCTACATCCTTCTGAATCTGCTTTGTGTATTCCTCTCTTGGTCTCCCTCTGCGATTTTTACCCTCCACGCTGCCCTCCAATGCTAAATTGGTGATCCCTTGATGCCTCAGAATATGTCCTACCAATCGATCTCTTCTTCTAGTCAAGTTGTGCCACAAACTCCTCTTCTCCCCAATCCTATTCAGTACTTCCTCATTAGTTATGTGATCTACTCGTCTAATCTTAAGCATTCTTCTATAGCACCATATTTCGAAAGCTTCTATTCTCTTCTTGTCCAAACAATTTATCGTCCATGTTTCATTTCCATAGATGACTGCACTCCATACAAATACTATCAGAAACGACTTCCTGACACTTAAATCTATACTAGATGTTAACAAATTTCTCTTCTTCAGAAAAGCTTTCCTTGCCATTGCCAGTCTACATTTTATATCCTCTCTACTTCGACCATCATCAGTTATTTTGCTCCGCAAATAGCAAAACTCCTTTACTACTTTAAGTGTCTCATTTCCTAATCTAATACCTTCAGCATCTCCTGACTTAATTCGACTACATTCCATTATACTCGTTTTGTTTTTGTTGATGTTCATTTTATATCCTCCTTTCAAGATGCTGTCCATTCCGATCAACTGCTGTTCCAAGTCCTTTGCTGTCTCTGACAGAATTACAATGTCATCGCTTGCCACGGTGGTCTCGCGGTTCTAGGCGCGCAGTCCGGAACCGTGCTACTGCTACGGTCGCTGGTTCGAATCCTGCCTCGGGCATGGATGTGTGTGATGTTCTTAGGTTAGTTAGGTTTAAGTAGTTCTAAGTTCTAGGGGACTGATGACCACAGCAGTTGAGTCCCATAGTGCTCAGAGCCATTTGAACCAATGTCATCGGCGAATCTCAAGGTAGCAAAATCAGAATCGCGCATTTCCTCGAAGAAAAAAGGCCCGATGAGGCAGATGTGGTAAATCGAACCCATACCGTGACATTCTCGTCGTGCAATGGAGTTTCCACGACAGTTCTAGGATTTTCGGTAGCCCAAATTCTGCAGTTGTGGGCGTTGACAGACTCTCGGAGCGTGAAATGGGCTTCGTCGGTCCACAACACGTTACTCAACCAATCGTCATCTTCCGCCATCTTTTGAAACGCCCACACCGCAAATGCGCTCCGCTTCACCAAATCGCCAGGTAACAGTTCATGATGCCGATGGATTTTGTACGGATAGCATCGGAAGGTACGCTTAAGTGTCAACCAAACAGTATGGAATGCCGGTGCGACATGCGACTGCACGAGCGCTGACTTCCCCGTGCATAGATGAACCCGCTACAGTCTCCATTTCTTCCTGAACTGTCTCAGCAGCATTACGCCTTGTGCTCGGTCGGCCACTACGGGGTCTATCGTCTAAACAACCCGTGGCTTCGAACTTCTTGCCACAACTGCATTTGTTAACGGAGCTTTACCCGTTCGAATCCCCTTCCTATGGATACTGGATCGTAACGCTGGGCTAACACATTCCCCATTCTGATAATACAGCTTCACTAAAAGCGCCTTTTCAGGTAACGTCAACATGCTGCGACTGCTGTTGCATCTGATTCTCTCTCTCATTACAGCTCCTTTTATACACGATTGTCATACGCAGTCACTGACGTTTTGCTGTCCAGCGCCATCTGTCGGACATTTTGTGAACTTTTTTTGGTTCTAATAAAAACCCATGTCATTCCAAGCACGTGTGTCAATTTTTACCTCACTATCTACATTATTCCGTGGTTTATTAAGTTTTCAAATTTATATGGACTTTTTGATCACCCGGTATATACGGCCTTTTGACTTACAAGGGTAGTAATTATAACTATATTAAATATATTAATTTTACACGCGTTAATTGAAGTGATTAAATATATTTAAATTATATAGCAAAAAGTTTAACACTACGAGAAGTAGAACAAAATGAAGAAATATGCTGTTAGCGGAGGGAATCAATTGTGAGTCAGTGTGCTTGCCTCCTAGGCCACAACACCGCTGCATCAACTGCTCCTCAAGAATTTTTCTCACTCTTCACATGCACTACACGCTTCACGCACTTTTACTACCATTTTTGCAGTTTGCTGTAGCATATTAGCACCTGATAACAAGGCACCAATGCTGTTCACACGGTTTTTGACAGAGTATTTTACACATCGTGAATGAAAATCTACACAACACTTGTAAAATATTTATTATTTTACGAACTGGTTTTCAGTTCTTACGCCATTGTTAGATACAAAGACAGTGAAATATTTGTGGGAGTCAAAGATTTAACACTTGAGCATCTGCACACTAACTCAGCTGGTTCCCAAAGATGACAATTATTGGAGTTTGATCTAGGACTAAAGCGAGAGGAATTGTTGTTGTTCTTGTCCTGTTGAGTCCGCAGACTGATTTGATGCAGCTTTCTAAGCTATTCTATCCTGCTCGAGCCTCTTCATAGTCAAATAACTGCTGCAGTCTACATCATTCCGAGTCTGATTACTGTATTCATCTCTTGTTCTCCCTCTACGATTATGACCACACACACTTCCCTTTGCTACTAAACCGGTTAACCATTTGATGTATTACAATGTCTCCTATCAACCAAGCCCTTTGTTTGGTCATGTTGTACCACAAATTACTTGTCTTCCCATTTCTGTTCAGTACCTCCTCATTAGTTACGTGATCTACCCATCTAAAAAACTGACAAAACTCTACCATCTGGTGAGCAAGATGTATGAGACAGGCGAAATTCCCTCAGACTTCAAGAAGAATATAATAATTCCAATCCCAAAGAAAGCAGGTGCTGACAGATGTGAAAATTACCCAACTATCAGTTTAATAAGTCACAGCTGCAAAATACTAACGCGAATTCTTTACAGACGAATGGAAAAACTGGTAGAAGTCGACCTCGGGGAAGATCAGTTTGGATTCCGTAGAAATGTTGGAACACGTGAGGCAATACTGACCCTGCGACTTATCTTAGAAGCTAGATTAAGGAAGGGCAAACCTACGTTTCTAGCATTTGTAGACTTAGAGAAAGCTTTTGACAATGTTGACTGGAATACTCTCTTTCAAATTCTGAAGGTGGCAGGGGTGAATTACAGGGAGAGAAAGGCTATTTACAATTTTTACAGAAACCAGATGGCAGTTATAAGAGTCGACGGACCTGAAAGGGAAGCAGTGGTTGGGAAGGGAGTGAGACAGGGTTGTAGCCTCTCCCCGATGTTATTCAATCTGTATATTGAGCAAGCAGTAAAGGAAACAAAAGAAAATTTCGGAGTAGGTATTAAAATTCATGGAGAAGAAATAATTGTAATTCTGTCAGAGAGAGCAAAGGACTTGGAAGAGCAGTTGAATGGAATAGACAGTGTCTTGAAAGGATGGTATAAGATGAACATCAACCAAAACAAACGAGTATAATGGAATGCAGTCGAATTAAGTCGGGTGATGCTGAGGGAATTAGATTAGGAAATGAGACACTTAAAGTAGTAAAGGAGTTTTGCTATTTGGGGAGCAAAATAACTGATGATGGTCGAAGTAGAGAGGATATAAAATGTAGACTGGCAATGGCAAAGAAAGCGTTTCTGAAGAAGAGAAATTTGTTGACATCTAGTATAGATTTAAGTGTCAGGAAGTCGTTCCTGAAAGTATTGTATGGAGTGTAGCCATGTATGGAAGCGAAACATGGACGATAACTAGTTTGGACAAGAAGAGAATAGAAGCTTTCGAAATTTGGTGCTACAGAAGAATGCTGAAGATTAGATGGGTAGGTCACATAACTAATGAGGAGGTATTGAATAGAATTGGGGAGAAGAGGAGTTTGTGGCACAACTTGACCAGAAGAAGGGATCGGTTGGTAGGACATGTTCTGAGGCATCAAGGGATCACCAATTTAGTACTGGAGGGCAGCGTGGAGGGTAAAAATCGTAGAGGGAGACCAAGAGATGAATACACTAAGCAGATTCAGAAGGATGTAGGTTGCAGTAGGTACTGGGAGATGAAGAAGCTTGCTCAGGATAGAGTAGCGTGGAGAGCTGAACTCAAGCGCCTGGAACTGCTCGGTCACACTGGAAGGCAGTTAATCATGTAGCCCAGCTAAAGTGCCCTCTACTGCACTCAGTTTCTTTGCATAAATACCAGACGCATTATAAGCATCACCAGCACTTACTATGTATCCACTTGTTTACTTTGACGTTGATACCACATCAGAATATTTTATGGTATGTATGGCTGGTATACATGGCTGTTAATCACGTAAACATTTTTTTACCTTTATTATGTAGCACAAGGACTTTTATAGATTTAGCGTAAGCAAACTGAACTTAGTTGGTTACACACTGTTTTTGTTTGAAACAGATCTGAAGACGGCAGTAGCTGAAACCAGTTATAGTGGAGTGTAAAGGTTTGTGTGATCAAGACGAACCTGTGAAATAAAGTGCCATATGTATATAAATACACGTCTCTTCTAACCGCCTCGAAATTGAGGCTCTCTCGGAGCCTTATCATTATTTGCACGATTTGTTGTACTAAAATGACGGAAAACGTCATATTATTATTATTTTCGATTATTCCCATTTAAGAGAGCGTTTGAACATGAATTCCTTTATGATGATTGTTTATGTTTTTTTTTTTTTTTTTTTTTTTTGAGCCCAAATTGTCTTCATGTGCTGTCCATTTGGATCCTGGTCTGTGTTGTGCTGTCAAATGTATGTTTTTTGATAATGTTCCTGATTTCAGTTCTATTTTCTGCATCGTTTACTGTTATGTGTGCTGGTCTGAGGTCCTCTTCAACTTCTTTTATCCATTTTGTTTTTCCCCTGCCTGAGTTGATGAGTTTAAGAATTCGCTTTGAAATTCTGTTTTCATTCATGCTGTGGATATGTCCGTAGAACTGCATTTTTCTTTTCCTTATTGTATCCGTAATCTTGTCTGTGTATTTATATAATTCTGATGTTGGTCTCTTCTTCCAGATTCCTTGCTCTTGTATCGGGGCAAAAAGTTTCCTGAGAATTTTCCTTTCTTGTTTCTCTATTTCTTTGATTTTAGTTTGCCCACCTATTTGTGTTGTTTCAGATGCATACAGTACCTCCGGAAGTACGACAGTGTTGCAGTGCCTCAATGTTGCGTTTATGTATATGGACTTTTTGTTATCATAGTTCCACGTGAGTTTATATGGTTTCTGTAGTTTTTTTATTCTTTCCTCATTGGCCTTTAGTTTGATCCCTGATGGCTGGATGATTTCTCCCAGGTACTTAAAATGTGGTACTTGTACGATTTTCCTATGGTTTCTCACAATTGGCAATTTGTCTTGTGACACTCTTTCTATGTACTGCGTTTTCTCATATGAGATTTGCAGGCCAGTTCTTTGTCCAATTTCGTGTAACTTCTCTATGGCGTCAGTGGCTTCTTTTCTATTATTTGTGAGGATTTCAAGGTCATCTGCAAAAGCTAAACACTTCACATTGAATCTATCATCTTTTCTAATGAATTTGGATTCCTTAGACTTCTTTTTCCCATGTCCTGACGATTTTTCAAGAATGATATTAAAGAGTAATGGTGAAAGTCCGTCACCCTGTCACACTCCAGTTTGGATTACAAATGGTTCCGAGATGTCCCCCATAAATTTAACCTTGGAGACTGTGTCAGTTAATGTTTCCCGAATGACTGCTCTTGTCTTTCTGTCAATGCTGAATTCTTCCAGCGTCTTGCAGAGCGCTACTCTGTCTATTGATTCGTAGGCCTTTTTAAAATCTACAAAAGTAACCAATGTGTTTCGGGTGTTTCTCATCTGGAGAATCATTTTCAGATTCCAGATCTGCTCTATGCATGATCGTCCCTTGCGAAAACAAGCCTGGTATTCTCCTATTTGTGGGTCAGCTTGTTCTTCTAATCTATTCATGAAAACTTTTGATAGGATTTTATATGCGACTGGTACGAGTGAGATACCCCTGTAATTATTTGGTTCAGTTTTGTCCCCTTTTTTGTGGAGTGGATGGATGAGTGCGCATTTTCATTCAGAAGGGATCTGTTCTGTTTCCCAAATGTTTAATGTGATTTTGTGAATTTTTCCTGTTAATCTTTCATCATTTAGTTTCCATAGTTCTGCAATAATTCCATCTTCTCCTGGGGCTCTATTGTTTTTCAGTGTCTTGATAATTTCTACTATTTTGTTGATGGTTGGCGGTTTAGCGTCAGGATTTGGTGTAAACGTCTCGTAGTGAATATCCTCTGTAGGTCTTTCGCAGTTGAGAAGTATGTGGAAATAGTCTGCGAGGATTTGGCAGTTATTCTTCGTGTTAGTTTCTAGTGAACCATCCGGTTTCTTGTAGCAAAGATTGGGTGGCTAGTATCCTGCAATATGTTCTTTAAATGTCTTATAAAAACTCCTGGTGTTGTTCTTCTTAAAGTCTTGTTCTATCTCATCTAGTCGCCGTTTGTCATAATTTCTTTTTTCCCTCCGATTAGTTTTC
The DNA here is from genome assembly GCF_023897955.1 of Schistocerca gregaria. Classification (NCBI taxonomy): domain Eukaryota; kingdom Metazoa; phylum Arthropoda; class Insecta; order Orthoptera; family Acrididae; genus Schistocerca; species Schistocerca gregaria. The sequence goes on along the minus strand of NC_064929.1, from coordinate 208,299,375 downwards.
GATGTTTGTTTTCGGATTAGTAGAAACTGTAGCCATTTTTCTGATGTTTTGTGACTATTGAAGTTTTTCCAGGCATTGGACCTTTCTTCTATTGCTTGGTCACATATTATATTCCACCACCTGTGTTTTCTCCTTCTCGGGGGTTGACCCAGTTTCATCGTGGATTTGAGGACGTCCACAAGTTCTGTCCAGCTTGTGGTGTTTGTCTGACTAATTTCTTGTAAGATGTTTTCCTTGTTGAGTTTTATGTATTCGGGGTCTGGTCTCAGCACTTTGTTTAGTTTTGGCTTTCTTCTATTGGGTTGTAATCTAGTCTTTATCTGTAGAAGATGGTGGTCTGAGTCAAAAAATCCTCTTCTCGTTTTCACATTCAAAAATTCTGCTGTGTTACTCTTGGAGATGGCCACATGGTCTATCTGGAATTCACCAACATTGTGTTGGGCGACTTCCAAGTATACAGTTTCTTGTTGGGTTTTTTGAATTGTGTTGACATAATTACGAGGTCGAAATTTTCGCAAAAGCTTATCGATCTTTCCCCATTCTTGTTAGTTCTCTTGTGAGCTGTATGGATTCCGGTGATTTTCCTGTATTTTTTTCTCTGTACCTAATTGTACGTTAAAGTCGCCTAACAAGATTATTACACGGTGTTTGGCAATTTTGTTTGTCGTCTCTTCAAGGTCATTCCAGAAGTCATACACTTTCTGGCGGTTCTTCTCGTTATTGTTGTTTGTGGGTGCGTGTGCGTTGATCAAGGTATATGCTTTGTTGGCCTTCATATTGATATTCAAAGAATTATTGTAAAACGCGTGTTATTAAAGTATGTGCTTTCAGGGCTAGGAAATATTGAGTATCCATCAAAAACGCGTCTTTCATGGCACAATTTGTAATAATGAAATATCGGTTAATAGCATTTTTACGATTAAAACTTCCAGGCGTGTGTATGACAGAAAGTATGGTCGTAAATCAATCATGATCGTTGTAGCGTAATGAGTAGAGACCAAGAATTGCGTGCAGACGCGTGGGTAGCTGGTTCGAGTATTACTAGGTACGACCAACCTTCGCCTCTTCTAGTATGTTCTGATACGTTTTAAGCAGTTTAATAGAAGAATATTCTATAATATTCGATGTTATGCAAATGTTGCTACAAAAGAATGCTGGAGATTAGATGGGTAGATCACGTAACTAATGAGGAGGTATTGAGTAGAATTGGGGAGAAGAGGAGTTTGTGACACAATTTGACAAGAAGAAGGAACCGGTTGGTAGGGCATGTTCTGAGGCATCAAGGGATCACAAATTTAGCATTGGAGGGCAGCGTTGAGGGTAAAAATCGTAGAGGGAGTCCAAGAGATGAATACACTAAGCAGATTCAGAAGGATGTAGGTTGCAGTAAGTACTGGGAGATGAAGAAGCTTGCGCAGGATATAGTAGCATGGAGAGCTGCATCAAGCCAGTCTCAGGACTGAATAGCACAACAACAACAACATGCAAATGTAAGTGCATATTTCTGAGCAGTGAGTTTGTTTGGCTGGCTTCATCTACAAGACAGCTTGCACTACTTTCAGTAAGGTATTTTGCACTTCCTTGTTTAAAGTTTTGTATTTCACCTGTTGAGAAGGTTCTGCTACCGAGCAGGAACAGTGGTCAAGTAAGAATGACCTTGCAGTTTTACTAAAAAGTGAGAATGACGAAATAATAATTATTATCTGGTGTATTTGTAATTTGCATTACGTATTTGTAATTTTATGTAATTTGTATCGCACTATTTGCAATGGGACTTTTATAAGCCTATGTCCTTACTGACTAGGGTACTTTTCTTCCCTCATTATACCCTGTCCAACAGTATTGCAGTTTTTATTTATGTATACTATTTACAGAACAACGTGACCAGCACGTGCACAACGGAGGTAATGTGCATTTTGGTAGAGCTGATGGAGGAATTTTACTGGGCCGGCCGCGGTGGTCTCGCGGTTCTAGGTTCTACGGTCGCAGGTTCGAATCCTGCCTCGGGCATGGATGTGTGTGATGTCCTTAGATCCTTAGATTAGTTAGGTTTAAGTAGTTCTAAGTATATGCGATCGCATATACCACGTTGTGACACACGTGCCGTATGCACATTGATTGATTGATTTGATTGATTTATTGATCCATCTTTAAGCATTTTTCATGCAATTGATGTCGTCATTTTACATACATTATATAATTACAAAGTATGTCATACATTTTTCACATTTGAATGAGTAAATATGTTTTATACTGCACATGTTTAGTAGTCATTAAACATAAATGTGTTGTGCAGAATGACAAAAGGAGATACTGTATGTGTAACACAATACACATGCTAAGAAAAAACATTTTAACAAATATAAATGAGACAGGCTTAATACATGTTAACCATTGGGGAAAATGCATTATGTAAATAAATAAAGCACAACAGTATGGTACAATAACACTTTCGGAAGAACTTATATAATAGGGTGGTCATGTCATACGGCAGTTAACTATTGAGTAAAAATACATTATGTAAATAAAGCACAACCGCATGATACAATAACATTTTCAGAAGTGCTCATGTCATGTGGTGGTCATGTCATACAGCAGTTTTAATAGATTAGATCATTTTTATTACATACTTTAAATTCTTCTATTGTATAGAATGCTTTTTGTTCAAGTCACCTTTTTGTAATATTTTTGAAGACATTCAGTGATACACTGTGTGCTGTAGGTGGTAGCATGTTAAATAATTGTATCCCTGTGTACGTGTAACTGTTATGGGTTTTTTAAAGCCTAGTAACTGGGATGTCCATCATCTGCCTTTGGCGTGTGTCATGGCTATGTACAGACCCGCGCACTTTTTAGCTTTCTTGGTTTTCCTTTATGTGCACTAAGCAACTGAGAATAAACAGTGATGTAAGTGTCAGTAGTTTTAATTCTTTGAAATAGTCTCTACATGATACATGGTTCTCACTCCAGCAGTACACCTAATGGCCTTTTTCTGACAAAGAAAAATTCTTTTTGCCCCAGAGGCGTTGCCCCATAACAGTACTGCATACGTGAGGTGGCTATGAAAAAAGGCATAATAGGCATTTAGCAGTAGCTCGTCCGTCACACAAGTTCTGAGCTTAGTTAGCAGATAGGTGACTCGAGATAACTTTTTGAATACATAATTGGCGTGAGTTTCCCAGGTTAATTTTGGGTCCAGATGAATGCCAAAAAGCTTAACTGAGGAACTACAGTTGCCATTGTTACATAGGCTGAATAGAATGTTTACAGTTTTAGAGTGGTTAATTTGTAATACACTGGATATTCTGAGTTGTTCTGCACTTTTGTGCTTGAGTATGTCCAAGGCCCTATCTACTGTAAGAAAGGTGGTGTCGTTTGCATATAGTATGAACTTACAAGGCATCATGTTGGAGAAATCATGTACATAAATTATGAAAAGCAAGGGTCCAAGCATGGACTCTTGTGGCACACCTCGTGTCATATCCAGTGTGTTCGATTTGTTTCTGTTAAAATGTACTATTTATTTTCTCTCACGCAGATAAGACGTAATCAGAGACAGTACTTTGTCTACAAAACCATACGAGCAGAGCTTATTTAATAGAATGTTGTTGACAGAATCGAAAGCTTTACTTAGATCTACAAGTGTGGCATTTACAGAAAGTTTGGATTCAAATGCAGACAAAGTGAAAGAAATAATATTTTCCACTGCCTTCACAGTTGATAACATAGGTCTGAATCCAAATTGAGAATCTCTAAGGAGGTTGTTGGCAGACAGATGCTTACGGATTTGGAGTTGCATGCAATGCTTTCGATAGAATGAGTATAAGAGAAATTGGTCGATAATTACTTGGACAAGTCGCATCGTTCCAGCAACACAGTGTTCCTGGCATGCTCAAAATTGATGTTCGAAAGCACGCTCCGTGTGTCGACAGCTTTAAACGTTGACGTGCACGCAGGTGCGATATCCAGTGTCACGACGAGCCGGTCAGCTTGGTTTTGCGCTCTCCAGCTTTATTTGTCTCACAGACCATGCATATTGTTCACGAGGATGGACGCGTGTAAAAGTGCTACGTTAGCCCTATCAGAACGCTCATCTCCCCCCCCCCCTTTTGTCAATATGTTAGTCACATTGTTCTTTCTGTGATGTGTAATAACAAAATCTTCAGTATCCCCAAACAAGTACGAGGGTCAATCCAAAAGAAATGCACACTATTTTTTAAAAAAAAATCCATCTTTTATTCTATATGTTTGAAAGTTTTACAGTGTGTAGATACATCCTTTAGGAACAATATTTTCATTTCTCCACATAATTTCCATCCCTCTCAACTGCCTCACGCCATCCTGGAACCAGCGCCTGTATACCCGCACCAACCTGTTGGAGCCAGTGTTTGGCAGCGTGCTCAAGGGAGTCATCATCTTCAAACCTTGTTCCTCGAAGAGAGTCTTTCAGTTTCCCAAAGAGATGATAGTCACATGGGGCCAGGTCAGGACTGTAAGGCGGGTGTTTCAGTGTTGTCCAACCGAGTGTTGTGATCGCTTCCATGGTTTTTTGACTGACATGTGGCCGTGCATTGTCGTGCAACAGCAAAACATCCTGCTTTTCCCGATGTGGTCGAACACGACTCAGTCGAGCTTCAAGTTTCTTCACTGTCGCCACATATGCATCAGAATCTATGGTGTTTCCACTTGACATGATGTCCACAAGCAAGAGTCCTTCGGAATCGAAAAACACAATAGCCATAACTTTTCCAGCAGAAGGTGTGGTTTTGAATTTTTGTCTTGGGTGAATTTGCATGATGGCACTCCAATGATTGCCTCTTCGTGTCTGGTGAAAAATGATGGAGACATGTTTCATCACCTGTCACAATTCTTCCAAGAAATTCTTCTCCGCCATTCCCGTACTGTTCCAAAAGTTCGCTGCATACCGTTTTTCCTGTTTCTTTGTGAGCCACTGTCAACATTCTGGGAACCCAACTGGCACAAAACTTTTTTAACGCCAACACTTTCAGTATTCTGCAAACACTGCCTTCCCAACGCAGCGTGACAATTCGTTCACAGTGATGTGTCTCTCAGCAGCCACCAGTTCGTTAACTCCCTGCACGTTGTCTGGAGTGTGTGCAGTACGAGGCCTGCCGCTGCGAGGACAATCCTCAATATTGCCGTGCCCGCTTTCATCACGTAACCTGCTTGCCCACCGACTAACTGTACTGCGATCGACAGCAGCATCTCCATACACCTTTTTCAACCTCTTGTGGATGTTCCCCACTGTCTCGTTTTCACAGCACAGGAATTCTATGACAGCACGTTGCTTCTGACGAGCGTCAGGTGTAGCAGCCATCTTGAAGGCATGCTCTGACGGCGCCACTCACGGGAACAGTTTGAAAATAAGCGGGAAGGATGTATCTACATATTGTAAAACTTTCACACGTGCAGAATGAAAACGGTATTTCTTTTGGAGTGACCCTCGTAATAAGGCAAAAAGGGAATATTTATGTCCAGTCAGTGAGGACATCAGCTTATAACAGTTCGCCACACGGAATAAAGTCACTCCTGATAGAGAACGTGCCTATATTTCGGTAACATCAAATATTGCAGAAATTATTTCTACTATTTTCTTAAGAAAGTCCCACAACCTTCCAGAAAAGCGAAGGTGGTGAAACAAATTACTTCACGCAGGAGAAGAACCATCTAACGACTTATCGTCCGCTCTGTAACGCGATGCCTCTCCCCAATTTGCTATGCTTTTCCTTCGTATTAAGCGCCATCCAATTTATAATATTACCATGTCTTATAGGCTTTATCACCGAATTATTATTAATTTACATTTAATTATAACAAATCCTAACAAGAATTACAGGTTTGTCATGAATCATCAATGTGCTGTTGCCTTAAAACGGTTTACTCTACCAGTGCGCGAAGTATAACGCTATAATAACTAAAGACAAAAAATTTTCAAACACCAATACGACTTTCCAGTCGTTTCATTGCAACAAATGAACGGCTTATTTCAATAGTGGTACAAGTCCAGTACCTCGACTTTTTTGTCCATAATACTCCTGAAATTAATGAGCCAAACAAACTGAAAGAAAGGATCAGCTCTAGCAAGAAGCCATATGCTTCAATATTTCTGGTACCTCAACTGCAGATTTTTCAGCGCTCATTTAACTATATGACTCTGTATCTCAATATGAACAAAAATGACCTTCTACCACTATTGAAATAAGCCCTTCAAATAATACCAATAACGAAATCTTCTCGAGAAATTCAACGTGCTGGTGTTTAGGAAACATATACGAGGCCTGTTCAAAAAATTCCGGAACATTGGTCTTCATCTACATCTACATCTACATTTATACTCCGCAAGCCACCCAATGGAGTGTGGCGCAGGGCACTTTAGGTGCCATTGTCATTACCTCTCTTTTCCGTTCCAGTCGCGTATGGTTCGCGGGAAGAAGGACTGCCGGAAAGCCTCCGTGCGCGCTCGAATTCGTGATCTACTCGGGAGGTATAAGTAGGGGGAAGCAATATATTCGATACCTCATCCAGAAAAGCACCCTCTCGAAACCTGGACAGCAAGCTACACCGCGATGCAGAGCGCGTCTCTTGCAGAGTCTGCCATTCGAGTTTGCTAAACATCTCCGTAACGCTATCACGCTTACCAAATAATCCTGTGACGAAACGCGCCGCTCTTCTTTGGATCTTCTCTATCTCCTCTGTCAACCAGTTTTTTTTGTAAGCCACCTCCTTTGTTGATCGACTACATTTTCTAAGGACTCTCCCAATGAATCTCAACCTGTCATCCGCCTTACCAACAATTAATTTTATATGATCATTTCACTTCAAATCGTTCCGAACGCACACTCCCAGATATTTTACAGAAGTAACTGCTACCAGTGTTTGTTCCGCTATCATACAATCATACGATAAAGGATCCTTCTTCCTATGTATTCGCAATACATTACATTTGTCTATGTTAAGGGTCAGTTGCCACTCCCTGCATCAGGTGCCTATCCGCTGCAGATCTTCCTGCATTTCGCTGCAATTTTCTAATGCTGCAACTTCTCTGTATACTACAGCATCATCCGCGAAAAGCCGCACGGAACTTCCGACACCATCTACTAGGTCATTTATATACATTGTGAAAAGCAATGGTCCCGTAACACTCCCCTGTGCCACGCCAGAGGTTACTTTAACGTCTGTAGACGTCTCTCCATTGAGAACAACATACTGTGTTCTGTTTGCTAAAAACTCTTCAATCCAGCCCCACAGCTGGTCTGATTTTCCGTAGGCTCTTACTTTGTTTATCAGGCGACAGTGCTCAACTGTATCGAACGCCTTCCGGAAGTCAAGGAAAATAGCATCTACCTGGGAGCCTGTATCTAATATTTTCTGGGTCTCGTGAACAAATAAAGCGAGTTGGGTCTCACACGATCGTTGTTTCCGGAATCCATGTTGATTCCTACAGAGTAGAATCTGAGTTTCCAGGAATGACATGACATGCGAGCAAAAAACGAGTTGTAAAATTCTACAACAGATCGACGTCAGAGATATAGATCTATAGTTTTGCGCATCTGCTCGACGACCCTTCTTGAAAACTGGGGGACTGCCAGTGCTCTTTTCCGATCACTTGGAACCTTCCGTTCCTCTAGAGCAGGGCTTCCCAACGTGTGGTTCGCCTACCCCTCAGGGGTCCGCTTTCTAGGAGGTCCGCGGCCACCTTTCACCAAATCGTGTAAAACTGTGAGTAAAATTATTGAACAAAAATGTGAAAATCAAATTCATCACTATTTTTTGTCGTGTGAAATACGTGTACTCTTACTGCAGGTCGTATCTCCATGCAGCCTTTGCGGTTCCTAAGTGAGAACGCATACACAGTTTAGTGCCGGAGACTGCGGCTTCTCTGATCAAGTGTTTCGCAACAATACGGGCGTCGTTTGTGCGCCGGCTCACGGCGCTAGACGCGCTGAAACCTTTTACGCATGTGCGGGAGCGAGCTTTGTCGACCAATCACAGCGCTCGCTGGTACGTATACGGCCCCAGGCATCATTAAACGTTAAACTTGCTTTGTCAGTGCACTGCCTATTTCCTAAGTCGATTTTTGACCAGTTTATTACTTGTTACTTTATTACTTCTAATTATTAATACTTATTCATGGATCGGTGGCTGAAGTCAGAATCACTGAAGAAGGGTGCAGTTTCCCCATCGCCTTCACAACAAGGGAAGTTTCCAGTTGAAATGAATGAGGTGGGAGGATGACCAAAGGAATACTTTACACACATCTGAAAATTTTTCTTCGGATTTCACGAAAAACCACACACACACACACACACACACACACACACACACACACACACACACACACACGACTGTTACGAAATATGCACGCTCCTTACATAACAGTGGCCAAACAGTGGAAGTGAACAGTCCATAAGCGGCGGCTTGTCAACAACGAACAGTTATGACGTGACGTTGATTGCTCTTGGAGGAAGACAGCTCCATCGTGTGAAATTTCAATTACCAAGTAATTTTAATCAGGTTATAGTGTGTTGAACAAATCGAGTAAATCCACTAAAAATGGTTCAAATGGCTCTGAGCACTATGGGACTCAACTGCTGTGGTCATCAGTCCCCTAGAACTTAGAACTACTTAAACCTAACTAACCTAAGGACATCACACACATCCATGCCCGAGGCAGGCTTCGAACCTGCGACCGTAGCATCTACATCTACATGACTACTCTGCAATTCACATTTAAGTGCTTGGCAGAGGGTTCATCGAACCACAATCATACTATCTCTCTACTATTCCACTCCCGAACAGCGAGCGGGAAAAACGAACACCTAAACCTTTCTGTTCGAGCTCTGATTTCTCTTATTTTATTTTGATGATCATTCCTACCTATGTAGGTTGGGCTCAACAAAATATTTTCGCATTCGGAAGAGAAAGTTGGTGACTGAAATTTCGTAAAAAGCTCTCGCCGTGACGACGAAAAACGTCTATGCTGTAATGACTTCCATCCCAACTCGTGTATCATATCTGCCACACTCTCTCCCCTATAACGCGATAATACAAAACGAGCTGCCCTTCTTTGCACCCTCTCGATGTCCTCCGTCAATCCCACCTGGTAAGGATCCCACACCGCGCAGCAATATTCTAACAGAGGACGAACGGGTGTAGTGTAAGCTGTCTCTTTAGTGGACTTGTTGCATCTTCTAAGTGTCCTGCCAATGAAACGCAACCTTTGGCTCGCCTTCCCGACAATATTATCTATGTGGTCCTTCCAACTGAAGTTGTTTGTAATTTTAACACCCAGGTACTTAGTTGAATTGACAGCCTTGAGAATTGTACTATTTATCGAGTAATCGAATTCGAACGGATTTCTTTTGGAACTCATGTGGATCATCTCACACTTTTCGTTATTTAGCGTCAACTGCCACCTGACACACCATACAGCAATCTTTTCTAAATCGCTTTGCAGCTGATACTGGTCTTCGGATGACCTTACTAGACGGTAAATTACAGCATCATCTGCGAACAACCTAAGAGAACTGCCCAGATTGTCACCCAGGTCATTTATATAGATCAGGAACAGTAGAGGTCCCAGGACGCTTCCCTGGGGAACAGCTGATATCACTTCAGTTTTACTCGATGATTTGCCGTCTATTACTACGAACTGCGACCTTCCTGACAGGAAATCACGAATCCAGTCGCACAACTGAGACGATACACCATAGCTCCGCAGCTTGATTAGAAGTCGCTTGTGAGGAACGGTGTCAAAAGCTTTCCGGAAATCTAGAAATACGGAATCAACTTGAGATCCCCTGTCGATAGCGGCCATTACTTCGTGCGAATAAAGAGCTAGCTGCGTTGTACAAGAGCGACGTTTTCTGAAGCCATGCTGATTACGTGTCAATAGATCGTTCCCTTCGAGGTGATTCATAATGTTTGAATACAGTATATGCTCCAAAACCCTACTGCAAACCGACGTCAATGATATAGGTCTGTAGTTAAATGGATTACTCCTACTACCCTTCTTGAACACAGGTGCGACCTGCGCAATTTTCCAATCTGTAGGTACAGATCTATCGGTGAGCGAGCGGTTGTATATGAGTGCTAAGTAGGGAGCTATAGTATCAGCGTAATCTGAAAGGAACCTAATCGGTATACAATCTGGACCTGAAGACTTGCCCGTATCAAGCGATTTGAGTTGCTTCGCAACCCCTAAGGTATCTACTTCTAAGAAACTCATGCTAGCAGATGTTCGTGTTTCAAATTCTGGAATATTCCATTCGTCTTCCCTGGTGAAGGAATTTCGGAAAACTGCGTTCAATAACTCCGCTTTAGCGGCACAGTCGTCGATAACAGTACCATCGGCAGTGCGCAGCGAAGGTATTGACTGCGTCTTGCCGCTTGTGTACTTTACATACGACCAGAATTTCTTCGGATTTTCTACCAAATTTCGAGACAATGTTTCGTTGTGGAACCTATTAAAGGCATCTCGCATCGAATTACGTGCCAAATTTCGCGCGTCTGTAAATTTTAGCCCATCTTCAGGATTTCGCACGGTTCCGGACTGCGCGCCTAGCACCGCGAGACCACCGTGGCCGGCAGTAAATCCACTAGCAAGTGTCTGGATACAGTGGGAATTCAAATTGGATCGTTAATTTCAAGTTGTTTTCATTCACCTCTAGACCAAAGACTATTGATACTTCGGGGGGGGGGGGGGGGAAGAGATGGGATGGGGGGTCATTGGGAACATGGCACTTGCAAGGGTTCCGCTCTGAAACTTAAAGTTACTGTGCTCTTGTCTGACTAGGGGTCCGCCATGTATTTTCGACTGAAGAAGAGGTCCGCCAGCTGAAAAGGTTGGGAAGCCCTGCTCTAGAGACTTGCGGTACACTGCTGTTAGAAGGGGGGCAAGTTCTTCCGCGTACTCTGTGTAGAATCGAATCGGTATCCCGTCAGGTGGAGTGGAGTGTTTTCGGAGAACGTGTGCGGCTGCTGGCCTTACCTGTGTTGCCGATCTATCGAGTTCAGGGCGAGTCCCCACCGGCTGGAGTGTGTGGCCGCGGCTGAGTGCCGGCCCGGGAAACGGGTGCAGGTTCAGGTTCTGCGGCCAGATCTCAGATCTGATGGGGTCGGCCGGCCCGCTGATTTACAGCTTTTCGCAAGGTTGGCAGGCCTGCAGCGGGACCACACAGTGAGCGGCTGGCGGCCGCGGTCAGTGGGCCATTGTCGGGCGCCCGGGGCAGGGTGTCCATGTTTGTGCGGGAGACCATCTGTAGTCGTGGACGGTGGCTGACAAGTTTACCCTCGTTCCGCGCCTGCGTCACGCATTCTTCGGTAACCAGTGAATGTTCAGGAGTGTCCTGAGCGCTCTGCTGTGGATGTCGTAGCCAATGCCAGCATGGTAGAGAGTTTATTTAGAAAATTGTTATTGAACACTGGTGCAATATTCTACGATGTACGGACATTTGCCACGCCGGACATTTGCCACGATTTTAGCTGCTCCGGAGGGTTGGGTCCCTTGTCTCCTTCTCCTCCTTCCCATCGCTTGCTGAGACTTTCCGCTGGTTTACTTAACATCGAACCAAAATGTCTTTGGATTTTCCGCCACATGCCTAGAGAAAGTTTCGTTGAGGAAACTATTAAATGCATCTCGCATTGAAATCCGAACCAAATTTCGAGCCTCGGTAAAACTTCGACAATCTTGGAGATTATGCGTTCGTCTAAGTTATACTTGCCTTTTTCGGTGCTCCTGCAGCAGCTTTCTGTCGTGTTTTGTGTACCATGAGGGATCAGTTCCGTCTCTTATTAATTTATTTGGTATGAATCTCTCGATTGCTGTTGACACTATTTCTTTGAACTTAAGCCACATATTGTCTTCACTTACATAGTTTGGAAGGATTGGAGACTGTCTCTTAGAAAGACGTCAACCGAATTTTTAGTTGCTTTTATAAATAGATAATATTTCGCGTTTAGTTTTGGTGAATTTCTTTGTTACGGAATTGAGCCTCGCTACGACTGTCTGTTCACTAATCCCTATATCCGTCGTGATGCTCAGGGTTATTTGTGGCTAAGAAGTGAAGAGTGTTTTCGTAACCATTTACAATTTGAATGGCCTCGTGAACTAATTCTTCAAAATAACTAAAAAAAAGCATTTAGAACGATTACGGAAGTGGTTTCTGTCTACAATAGGGTCTGAAAATGTATTTTTGTCAACATACGGAGGGTAGATTGAAGTTACTGCCAACCATAAAGCCGCGCGGGATTAGCCGGGCGGTCTGAGGCGCTACAGTCATGGACTGAGCGGCTGATTCCGGCGGAGGTTCGAGTCCTCCCTCGGGCATGGGTGTGTGTGTTTGTCCTTAGGATAATTAAGGTTAAGTAGTGTGTAAGCTTAGGGACTGATGACCTTAGCAGCTAAGTCCCAGAAGATTTCACACACATTTGAACAAGCAACTATAATTGTATGAGTAGGGTACCTATTTGCGATGAGACTGGAGTTTTCTTTGAGCGGTTCAGCAACTGTTTCATCTGAGACTGGGGGTCGGTAAAAGGAGCCATTTATTAATTTATTCCGGTTGTAGAATATAACCTCTGCCCATACTAAGTCACAGGAACTATCTGCTTCAATGTGGCTTGTGGGCTGGAACACACATTACATTATTTTTCATTAAGTTGTGCTTCTTGTTTCTGTTGTAGTGCAGATCATTAGAATTACGGCTTTTCTCTCCAAAATCTAGGATGATTTCTCTGTGACCCTGTAAATACCAGAACTAAACAATGTAGAACAACAGCGTACGTTACAAGCATAGCATTCTGTATTACTTCATTTCCTTATTTCTAAAATTTTAACCTAGGATGCTTTCTCTGTGACTCTGTAAATACCAGAGCTAAACAATGTAGAACAACAGCGTACGTTACAAGCATAGCATTCTGTATTACTTCATTTCCTTATTTCTAAAATTTTAAAATTGTACGTCGACATTTTCAGTCATGTTTTGAACATTGTCCCTCTACACGTTATTAACTAATGTTTCGCCGTAAAAAAAATCGCATTTTAGAGCGTAAATTAATATGGAGTATGTCGTTCTTCTTTTCAAACATTCTCATACCCATTTCTTCTTTTCTTGTTGTCTTTTGGGCATGCAGTTGTAGTAATTCAAGTAGATACAAATGCAGTGATCAAAAAGAAATGATTAGCGTACATTCGCATTCTCTTTACATCGCTCCTTCCTTGTTGCTCCCATGGCGATGAACTGTTTCTATCGCAATGAGTAAGCGTGAAAGGAAACTACCGTACAGACAGAGGAAACTATATTTATACTTGGCAGAACTAATCATATACTGACATAATCATCGGTATTGCTTTAGTTTCCCAAACGTTATAAATATTTCGATTTCGGAAAAGAAGCTCTGAATTTGGCCAAGATGTCAAAGAAGAAGGTCACTTACTTACTGGTTGTATCTAATAAGAAGTGGAGACGGCGCTTTGAAAGCGGACGGAAGTACGAGGAAGGACGTCCCTTACCTGAGGGATCGCTACCTGGCGAAGGGGCAAGTGTGGCAAATGTCCGGCGTGGCAAATGTCCGACATTCATATTCTACAGTGTTTGTTATTTGTTGCACGAACCGGTTTTCGGCTGTTTTCGCCAGGTACTAAAGTCCGCCCGCAAAGCTGGGTGGTAACGTCCTTGCCTCCCATGCAAGTGGGCCTCGGTTCGACTCTCAGCCAGGTCGGAGATTTTCTCCGCTCCTGAACTGTGCATGGGGGCTTAATTATGACAATTAATGAATAAATGCAACAATTTTAGTAGCTGTGTGACCGGTTACGAAGTCTCGTTGGCCCTCACTAGTATTTGCACGCAATCTGACTGCATAAAATAAAAATAAAGAATGACAAAGAATTTCCATTAACACAATTGATTAATTAAGTCCCCTGCAACTATAAAAGCTACGAAACAACAAAGCACAAGTGTAACTGTTCTTTGTTTGGTAGTGTGACTCAACAGACATGTATCGGGCTCTGTGCTTTCTCAATACGACAAAGGTTTTAAACACCATTTGGAATGAACTAATTGAAAAACCAGAAATACTATATTTGCACATAGAAACCAGAATTACAAGTCTAATAAATGAACACAAGCCAGATGCCTTGTTGACAGTACTTATGAGCAAGAGGCATTGTCATTAAAGAAAACTGTAATGTCTGAATGAGATTTTCACTCTGCAGCAAAGTATGCGCTGATATGAAACTTCCTGGCAGATTAAAACTGTGTGCCGGACCGAGACTCGAACTCGGGAACTTTGCCTTTCGCGGGCAAGTGCTCTACCAACTTTTTTTTTTTTTTTAATCTCATTCTGTTCGCTTTTGTTCCTTGCATCTACTCGGGGCGGACGTCATAAGACATCCGTTTATGTTCGTTGTTGATCGATTAACTCAGGTTTTTTTATTTTATTTTATTATTACAGAGGGCAGCTAACCCTCTGACCGATAACGCTGAGCTACCGCGCCGGTACCAACTGAGCTACTCAAGCACCACTCACGCCCGGTCCTCACAGCTTTACTTCTGCCAGAATCTCGTCTCCTACCTTCCAAACTTTACAGAAGCTCTCCTGCGAACCTTGCAGAACTAGCACTCCTGAAAGAAAGGATATTGCGGAGACATGGCTTAGCCACAGCCTGGGGGACGTTTCCAGAATGAGATTTTCACTCTGCAGTGGAGCGTGCGCTGATATGAAACTTCCTGGCAGATTAAAAATGTGTGCCTGACCGAGACTCGAACTCGGGACCTTTGCCTTTCGCGGGCAAGTGCTCTACCAACTGAGCTACTCAAGCCCAACTCAAGCTGTGAGGAGGGGGCGTGAGTCGTGCTTGAGTAGCTCAGTTGGTAGAGCACTTGCCCGCGAAAGGCAAAGGTCCTGAGTTCGAGTCTCGGTCTGGCACACAGTTTTAATCTGCCAGGAAATTTCAACTGTAATACCTTTTTACCTCATTATATATTGACAAAAATTTCCAATATACCAGCATCATAAATCAAAAGCCCATCTCCTCCAATACACTGTGACAATTACAACTTCTTCCATCTATACATTACACCAACCGAACAGCAACTACTCTTTCGCCCAACAGAACAACAACTGCCCTCGACATCCTCTGAACTACTACTGCACCAGTGGAGGTGGCGGAATAATAATCTTTGGCGCAATCTCTGGCGCTGTGACTCAGTGTAGCCACATTTCAACTGGCTGTTGTGTTGTCCTCATTAACGGCACTCAAGTCGTCCAATGTGGCGTCGACTGCAATAAGGCTTGCAACTCGGCAGCCGAACTCACCCGGATGGGGCCTCCCGGCCAATAATGCCATACACCCGTATCATTTTTATCAGGTACTAAGATAAGTATGTGGTGGGGTGGAATTTCGTTGGATAAAGTATTTCAGAGTAGTGAATGTAAAGAGTATGTCCATATCCAAAGATGAAAAGGTTAATGTTACCATAGGAGTAAAACACGACAGGTTATTTCCGTGTAAAGAGATGTAAGATCTTCCTAGATAACAGAACGCAGCATGTCGTTCTCAATGGAGAGAAGTCTTCCGAAGTAAGAGTGATTTCAGGTGTGCCTCAGGGGAGTGTCGTAGTACCGTTGCTATTCACAATATACATAAATGAGCTTGTGGACAACATAAGAAGTTCACTGAGGCTTTTTGCGGATGATGCTGTAGTATATCGAAAGGTTGTAACAACAGAAAATTGTACTGAAATGCAGGAGGATCTGCAACGAAATGACGCATGGTGCAGGGAATGTCAATTGAATCTCAATGTAGACAAGTGTAATGTGCTGCGAATACATAGAAAGAAAGATCCTTTATCATTTAGGTACAATATAGTAGGTCAGCAAGTGGAAGCAGTTAATTCCATAGATTATCTGGGAGTAGGCATTAGGAGTGATCTAAAATGGAATGACCATACAAAATTAATCATCGGTAAAGCAGATGCCAGACAGAGGTTCATTGGAAGAATACGAAGGAAATGCAGTCCGAAAACAAAGGAAGTAGGTTACAGTACACTTGTTCGCCCTCTGCTTGAATACTGCTCACCGGTGTTGGATCCGTACCAGATAGCGGTCTCGCGGTTCTAGGCGCGCAGTCCGGAACCGCGCGACTGCAACGGTCGCAGGTTCGAATCCTGCCTCGGGCATGGATGTGTGTGATGTCCTTAGGTTAGTTAGGTTTAACTAGTTCTAAGTTCTAGGGGACTGATGACCTAAGATGTTAAGTCCCATAGTGCTCAGAGCCAGATAGCTTTGATAGAAGAGGTAGAGAAGATCCAACGGAGAGCAGCGCGCTTCGTTACAGGACCATTTAGTAGTCGCGAAAGCGTTATGGAGATGGTAGATAAGACTCCAGTGGAAGACTCTGAAAGAGAGACGCTTAGTAGCTCGCTACGGGCTTTTGTTGAAGTTTCGAGAACATACCTTCACCGAGGAGTCAAGCAGTATATTTATCCTACCTATGTATATCTCGCGAAGAGACCATGAGGATAAAATCAGAGAGATTAGAACCCACACAGAGGCATACCGACAATCTTTCTTTCCACGTACAATACGAGAATGGAATGGAAGGGAGAACCGATAGATGTACTCAAGGTACCCTCCGCGAAGTATAGATGTAGATTTAACTAATATAAAATATGTGACACAAGAACTAATGAACTACGGACAAATTACAACAGTTGTATATAGAAGAAAAATAACTGAACAGTAAGCTTTGGTGGTATGTTCCAAAGGTGTACCTGAACAAAATAATCTTGTCTTTAACAGCTCATAAATTACAAACACGTGAGGTACAATAGTGATATTATGTAGGTGAGTGATTACACAAAACAAAACATTTTCAGACAACAAGAGAAATCATAGTAACTGAAGTAGAGGAAATGGAGCATGTGAGAAATAGGGGTAATTTATAGCATGGCCTGGATGGTGTTACGAGTAGAACGTGCTGTTAGAAGTGGAGATCAAGGGAACTGTGTCTGGTCATTCAGTACTAAGCTCGAGTTGACAGACGTCACTCACTTGCTTAAAGTCACTCTTATATCATATCTGTTTGTAATTTATGATCTATTAAAGACAAGATTATTTTATTCAGCCACATCTTTGGAATACATCAGCAGAGCTTATTGTTCAGTTAAGTTGTTCTATGTGCAACTGTTGCAATTTTTCTGTAGTTCATTAGTTAATGTGTCACATACTTTATCTTAGTTAAATAATATTACATCGCATTTACACTGAAATAACCTCATGCTTGTTTTATTCCTATTCTAGCATTAACGTTTCCATCTCTGTATATGGAGATACGCTGTACATGATCTAGGTTAAAAATATTTGATCCAACAAAATTTCACTGCACCACACTTTCATCTTTGTACCTGATGATGGTGTAATAGCGGAAAACCAGTTCATGTAACAAATAATAAATATTGCAGCCAACGGCCTTGCTGCAGTGGTTGTAAGGTGTCAGGCAAATCCAACACCTTCCATGAAAACCCTGACATGATAAGCATATCCAGGAGTATGTCACATAGCTCCGAATAAATCGTGACATTACATTAACCAAAGTAATAAGTGTAACGAGTGAGCAAATGGAATACCACAGACTAACACAAGAATGCCTAAATGCATGTCATACCTTCCCACCGTGAGACAGACGCAGTTCCGAGGGGAGAAACGAGAACAGAAGCCAAGAACAGAACCGTATTAAGCTAGAAGGCCCTACGATAAGGGACGGACACCCTCGTAGCCATCTAACCGACATGACCACCCCCAGCCCATGTTATAAGCTAGAGCCCTCCAGAAGAACATTATAGATCTTAAGATAACACAAAAAGGGCCACACCAACCGCAAGTTTTAGCGTGAGACTTTTTCGCGTCTCTGTTACGTTGCAAACGTTAAAAAACATTGCCACACCACGAAAAGTATAACGTTTCTCGTTGGATAGACAGAAGTTTAGTAGGCGGAGCTTAAGGTTAACATTGAGACCCTGATTGGTCAGATGAAAACACAGCCAGACAGTTTTTTTTTTTAAACCAACTTCGGTAAATTGTAGTAAGGAGAAGTGAGGAGAGACGAGTTGCTTGCGAGACGGCGAGGTGAGCGGAGCTGTGCTGCCTGCCGCCCCCTGACGAACACCGACAAGGTACTGAACGCACGCGATGCCGCATTTTTGAGCGCATAAGGCTTCACTCAGAACTGCAGAAGTCTCGTCTGTTACATCCCCTTTTTACGTAATACTAGTGTCGATCGTCAATTAAACTTCGTGGTATTCACATTTGCTACTTAAAGTTAAAATTTGAAACGCAATGATTTTTCTGTTATATCGTTATTGAGAAGCCACATCAGCCACTGTAATTTACGACAAGTTAGATAAGTAATTAAAGATAATTGAGGGTCACTGTAGACCATTTTGATAGTTTTCTCTCTTGTGAAACTTAATTTAAACCTAGATTATAGATGTGATATGGCATAGGTCATCCTTCGATCCATTGTAGAACTTGCAAACCCATTCATGGAATATTCGTTCACATTTTTGTTGAACACAGTTGGTTTTTATCATCCTGTATTAAAAAATTTCCTTTTATCAATAGTGCAATTTATAAACAATGTTTTGTGAGTAGAATAAAATTTCCAATGGTAAACTTAACTGCTTTTTCGACGTTATTTTACCAGCTAACTAAAAATAGGAAAGCCTTGAACCCCTTGCACAAAATTTAGTTAGTATTAAGATTCTTTTACAGGGAGTGCAGTGGAGCTGACGCTGACATCATTAAGTATTTTGTTATATCATCGCTAGTCTCACTGAATTCTTCTGAACTCTACATATCATGTGTGGTCTTTCGTCTCCTTACCAGTAACAGGTCCCAGGTTCAAACTAGTCAATTCCCTAAAAAACACGCTCAGAGCGTCGTTGCGCGAAAGTGGTAGGGAGACAAGACTTGGAACAAACAGAAACCACGCAGAATGTTAGATGGTAACACCAGTTCCTGTCAGATCACCGAAGTTAAGCACTGTCGGGCTGGGCTTGCAGTTAGATGGGTGACCATCCGGTCTGCTGAGCGCTGTTGGCAAGCGGGGTGCACTCAACCCTTGTGAGGCAAACTGAGGAGCTACTTGATTGAGAAGTAGCGGCTCCGGTCTCGGAAACTGACATACGGCCGGGAGAGCGGTGTGCTGACCACGTGCCCCGCCGTATCCGCATCAAGTGACGCCTGTAGGCTGATGATGACACGGTGGCAGGTCGGTACCAACGGGTTTTCATGACCTGTTAGGGAGGAGTTTAGTTTAGTTTTTAGTTGTTTATTACACCAGTGTTTTGTGTGTTTCATTCACAATACGGGGTGAAAAGTATTTAAACCGACTCTGGAAGGTTGTCGGGGACATCAAAACAAATATTTTTCCTAAAAGGAGTA
The DNA here is from genome assembly GCF_023897955.1 of Schistocerca gregaria. Lineage (NCBI taxonomy): Eukaryota > Metazoa > Arthropoda > Insecta > Orthoptera > Acrididae > Schistocerca > Schistocerca gregaria. Next base: position 208,279,908 of record NC_064929.1, on the reverse strand, counting down.
TTTAAACCGAGGAAGATTTCTCTGGCAGCAAATTAATTAAACCAACATACACTTTTCCAATTTTATGACCAAGAGACAACACATTAACACAACCTAATTTCAATGACAGTAGATTTTCAAAAATGCCTCCATTGACCCGTAAACAAAGGTTACACCGTCGGATCATGTTCTGTCTAACACGGGCAAAAACCCCAGGAGTATCCTGAATTGTTTCTGTTGCTGCTACTATCCGGGAAACCAGATCCCCTTCTGATGCAACAGGAATTGAGCAAATAAGGTTGCGCATCTCTCCCCACACACAATAGTCAAGAGGGGACATATCTGTGGATCGAGCAGCCCATGGTACAGGACCACCTCTGGCAATCGACGTTTCTGGGACCCGACGGTCCAGGAATCGACGCACACGACGACTGAAATGTGCCGGCGCCCCGTCATGTTGGAACCACATGCGTTGTCTTGTGGGGAGACGAGAAACTTGTGATAGTGCCTGCCATTTAATGGCCTACGTAGCAGATACGGCCCATTTAAACAGTCCCCAAGAACACAGACCCACACATTAACGAAGAACCGCACTTGATGAGCACTAGTAACTGTGGCGTATGGGTTATCCTCACTCCAAACATGCGAATTGTGCATGTTGAAGACTCCATCACGCCCGAACGTTGCTTCATCGGTAAAAAAAACAAAAAAAAAAAAAACCACAGAGGCTGGAAATGTTGGATGCATTTCACACTGTTCCAGTCACCACTGCGAAAACTGTGCTCTGTGTGGATAATCAACTGGTTCCAGGTTGTGGACACGCTGTAAGTGAAATGGACGTAACAGTTGCTCTCGCAGGACTGTTCTTACAACTGGTTCCAGGTTGTGGACACGCTGTAAGTGAAATGGACGTAACAATTGCTCTCGCAGGACTGTTCTTACAGGGTGTTTCAAAAATGACCGGTATATTTGAAACGGCAATACAAACTAAACGAGCAGCGATAGAAATACACCGTTTGTTGCAATATGCTTGGGTCAACAGTACATTTTCAGGCGGACAAACTTTCGAAATTACAGTAGTTACAATTTTCAACAACAGATGGCGTTGCAAGTGATGTGAAAGATATAGAAGACAACGCAGTCTGTGGGTGCGCCATTCTGTACGTCGTCTTTCTGCTGTAAGCGTGTGCTGTTCACAACGTGCAAGTGTGCTGTGGACAACATGGTTTATTCCTTAGAACAGAGGATTTTTCTGGTGTTGGAATTCCACCGCCTAGAACACAGGGTTGTTGCAACAAGACGAAGTTTTCAACGGAGGTTTAATGTAACCAAAGGCCAGAAAAGCGGTACAATAAAAGATCTGTTTGAAAAATTTCAACGGACTGGGAACGTGACGGATGAACGTGCTGGAAAGGTAGGGCGACTGCGTATGGCAACCACAGAGTGCAACGCGCAGCTAGTGCAGCAGGTGATCCGACAGTGGCCTCGGGTTTCCGCTCGCCGTGTTGCAGCTGCGGTCCAAATGACGCCAACGTCCACGTATCGTCACATGCGCCACAGTTTACACCTCTATCCATACAAAATTCAAACGCGGCAACCCCTCAGCGCCGCTACCATTGCTGCACGAGAGACATTCGCTAACGATATAGTGCACAGGATTGATGACGGCGATATGTATGTGGGCAGCATTTGGTTTACTGACGAAGCTTATTTTTACCTGGACGGCTTTGCCAATAAACAGAACTGGCGCATATGGGGAACCGAAAAGCCCCATGTTGCAGTCCCATCGTCCCTGCATCCTCAAAATGTACTGGTTTGGGCCGCAATTTCTTCCAAAGGAATCATTGGCCCATTTTTCAGATCCGAAACGATTACTGCATCACGCTATCTGGACATTCTTCGTGAATTTGTGGCGGTACAAACTGCCTTAGACGACACTGCGAACACCTCGTGGTTTATGCAAGATGGTGCCCGGCCACATCGCACGGCGACGTCTTTAATTTCCTGAATGAATATTTCGATGATCGTGTGATTGCTTTGGGCTATCCGAAACATACAGGAGGCGGCGTGGATTGGCCTCCCTATTCGCCAGACATGAACCCCTGTGACTTCTTTCTGTGGGGACACTTGAAAGACCAGGTGTACCGCCAGAATCCAGAAACAATTGAACAGCTGAAGCAGTACATCTCATCTGCATGTGAAGCCATTCCGCCAGACACGTTGTCAAAGGTTTCGGGTAATTTCATTCAGAGACTACGCCATATTATTGCTACGCATGGTGGATATGTGGAAAATATCGTACTATAGAGTTTCCCAGACTGCAGCGCCATCTGTTGTTGACAATTGTAACTACTGTAATTTCGAAAGTTTGTCCGCCTGAAAATGTACTGTTGTCCCAAGCATATTGCAACAAACGGTGTATTTCTATCGCTGCTCGTTTAGTTTGTATTGCCGTTTCAAATATACCGGTCATTTTTGAAACACCCTGTACATTCGTCTGATTCGTCCCCATGTTACGTGCAATTGCACGAGTGCTGATTGAAGGATCCACAAGCAGCAAGACAGCTTCCTCAAATTGCACCGTTCTTACCGTGCGACAGCGTCCTTGTCCAGGTAATCTGCTAAATGACCCGGTCTCACGCAGACGTTGGTACACAGCAGCAAAGGTTGTATTATGCGGGATATGGCGATTAGGATATTGTTGTTGATAAAGCCGCTGTGCAGCTCGTCCGTTGTGGTGCGCTACGTAGTACGCACCAACCATATCGTTGTACTCACTCCAGGTGTATCGCCCCATTAGTAAACGGAGACAATGCACTACTACAGTGGTGGACAGCAGTTGCCTACAACTGAAGAGCGTAATACGCCCTCTAACAACTGAAGAGCGTAATACGGCCTCCACCGGTTTAAATAATCCTCATAAGAAAAAATGGCATTAGGGAAAAATATTTGTTTTGATGTCCCCTACAACCTTCCACAGTTTGTCGCTTTAAATACTTTTCACCCTGTATACAAAATATTCTACCAAGAACCGACAGAACAGTCAGCCAATGCAGTTTTTATTCGACTTTTTGCGAGTTGCTGATGTTGGTGGTAAGCGACAAATTCTACTAAGCCAGCGAGAGAACAAAGAAGCAGGACACATGCTTTCTTCAACAGCACAGGACGTATATACGCGTTGTCACTTGCTACGGGCATCAATGCAGCCCCTGTCCGTGCCTCCACCTGCGCAGACGGCCGTCGTTCGTTGATCCGACTGTAGCACATGCCTAAATCTGTGTGTACACTCCCCTGGCCGGCAGTAGTGGCCGAGCGGTTCTAGGCGCTACAGTCTGGAACTGCGCGACCGCTACAGTCGCAGGTTCGAATCCTGCCTCGGGCATGGATGCGTATGGTGTCCTTAGGTTAGTTAGGTTTAAGTAGTTCTAACTTCTAGTTCTCTGATGACCTCAGCAATTAAGTCCTATTACAAAAAAAAAAAAAAAATAGACTCCCCTGGAGCAGACGCAGATCGCAGGTTTAGGTTTTTTTGAGGGTTCAGAGTTTGTTTTAGCTGCAACTCTGCTTCTCCAAATACAGCCGTTGTACACCCTCACTGTTAACATGCCACAGATGCTTTTAATAACAATAATATAGGATAAGGCAGCTAAGAGAGGCCAACCGAAATATTAGGTCTGCACAACTTTAGTTCCGTCGTTTTGCAAATAGATGGCGGTCACGGCAAGTGGTGATGCCGATGGTACGTCGTGTCGTACATTATTTGGCGTGTGAGAAAACTAATGAGACTGGCAACGCTACAAGCGATCTGGCAACACTGTCTCGTTTCTCTCGTGTAGAATCGGTGTGTTCATCGCTCCCAGATGGTCAGTTCGAGTTTCAGCTCCGTACAGCCATCACATGATTTTTGGGAACATCATCAGTGAAGTTTGTGTTTTTTTGTTGTGTGTTACAAAAACGGAACAGCGTAATTTAGAGCAACGTTACGCCATTAAGTTTTGTGTTAAACTTGCGGAATCCGCGGGTGTGACCTATGAAAAGTTGAAAAAGGTGTATGAGGAACATTCCATATCAAGAGCACAAGTTTTTTGCCGGTACCAATACTTTATGGAATGGGGGGGGGGGGGGGGGGGGACATGCTGAAGATGAACCTAGCTCAGGGTGACCTTCAACCTAAAAAAACCAACGATAACATCAAATATGTTCTCGTGAGATTGGTGGCCGGAGTGGCCGAGCGGTTCTAGGTGCTACAGTCTAGAACCGCGCGACCGCTACGGTCGCAGGTTCGAATCCTGCCTCGGGTGTGGATGGGTGTGATGTCACATAGTGCTCAGAGCCATTTGAACCATTTTCTCGTGAGATTACACCAACTTTTAACGATAAGGATGGTGGATGACCTGTTTAACTTAAACTCTCTTACAGTACATCAAATTTTGTCCGAAGATTTGCAAAACAGGTGGATGCTGCATCGTCACGACACCGCATGTCACAAAGCCACTCTTCTGTTATGTAATTTTTTACCTCAAAAGGGATTTCTGTACTTCCACAACCCTTCCCAGCTATTCACCTCATCTCAGTCCTTGTAATTTTTACTTTTCCCACAGCCAAAAAATGTTTGAAGAGCACATTCAAAAAAACGTGACTGACGTATTAAAGGCCCTACCAGATTCCAGCACTGCTACCAAAACTGTGAACGACGACTCCGCTGGTGTTTAGCTGCCGGAGGGAACTACTTTGAAGGAGACAATATTGTTGTTTGAAAAAAAAAACCATTGAAAGATAAAAAAATCGAGATTATTACTTTTGTCACACATGTCGTAAGCTTAGGCATTTTTAAACAAGCTATGAAAATATTAGCTAGTCGTGATTGCATCATAAGCTTATTGTCGATTGAATATGTCCACCTATGAGCCCAGTTCTCACCATTCGCGGCAATTTTTAATTTTCTGCTTTAATATGAAGAAATGTGCAGCTGACGCTCATAAAATTCTGGATGAGAACCATGGTGAGGCGGCTGTTAGTGAAAGGAAGCTTAGAGAATGATTCCAAGGCTACAAGAACTTTGACTGAATTTTCTCATTTTGGGATAACTGAAGGGGGATTTGTTTCATTGTTAAGAACTATATTCAATAGCCAAGATCGTATAATATATTTTTTATTTTATTTTGAGAATATGTCCCGCATATGTGAACAGTTGTGCTGTTGTGTACCGTGGTTGTGTGATGTAATATGGAACTATGAGGAATATGTGTATGGACACAGTCCGTTGCACAAGGTGCTTTATGTGTTGTAAATACTTTAACGATGACAAATCTTTTATAATGTACTGCTTTTAACCACTTGATATGATATGCGTAAGTTCAGCGTAAAATGAACATGTTTTACAACAAAAGATTTTAATCATTTTAATTGAATCAGCTGTGGGTTCTTGGTGAAACATTGTAAATTAACTAAACAAACATTATTTCTTGTGATTTACCCAAAATATTCCTTCACTGACACTTTCATTCCGGCTTCCTCACAACCTATAACCATGCAGCATTCCAACACATGATCCACCGTCTCTTTTCTGTCTCTGTGTTCCAAGAATACTTTGACCAGGAAGTTAACGCAACAAAAACATCAGCCATAAGTAATGAATTAATTTAACCACAACATCATTGATGAAATTTTAGGTAAAGAGATGAAGAAACAAGCCAGATCCCTGCTGTCCCCAATGAAAAACGCAGACGAACGGTAAAAGAAATGGTGCAGATTGCCTTTTATAGGGAAAACATCAAATAGCATAAGTAACATCTCTGTGTTTTTGTATGTCCCTCAGGCAATAGGTAGTTTCTTGTTCAATACAAAAGGCAAGCAACCAACGATCACAAAAAGAGGGGTTTATTAAATCACATGCAACGGCCTTGCCGCAGTGGATACACCGGTTCCCGTGAGATCACCGAAGTTAAGCGCTGGCGAGCATGGCCGGCACTTGGATGGGTGACCATCCAGCCGCCGTCAGCTGTTGCCATTTTTCGGAGTGCACTATGCCTCGTGATGCCAATTGAGGAGCTACTCGACCGAATAGTAGCGGCTCCGGTCAAAGAAAACCATCGTAACGACCGAGAGAGCAGTGTGCTGACCACATGCCCCTCCTATCCGCATCCTCAACTGAGGGTGACACGGCGGTCGAACGGTTCCGATGGACCACTTGTGGCCTGAAGATGGACTGCTTTTTATTATTATTATTAAGTCACAAGCCGACAGTGTCAGTTTTGCTACACTGGACAGGCAGGGAGGTCAATCTGTACCAGGCTTATAGAACACCACAGAAGCTGGGGATTGAAGAATCCTGATTCAGTCTTTGCAGAACATTCCCTGAACAATAACCACAAATACGCAATAGATGTACAAGCCTTTCACACAGAGGAAAAGTGGGCCAAACTCAGCCAATTATAAACTTTATAAATTAAAATACGGATGTGTATATCCCCACACCTGTTATTAAAAGAGCGGTGTAAGGCGCTACAGTCATAGACTGTGAGCTGGTCCCGACGGAGGTTCGAGTCCTCCCTCGGGCATGGGTGTGTGTGTTTGTCCTTAGATGGTAATTTAAGGAGATGGGACCTGGATAAACTGACTAAAGCAGAGGTTGTACAGAGTTTCAGGGAGAGCATAAGGGAACAATTCACAAGGAGGGGGGAAAGAAATACAGTAGAAGAATAAGTAGTGAGGGCAGCAGACGATCAAGTAGGTAAAAAGAAGAGGGCTAGTAGAAATCCTTTGGTAACAGAAAAATTTTTTAATTTAATTTATGAACGGAGAAAATATAAAAATGCAGTAAATGAAGCAGGCAAAAAGGAATACAAACGTCTCAAAAATGAGATCCATAGGAAGTGCAAAATGCCTAAGTAGGGATGGCTAGAGGACAAATGTAAGGATGTAGAGGCTTATCTCACTAGGGGTAAGATAGATACTGCCTACAGGAAAATTAAAGAGACCTTTGGAGAAAAGAGAACCACTTGTATCAATATCAAGAGCTCAGATGGAAACCCAGTTCTAAGCAAAGAAGGGAAAGCAGAAAGGTGGAAGGGGTATATAGAATGTCTATTCAAGGGCGATGTACTTGAGGACAATATTATGGAAATGGAAGAGGATGTAGATGAAGATGAAATGGGAGATATGATACTGCGTGAAGAGTTTGTCAGAGCACTGTAAGACCTGAGTCGAAACAAGGCCCCCAGAGTAGACAACATTCCATTAGAACTACTGACAGCCTTGGGGGAGCCAGTCCTGGCAAAACTCTACCATCTGGTGAGCAAGATGTATGAGTCAGGCGAAAAACCCTCTGACTTCAAGAAGAAAATAATAATTCCAATCCCAAAAAAAGCAGGGGTTGACAGATGTGAAAATTACCGAACTATCAGTTGAATAAGTCACGGCTGCAAAATACTAACGCGAATTCCTTACAGACGAATAGAAAAACTAGTAGAAGCTGACCTCGACGAAGATCAGTTTGGATTCCTTAGAAATGTTGGAACACGCGAGGCAATACTGACCCTAAGACTTATCTTAGAAGCTAGATTAAGGAAAGGCAAACCTACATTTCTAGCATTTGTAGACTTAGAGAAAGCTTTTGACAATGTTGACTGGAATACTCTCTTTCAAATTCTGAAGGGGGCAGAGGTAAAATACAGGGAGCGAAAGGCTATTTACAATTTGTACAGAAACCAGATGGCAGTTATAAGAGTCGAGGGGCACGAAAGGGAAGCAGTGGTTGGGAAGGGAGTGAGACAGAGTTGTAGAATATCCCCGATATTATTCTATCTGTATATTGAGCAAGCAGTGAAGGAAACAAAAGAAAAATTCGGAGTAGGAATTAAAATCCATGGAGAAGAAATAAAAATGTTGAGGTTCGCCGATGACATTGTAATTCTGTCAGAGACAGCAAGGGACTTGGAAGAGCAGTTGAACGGAATGGACAGTGTCTTGAAAGGAGGATATAAGATGACCATCAACAAAAGCAAAACGAGGATAATGGAATGTAGTCGAATTAAGTCGGGTGATGCTAAGAGAATTAGATTAGGAAATGAGACCCTTAAAGTAGTGAAGGAGTATTGCTATTTGGGGAGAAAAGTAACTGATGATTGTCGAAGTAGAGAGGATATGAAATGTAGCCTGGCAATGGCAAGGAAAGCGTTTCTGAAGAAGAGAAATTTGTTAACATCGAGGATAGATTTAAGTGTCTGGAAGTCGTTTCTGAAAGTATTTGTATGGAGTGTAGCCATGTATGGAAGTGAAACATGGACGATAACTAGTTTGGACAAGAAGAGAATAAAAGCTTTCGAAATGTGGTGCTATAGAAGAATGCTTAAGATTAGATGGGTAGATCACATAACTAATGAGGAAGTACTGAATAGGATTGGGGAGAAGAGAAGTTTGTGGCACAACTTGACTAGAAGAAGGGATCGGTTGGTAGGACATGTTCTGAGGCATCAAGGGATCACCAATTTAGTATTGGAGGGCAGCGTGGAGGGTAAAATCGTAGAGGGAGACCAAGAGATGAATAGACTAAGCAGATTCAGAAGGCTGTAGGTTGCAGTAGGTGGTGGGGATGAAGAAGCTTGCACAGGATAGAGTAGCATGGAGGGCTGTATCAAACCAGTCTCAGGACTGAAGACCACATCAACAAGTAGTGTTTAAGCTTAGGGTTCAAAATGGTTCAAATGGCTCTGAGCACTATGGGACTTGACTGCTGAGGTCATCAGTCCCCTAGAACTTAGAACTACCTAAACGTAACTAACCTAAGAACATCACACACATCCAAGCCCGAGGCAGGATTCGAACCTGCGACCATATCGGTCGCGCGGTTCCAGACTGTAGCACCTAGAACCGCACGGCCACAGGGCCGGCTAAGCTTAGGGACTGATGATCTTAGCAGCTAAGTCCCATAAGATTTCACACACATCTGAACATTTATTATTAAAAGAGTAAACCCAATTTAATTATTCACCTGTTTTAGATACGAATGCAACCCCAGGATAGAAGCAAAACTTTGGGCCCTGTCCATCGTAGTTAAAAAGTTGTTGGCTGATGCATAACTGTAGTCCTGTCATTGTAGTGTAATTGCTGAATTGCATAATTGTATGTAATTTGTTAAAATGGTCATTGACGTAATTGTACATTAAGCTATGGATCGATACCTTAAGAAATTGAGATGATTGTCTTTACCTTGTCATCGTGTTCATTTGTGCATTTTCACTTTGGGAATCAGTTATGTACTTAAAAATAGTCTTATAACCTGAAGCCCATGTTGCATAGTAACATTGCATTAATCGTAAAATTGTGAAATAGGGCAAAAAACAATGTTTGTTTATAGGCTGTTGAAACCGGTTGTCTTAATTAACAAAAAATTTTTATGCGATCTTGGGTGTTGAATATAGTTTCTAGCATCAAGAACGGTGATTTTGCCGTCGAAGACCAACATGGCAGCGGAAGAGAGTAAGTTTTCGAAGCTAGTGAAACGGACGGATACTATCCCAGGTGGTCGTCATCGGAAGCAGTTGACGCTTTTATGCTGAGCACTGAAAGCCAAACGCCTACGATACAGAGATAAGATATGAAAAAGTGATTTTGTAGCGTGGCAGTTCTAGACCCCCTGTCGCTAAAGTTGTCAATATACAGGGTGTTACAAAAAGGTACGGCCAAACTTTGAGGAAACGTTCCTCAGACACAAATAAAGAAAAGATGTTATGTGGACATGTGTCCGGAAACGCTTAATTTCCATGTTAGAGCTCATTTTAGTTTCGTCAGTATGTACTGTACTTCCTCGATTCACCGCCAGTTGGCCCAATTGAAGGAAGGTAATGTTGACTCATTGCTCTACAGTACTAGCATCAAGCATATCAGTACGTAGCATCAACAGGTTAGTGTTAATCACGAACGTAGTTTTGCAGTCAGTGCAATGTTTACAAATGCGGAGTTGGCAGATGCCCATTTGATGTAAGGATTAGCACGAGGCAATAGCCGTGACACGGTACGTTTGTATCGAGACAGATTTCCAGAACGAAGGTGTCCCTACAGGAAGACGTTAGACGCAATTGATCGGCGTCTTAGGGAGCACGGAACATTCCAGCCTATGACTCGCGACTGGGGAAGACCTAGAACGACGAGGACACCTGCAATGGACGAGGCAATTCTTCGTGCAGTTGACGATAACACTAATGTCAGCGTCAGAGAAGTTGCTGCTGTACAAGGTAACGTCACTGTATGGAGAGTGCTACGGGAGAACCAGTTGTTTCCGTACCATGTACAGCGTGTGCAGGCGCTATCAGCAACTGGTTGGCCTCCACGGGTACACTTGTCCGAATGGTTCATCCAACAATGTGTCAATCCTCATTTCAGTGCAAATGTTCTCTTTACGGATGAGGCTTCATTCCAACGTGATGAAATTGTAAATTTTCACAATCAACATGTGTTGACAGAGAATCCGCACGCAATTGTGCAATCACGTCATCAGCACAGATATTCTGTGAACGTTTGGGCAGGAATTGTTGGTGATGTCTTGATTGGGCCCCATGTTCTTCCACCTACGCTCAATGGAGCACGTTATCATGATTTCGTACGGGATACTCTACCTGTGCTGCTAGAACATGTGCCTTTAAAAGCACGACACAACATGTGGTTCATGCACGATGGAGCTCCTACACATTTCAGTCGAAGAGTTCGTACGCTGGTCAACAACAGATTTGGTGACCGATGGATTGGTAGAGGCGGACCAATTCCATGGCCTCCACGCTCTCCTGACAAACATATTGACTTTCGTTTATGGGGGCATTTGAAAGCTCTTGTCTACGCAACCCCGGTACCAAATGTAGAGACTCTTCGTGCTCGTATTGTGGACGGCTGTGATACAATACACCATTCTCCAGGGCTGCAGCAGGGATTCCATGCGACGGAGGGTGGATGCATGTATCCTCGCTAACAGAGGACATCTTGAACATTTCCTGTAACAAAGTGTTTGAAGTAACGCTGGTACGTTCTGTTGCTGTGTGTTTCCATTCCATGATTAATGTGATTTGAAGAAAAGTAATAAAATGTGCTCTAACATGGAAAGTAAGCGTTTCCGGACACATGCACACATAACATATTTTCTTTCTTTGTGTGTAAGGAATGTTTCCTGGAGGCTTGGCCGTACCTTTTTGTAACACCTTGTATATAGCCGGAAATGTTGAAATCGGTAGTCCTAAACAATCCGCCGTATTTTCCGTACATTGCTGCCTCTGACTGCCACTTTTTTCGATCAACGCCGCACGGCTGAGGTACCAGCCCTTCCAGTCATGTGAACAAGGGCAAAAATGGGTTCGATCCATGTACCTCCTCAAAAGACGCCCAGTTCTCCCACCGCGGGATTTGTATGGTGCCGAAAGATGGGGAGAAAGAAGAATTTACGAAAACTGCCTGAGGTTTGGTCATCAGCCTATCACGTGCCTTTCAGCTCAGATTTATTTCCTGGCGTTCATGCTTACTGAACAGATCTTTTCCACGAATTATTTCATGGCTTATGAATTTAAGTGAATTGACTGATTTTTAGTCATCAGCCCACCATGTTCCCATCAGTTTAAAGTTACCTTCTGACGGTCCTGTGTGGTGAGTAGGTATCTTTCTCCTGAGCTCAAACCGAGCGAGGTGGCACAGTGGTTAGACACTGGACTCGCATTCGGGAGGCCGACGGTTCAATCCCGCGTCCGGCCATCCTGATTTAGATTTTCAATGATTTCCTTAAATCGCTTCAGAAAAATGCCGGGATGGTTCCTTTGAAAGGTGTAAGTAGGCTGTTTAGGTTTTTATATTGGTAACGCCACGTAGCGCTCTGTATGAAAATCACTAACTGTGCTATGCGCAGTCTGTGGCTGGTTGGCATTGTTGTAATATTCGCCATTGTAGTGTTGGGCAGTTGGCCGTTAACAGCGCGTAGTGTTGCGCAGTTGGAGGTGAACCGCCTGCAGTGGTGACTGTGGGGAGAGAGACGGCGCAATTTTGAGAGCGGTACGATCTGGAAATGTGTCCATCAGAAAGAGTAAATTTGTAATATTGGATATCATGGACTCCTGGAAATGGAAAAAAGAACACATTGACACCGGTGTGTCAGACCCACCATACTTGCTCCGGACACTGCGAGAGGGCTGTACAAGCAATGATCACACGCACGGCACAGCGGACACACCAGGAACGGCGGTGTTGGCCGTCGAATGGCGCTAGCTGCGCAGCATTTGTGCACCGCCGCCGTCAGTGTCAGCCAGTTTGCCGTGGCATACGGAGCTCCATCGCAGTCTTTAACACTGGTAGCATGCCACGACAGCGTGGACGTGAACCGTATGTGCTGTTGAAGGACTTTGAGCGAGGGCGTATAGTGGGCATGCGGGAGGCCGGGTGGACGTACCGCCGAATTGCTCAACACGTGGGGCGTGAGGTCTCCACAGTACATCGATGTTGTCGCTAGTGGTCGGCGGAAGGTGCACGTGCCCGTCGACCTGGGACCGGACCGCAGCGACGCACGGATGCACGCCAAGACCGTAGGATTCTACGCAGTGCCGTAGGGGACCGCACCGCCACTTCCCAGCAAATTAGGGACACTGTTGCTCCTGGGGTATCGGCGAGGACCATTCGCAACCGTCTCCATGAAGCTGGGCTACGGTCCCGCACACCGTTAGGCCGTCTTCCGCTCACGCCCCAACATCGTGCAGCCTGCCTCCAGTGGTGTCGCGACAGGCGTGAATGGAGGGACGAATGGAGACGTGTCGTCTTCAGCGATGAGAGTCGCTTCTGCCTTGGTGCCAATGATGGTCGTATGCGTGTTTGGCGCCGTGCAGGTGAGCGCCACAATCAGGACTACATACGACCGAGGCACACAGGGCCAACACCCGGCATCATGGTGTGGGGAGCGATCTCCTACACTGGCCGTACACCTCTGGTGATCGTCGAGGGGACACTGAATAGTGCACGGTACATCCAAACCGTCATCGAACCCATCATTCTACCATTCCTAGACCGGCAAGGGAACTTGCTGTTCCAACAGGACAATGCACGTCCGCATGTATCCCGTGCCACCCAACGTGCTCTAGAAGGTGTAAGTCAACTACCCTGGCCAGCAAGGTATCCGGATCTGTCCCCCATTGAGCATGTTTGGGACTGGATGAAGCGTCGTCTCACGCGGTCTGCACGTCCAGCACGAACGCTGGTCCAATTGAGGCGCCAGGTGGAAATGGCATGGCAAGCCGTTCCACGGGACTACATCCAGCATCTCTACGATCGTCTCCATGGGAGAATAGCATCCTGCATTGCTGCGAAAGGTGGATATACACTGTACTAGTGCCGACATTGTGCATGCTCTGTTGCCTGTGTCTATGTGCCCCTGTGGTTCTGTCAGTGTGATCATGTGATGTATCTGACCCCAGGAATGTGTCAATACAGTTTCCCCTTCCCGGGACAATGAATTGACCGTGTTCTTATTTCAATTTCCAGGAGTGTATATAATGACTTTTGAACACTATTAAGGTAAATACATTGTTTGTTCTCTTATCAAAATCTCTCATTTGCTAACTATGCCTATCAGTAGTTAGTGCCTTCAGTAGTTAGAATACTTTATTTAGCTGGTAGTATTGGCGCTCGCTGTATTGCAGTAGTTCGAGTAACGAAGATTTATGTGGGGTAATTGATTCATGAAAGGCATAGGTTATTGTTAGTCAGGGCCATTCTTTCGTAGGGATTTTCGAAACTCAGATTGCGTTGCGCTAAAAATATTGTGTGTCAGTTTAAGCACAGTCATTCATTAATTTGTCTAAGGGGACGTTTCAAGGGACACGACCGACTTCCTTCCCCATCTTTCCCTAATCCGATGAGACTGATGACCTCGCTGTTTAATCTCCTCCCCCTAACAACCGAAACCAACCCAGAACTCAATGAATACCCGTATGCATTTATGATTATGGATTGCTTCGTGTTTTCTGGTTTTATGAAAAGTGATTTAGTTTTGGTGATTGGGTAGTAACATGTTATGAGTACTTATGTTACTGAAACGCTACCCAAACATCCACGTGAACTCCTCCTTATGTAAGTAAGGTGGTTATGCATATTTATCGGAAACTTCTGCCTGTAAATGATTTTTATATTTTTGTGCACTCGTATGCTTTGTTGGGTCATTCTGGCAGTCCCCATTGCTGTCTGGGTCTGTACCAAGCATTTAGCCACTTAGCTTAGAACAGCTGAACGCTCGCGTACACCGTTAATGAATGATTCGTGTGTACTCTCCCTCTCCAGTACCGTCGTGATCCTCAGAGCTTCCTAAGGTGGGCAGTACCTAGTTATTTTTTACCCATTTCATTTCGTTGTTCTGTCGTCCTCCCCGATAGCTGAGTAGTAGCCGACACGGTAGCTCAGCGTGTTCCCTCAGAGGGCTAGCTGGCCTCTGTAACAACAAACTGAGTCAACGGCTCGACGCTGAGCTTGAACGGGTGACATGGGACATCCGCACCCCACAAATACCACGAACACAATCGAACAAAATGAGAACAATAAAAAAAAGTGGTCAGCGTTCTAACAACCCCACCACAACAAAGGTCAGAATTTAATAATGATTGTGGTGTTGCTCACGCTGCTAAATACTGCATTTTCGGGCAACAACAAAGTCATTATGTGGCAGGTGTCGTTGGAGCACAGTTAATAAAGTCATTTCATGTAATAATGAATAAACCAGGCACTCATCTTTTCGTGTTTCCCACGCTGGTCTCGTTGTTAACGGCTCAATCGTCGAAAATCTAGGTGCTGATGATTCCAAGCTCGGATGCAAAGAATGCCTAGATTTAATTCTGCAATATTCAAAAGTTTTATAGATTTGTTTCACAAACCATTCTTGAAGATTAAACCTTTGAAAGTTAGCACAATGGTGATGCAAAAAAATAATCAGCACTCCGAATTTAAGTTACACTACTTTCTTATTACTTTTGCTGCAATATCACGTAACATACAAAACATCACTTCACATTACAAAACATACTTGAAAACATCTTCCTCACTGTTAATGCTCACATTTTATAAGCTGACTACAATATGCGTCTTTCCAACATGACGTCCAATACTTGACCTTCTCAAGATCCGACTCTCTAACTAATAATCGCTTACGCGCCCAAAAATCAGAATTACAAGTACATCAAAGATCATAGCGACAAAAGAAAGAATACACATAAGAATATTATCAATGCAATACAAACATATCGATGTATCAGAGTACCTCTACATTAATGAAATCAAATCTGAATGTTGTCTCAGCAATGTGTAAACTACTTCACAGAAACACAGTAGAATATTACTGGTATCGAGAGGTTCAGTTAAGGTGCCGTAACGGTTACGTAATTCAAGTACCATTACAGCGTGACGGATTGCCGTCCTATGAGCCCGGGTTCTATTCCCGGCTGGGTCGGGGATTTTCTCCGCTCAGGGACTGGTTGTTGTGTTGTCTTCATCATCATTTCATCCCCATCCGGCACGTAGGTCGCCGAATGTGGCGTCGAATATAATAAGACCTGCACCAAGGCGGCCGGACCTGCCCCGTAAGGACCTCCCCACCCCCCACCCCCTCCCAGCCAATGAAGCCAAACGCTCATTTCCATTTTATTCCATAGTTCTGTCGGAGAGTTTACTAATTAAGGAGTCAATTTTACTGTGTGAAATCTCAGATCGTTTTGGAATCGTATTTTGTGCGACTGTAGAAAAAGTTTCATTTATAATGTTAATTAATAAGTTAGTTACCTGATCTTTGGAATGAATAAGCACCTCACCAGTCATCTTGAATCCCCCAAAAAGAGAAAGATTTGAGCATTAGCAGTAGGTATATTGAGTGTCGCCATTTTTATCTGTTTTCCGTCTTTCCATTTGTTGCTCTAAATTCGTGTAGGTATGTACCGTCTATACAGCTAAATGAAGGCTGTTTGTTTATTGACGTATGCGTTTCGCTTCTTTTATTTTCGGAAGCATCATCAGTGGCGATTCCCAGCGGTGTTAACACATGTTTTTTTAACACACATATTTTGACCACTTAGTGAAAGTGAAACATGCGATGTGACAGATGTCGATGAAAGAACGCCAGGGATTGGCCAGCTGGGGTATGAAAACTAGCAAATACATCTCCAGGACGACATACATGTGTTAACACCGCTGGAAATCGCCACTGATGATGCTTCCCAAATAAAAGAAGCGAAACGCGTATGGCAATACACAAACCGCCTTCATAAACAAACCGCCTTCATTTAGTTGCATAGACGGTACATACCTCCACAAACATTGAGTATTATTAACCCCCGCTACGCCACGGACGAGAATGCTTTATACCCACCTTTTGGAAATGTATTAACCTAGTCAGTTGCTATGTATCCAGAATGAGCTTTTCACTCTGCAGCGGAGTGTGCGCTGATATGAAACTTCCTGGCAGATTAAAACTGTGTGCCGGACCGAGACTCGAACTCGGGACCTTTGCCTTTCGCGTGAAATCCTCTACCAGTTTTTTTTATTTTTTTTATCGTTATGTTTGGTCGTTGCGGACGTCACATGGCTTCCGTCCAAGTTCGTTTGTTGATCCTTCCACTCAGTTTTTTTATTACAGAGGCCAACTGGCGCTCTGACCGAACACGCTGAGCTACCGTGCCGGCAAAGTGATTCGAACCCGCGAACCTCGCATTTCCGAGCAACACAATACCCAGTACCTGAGCGGAGAAAATCTCCGACCCAGGAGGGAATCGAACCCGAGCCCTTACGATTGACATTCCGTCGCGCTAACCACTTAGCTACCGGGGGCCGACTGTACCAGCTGAGCTATCCAAGCACGACTCACGACCCGTCCCCACAGCTTTCCTTCTGGCAGTACGTCTTCTCCTACCTTCCAAACGTTACAGAAGCTCTCCTGCGAACCTTGTAGTACTAGCACTCAAAGAAAGGATATTGTGGAGACATGGCTTAGCGACAGCCTGAGAGATGGTTCCAGAATGAGATTTTCACTCTGCAGCGGAGTGTCCGCTGATATGAAACTTCCTGGCAGATTAAAACTGTGTGCCGGACCAAGACTCGAACTCGGGACCCTTGCGTTTCGCGGGCAAGTGCTCTACAGGTGAGCTACCCAAGCGCGACTCACACCCCGTCCTGGCAGAAGTGAAGCTGTGAGGACGGGGCGTGAGTCGTGCGTGGGTAGCGGAGCTGTAGAGCACTTGCCCGCGAAAGGCAAAGGTCCCGAGTTCGAGTCTTGGTCCGACACACAGTTTTAATCTGCCAGGAAGTTTCAGTTACTATGTACTTTAAAATTTTTAAAAAGGTTGTTTTTAATGATTCTTTTACCAGATTCCATAATTGTTTTAAATTTTGCAGTTGAACTGAGCCAAAATATTTAAATGTGAGTAGTAGATGTCACTTTGCACAATGATTTAACATTTTCTGATTAAGGACCTTACTTACACTTTGAAATGTCTTTAAAATGTATGTTGTAACTAAAGATCAACAAATATGAACTAAATTTAATTAAAAAAATTTTTGTGATGATAAAGAAAACCCACCTTGGTAGTACACGTTATCGCCTAGGGTGTGGTAAAATATATTTTCCAACTGTGGATCCTACTTACACATCAGTACTTCTTGAAAAAGTATGTCTCTGAGTTAACTACAGTTAACAAATTTTTTAACTTTTTTTTTTAGTGTGGCCGTAAATGACCTTTTTCTTGGTACCGCGCGTTTCGGAAAATGTGTTAGTACCGCTAGGGTTAGAAGAAAGCTAGGCGTTGCGCGAATAAGAATCACTTATTGCAGTGGTCACATTACTTTCCCCTACTGCCATTTTGGCAATATAGTACTTTGTTAATTTATACTGTGATAATCCGTCGCGCATCGGAAATAGATCTCTTAATAACCATTGTACTAGGCCGTTAATGTCGTATATCTTACGTAATTGTTCCAATTGACGTACAAGGTGGCAAAGATCACGTTCCTGAGCGAGACCTAGTTACGGGAGCAGGGCGTAGAAGGTCTAAGTCATATACGAGGCCACACGAGGCAGGCTTTTATCGAGCGATCCAGTTTAGGCGGAACAAGGCGGCTTTCAATATTAATACCAGTATCATAATACTAGCTCTTATCTTTAACAATACAAACCGATGCTGAAAAGTACTCTGTTCACCTGTTTCGACATGCAAAAACAAGTAAAATTTATTTGCAACACAAACAGGAACAGCTACATCACCCAGGTTCTTGCAAATGGCGGCGAGATGTGTGCACTTTATACAAAGCACTGGATGCGTTCATTGTCTCACTGCAACCTCTACGAAGAGCAAACAACGCTCCTGACCCCCCCCCCCCCCCCCCCACTCCTACGGCGTCTGATCTGTCTATTCGATATAGGCTGGACCGGTCGCTAAATATTTCGGAGCTTTCTGCTTCGGGTTTAAGCCAGCTCTCGGTTCCAAGAATAATTTGAGGGTGCCAACTTGGACAATTTGCTATAAACATTTTGACAGTCGAAGTGTCTCTACTCTGTACACAGTCTGATTTCGTTCTCTACATCTACATACATACTCCGCAATCCACCATGCGGTGCGTGGCGGAGGATACCTAGTACCACAACTAGCACCTTTTCTCCCTGTTCCACTCCCAAACAGAACGAGGGAAAAATGATTGCCTATATG
This sequence comes from Schistocerca gregaria, assembly GCF_023897955.1. Classification (NCBI taxonomy): domain Eukaryota; kingdom Metazoa; phylum Arthropoda; class Insecta; order Orthoptera; family Acrididae; genus Schistocerca; species Schistocerca gregaria. The sequence goes on along the minus strand of NC_064929.1, from coordinate 208,261,231 downwards.
CCTCTGTACGAGCCTTGATCTCTCTTATCTTTGTGGTCTTTCCGCGAAATGTAAGTTGGCGGCAGTAAAATTGTACTGCAGTCAGCCTCAAATGCTGGTTCTCTAAATTTCCTCAGTAGCGATTCACGAAAAGAACGCGTCCTTTCCTCCAGAGACTCCCACCCGAATTCCTGAAGCATCTCCGTAACACTCGCGTGATGATCAAACCTACCAGTAACAAATCTAGCAGCCCGCCTCTGAATTGCATCTATGTCCTCCCTGAATCCGACTTGATAGGAATCCCAAACGCTCGAGCAGTACTCAAGAATAGGTCGCATTAGTGTTGTATAAGCGGTCTCCTTTACAGATGAACCACATCTTCCCAAAATTCCACCAATGAACCGAAGACAACTATCCGCCTTCCTCACAACTGCCATTACATGTTTGTCCCACTTCATATCGCTCTGCAATGTTACGCCCACATATTTAATCGACGTGACTGTGTCAAGCGCTACACTACTAATGGAGTACTCAAACATTACGGGATTCTTTTTCCCATTCATCAGCATTAATTTACATTTATCTATATTTAGAGTTAGCTGAATTGACTGGTGAACGTTCGATATTTTGTCAGTTGATTCTATATATTACAGTTGCTTTGATGATATCTGTCTCTTATGTCAGTCCTTTCGGTTTTAAAGGAGATGTGAGTACCCAGTTCATAATGTATCTAAATGCAGCGTACTTGGGTGTGTTTGTTCGGTGTGATGATTCATGGTTTGTTGATGTCAATGTAGGCTGGTTTTCTTTAAATGTTCAAACTATGTTCTTGCTGTTCATTAACAATTATGAGTTATAAGAGCTGTACGGTCCGTCTCATTTTATATTTTCACCCTTTACTTTTTTTGGAGTGAAATGAATAATGCAAGAAGTTCATCTTTCCTGCCTTCAAACAGGAGTAAAATCTCATGCTGTCGTAAACAATTTTTTCAGCTAGTTTATTTTTCCATATAAAAACTTTATTTTCTAAATGGGTCACGAATATGTCCGCCAGGAGGCACGGCATGTTATTACACATAGCTAGACCTTCTTTCTTTTGACATAAATGTAATGTAAAAAACTACTGCTGTTGGAGAAAAACCAACGTTTGGGCCACGGTTGCAGCGGCCTTCTTCTGAGTCTAATGGTGCGTCCTAGCTACTCAGTGTCCTTTATATTTTATTGTTAGTGTTCACTGCGCATGCCATTACGTCATAGTTTTAAAAGGTAGTTCGTTTCATTGGTCACTTAAGGAAGGGCCGGCCGGGGTGGCCGAGCGGTTCTAGGCGCTACAATCTGGAACCGCGTAACCGCTACGGTCGCAGCTTCGAATCCTGTCTCGGGCTTGGATGTGTGCGATGTCCTTAGGTTAGTTAGGTTTCAGTAGTTCCAAGTTCTAGGGGACTGATGACATCAGAAGTTAAGTCCAATAGTGCTGAGAGCTATTTGAACCATTTTTTTTTTTTTTTTTTTTTTTTACTCGTCGGTAGTGCTCTCGCCTCGTGTTGACACTGCGGTCTGTCGGTCTCTGACTGCTGGCAGCCAAGGTGGGGCAAGAGTCCATCCTCCCTGTTCATGTTGTTGGGGTGTTTAAGTATTTCGATGGCCTCTCTGATTTTGCGTTTCGTCATAACTGGATGCTTGGCCAACACACAGGCTTCGCTGAATTTTATTTCTTTTCCGCAGTCTTGATGGTGTTCTGCCACTGCGGATTTGTTGTGTTGCCCTAGACGAGTGTAGCGCTCGTGTTCCCGAATGCGCGTTGCTATTGGCCTACCAGTATCGCCGATGTATCCCTCTCCACATTCGCATTCCACCCTGTAAACGCCTGCAGTGTGCAATGCATCCACCTCGTCCTAAGTGGAGCCTAGCACGTCTTGGATCCTGCGACCACTATAGAACACAGGCTCCACCCCAACGCGGCGAAGGTGTTTGTCTATTTGGTCAGTAACAGACAAACTGCAGTCAACAGTGCGCTTACCTTATGTGTCCATGTACAGAACGCATTACCCACCACTGTGAAATGTGTTCACATTTATCCGCATTGAGCGTTTTCTTTTGGGGAAAAAGGAAGAGCACCAAGAAACACATCCCCGTACCATAACACCACTTCTCCGTGCTTTACTGTCGGTACTAAACATAATGAGAGTTAATGTCCTCCTTACTCCAGGCTTTCGCCAAACGTAGACTTTTCCATCGGATTAGCACAGGGTATAGTGTAACTCAAACACCATAAACCACTCATTTCCAGTCATCCACTGTTCAATGCCGTTGCTGTTTAGACGACCTCAGTTGTCGATCAGTACTGACTTCAGAAATACATGGCTTATAACGAGCTGCTTCAGCATTGTACCCCAATCCTTTAACTCCCTACACACAGTCATTGTGCCAGCTGGATTGCTGGCAGCACATTTCTAACACACGAGTAGCTCCTTCTACTGATTTCTCTCCGTCCGAACAAGCCTTGCAAGGCCCAACGGTACCTACCGGCCGCCGTGTCAACCTCAGCCTACAGGCGTCACTGGATGCGGAGGGGCATGTGGCCAGCACACGGATCTCCCGGCCGTATGTCAGTTTACGAGACTGGAGCCGCTACTTCTCAATCGAATAGCTCCTCAGTTTGCCTCACAAGGACTGAGTGCACACCGCTTGCCAACAGCGCTCGGCAGACCAGATGGTCACCCATCCAAGTGCTAGCCCAGCCCGACAGCGCTTAGCTTCGGTGATCTGACGGAAACCGGTGTTACCAGTGAGGCAAGGCCATTGGTGTCCACTGATTTCATGCAGTTCTCTCTCTCTCTCTCTCTCTCTCTCTCTCTCTCTCTCTCACACACACACACACACACACACACGCACACACACATACACACACACACTCTCTCTCTCTCTCTCTCTTTTTCGACGGGATCTCTTCGTCAGTACATGAGGCCTGGCTGGACTCAGTTCAGCTGTGGCTGTTGCATTGCGTCGTTTCCACTTTACAACCACATCACCATCAACTGACATGGGCAGTGTGAGATCTTAACTTTTCCCGGAGAATCGAATGTTCAAATAACTTACTGGTTTGCATCCGGGTGACGTCGTCGAACACCGCCGATATTTCGACAGGAGCACACCCTCTCATTCTCAAGGCACAAATGCAAGGAAGAAAAAATGTGCAAGCAAATTTAATACCTCGGTTCACAGAGGAGAAACAAGGAAGACACCACACACAGAACAAGTGTCAACACAACCAAAGATAACCATCAGAAATATCGATAATTACTATTAACCAACAGGTGAGGTAGCACTAATTCTGTCCCTCTGTTTTTTGATGAGAGACAGAGCCGGATTCCAAGCAGCATTTAAACAAAATCCACCATCTCTGTTAATAAGGTTGCTTGATAGTCTGATTTCAACAGCTTCCTTAATATCACTATCCCAACAGCTGGACGTGCAAGCCAGAGCGGATTTGCTCGGCTGTAGTCCCCCATTCGGATCTCCGGGCGGGGAATACTCAGGAGGACGTCGTTATCAGGAGAAAGAAAACTGGCGTTCTATGGATCGAAGCGTGGAATGTCAGATCCCTTAATCGGGCAGGTAGATTAGAAAATTTAAAAAGGGAAATGGATAGGTTAAAATTAGATATAGTGGGAATTAGCGAAGTTCGGTTGCAGGAGGAACAAGACTTTTGGTCAGGTGAATACAGGGTTATAAATACAAAATCAAATAGGGGTAATGCAGGAGTAGGTTTAATAATGAATAAAAAAACTAGGAGTTCGTGCAAGCTGCTACAAACAACATAGTGAACGCATTGTTGTGGTCAAGATAGACACGAAGCCCACGCCTACAACAGTAGTACAAGTCTATATGCAAAATAGCTCTGCAGATGACGAAGACATTGAAGTAATGTATGATGAGATAAAAGAAATTATTCAGATAGTGAAGGGAGACGAAAATTTAATAGTCATGGGTGACTGGAATTCGATAGTAGGAAAAGGAAGAGAAGGAAGAGAAAGAAACGTAGTAGGTGAATATGGATTAGGGCTAAGAAATGAAAGAGGAAGCCTCCTGGTAGAATTTTGCACAGAGCACAACTTAATCATAGCTAACACTTCGTTCAAAAATCATAAAAGAATGTTGTATATGTTGTGGTTGGCAGGAGAGCCAACCGTGTTTTTCTAAAGGAGGCCGAAATGCACGCGTTCCAGCTCACGCAGGCTGGCGTGAGGTCTGGAACATGACAAGGGAATTAGAATTGAGAAAAACGGACGTAGGTGGTGGAATACTTAACTTTAATCCATTAATGGAGAACGTCGCTCTTTATGGTACACGATTCACAATATCAATAGTACGGATACTGGCGCCTTGCTAGATCGTAGCTAACGTAGCTGAAGGCTATGCTAACTACCGTCTCGGCAAATGAGAGCGTAGAAGTCAGTGAACCATCGCTAGCAAAGTCGGCTGTACAACTGGGCTGAGTGCTAGGAAGTCTCTCTAGACCTGCCGTGTGGCGCCGCTCGCTCTACAATCACTGACAGTGGCGACACGCGGGTCCGACGTATACTACCGGAGCGCGGCCGATTTAAAGACTATCACCTAGCAAGTGTGGTGTTGACGTATGCGACGAGGTGGCGAGCCTAACAACAAGCGAGGCTGTGCCACCCGCACCCTGCCATTCGGACCGCGGGGAGCTAGGAAACCCCTGAAAACCTGCTCCAGGGTGCACGCCAACATGCGGTGTATGCGCCCGTAGAGAGACAGGAGGGGCCGAAGGGTCGACCTCCATCGGGCCGGGGCACCCGACGGGCGAAGACGACATATGGTCCGGAGCGGGCAAGAGTTCCATGTCGGAGGACAGCTGGTCACGGGAAGCGATCGGCGGCGCGTGACCCAGGGAGGCGCCCGGCGGTTGCAGCGACGCGTCCACTGCGGGCGTCGCCGGCGGGAGAACAGGCGACGGTGGCGGCGGCTCGTCGCCATGGGGCAAAATGGAAGGCAGCGTCGGTAACACCTGGGGCTGAGGCGAGCCAGTAGATGGGTCCCCAGGGCGCTGACCGGACGGCACCGTCGCTGAAAGCAGACGGCGAGCGGCAGATCACGTGCGACGACAGAGGCGCAGCTGACTGAGATGCCGACGCACCTCACCAGAGGCCCCCAAAACCAGATACATAGCGCGTCCGAGGCAGCGAAGAATGCGCCCTTCGAGCCAACGTCGTGAACCTCGGTAGTGGCGATAGTAGACAACGTCGCCTGGAGCAAAAGTAGGTGTCTGCCGCTGCACAGGAACCTGATGCGGCGGATGTAGCAAAGACAGCAAGGTTCGATGATGACGATCGTGGAGCAGCTCAGCCGGCGAGCGACCATCTCGGGGCTGAGAGCGATACGAGGACAAAAAGAGCAATAACGCGTCCTCCCGAGAATTCGACTCTTTCAACTTCAACATCTGTGACTTGAAAGTCCTGACTAATCGTTCCGCGGCACCGTTTGACTGTGGCGAAAACGGCGCGGACGTCAGATGTCGAATACCACTGGCCTTGCAGAATGACTGAAATTCTGCGGACATGAATTGTGGGCCATTGTCGGAAACAATAGTCTGTGGAAGACCTTCAATGCAAAAGATAGCGGATAACGCTTGGATGGTGGCAGATGACGTCGTGGAAGACATCCGGACAACAAAACGAAAATTACTGAATGAATCTACCACAGCCAACCATCGAGCATTCCAGAATGGACCAGCAAAATCGATGTGTAAGCGTTGCCAAGGGGAAGTGGCTTTTGGCCATTCAAAGAATTTCCGCGGTGGTGCTGATTGTTGTTCGGCACACACCATGCAAGAAGAGCACACATTCGTAATCGCGGCATCGATTCCGAACCAGGTACAGTGCTGACGAGCAAGTTGTTTCGTTCTCACTATACCACAATGTCCTTGGTGGAGAAGCTTTAAGACAGAGGACTGTAACGAACGTGGTACCACGACCCTGGACGGATCATTATCAGAACCCAACAGCAAAACACCACGTCGTACAAAAAGTCTCTCCTTGTGAGCAAAAAATCGGCGAACCGACGGGTCCCCGATCCATGACTTTGATAAGGGCCATTGCGTAGCAACAAAACGCAGAACGGGAGCAAGGACAGGGTCGGCAGCTGTGGCTGTAGCTACACGACGAAAATCAATCGGAAACGATTCGACCACGTCATCGGTTTCCGCATCAATGAACATGCAAGCAATTTCGGAGGAATCGAATGCCCTATCCTCAGCAACAGGCAAGCGGGACAACCCATCGGCGTTTCCTTACTCAGCAGTGAACTGATAAAAGATATCGTAGCGGTACTGCGAGAGGAAAATAGACAAACGAATGAATTTCTGCGCTGTACGTGGAGGTACAGGCTTGGTCGGATGAAAAAGCGATGTCAAAGGTTTGTGGTCTGTGATTATGGTAAAGTGACGACCGTACAAGAAATCATGAAACTTTGTAACACCAAATACGAGAGCCAATGCTTCTTTCTCGATCTGTGAATAATTTCTTTGAGCAGACGAGAGCAATTTGGACGCAAAGGCAATAGGGCGGACGTGCGATCCATCTTTGTGCGCAAGCACAGCACCGATCCCAAAATCCGATGCATCCACCATCAACAAGAGGGGCTTCTGGGGATCGAATGGCGTAAGGCAAGTATTGGAAAGCTACGCCGATTTCAGCTGGCGAAAGGCGCTTTCGCATTCCGTCGTCCAGACGAACGGAACACCCTTACGGCGTAAGAGATGAAGCGGAGCTGAAATGGAAGAGGCATGCGGCATATATTTATGATAATAGTTGATTTTTTTCCAGCACACTCTGTAGCTGCTTCAAATTCTGCGGCGACGGCAAGTCTTGTATGGCACGAAGGTGCGTGGGACTGGGATGTATGCCTTGGGCATTGAGTACATGTCCTAGGTATGGCAAGTCCCGAGCAAAAAACACACATTTGTCCTTGCGCAAGCGAAGACCATCTTGCCTCAAGACCTGAAATAATGTTCGGAGATTGGCCAAATGTTCTTCTTCTGTCTTTCCAGAGATCACAATATCGTCCAGATAATTAGCTGCAGTAGGGACCGACGCACAAACAGTTTGTAGATATTGCTGAAACAATGCAGGGGCGGATGCACACCCGAATGGCAGTCGTTTGAATCGATACAAACCAAGATACGTGTTAACCACCAAAACGCGCTGGGATTCTTTGTCCACCGGTATTTGCAAGTACGCATCTGCTAGGTCCAACTTTGAAAAGTATTTACCCGCTCACAGTTTGTCAAAAAGATCTTCCGGGCGGGGTAAAGGAAAAGTTGCAATCACTAGTTGTGCATCCACTGTTGCCTTGAAGTCCACACAAAGTCTCAACTTTCTGGAGGGTTTTGGCAAAATTACTAGGGGTGATGCCCAGAGAGAAGCCTGCACACGTTCAATTACACCTTGTCATTCCAAATAGTGTAATGTTTTTGCGACCTCATCACGCAATGCGTGGGGAACATTGCGCGCTCTGAAAAATTTCGGTTGCGCGTTTACATTCAGTTCCAAATGTGCATTATAGTTTAGAGCGCAACCGAAGCCCGGTGCAAAAATGTCTGCACTGTCCTTACACAGGGATCTTTTGTCCTGAATAGCTATGTAACTTAACATTTGCGGCACGCAACGGAGGTGTGCCCAGCAGTTTCTAAGTGTCTTGATTGATAAGTGAAAGTGCAGCTCCGGTATCGAGCTGGAATGGTATCACTTTGCCGTTAATGTCCAAGTCTACAAAATGTTTATTGTCCTGCTGACGACAAGAGCGACTGTCTTGTGCAACGTGAACTGACACTGGTACATAATCACTTTAATCACTTGCTACTCGACGGAAGTTCCGGTGATGTCGACGCACTCTATTTTTGGGACGAACACAGTCATTGTTAGAGAGAGTGGCACTGCGCGGAGTGGAATAGACTACATGAATTTCCACGGGGGAAAGTTCGCGAGCCTGAGTACCCTTGGTTCGATTCCGATTCCGGCGCGAAGCAAAGGGCCTGGAACGGTTTTGAGCTTCCGATCTGAGCTTTTTCTGGCAAACACTCCGAACATGTCATTTTTTATTACAATAAAAGCAAATAGCTTGGCGTGACGGGCAATTCTCACGCGAATGTTTAGTAGCACACCGCGGGCATGATTTGATCACTGCATTAGCTTGCCGGCGCGGGACACGTGGCTGAGAGCCTGGCGGCAGCGGCGCGGCCGGGCGCGAGGGCTGTTTACTGCTCCGTGCAGCTCGCCCGGCGGGCCGGTTAACCTGACACACTGCTGGCGAAGTTTCAAATGATTCCTGAGCAAAGTCAAGTGTGTCCTGCCGATCCAATATGTCCATCACTTGTTGAAGGAAGGGATTTACTAGTTTCAAAATCTGTTCCCTTATACGAACATCAGAAACGTTCTGTGCAATTGCATCACGTATCATAGTATCTGAATAAGGGAGTCCACATTGACACTCAAAAGCACAATCCCTAGTAAGGCCTTGCAAGGTTGCAACCCACTCCCGATTAGTCTGACCTGCCGTACGTTTTGTACGAAAGAAGGTATACCTTTTCGCAACTACATTGACTGATTCTTTGAAATATGCATCTAATGTAGACAAAATTTCTTCGTAGGACAGAGTTTCTACGTCGCGTCGGGGAAATAATTTGACTATCACACGGTACGTAGTCACCCCTACTGAAGAAAGGAGAAAAGGCTGCCGCTCGTTACCTCGAATTCTGTAGGCGGCGAGATGGAACCCAAATTGGCGTGACCACTCCGTCCAGCTTTCCAGTGCAGCATCAAAAGGTCGAAAAGTTGGTGCAACAGCGTGTTGTGGCTGCGGTAGCGGTGAAGCGGCTGCTGCCGCATCGTTTTGCATCGCACGTTGACCCTGGACGAGCTGTCCAAGAGCATCCAGTAAGGCCTGCGCCTGCTGATTCTGTAAGCGATAAAATTCGGACAGTACATCTGGAGATTGTGGATAAGCCATTACACAAGTAAATCAGGGCAATATTGATACGAACGCGATTTTGCCTCGTCGCCAATGTTGTGGTTGGCAGGAGAGCCAACCGTGTTTTTCTGAAGGAGGCCGAAATGCACGCGTCTCAGCTCACGCAGGCTCACGTGAGGTCTGGAACATGACAAGGGAATTAGAATTGAGAAAAACGGACGTAGCTGGTGGAATACTTAACTTTAATCCATTAGTGGAGAACGTCGCTCTTTGTGGTACACGATTCACAATATCAATAGTACGGATACTGGCGCCTTGCTAGGTCGTAGCAAATAACGTAGCTGCAGACTATGCTAACTATCGTCTCGGCAAATGAGAGTGTAGAAGTCAGTGAACCATCGCTAGCAAAGTCGGTTGTACAACTGGGGCGAGTGCTAGGAAGTCTCTCTAGACCTGCCGTGTGGCGGCGCTCGGTCTACAGTCACTGACAGTGGCGACACGCGGGTCCGACGTATACTACCGGACCGCGGCCGATTTAAAGGCTACCACCTAGCAAGTGTGGTGTCTGGCGGTGACACCATAGTATACATGGAAGAAGCCTGGAGATACTGACAGATTTCAGATAGATTATCTAATGGTAACACTGAGATTTAGGAACAAGGTTTTAAATTGTAAGACATTTCCAACAATCTGATGGTTATGAACTGTAGATTAAAACTGAAGAAACTGAAAAAAGATGGGAATTTAAGGAGGTGGGGCCTGGATAAACTAACTAAACCAGAGGTTGTATAGAGTTTCAGGGAGAGCATGAGGGAACAATTGACAGGAATGGGGGAAAGAAATACGGTAGAAGAAGAATGGGTAGCTTCGAGGGATGAAGTGGTGAACGCAGCAGAGGATCAAGTAGGTAAAAAGACGAGGGCAAGTAGAAATCCTTGGGTGACAGAAGAAATACTGAATTTAGTTGATGAAAGGAGAAAATATAAAAATGCAGTAAATGAGACAGGCAAAAAGGAATAGAAAATGGCTAAGCAGGGATGGCTAGAGGACAAATGTAAAGATGTAGAGGCTTACCTCACTAGGGGTTAGATAGATACTGCATACAGGAAAATTAAAGAGACCTCTGGAGAAAAGAAAACCACTTGTATGAATATCAAGGGCTCAGATGGAAACCCAGTTCTAAGCAAAAAAGGGATAGCAGAAAGGTGGAAGGAGTATATAGAGGGACTATACATGGGCGATGTTCTTAAGGACAATATTATGGAAATGGAAGAGTATGTAGATGAAGATGAAATCGGAGATATGATAATGCGTGAAGAGTTTGACAGAGCGCTGAAAGATCTAAGTCGAAACAAGGCCCCAGGAGTAGACAACATTCCATTAGAACTACTGACAGCCTTGGGAGAGCCAGTCCTGACAAAACTTTACCATCTGGCGAGCAAAATGTATGAGACAGGCGAAATACCCTCAGACTTCAAGAAGAATATAATAATTCCAATCGCAAAGAAAGCAGGCATTGACAGATGTGAAAATTACCGAATTATCAGTTTAATAAGTCACGGCTGCAAAATACTAACGCGAATTCTTTACAGACGAATGGAAAAACTTGTAGAAGCCGACCTCAGGGAAGATCAGTTTGGATTCCGTAGAAACATGGAAACACGTGAGGCAATACTGACCCTACGACCTATCTTAGAAGCTGGATTAAGGAAAGGCAAACCTACGGTTCTAGCATTTGTAGACTTGGAGAAAGCTTTTGAAAATGTTGACTGGAATAATCTCTTTCAAATTCTGAAGGTGGCAGGGGTAAAATACAGGGAGCGAAAGGCTATTTACAATTTGTATAGAAACGAGATGGCAGTTACAAGAGTCGAGGGGCATGAAAGGGAAGCCGTGGTTGAGAAGGGAGTGAGACAGGGTTGTAGTCTCTCCCCGATGTTATTCAATCTGTATATTGAACAAGCAGTAAAGGAAACAAAAGAAAAATTCGGTGTAGGTATTAAAATCCGTGGAGAAGAAATAAAAATGTTGAGGTTCGCCGATGACATTGTAATTCTGTCAGAGACAGCAAGGGACTTGGAAGAGCAGTTGAACGGAATGGACAGTGTCTTGAAAGGAGGATATAAGATGACCATCAACAAAAGCAAAACTAGGATAATGGAATGTACTCGAATTAAGTCGGGTGATTCTGAGAGAATTAGATTAGGAAATGAGACACTTAAAGTAGTGAAGGAGTTTTGCTATTTGGGGAGCAAAGTAACTGATGATGGTCGAAGTAGAGAGGATATGAAATGTAGACTGGGAATGGCAATGAAAGCGTTTCTGAAGAAGAGAAATTTGTTAACATCGAGGATAGATTTAAGTGTCTGGAAGTCGTTTCTGAAAGTATTTGTTTGGAGTGTAGCCATGTATGGAAGTGAAACATGGACGATAAATAGTTTGGATAAGAAGAGAATAGAAGCTTTTGAAATGTGGTGCTATAGAAGAATGCTTAAGATTAGATGGGTAGATCACATAACTAATGAGGAAGTACTGAAAAGGATTGGTTAGAAGAGAAGTTTGTGACACAACTTGACTAGAAGAAGGGATCGGTTGGTAGGACATATTCTGAGGCATCAAGGGATCACCAATTTAGTATTGGAGGGCAGCGTGGAGGGTAAAAATCGTAGAGGGAGACCAAGAGATGAATACAGTAAGCAGTTTCAGAACGATGTAGGTTGCAGTAGGTACTGGGAGATGAAGAAGCTTGCACAGGATAGAGTAGCATGGAGAGCTGCATCAAACCAGTCTCAGGACTGAAGACCACAACAACAACATGTTTGTGACTATTACAGCGCCATCTATCACAAAGCGAAAAAAGTGGTCCACCTAAAACATTCATATTTCTTTACGTACTACACGAATATGTAATAAAAATCTGGGTTTCTATTTAAAAAAACGCAGTTGATATCCGTTTGATCTATGGCAGCGCCATCTAGCGGGCCAACCATAGCGGCATCTGGTTTCCTCCTTCAAGCTAGACAAGTTTCGTTCTTTGTAATTTTTTCGTTTGGCACTGATTACGTGAAATATTTGGCCCAGTCACGATCAATGGATCACCCTGTATATGTCACTAATGCGTCCGTTTGTTTTGTGTGGTTGTGAGACGTGGACATGTAACAGACGATGAAAGAGCACTTTCGCGATTTTGAGAGGAAGATTTTAAGGAAAACTGATGGTCCAGCATACAACGCAGAAACTGCAAGATGGGACAGAAGGCGAAACGAAGTTCCGCATCGGCGGTTTAAGGAAGCTGATACTGGGAGAGTGCTTGGAAGAGGTATGTGACAGCGGGCAAGACGTGTTCTACGAGAAGAGGGGACTCTCCGTAACAGAGTATTTCTCCACCAGCCAAGTGGTAGACGTCCAAGAGGTCGTCCGTGAACGAGGTGGGGAGTCGGGGTATCAGTGAACCTGGAAGAAGCAGAGGCAACAGCCGGCACTGAAGATGCCTCAGATACAAGTGAATGAGCAAACTTATGTAATAGATCTCTGTGATGTTACAACTATTTTGACGTGATTCGTGCACTTTCTACGTTGAGTTGTTTCATTATGTTCTATGTACGTCTTGTATTTGTAAGTTTTTGTCTTCTGCCATAGGCCTAAATGGCATGTGTATGTGCAATAAATGATGATGTAATATTGTTATCGGTGTATCTGATAATATTCTTTTAATCGGAGTACTTTTCTTTGCCCTTTGTTTAGGTAAAACATAGGCAGGTGTGATAATCAAATAAGTATATAAACTGAAGAGCCAACCAAACTGCTACATTTGCCTAATTTCGCGTAAGGCCCCTGCGAGCACGCACGAGTGCCGCAACACGACGTGTCGTGGACTCGACTAACGTCTCACGTAGTGCTGGAGGGAAGTGACACCGTGAATCCCTAAGAGTATGAGGAGATGGAGATCTCCTCTGAACAGCACGTTGCAAGGCGTCCCAGATGTGCTCAATAATGTTAATGTCTGGGGAGTTTGGTGGCCAGCGGGCGTGTTTAACCTCGGAGGAGCGTTGCTGGAGCCACTCTGTAGCAATTCTGGGCGTGTGGGTCTGTCGCGTTGTCCTGCTGGAATTGCCCAAGTCCGTCGGAATGCACGGTGGACACGTCTGGATGCAGGTGATCAGACTGGATGTTCACGTACGTTGTCACCTGTCAGAGTCGTATCTAGACGTATCAGAGGTTCCATATCACTCCAACTGCACACGCCCCACATCATTATAGAACCTCCACCAACTTGAACAGTCCCCTGCTGACACGCAGGGTCCACGCATTCATGAGGTTGCCTGCATGCCCGCACACGTCCATCCGCTCGATACAATTTGAAACGAGACTCGTCCGACCAGTCAGCGTCTTTCCAGTCGTCAACAGTCGTCAACAGTCCAAAGTCGGTGTTGGCGGGTACAGGCGAGGCATAAAGCTTTGTATCGTGCAATCATCGACGGTACACGAGTGGGCCTTCGCCTCTCAAACCCCATATCGATGATGTTTCGCTGAATGGTTCGCGCGCCGACACTCACTGATGACCCAGCATTTAAATTTTTCTGCAAATTGTGTAAGGGTTGCACTTCTGTCACGTCGAACGACTCTCTTCAATCGTAGTTTAAATGTTCAAATGTGTGTGAAATCTTCTGGGACTTAACTGCTAAGGTCATCAGTCCCTAAGCTTACACCCTACTTAACCTAAATTATCCTAAGGACAAACTCACACACACCCATGCCCGAGCGAGGACTCGAACCTCCGCCGGGACCAGCCGCACAGTCCTTGACTGCAGCGCCTAAGACCGCTCGGCTAATCAATCGCCGTCGGCCCCGTTCTTACAGGATCTTTTTTCCGGCCGCGGCGATGTCGGAGATTTGTTGTTTTGCCGGATTCCTGACGTTCACGGCACACTCGAGAAATGGTCGTAGGGGAAAATGCCCACTTCATCACTACCTCGGTGATCCTGTGCCCCGATGCTCGTGCGCTATTACACCACGTTCAAACTCGCTTTAATCTTTATAACCTGCCATTGTAACAGCGGTTACCGACCTAGCAACTACGCCAGACACTTGTTGTCTTAAATGGTTGTTGCCGACCGCAGTGCCGTATTCTGCCCGTTTATATGTCAACAACTGCGCCAGACACTTCTTGTCATATAGGCGTTGCCGACCGCAACGCCGTATTCTGCCTGTTATCTGTGTATGTGCACACGCATGTCTGTACCAGTTTCTTTGGCGCTTCAGTGTATTATACCGTGCTGACAATTATTTTTGTCGTGATACATCTCACAATAATACAACCTAAAGTACAGGGTGTCCGAAAAGACATTCCCTGATTACATAAATTGATAATTCCGGCTAGAAGTAAGATACAAATATGAAACTTGTGTCGAATTGTTTACAAATATCAAAGCTTTTTCTTCTGTTTTAGGTTCGCAGTACGTAAGTAGTGGATGAGGTGCAGTGCCCAAGAAGCCATGTTAACCGATCAGGAGAAGGCACAGTGTGTCCTGTGGTACCATGAGACACGATCACCAACCACTGTGCAGAGACACTTCCAGACGACATTTGGAAGGAAGCTACCTGATGTCAAGAGCGTTAAAGCCTGGTAGGAGAAGTTCAAGAACACAGGATCGGTTGCTGACCTTCCGAGGTCTGGTCGACCAAGAACCTCAGCAGGTAGGGTGGAAGTCTTTTCTTCGATGTCCGAAGAAATCGGTGCGCAGGGCCTCACGTGAATTACAGATGCCTAAAAGCTCTCTCCATGACATTTTACACAAACGTTTATTGTTTTGTGCATACAAAGTGCAAATCGTTCAGGCCTTGTTGCCCAGTGACAGTACACGTCGATATGACTTTGCAGTCGAAATGATATCACGTATTGAGGTCGTTGATGGTTATCTCAGACGAATTGCCTTTTCCGACGAAGCGACCTTTTTTGTGAGTGGAGTAGTGAATCGCCATAATGTGCGCATTTGGGGTTCACAACCCCCTGGCGAGGTCATGGAGTGCACCAGAGGCAGTCCAAAGGTGAATGTTTGGTGCGCGCTATTGTACGATCGAATTATCGGGCCATTCTTCTTCGCTGAGGATGTTGCAAGTGCATGCTGTTCCTAAGCTACTTCAGTATCACCCCGATGTCTTGTTTCAGCAAGACGGTGCACCGCCCATTGGGGTTTGGACGTCCTTGCCTATTTCGATATGACCTTTCCTGAGCGATGGATTGGTCGTGATGGGCCAACTGTTTGGCCTCCACGCTCTCCCGACATAACCCCACTAGACTTCTTTTTATGGGGTTATGTCAAGGACGAGGCCTACCGAACACGTGTACCAGATCTTGAAACCCTGCGGCAACGGATAACCACAGTCATTGAATCGATCCCTAGATGTGCTACGTGCTACCAAGCGTGCTCATGTGGAAGTTTACTGGTGTGTGAAAAACTTTGATAGTTTCTAAACAATTAGACACCAGTTTCATATTTGTATCTTACTTCTAGCCTGAGTTATCAATTTATGTAATCAGGAAAAGACTTTTCGGACACCCTGTACATTAATGATACTCCTGATTATCTATTTGTGAGCGTTCAAGCAATCAGTGGTGTGAGGCTTATCAAACAAGCAAGCAGAATGCAAATATTCCTCGCACCACACACAACACAGGAAGGAAATCTCGTCGCACTAACATGTTTTCTGGTTTACACTGAGGTGAGAAAAGTCTTGCGATACTTCCTTACATATTGTCAGACCTCCTTCTTCCGGCGCAGTGCAGCAGTTCGACGTGGCGTGGCCTCGACAAGTAGTAGGGAGTCCCCTGCAGATATATTAAGCCATGCTGCCGCTATAGGCGTCCCTAATTGGAAAAGTGTTGCCGGTGCAGGATTTCATGCACAAATTTACCTCTCGACTGTGAATTTTCCGTAGAATGCATGTCGGGCGATCTGGGTGTCCGAAGTCATTTGCTCAAAGTGTCCAGAATGTTCTTCAAACCATTCGCTAACAATTGTGGCCGTGTGACATGGCGCATTGCCACCCATAAAAATTTCATCTTTGTTTGGGAACAGGAAGTCTATGAATGGCTGCAAGTGGTCTCCAAGTAGCTGAACATAACCATTTCCAGTCAACGATCGCTCCCATGTAGACACAGCACACATCATTATGGAGCCAAAACAAACTTGACACAGCCGGCCGGTGTAGCCTAGCGGTTCTAGGCCCCTCAGTCTGGAACAGCGTGACCGCTACGGTCGCAGGTTCGAATCCTGCCTCGGGAATGGATGTATGTGATGTTCTTAGGTTAGTTAGATTTGTTTTAAGTCCTAGGGGACTGATGACCTCAGATGTTAAGTCCCATCGCGACCAGAGCCATTTGAACCAAACATGCACAGTGCCTTGTTGGCAACTTGGATCCTCGGATTCGTGGGACCTGCGCCACACTCGAACCCTACAGTCAGCTCTTACGAACTGAAACTGGGGCTCATGTGATCAGGTCACGGTTTTCCTGTCGTCTGAGGTCCAACTGATATGGTCAACTAGCCTAGGAGAGGCGCTGCAGGGGATGTCGTGCTGTTAGCAAAGCTACTCGCGTCTCTCGTCTGCTGCCATAGTACATTAGCGCATAATTTCGCCGCACTGTCCTAAAGGATACATCTCACTTTGATTTCTGTGGTCATTTCACGCAGTGTTGCTTGTCTGTTAGCACTAACAACTCTACCCAAACGCTGCTGCCCTCAATCGTTAATTGAAGGCCGTGAGCTATTGTGTTTTCCTTGGTGAGAAGTCATACCTGAAAATTGGCATTTTCGGTACATTCTTGATGCTGTGGAATATTGAATATCCTAACGCTGTCCGTAACTGAATATGCGATGGCCTAAATCCAACTACGATTCGGCGTTCAGAGTGTGATAATCCCGACGTGCGACCACAATCACATCAAAAATATGTTCACATAAATCACCTGAGTACAAATGAAAGCCTGCACTGTTATATGTTGTAAATGCAATACTGCCATCATGTGTATATGTGCATTACACTATCACATAACGTTTGTCACCTATGTGCATTGTTCGTAGAAAAGTTATCTAATTCACGTCACTAAAAACAGGTCTAGCCATTAAAAATGCTTCACCAAGAAGAAACGCAGATGATAAACGAGTATTGATTGGACAAATATATTATACTAGAACTGACGTGTGATTACATTTTCACGCAATTTGGGTGCATAGATCCTGAGAAATCAGTACCCAGAACAAACACCTCCGGCCGTAATAACGGCCTTTATACGCCTGGGCATTGAGTTAAACAGAGCTAGGATGGCGTGTACAGGTACAGCTGCCCATGCAGCTTCAACACGATACCACAGTTCATCAAGAGTAGTGACTGCCGTACTGTGACGAGCCAGTTGCTCGGCCACCATTGACCAGACGTTTTCAACTGGTGAGAGATCTGGAGAATGTGCTGGCCAGGGCAGCAGTCGAACATTTTCTGTATACAGAAAGGCCCGAATTGGAGCTGCAACATGCAGTCGTGCATTATCCTGCTGAAATGTAGGGTTTTGCAGCGATCGAACGAAGGGTAGAGCCACGGATCGTAGCACATCTGAAATGTAACGTCAATGCGAAAAAGAGGTGACCGAGACGTCTAACCAATGGCACCCCATACCATCATGCCGGGTTCTTTCGGGCTGAGAACCTTGCCGCTGCCTTTTGACATGGCCGTAGTCACGACCGCTCACAACAACCTCTGAAAGACTACACGGGTGTAAATCTACAACACACCAGCTTACTTTAAACTACAAATTTTTAACAACTCACACGAACACATAAACTATGCACCCCAAAGGAGTGATGGAAATGATACAAAACACTAACATTAGAAAAATTAGCTTGCCGCCGGAGGTGCAACATGATTAAATAAAGAACTCTTACGGTGGAAGGGTAGCAACTTTATATACTAAAATGACCATTTAAATAAAACCCATGAAATGCAGTCTTATATAAAATATACAAACATTCTCTTCATTACACATATACTGCCTCTCAAGATGATAGGCAAGATAAAAACATATTTCAGGCCGTTACGCTTCAATCAATACATTCCTTAGCAACGAATCTGACAAACATGACAGAGGCAGCTATTAACGTACGGCAGACCGACAGACAGACACTAACTGCATAACAAATGCGGACGAGAGACAGACGAGCAAGCTGGGGACGAGAGACAGACCAAGGAAACAAGTAGAATTTAAAAAGTAAATGAAACAACGTATCACGAATCAATTAGCTTCTAATAAACTACGATGTCTGGCGAAGACCTGGCGCAGCACCCCCAAAACGCTCTCCCGAACCGTCCGCTGCCAGCCGCCTCAACGGACGCAGGAAGGCGCGCCGATCTCCCGTCCCACGGCGTCGCAGCTCGTACCGGCCAGCCCGATGTCCTGAGTAGACTCCTGTTGCTCTCGGTGTAGGTCTCGAAGCCACCACCCCTCGCTATACGGCGTGGCCCACTGCACTCACGTGGGGACCTCACATGCGCTCAAGGCGGACAAGCCGTCTCGTGTCCCAGTGCGCGACAGACCAACCGATCGATCCCACCGCCCATGACCATTGCCTAAACAAACTCGAGCAGGCCGGCGGCTTAACACATACTGGCACTCCAGACGACAGACAGACACTGACTGCCCCACACTGACTACCCCACACTGACCCGACTGACTAACTCACCAGATTCGCCATCTAGCGAGCTCATAGCGCCCCTTAAATGCACGTGAACAGCCTACCTTTCCGCTTTCCCACCAGAGGGAGACACCAAAGCTGCGACTGCCACAGCGGCTCCACCGCCAGAAACGGAGGGTGACTGCTTCACACTACGCGCTCTTCAAAACAGCATTTTTTTCCACGGCTCAGCTGGACCATAAACACGCTCTAACACGCAGTATTAAGTACATAAAAAAGGAGTAGGAAGCAAAAGTAGGCCAGTAGCCTAATGTCTCTGTGCTTTCTAAAACACAGTAAATAATTGAACAATTTCTTCATGAACAGCGTATATCGGATATAAACAAAGACATAGATGAACTAATATATTTATAAGCATGCTACTACCGTTTTTCGTGTATCTGTGGAGCACCGACGGGATCGATACTAATCGGCCACTTTGACCTCCAATAACTCATTTACTATTTCCGTTAAATGCCTGTAATTCACATCAATTTAGGTTTACACTAATAGCTTTCTAAAGACACGTCGGTCGACGTAATGGGATGAGCCGTTTGGATTTTGGAAATTCATTGCTGACTGTTACTTGTATAATTTACAGTCAGATACTAAACTTTAAACTAAACAAGATATTAAAAATCTGATTACACCATCAGAAACATCGTGCAAATAATAGTAATGAACAGGTTTCTTTTTGTGTTATCATGATTAATCTGGCTACTACTAATTTCTATACAAACTGTGACTTTTCTGACATCAAGGTTTCACAAAGTCCGCCATCTTTGTCCCTCCAGGCGTACGAGTCTCTTTCATCAACCCAGCGTCACCATGAATTGCTAGTCACTTGCTCACTAAGATTATTTCCAGGGCGCTACAACTCGCCCGTTACCTCACAACCAGCTATCAATTTGGATGTGTACCAAGCATATAAAAGCATATCTCGAAAGATAGGTGTGGACAAGTGGTTATGGACCATCGCATAAATTTTGATAGGATCCACGCTGTCTCGTAGTTCTTTGCGCTGGCTGTGGTGCTGCGTGATTTTGAGCCAGAAAACGTTGTCAAAGATGGCATGAGTTTCATGGTGCAGGTCGGCTGAGCATCTCTTTTTACGAAAGTACTATCTGGTGTGTTATGCATCACGATAAAAATAACTGTCAATGCATTATATGTCCTTACTGGTAAATGATTATTTATCACACCTCCCGAAATTACACTTAAAAACAAAAAGAAAAATGGTGTTCCCATTATCACAACATTTCATATACATTGAAAAAAAAAGAAATTCAAATGAGAAAATAAAGCCAACACGGAGCACCAGTTTGGTAGCGTAGTGCCTTGACCGCTTTTTTTTACACACAACCCCCTTTTTTTGTAAATTGTTATTTTTTGATGCTACCCATTTCATTTAATTATGAAAAATAGTGGAGAGTAGAGTTGTCAGTTCTGAGCTGGTGGAGACAGGGTGGGGGGAGGTCGAAACCCGAGGCCTGGCCACGATGCCTCCCTCCCCCTTCCCATTCCTTAATCACTCCCCTCTATTTTTTTTACCGGGAACAGGGAAAGTAAACAAAATATCTTTATTTGTACTAGCATAAATACAACGGCCATGCAATCCTTCCGGCGTAATCAACACGAGACATTACACTCGAACAAGGCGAGCAAAAGTCCTTATTAAGGTGGTGTCGTAAAAAAATAATAACGATAATACTGAAGTAAGCTAAGAGGTGTGAGGCAGTAGACAAAAAGGGAAGAAGGTGCAGGTGTGTGATAAGACTCGCAGGCAACTGCCTGGTTGACCACCGACCTCGCTGTGCTACACGGAATGAATGACGCATACCCGAAGTACAGCATGAAAACAAGAAAACATTAATAGCCGTAACATTTTTAACTCTCCGCTTTATATTAATAAAAATATTGATTTTGTAAATAAAAACCGCCTTTTCTTGTTGCACTGTATTTTATTTCTCTCAGACGCGTTTCGCTGTATTCACTTTACGACATCGTCTGTGGGGATAGTTCTTCTCGTTTTTGTTTGGCATCTGCTTTTCCTCTCAGCTGGTCGCATGCTGTAGGTCGCATTACAGCTCTGTGTACGAAATATAAGCGACCTCCAGCAAGTGACTAGGTGCGAGGACACGCAGATGCCAATCAAAAACGCCAAGAATTATCCTCACTGGCGATGTCTTCAAGTGAAAAAGGCACAACGAGTCTGGGAGAGATAAAATACAGTGCACCAAGAAAAGGCGGTTTTTATTTACAAAACAAATTTTTCGTTCCTTGCTGCGGAGGACAACCACGCAAATATACTGGTTATATTAATAATGATGTGTGTTTTCAAACGATCTTTCGATGTATAGCATTGAAAATACCATTTTTCGTCATCAATTTTGACCTCGGTTGTTGTTGTTGTTGCCTTCAGTTCAAAGACTGGTTCGATGAAGTTCTCCATCCTACTCTATCCTGTGCAAGCTTCTTCATCTCCGAGTAACTACTGCAACTTACATGCTCCTGAATCCGTTTAGTGTACTCGTGCCTTGGTCTTCCTCTACGATTTTTACCCTCTGCTCTTCCCTCCAATACTAAATTCGTGATCCTTTGATGCCTCAGAAGATCTGCTACCAACCGACCCCTTTTTCTAGTCAGATTGTATCTCAGATTCCTCTTCTCCCCAATTCTATTCAGTACCTCCTCATTAGTTACGTCATCTACCCATCTAATCTTCAGCATTCTTCTGTAGCACCACATTTCGAAAGCATATATTCCCTTCTTCTCTACACTATTTATCGTCCATGTTTCACTTCCATACATGGCTACACTCCATACAAATACTTTCAGAAAAGACCTCCTGACAGTTAAAATACACACGATGTTGACAAATTTCTGTTCTTCAAAAACCCTTGTGTTGCCATCTCCACTCTTAGGTGGACTTATACCACCACCATTACTGCAAGGTTACGTTGCAGTGTGAGTTGTTAAAGTATTCAGTTTAAAGTACTGGTGTGTTACAGTAAAAAAATAAAAAATAAAAAAATTGTTTTTCTGCCTCTGAATAATTGTAACTTGATATTTAAAGGGCGCTTTCTGATTGTAATTTTAAATCTGTTTTTGAAAAGGCTTTTCGGAAATAAATTCACATTTGTTAAAGGTAATTTTATTTTCCATCAGTTACTTCCTGGCAACTACTTCCACGCTCACCTAGTGTGATTAAATGTGTTAATGTTTTTGGTGAATCGCCAGTAAACGAAGTAAATTCTTTAAGAAAAGATTTTGAAAGTAAAATTACGGTTCAGGGAGTGTCTATCAAAAAGCCGAACCACAGGTCTCTATATTTTGAATACGGAACGTGCTTGAAAAAATTGATCAAAACTGGAATGAGATTTTCACTCTGCATCAGAGTGTGGTTCAAATGGTTCTGAGCACTATGGGGCTTAACATCTATGGTCATCAGTCCCCTAGAACTTAGAACTACTTAAACGTAACTAACCTAAGGACATCACACAACACCCAGTCATCACGAGGCAGAGGAAATCCCTGACCCAGCCGGGAATCGAACCCGGGAACCCGGGCGCGAGGAGCGAGAACGCTACCGCACGACCACGAGCTGCGTACCAGCGGAGTGTGCGCTGATATGAAACTTCCTGGCAGATTAAAATTGTGTGCCCGACCGAGACTCGAACTCGGGGCACCTTTGCCTTTCGCGGGCAAGTGCTCTACATAATCATTTTGTACGCTTTAGTTCGTTGCATCTGCGCCGGGCGGACGTCGTAAGGCATCCGTTTAAGTTCGTTGTTGATCGTTTAACTCAGCTTTTTTTTTATTAGAGAGGTCAGCCAACCCTCTGACCGGAGACGCTGAGCTACTGTGTCGGCTGACTGTCTGAGCTACCGTAGCACGACTCACGCCCGGTACTCACAGCCTTACTTCTGCCAGTACCTCGTCTCCTACCTTCCAAACTTTACAGAAGCTCTCTTGCGAACCTTGCAGAACTAGCACTCCTGAAAGAAAGGATACTGCGGAGACATGGCTTAGCCACAGCCTGGGAGATGTTTCCAGAATGAGATTTTCACTCTGCAGCGGAGTGTGCGCTGATATGAAACTTCCAGGAAGATTAAAACTGTGTGCCGGGCCGAGACTCGAACTCGAGACCTTTGCGTTTTGCGGGCAAGTGCTCTACCATCTGAGCTACCCAAGCACAACGCACGCCCGGTACTCACAGCTTTACTTCTGCCAGTACCTCGTCTCCTACCTTCCAAGAGATACTGGCATAAGTAAAGCTGTGAGGACCGGGCGTGCGTCGTGCTTTGGTAGCTCTGATGGTAGAGCATTTGCCCGCGAAAGGCAAAGGTCGCGAGTTCGAGTCTCGGTCAGGCACACAATTTTAATCTGCCAGGAAGTTTGATCAAAACTGGTGATCCACATATCAGACGCTCCCCTTGTGAGAGAGGATCGCTCATCGTGTCGAGACGACGAGCGGTGCTGAGTGATGAAAAGGTTGCGGAGAGTGACGCAAGACCGGGAGGCGCGCACAGGTAGCCGAAGAGCGATAGAACGGAGAGGGGGTACCGCTACACACGCGTGGGTGTCAGCTGAGTCCCCACCCCGTCCCCCGCCCCTGGGTAACCCGAGCCGGCGGCGCGCGGTCCACGTCACTCGCCCACCGAGGACACGGGCGGCCCCCGTCACCTGCCGGGAGCCGGAGAGCACCAGTCGCCCGCAGACCGCCCGCGCCGCCGGAAGCACGCTCCGCCACTTACTGCAGCGCGCAGGTACTGTACCGTAGCCTACACACGGAGGTAGAATAAGGGGAGACGGCGCTACAGACACGCTGTAAGTTGTTTTGAAGCCAGTGGGCGTGGCCTGCCGCCATGTTGGATCCCCCAAAATATTAGCAGACGAGTGTTTAACAATTCCTTCTTGTTCGTTATTTCTGTCTTGTGCACGCGATATTTATTTTATGTAGTAAATGTCACACTGTTTTAGTGAACAACACAGCATAAGGAACGCAACTTCAGACGTTTTTTCTGGTCTTAAATGCGTATTCGATACAGTAATACGACACGAAAATATGACGCTTCTGGCCCCAGTATTATAATTCCTCTTTGTTTATACACTTCGAATAACCGAGAAGACAAGTATGAGCTACGAAAAGCATGCTTTCGTAATCCATTTCTATTCACTTTCATTCTGTTTGTGTCGATAGTTTTAAAGCCACACACTCTGTTGTCACGCCACGAGTGGCCTACCGGGGCATCCGACCGCCGTGTCATCCTCAATTGAGGGTGCGGATAGGAGGGCCATGTGGTCTCCCGGTCTCCCGGTCGTTATGATGGTTTTCTGTGACCGGAGTCGCTACTATTCGGTCGAGTAGCTCCTCAATTGGCACCACGAAGCTGAGTGCACCCCGAAAAATGGCAACAGCGCATGGCGGCGTGAATGGTCACCCATCCGAGTTCCGACCACGCCCGACAGCGCTTAACTTCGGTGATCTCACGGGAATCGGTGTATCCACTGAGGTGCCGGCACGGTAGCTCAGCGTGTTCGGTCAGAGAGTTGGGTGCCCTCTGTAATAAAAAAACTGAGTGAATGGATAAATAACGAACTTCAATGGGCGTCAGGCGACGTCCGTCACGAACAATTGAAACGAACAATAACGAACAAAATGAGTTTAAAAAAAAAAAAAAAGAGGCAAGACCGTTGCCTAATTGATAAAGCCAGAACTCCAAAATCAGTGACTGATAGTTTAGAGGCACCGATTTGTATTCGTTGCATTTTCAAGTCAAATGAAATTTTTTAATGAAATTACAATGAAATGAAAACACCCTTAGCTGCTTGCAGGCGTTGACATACGTCAACGGGAACAGATGAAAATGTGTACCCCGACCGGGACTCGAACCCGGGATTTCCTGCCTACATCGAGTATAATGGGAGGGGGCACTACGAATGTAGTGCGGGCCAATACGTTGACAATGTGGGTTTCGCAGGAGGCGTACCAGAAATAAATCCCTGCAGTCGCGCTGTCCTCTGTAGCTCACGTGGATAGAGCGTCTGCCATGTAAGTCCCGTCGACGTATGTCAACGAATGTAAGCAGCTAAGGGTGTTCATTTCATTGTAATTTCATTATAACGAGCTGCATGGTCATCGATGGTATCTGTTCTTTCGGACGCTTTCCGTCAAGTACTACAAACTGTGACCTCTCTGACAGGAAGTCATGAATCCAGTCACATAACTGAAACGATATCCCATACGCACGCAAGTCCACTACAAGCCGCTTGTGTGGTGCAGTGTAAAAACACTTTCGGAAATCTAGAATTACAGAATCAATTAGAAATCCCTTATGAATAGCATTCATCACTTCATGTGAATAAAGAGTTACTTGTGTTTCACAAGAACGATGTTTTCTAAACCCATGTTGACAGTGTGTCAATAGCTCGTTCTCTTGGAGGTAATCCATAATGTTCGAACGCAATATATGTTCCAACATTCTGCTACATATCGACGTTAATGAAATAGGCCAGTAATTTAGTGGATTATTCCTACTACCTTTCTTGAATATTGGCGTGACCTGTGCGTGCAACTTTCTCTTTGGGTAAGGTTGTATATCCTTACCAGATAGGATTAAAGGAGTACATCGAAAAAGTTCAAAGAAGAGCAGCAAGTTTAGTATTATCGAGAAATAGTGGAGAGGGTGTTACGCACATGATACAGGCTTTCGTTCAAAATGGCTCAAGTGGCTCTGAGCACTATGGGACTTAACTGCTGAGGTCATCAGTCCCCTAGAACTTAGAACTACTTAAACCTAGCTAACCTAAGGACATCACACATCCCGAGGCAGGATTCGAACCTGCGACCGTAGCGGTCTCGCGGTTCCAGACTGTAGCGCCTAGAACCGCTCGGCCACCACGGACGGCTACAGGATTTGGGGTGGATATCATTAAACCATTGCGGCTGATTGTTCTCAAGAAATGCCAGTCAAGAACTTTCTCCTCCGAATGAGAAAATATTTTGTTGACGCCGACGTACATAGGGCGAAACGATCATCCTAATAAAATAAGGGAAATCGGAGCTCGCACGGGAAGTCATCGTTGTTCGTTTATTTGGCACGCTGTACGAGACTAGAATAATAGAGAATTATTGTGAAGGTCGTTCATTGAACCCTCTGCGAGCGAGTTCAATGTGATTTGCAGAGTTTCCATGTAGATGTAGATGTAGATCCTACACCGCGCAGCAGTACTTTAAAAGAGGACGGACAAGCGTAGCGTAGGCAGTCTCTTTAGTTGACCTGTTGCGTCTCGTAATTGGACTCCTAATAAATTATACTGCGCCGCCAACTAAAGTAAGGTTTTGGAAGTCCAGTTTCTGTAACCATAGAGTGTTTCAGCCAAATATGAACCCAATTATAACAATTTTAATTACGGTTTTCTAGATTGTGTATTGCGGGATCGCTGAATTCATTCTAAGTGGTCAAAATAGATCATTCTCAATTCCCCAAATGCATTTTACCAAACACGAAGCTCGTTTTTCATGTTAAGATAATTTAAAAGTACATGTCTGAAAGAAGAAGCTTTTCTTTCATGCCAAGTTTTCTTCGCATTACGCTGCCTACCACCAGAATGTGGTTTTTAATGTCCTCTGAGCCATATATTTCTCCTATTTCGGTCAATGTTTGCCCTAAATTTAGAAAGCCTATATAGTGCTAAATGGCCTCAAGTCTAAACAAACATTTCCACACACTTGTCAGCCACTATGTCTATGTATTCTTAAACAAAAATAAGGTGACGAAACTGCTGATCAAACTTACAAACATTCCGTAATATACTCGCGGTTCCCGAATGAGCGTTTAGTAACTTTTTACACAATCTGAATTGTGAGACACATACCGATTTATTTTAAGCTGTCTGATAGACACACTAAAACTTTTCCGATACCGGACCGGGGCTTTGTTTCGTGACTCGTGTATATCCCGTCAATTCATAATTTCTCTTCACTCTCCTTTAGATTAGATTAGTACTTGTTCCATAGATCATGAATACGACACATCGTAATGATGTGGAACGTGTCAGGTTAATAAAAGGTGTCTACACAAGATATTACATTACACAAAATATTACATGACACTCAATATTTTTTTGTGGGGGTTGGGAAATTACCCACTTACTATATCCAAAAATTCATCTAATGAGTAGAAAGAGTTGCCATTAATAAATTCTTTTAATTTCCTTTTAAATGCTATATGGCTATCTGTCAGGCTATTTATGCTATTTGATAAGTGACCAAAGACTTTTGTGGCAGCATAATTTACCCCCTTCTGAGCCAAAGTCAGATTTAACCTTAAGTAATGAAGATCATCCTTTCTCCTAGTGTTTAGCCATGTACACTGCTATTACTTTTGAATTCGTTCGGATTGTTAATAACAAATTTCATAATTGAATATATATATTGTGAGGCTACAGTGAAGATTTATAGCTCTTTAAATAAGTGTCTGCAGGATGATCTTGGATGAGCTCCAGCGATTATTCTGATTACACGCTTTTGTGCAATGAACACTCTTTTACTCAATGATGAGTTACCCCAGAATATGATGCCATACGAAAGCAGAGAATTAAAATAAGCGTGGTAAGCTAATTTACTCAGATGTATATCGCCAAAATTTGCAATGACCCTAGCATAAGTAGCTGAACTCAAACGTTTCCGCAGATTCTCAGTGTGTTTTTTCCAGTTCAACCCCTCATCAGTGCATACACCTAGAAATTTTGACTATTCTACTGATATCTGATCGAAGTCTATATTTATTAATGGGGTCATTCAATTTACTGTGAAGAACTGTATATACTGTGTTTTGTCAAAGTTTAATGAGAGCCCATTTGCAGAGAACCATTTAATGATTTTCTGAAAAACATCGTTTACAATTTTACCAGTTAATTCTTGTCTGTTGTGTGTGATAGCTATACTTGTATCATCGGCAAAAAGTACCAGCTTTGCATCTTCGTGAATATAGAATGGCAAATCATTAATAAATATTATAAACAGCAGAGGACCCAAGACCGAACCTTGCGGCACCCCATTCTTGATTGTTCCCCAGTTTGAGAAATCACCAGTCTTTTGCATATTATGTGAACTGTTTATTTCAACTTTCTGCACTCCTACAGTTAGGTATGATTTACACCATTTGGGCACTGTCCCATGCATACCACAGTACTTAAGCTTATCTAGAAGTATTCCATGATTTACACAATCAAAAGCCTTTGATAGATCACAAAAATCCCAACGGGTGACTTCCGGTTACTCAGAGCATTTAATATTTCATTAGTGAAAGTATATATAGCATTTTCCGTTGAAAAACTCTTCTGTAAACCAAACTGACATTTTGTTAAAACTTTATTTATACAAAGGCGTGAAGCTACTCTACAATACATTACTTTTTCAAGAATTTTGGATAAGGCAGTCAGAGTTTGGTTTGTTCATTTTGCTGCTCTCACCCTTAAGATAACTTAGCTGTAGTGAAACTCCACACGCTAGCATGTACGTTGCTATTCTGCAATCGCTCTGGACTGACAACGCAACATGTTGTCAGGTGCAGGAGGTCATGTGAAGCTAGCCAAGCTTGCGGAAACCCAAGCTGGCCTGCTTTGACTATTGCGCTTCAGTAACTTGTCCTCTTCTGTCTCCGATGCGGCAGGTTGAGCTGCTATAACGGTTGCGGTGCTGGTAGGGGCAGGCGGGCTGGAAGGAGAATTCGTGCACCTCTGGTTTCAACATGCATGTTATCTCTGCATCTGTAATCTACAAGCCACTGTGAAGTGGTTGCGGCTCGGGGCTGGGAAGTTAGGTGAAGAGATAGCGGCAAAGAAAAATATACCATTATTTACACACGCCTATCTTAGTAGTTCAAATTATCAATTTATAAGTGAAGAGGTAACAGCTAAGGACAATATACCATTATTTACACACGCTTATCTTAGCAAATAAAATTATCAATTTCATATATACACCAAAGCAGTCCTTCGGTCCGTTAAGACTGCAAACTGTAAATCGTCTCTCTCTCTCTCTCTCTCTCTCTCTCTCTCTCTCTCTCTCTTCTTTGGTATTAAAGTGTTTTGATTTTAATGCAAGATGTGGTCTGGATTGTTTGGAAAAAGGAAAATGATATTTAGTACACTGTTGAAGTGTCGTATATTGTGCACGCTCTTAAATGTGGCCTACATACACGCCGACGATATTAAAAGTTGCTACGCAGGCCAAAATATTAGCTAAAATTGGTACACTTTTCCTTCCAATGGTTTAATTATGTTATCCAAACTCGCGGCTAGCTCAAAGATAATCAGAAGTAGCATGTAACTTTGCTGTTATTGCCTGATAAATCAATTGCTGCGAAGAAAGAGGCTATATAGCCGTCTACGTGGCGTAAGGATTTTGTACTCACGATAAATAATTTCATTTATATCACACTGGTTTCAGTTTGATGAAGCACTTACTTGACAGAAATAAATTTAATTGCAAACTCAAAGATATCGTGAAGCAAACCTAACTGCAGTTAAATGGTTCAAATGGCTCTAAGCACTATGCGACTTAACATCTGAGGTCATCAGTCCACTAGACTTAGAACTACTTAAACCTAATTAACCTAAGGACATCACACACATCCATGCCCGAGGCAGGATTCGAAACTGCGACCGTAGCAGCAGCGCGGTTCCGTACGGAAGCGCCTAGAACCGCTCGGCCATAGCGGCCGGCTAACTGCAGTTAAATTTATCTGTGCAATTCCGTACAGATTCTGATAAAACGAACTTTGAAAATATCAATGCTTGAAAATTATTATCAATATTCAAAGTAATTATTATGTTAACTTGAGGGTGAAGCCCAATATTTAATATTTTAATTTGATTCCACATGATGGCCGCCTGTGCGCTTTTATGTCAATAACAAAAAGCCAGATGGGCAGTCTTCTACAAAACTTACTCTAAATAATTATTTTCGCTTAAATATTTCCGCAGCGAGGGAAGGGTTTTCAATAAGAACAGGAGAAATTCACTTTTTAACATATACTGTAACATAAAATACGTACATCAAATACTTAGTGCGTCAGAAAAGCTACGCGGTTTAATTCCTCAACTAGAGAGACAAAAGATGGATTAGATCTTCAAACCAATTCTTTTTTACATTAATGAGACAGGATTTACATGGTTACAAAGAATGTCTTTACATTGAGCAATTATTCTTTGATACTAAAATACATATTTTATTAATGTTTTGAACACAAAAAATATTATAATAGCGAGTTGTAGGTTCTATAATTAACTGTCGTGTAGCTACGGTTTTTATCGACAGAAATACACTCACTTTTGTTCTCTCTTTACGCTTCACATTTACACGTCTGCTATAGATTAGTTATAATTTTTATGGGGCATTCCAGGAGATGTCACAACTTGTCGGAAAGTTCTTCAATGAATGGTTGTGTTTTTATTAACTTGGCTAGAAGTTTCTCCTGAAAGTCTCTGTTCCGAAATTGCATTTCTTGGGTTTGGTTTTACACGTCATATTCTCCAGGCAAGAAAAGCTTCGTTCCATCGAAACTGTAGTAGAAGAGATGGACAGAATAAGTCACAATAATTTATAAGTACCTGCAAAAATGTCATTATTTTGCGGAGGATGTTAAAAACATTCATTTCTTCCCGAATTTCGAAATATGTCGGCTCTTGTTCATCTTTGCTCATAGAAACCTCATGTGTGTTGCTAGTGTGAGACATTCTTGGCGTTTACTTATAAAGCGGGATTGATTTCCGTTAAAATTTCAATCTTTTCCTATCCTCGTTTTATTTTTTAGAATTTTTTAGACCGAGGCAGCGATGGGTACCGTAACAAAAAGGGCCTAATTCTTGAAGGTGATGAGATGAAAAATTCCCTTATTGGCATTAAGCATTTCTAATATACTTCCGGTCCAAATCTTTCCGTCCTTCTCATCGGCATACAGAATGGAGAATTATTTCGTGAAGAATAGGGACTCAAAGAAATTTTGCAAGTTTTCCAGTGTACTAGAAGGAAAATTTGTGTGGCATTCTTCAGTTTTTTTGGTATCGGCAAGGCTAACAAACTAAATTATTTGAAGATGTTCCCGAAGGAACAGATATTATTGATGACCGTCTAGATTCTCTAGAATAAAATGATAGTTAAATCGAAACCTTAGCTGCCGACCGGTGTTGTTGATATACATCAATTGGGGGGGGGGGGGGGGGGCAGGTGAGTGCCCCGACCGGGACTCGAACCCGGGATCTCCTGCTTACATGGCAGGCGCTCTATCCATCTGAGCCACCGAGGGCACAGAGGATAATGCGACTGCAGGGACTTATCCCTATCACGCTTCCCGTGAGACTCACATTCCCAACTTAATGTCCACACACTACATTCGTATCCTCTGTGCCCTCGGTGGCTCAGATGGATAGAGCGTCTGCCATTTCAGCAGGAGATCCCGGGATAGAGCCACGGCAGGGCACACATTTTCGGCTGTCCCCATTGATGTATATCAACAACACCTGTAGCCAGCTAAAGGTTTCAATTTAATTATCACAATCGAGAAATCTCTATCCAGCCCCATCAAAACGTAATCCAAAATTTCGTAATACAGACCTTTATACAGCTTGAAAAAGGTGTCTTTAATAACATACACACTGTATCATAAACAAGATTCATATTTAAAACATACAGCACTAAACTCACTCCACGCACACTATCATCCCTGCCTTACAGTCTACCATCTACATCTACGTGATTATTCTGCTATTCACAATAAAGTGCCTGGCAGAGGGTTCAATGAACCACCTTCATGCTGTCTCTCTACCGTTCCACTCTCGAATGGCACGCGGGAAAAACGAGCACTTAAATTTTTCTGTACGAGCCCTGATTTATCTTATTTTATCGTGATGATCATTTCTCCTTATGTACGTGGGTGCCAACAGAATGTTCTCGCAATCGGAGGAGAAAACTGGTCACTGAAATTTCATGAGAAGATCCCGTCGCAACGAAAATCGACTTTGTTTTAATGATTGCCACTCCAATTCACGTATCATGCCTGTGTCACTATCTCCCCTATTTCACGATAATACAAAAAGAGCTGCCTTTCTTTGTACTTTTTCAATGTCATCCGTCAGTTCCACCTGACACGGATCCCACACCGCACAGCAGTACTCCAGAATAGGACGGACAAGCGTGGTGTAAGCAGTCTCTTTGGTAGACCTGTTGCACCTTCTAGGTATTCTGCCAATGAATCGCAGTCTTTGTTTGCTCTACTCACAATATTATCTATGTGATAGCTCCAATTTAGGTTATTTGTAATTGTAATCCCTAATATTTAGTTGAATTTACAGCCCTCAGGTTTGTGTGACTTACGGCGTAATCATAATTTAGCTGATTTCCTTTAGTATTCATGTGAATGGTTTCACATTTTTCTTTAGTCAGGGTCAATTGCTACTTTTCGCACCATATAGATATCTTATCTAAATCATTTTGCAAGTCGTTTTGATCGTCTGATGACTTTACAAGACGGTAAATGAGAGCATCATCTGCAAAAAATCTACGACGGCTACTCAGATTGTCTCCAATGTCGTTAATGTAGATCAGGAACAATAGAGGGTCTATAACACTTCCTTGGGGAACGCCGGATATTACTTCTGTTTTACTCTACGACTTTCCGTCTATTACTACGGACTGTAACCTATCTGACAGGAAATCACGAATCCAGTCGCACAATTGAGGCGATACTCCGTAGGCACGCAGTTTGGTTAGAAGACGCTTGTGAGTCACTGTGTCGAAAGCCTTCTGGAAATCTAAACGTATGGATTCAATTCGACATCCCTTGTCGATAGCACTGATTACTTCATGAGTATAAAGAGCTAGTTGTGTTTCACAGGAACGATATTTTCTGAATCCGTGCTGACTATGTGTCAATAAATCGTTTCCTTCGAGGTACTTCGTAATGTTCGAATACAGTACATGTTTTAAAACCCTACTGCGTTATTCATATAGGCCTGTAATTCAGCGGATTACTCCTACTTCCCTTTTTGGGTATTGGTGTGTCTTGAGCAATTTTCCAGTCTTTAGGCACGGATCTTTCTGTGAGAGAGTGGTTGCATATAAGTGCTAAATAGGGAGCTATTTTATCATCATACTCTGAGAGGAAACTGACTGGTATACAATCTGGAGCCTTTATTAAGTGATTTAAGCTGCTTTGTTACACCGAGAATATCTGCTTCTATGTTTCTCATTTTGGCAGTTCTTCATTATTGAAATTCAGGTATGTTTACTTCGTCTTCTTTGGTGGAGGAGTTTCAGAAAACCGTGATAATACACTACAGGCCATTAAAATTGCTACACCACGAAGATGACGTGCTACAGACGCGAAAGTTAGTCGACAGGAAGAAGATGCTGTGATATGCAAATGATTAGCTTTTCAGAGCATTCACACAAGATTGGCGCCAGTGGTGACACCTACAACGTGCTGACATGAGGAAAATTTCCAACCGATTTCTCATACACAAACAGCAACTGAACGGCGTTGCCTGGTGAAACGTTGTTGTGATGCCTCGTGTAAGGAGGAGAAATGCGAACCATCACGTTTCCCACTTTGATAAAGGTCGGATTGTAGCCTATCGCGATTGCGGTTTATCGTATCACGACATTGCTGCTCGCGTTGGTCGAGATCCAATGACTGCTAGCAGAGTATGGAATCGGTGGTTTCAGGGTACCGGATCCCAACGGCCTTGTATCACTAGCAGTCGAGATGACAGGCATCTTATCCGCATGGCTGTAACGGATCGTGCAGCCACGTCTCGATCCCTGACTCAACAGATGGGGACGTTTGCAAGACGACTACCATCTGCGCGAACAGTTCGGCGACGTTTGCAGCAGCATGGCCTATCAGCTCGGAGACCATGGCTGCGGTTACACTTGACGCTGCATCACAGACAGGAGCGCCTGCGATGGTGTACTCAACGACGAACCTGGGTGCACGAATGGCAAAACGTCATTTTTTCGGATGAATCCAGGTTTTGTTTACAGCATTACGATGGTCGCATCCGTGTTTGGCGACATCGTGGTGAACGCACATTGGAAGCGTGTATTCGTCATCGCCATACTGTCATATCACCCGGCGTGATGGTATGGGGTGACATTGGTTACACGTCTTGGTCACCTCTTGTTCTCATTGACTGCACATTGAACAGTGGACGTTACATTTCAGATGTGTTACGACCCGTGGCTCTACCATTCATTCGATGACTGCGAAACCCTACATTTCAGCAGGATAATGCACGACCGCATGTTTCTGGTCCTGTACGGGTCATTCTGGACACAGAAAATGTTCGACCTTCTGCCCTGGCCAGCACATTCTCCAACAATTGAAAACGCCTGGTCAATGGTGACCGAGCAACTGCCTCGTCACAATACACCAGTCACTAATCGTGATGAACTGTGGTATCGTGTTGAAGGTGCATGGACAGCTGTACCTGTACACGCCATCCTAGTTCTGTTTGACTCAATGGCCAGAGGTTGTTGTTCTGGGTACTGATTTCTCAGCATCTATGCACCCAAACTGCGTGAAAATGTAATCACATGTCACTTCTAGTATAATATATTTGTCAAATGAATACCCGTTTATCATCTGCATTTCTTCATGGTGTAGCAATTTTAATGGCCAGTAGTGTACTTAAACTTAAGGACAGCACACACATCCATGCCCGAGGCAGGATTCGAACCTGCGACTGTAGCGGCCGCGCGGTTTAGACTGTAGCGCCTAGAACCGCTCGGTCACACCGATCGCCCCAAACGACGTCAGTTGTTATAGGAATGGCATCAGACAGAGTTTTTGGACGAATCCAGGTTCTGTTTGTTTGAAAATGATGACCGCATTCTGGTTCCCTACAGACAACGACTTTCGATCAGTAACGCAACATATTTTTTCTGGGCCACTTTCGGTTGGAAAAAAGTGGAATCTGCTATCGAACATCGTGGAATATTCACGTTTCAGCTCCTATAGATTCATGAAGTTCCGACAGGTGGAGGTGCTGTACGAGCCTTAATATTGCGTCTGTAATGGACTTGTGTTCCAAAGAGAGAGCTGTCAATGAGTTTCTGTCGGTGAAAACCAGAAACTCGCAGATATTCACAGGCGCTTCCAGAACGTCTGCGGAGAGCTGCCAGTGAACAAAAGCACGGTGTGTCATTGTGCAAAGCGTCTGTCATCGTCGGAGCAAGATCGCACAAAAGTGTCCGAACTCCCGCATGCCGGGCGTCCGCACGCAGCTGTGACCCCTGCAGTGCCGGAACGTGCGTACACTCTCACTGGAGGTGATCGATGGATCAGAATCAAGCTCCTCGCTGTGCACAACTAGACATTTCTGTTGGCAGTGCTAAGACACTCGTACACCGCTTGGTGTACTCAGATTATGTGCACGCTAGCTTCCCCGCCGCCTAAAAGATGACCGTACAGGGCAACGAAGGACCATTCGTCCAGAACTGTTTGCGCGTTACGAGGCTGATCCTGACAATTTTTTGCGGTCACAGGAGATGAAACATGGGTTCGTCATTTGTAACCGGAAACAAAGCGACAAAACATGTAGTTCAAAGCCACTCCATCAGCAAATAATCTCATGGTGACGGTCTGCTGGGACTCTGATATTCTCCGTCATGGTGCATGTGTATTGAAACTGAAGAAACGACTTAAGAGTGTTCAACACCACAAAAATGGTAAACCATCTTCTCCTTCTGCACGACAACGCAAGGCCGCACACAAATCTGCCCGCCTTTGAGGAGCTCACAAAACTTCACTGGACTGTTTTTCCTCATGCGCTATACAGCCCGCATCTCGCACCTTGCGACTTCTATCTGCTTGGCCAAATGAAGGATGCACTCCACGGGAAGCGGTAGGTCGATGATGGGGAGGTTGTTGAGGCAGCAAGAGGTTGGCGTCAACAAGTAGAGAGGTGTGGGCATACAGGCCCTGCCAGTAAGATGCCCTGAGGCCGTCGCATTGAGCGGAGATTTGTTGAAAAACAGGGTTCTGTAAGCAGAAAAGTGGGGAATAATATGATATATTAGAATCCTGAGTAAAACAAACCAACTTTCAATCAATGTGTCCCATTACTTACTGAACGCCCCTCATACTTTACTTGCACTTTCCGTTGTCCACAAGGCACAATAGGCTGCCTTAGAGGCACGCGACTCGCATATGAAACTCAGTGTTAGGAACGTTAGCTCATACGAACGAAAAACTGTTATTGAAATAAGACGTGACTTGCTTGTTCCTTAACCTGTTGAGGGGAGTGTCGAGTTGTGTGTCCAGATTCTGTTAAAAGGAGCTAACTAGAAGGGTCACTGCAGTTGTCTCTGGTCTGTTCACCATGAAATAACTGTTGCAAAGCAGTCTTAATCGACTTTAAATGATAACCGGCAGACGTCTCGGTCAAAGTGCAAGTGCTGAGATACACGCCAGCGTTAATCTCCGTCTTTGTCGTATGTTGTCACACTGGATTTTCGTATTAATTGGATTAGCAAGGAAGTGTGTGTGGGGGAGGAAGAGGGGGGGGGGATTATTATTTATCAGACACGCAAAGCAAAAGAAAGCAAAGGCACACTTCTTCCCGAGGGGTTTGTAATATCCACAAATATTAGGCAAGTGGCAAATGCCAATGAAAACTTCAGAAAAGTAAAAACGGAGGGATTTGATAGCTCTCTCCCACGCTCATTGATAAAGGAAATAAGCCTATCTAGATAACTGCACTTCTTGAATTTTAATCCCGAGTGCAGTATAATCACTCTGTTGGAAATGCACTTGAGTCACACTCTACCTCTCAAATACTGCCTCGTGACTATTGATTCTAAATTCGAAAACTCAGTGTCAGTTTTACGAAGTCATAGTTTTAAACGCCCAAAAGTAGTAGTCTACCAATTCTTGAGCGTCATAATTAGTTATTATTTTGACACTACATGCTTTATTAATATTAAGGATGTTTTGGTACACTCTTGGCCATTAAAATTGCCACACCAAGAAGAAATGCAGATGATAAACAAATATATTAAACTAGAACTGACATGTGATTATATCCTGAGAAATCAGTACCCAGAACAACATATGGCGTAATAACGGCCTTGATACGCCTGGGCATTGCGTCAAACAGAGCTTGGATAATGTGTACAGGTACAGCTGCCCATGCAGCTTCAACACGATACCACAGTTCGTCAGGAGTAATGACTGGCGTATTGTGACGAGCAAGATGCTCGGCCAGCATTGACCAGACGTTTTCAGTTGGTGAGAGATCTGGAGAATGAGCTGGCCAGGGCAGAAGGTCGAACATTTTCTGTGTCCAGAAAGGCCCGTACAGGACCTGCAACATGCGGTCGTGCGTTATACTGTTGAAATGTAGGGTTTCGCAGGAACAGAATGAATGGTAGAGCCATGGGTCGTAACACATCTGAAATGTAATGTAAGATGACCAAGAAGTGTAACCAATGACACCCCATACTACCATGCCGGTCGATACGCTAGTATGGCGATGACGATTACACGTTTCCAATGTGCGTTCACCACGATGTCGCCAAACACGGATGCGACCATCGTAATGCTGTAAACAGAACCTGGATTCATCCGAAAAAATGACGTTTTGCCATTCGAGTACCCAGGTTCGTCGTTGAGTAGACCATCACATGCAGCGTCAAGGGTAACCGCAGCCACGGTCTCCGAGCTGATTGTCCATGCTGCTGCAAACGTCGTCGAACTGCTCGTAAAGATGGTTGTCGTCTCGCAAACGTCCCTATTTGTTGACTCAGGGATCGAGACGTGGCTGCACGATCCGTTACAACTATGCGTATAAGATGCCTGTCATCTTGACTGCTGGTGATAGGAAGCCGTTGGAATCCAGTGCGGCGTTCCGTATTACCCTCCTGAACCCACCGATTCCATATTCTGCTAACAGTCATTGGATCTCGCTCAACGCGAGAAGCAATGTCGCGATGCGATAAACCGCTATCGCGATAGCATACAATCCGACCTTTATCACAGTCGGAAACGTGATTGTACGTATTTCTCCTCCTTACACGAGGCATCACAACGTGTAATTATGTAATAGGCGTATTTAAACTGTTTTAGCATGTAATTATCTGAACTGTTTCTTATTTAAATTGTTTTGTTAATTAAATTGCATTGTGTATTATTGAGAAAGAGCGGGAAACAGCGCGCAGTAATACATCTGTAATGGTAGCAGGGATTGTCTGCACTAAAAACCATTGTTGGCGGTGAGACCGCACTTTCGTAGCATTGAGCGTTGGAAGCGAGCAGTTGCGAGTAAGATGTGAGACGAGGCAGTCGTAGCTAGCGAGACATGAGAGGAGGTCGCTGTAAGCGAGGTATGAATTAACACTTTGAAAGAAGCGGTGTGCTCGCCAGCCACTCGCTATATGTAGCGCAATGCTAGTTTTTAAGAATTTTTGTAAATAACTATGCCCCTTGTAATTGTTTGTCAAGATCGTTCTCAGAATATAGTTATGTAATTTTGATGGAAAATTAGGTATGTAGCGCAACGCTACTTTTCAAGAATTTTTGTAAAGAACTATACCCCTTGTAATTGTTTGTCAAGATCGTTCTCAGAATATAGTTAACTTCTACCAGATTAAATGCATTAAGAATTTTCTATCCCAAAATCATTCACGTAAATGCTTTACGGAATTTATTGTTATCTTAAAAGAAAAGTCTAAACTGAGCTTCAGCTTTTATCAAATCTAAATTAACTTCAACTTAAAGAATTCCAGTCACAAAGTATTATGAAACTCCACCAGCAGCTTATAATTATGTTAAAGAGAAGTAAGTATATTCATTCCACAGTTTGCTGTAGCAGTCAGATGGCGATCCAGTATAAATAATTAAAGGTAAGAATCAGTCTTAATAATTTCAGGTAACGACTGAGGGCCACGGCGACAACACATTTTATGTTTCGTCGTAATAATCAGCAGGTAGTCTTGACAGAGCAGCAGTTAAAAGATTTTAAGAGACGCAGCGTTCAGTCAGCAAGCAAACGTACATCCAATATTAGACGGGAAGGTTTCAAACGTTTGACCCGGCAACGCCTGTCAACTGCTGTTTGTGTATGAGAAATCGGTTGGAAACTTTCCTCGTGTCAGCACGTTGTAGGTGTCGCCACTCGGTTAAATTTTGCGCTGTATCACGTCATCTTCGTGGTGTAGTAATGTGGCCAGTAATGTAGCTCGAGAAAATTGAACCTAATGTTAACGATCTTTAGGGACAGTTCCACGCAATCCAACTCGATTATCACTAGATTTGTCAGCTGTGAGTGCTACGAAAGCGTTAATTCCTTTCCGGAGCTCTGTAGCCATCCGGCATTAGCAACTGATGTTTGCTGCATCCGTCATAGAAGATCACAGCAGAAGTTCCTACGGAAAAAGAGACACGCGAATTCGACGCTTCGTCAGTGGTCAGAGAGCAGAAACAGCGCTAATGCTCGCTAAGTGTTCTCGCATACCCGGCACAGTAGTCTGCTAATGGAGGATCCTTGCCGGGGATTTGCACGTCGCATTTGCACGTGTTCAGTCCAGACGTGTGGTCTGTAGCTAGTTAGAAGGCTCGTATCGCTTCGTCAGGCTATAAGCCTTAGTCATATACACTATCCGATCAGAAGCATCCGGACCCCCGTATGTAAGGCGGAATTTATCACTAGATGTCACGAGAAGCTGAATCAACACCAAGAAAGGACGCCGGGGGAATTGTGTTGTCAGCAACAGCAGCACTGGTCTGTCAGGACAGCTAAGTGACTTCAAACGTGGGCTAGCCACTGGATGTCTGAGTAGCAAATCCCTCAGGGACGCTGCCTTCAGGCCGGCTGGGGTGGCCGAGCGGTTCTAGGCGTTACAGTCTGGAACCGCGCGACCGCTACGGTTGTAGGTTCAAATCCTGCCTCGGTAATGGATGTGTGTGATGTCCTTAGGTTAGTTAGGTTTAAGTAGTTCAAATTCTAAAGGTGGCAGGGGTAAAATACAGGGAGCGAAAGGCTATTTACAACTTGTACAGAAACCAGATGGCAGTTAAGAGTCGAGGGACATGAAAGGGAAGCAGTGGTTGAGAAGGGGGTGAGACAGGGTTGTACCCTATCCCCGATGTTATTCAATCTGTATATTAAGCAAGCAGTAAAGGAAACAAAAGAAAAATTTGGAGTAGGTATTAAAATCCAGGGAGAAGAAATAAAAACTTTGAGGTTCGCCGATGACATTGTAAATCTGTCAGAGACAGCAAAGGAGGAGAAGGAGGAGGAGATTAGTGTTTAACGTCCCGTCAACAACGAGGTCATTAGAGACGGAGCACAAGCTCGGATTAGGGAAGGATGGGGAAGGAAATCGGCCGTGCCCTTTCAAAGGAACCATCCCGGCATTTGCCTGAAGTGATTTAGGGAAATCACGGAAAACCTAAATCAGGATGGCCGGACGCGGGATTGAACCGTCGTCCTCCCGAATGCGGACAGCAAAGGACTTGGAAGAGCAGTTCAACGGAATGGTGTACTGAAAAGAGGATATAAGATGAACATCAACAAAAGCAAAATAATTAGATTAGGAAATGAGGCACTTAAAATAGTAAAGGAGTTTTGCTATTTGGGGAGCAAAATAACTGATGATGGTCGAAGTAGAGAGGATATAAAATGTGGACTGGCAATGGCAAGGAAAGCGTTTATGAAGAAGATAAATTTGTTAACATCGAGTATAGACTTAAGTGTCAGGAATTCGTTTCTGATAGTATTTGTATGGAGTGTAGCCATCTATGGAAGTGAAACATGGACGATAAATAGTTTGAACAAGAAGGGAATAGAAGCTTTTGAAATGTGGTGCTACAGAAGAATGCTGAAGATTAGATGGGTACATCACATAACTAATGAGGAAGTATTGAATAGGATTGGGGAAAAGAGAAGTTTGTGGCACAACTTGACCAGGAGAAGGGACCGGTCGGTAGGACATGTTCTGAAGCATCAATGGATCACAAACTTAGCACAGGAGGGCAGTGTGGAGGGTAAAAATCGTAGAGGGCGACCAAGAGATGGATACACTAGGAAGATTCAGAAGGATGTAGGTTGCAGTAAGTACTGGGAGATGAAGAAGCTTGCACAGGATAGAGTAGCATGGAGAGCTGCATCAAAGCAGTCTCAGGACTGAAGACGACAACAACAACAATAACAACAACAACAACAACAAGTTCTAGGGGACTGATGACCTCAGGAGTTTAGTCCCGTAGTGCTCAGAGCCAAGGGACACTT
This sequence comes from Schistocerca gregaria, assembly GCF_023897955.1. Lineage (NCBI taxonomy): Eukaryota > Metazoa > Arthropoda > Insecta > Orthoptera > Acrididae > Schistocerca > Schistocerca gregaria. Next base: position 208,220,237 of record NC_064929.1, on the reverse strand, counting down.
CAACCCTTCTAAAGCTGTCCTGAGCGAAAGTGAAGGAGAATTACATGACCTGCTGAATGGAATGAACACTCTAACGAGTATAGAATATGGATTGAGAATAAATCGAAGAAAGACGGAAGTAGCAGAGATGTAACAGAAATGTGAACACCGAGAAACAAAACATCAGGATTGAAGCTTATGAAGTAGATCAAGTAAAGGAATTCTACTACCTACACAGCAAAATGACAGACGGGGCAAGGACGACATTAAAAGCAGACTAGCATTGGCAAAATAGGGGGGGGGGGGAGGCCTTCCTGGCCAAGAGAAGTCTGCTACTATCAAACATAGGCCTTAATTTGAGGAAGAAATTCCTGAGAACAGAGGATGTCAAATTAAACACCTTTCAGCAGTCAATTGTCAACCTTATTTTATTGGACATCCAGTTTCAGCTTTTTACTACGACATCTTCGACCCCGTGTACGGACAACAATGGTACCAGCATGAATAAATAACCAAAAAAGGGGGGCGTGGTGCACGTCTTATATACAGCCGTAATACGTAATAAGATAACAATAACAATATCAGCCAGTACAGGAAGCTACATATAGTTACAGATAAATTAAGGAATAAAATAAGAGAACGGTGCACACCATATTAACTTAAACTAATGAGCGACGTATACAGGGTGGTCCATTGATCGTGACTGGGCCAAATATCTCACGAAATAGGCGTCAAACGAAAAAACTACAAAGAACGAAACTCGTCTAGCTTTACGGGGGAAACCAGATGGCGCTATGGTTGGCCCGCTAGATGGCGCTGCCATAAGTCAGACGGGTATCAACTGCGTTTTTTTAAACAGGAACCCCCATCTTTTATTACGTATTCGTGTACTACATAAAGAAATATGAAGGTTTTAGTTGGACCACTTTTTTCGCTTTGTGATAGATGGCGCTATAATAGTGGCAAACATGTGGTTCACAATTTTAGACCAACAGTCGGTAACAGGTAGGTTTTTTAAATTAAAATAGAGAACGTAGATACGTTTGAACATTTTATTTCGGTTGTTCTAATGTGATACATATACCTTTGTGAACTTATCATTTCTGAGAAACCAAGCTGCACAGCGCGATTACCTGTAAATACCACACTAATACAGTAAATGCTCAAAATGATGTCCGTCAACCTCAATGCATTTGGCAATGCGTGTAACGACATTCCTCTCAACAGCGTGTAGTTCGCCTTCCGTAGCGTCCGCACACGCATTGACAATGCGCTGACGCATGTTGTCAGGCGTTGTCGATGGGTCACGATAGCAAATATCCTTCAACTTTCCCCACAGAAAGAAATCCGGCGACGTCAGATCCGGTGAACGTGCGGGCCATGGTATGGTGCTTCGACGACCAATCCACCTGTCATGATATATGCTATTCAATACCGCTTCAACCGCTATGTGCCGGGCATCCATCATGTTGGAAGTTCATCGCCATTCTGTCATGCAGTGAAACATGTTGCAGTAACATAGGCGGAACATTACTTAGGAAATCAGCATACATTGCACCATTTAGATTGCCATCGATAAAATGGGGGGCAATTATCCTTCCTCCCATAATGCCACACCATACATTAACCCGCCAAAGTCCCTGATGTTCCACTTGTCGCAGCCATCGTGAATTTTCCGTTGCCCAATAGTGCATATTATGACGGTTTACGTTACCGCTGTTGGTGAATAACGCTTCGTCGCTAAATAGATCGCGTGCAAAACATCTGTGACCGTCCCCTAATTTCTCTTGAGCCCAGTGGCAGAACTGTACACGACGCTCGAAGTCGTCGCCATGCAATTCCTGGTGTACAGAAATATGGTACGGGTGAAATCGATGTTGATTTAGCATTCTCAACACCGACGTTTTTGAGATTCCCGATTCTCGTGCAATTTGTCTGCTACTGATATGCGGATTAGCTGCGACAGCAGCTAAAACACCTACTTGGCCATCTTCATTTGTTGCAGGTCGTGGTTGACGTTTCACATGTGGCTGAACACTTCCTGCTTCATTAAATAACTCAACTATCCGGCGAACGGTCCGGACACTTGGATGATGTCGTCTAGGATACCGATCAGCATACATAGCACACGCCTGTTGGGCATTTTGATCACAATAGCCATACATCAACACGATATCGTCCTATTCCGCAGTTGGTAAACGGTCCATTTTAAATGTCGTCACTTGTTTCCTTCTGTTTTTTCTCTAGGTGTTAAGCTATATCTTTCACGTAAATGGTTGAAGAGGTTGATATACAGGGTGATTCAAAAAGAATACCACAACTTTAAAAATGTGTATTTAATGAAAGAAACATAATATACCCTTCTGTTATACATCATTACAAAGAGTATTTAAAAAGGTTTTTTTCACTGAAAAACAAGTTCAGAGATGTTCAATATGGCCCCCTCCAGACACTCAAGCAATATCAACCCGATACTCCAACTCGTTCCACACTCTCTGTAGCATATCAGGCGTAACAGTTTGGATAGCTGCTGTTATTTCTCGTTTCAAATCATCAATGGTGGCTGGGAGAGGTGGCCGAAACACCATATCCTTAACATACCCCCATAAGAAAAAATCGCAGGGGGTAAGATCAGGGCTTCTTGGAGGCCAGTGATGAAGTGCTCTGTCACGGGCTGCCTGGCGGCCGATCCATCGCCTCGGGTAGTTGACGTGCCAATGTGGTGGCGCTCCATCCTGCTGAAATATGAATTGTTGCGCTTCTTGTTCGAGCTGAGGGAACAGCCAATTCTCTAACATCTCCAGATACTGTAGTCCAGTTACAGTAGCACCTTCGAAGAAAATCTTATCAGCTGCAGACAGTGCTTGAACCAATTTCAGACTATAAGGTTCCATAACTAACCTTTTTCGTAGGACTCTCCATACAGTTGATTGTGGAATTTGCAGCTCTCTGCTAGCTCTGCGAGTCGATTTTCCTGGGCTGCCAACAAATGCTTGCTGGATGCTTGCTACATTTTCATCACTCGTTCTCGGCCGTCCAGAACTTTTCCCTTTGCACAAACACCCATTCTCTGTAAACTGTTTATACCAACGTTTAATACACCACCTATCAGGAGGTTTAACACCATACTTCGTTCGAAATGCACGCTGAACAACTGTCGTCGATTCACTTCTGCCGTACTCAATAACACAAAAAGCTTTCTGTTGAGCAGTCGCCATCTTAGCACCAACTGACGCTGACGCCTAGTCAACAGCGCCTCAAGCGAACAAATGTACAACTAAATGAAACTTTATAGCTCCCTTAATTCGCCGACACATAGTGCTTAGCTCTGCCTTTTGTCGTTGCAGAGTTTTAAATTCCTAAAGTTGTGGTATTCTTTTTGAATCACCCTGTATAACTACCGAGATCGTTGTCTATTGGGATATCTTGCTGCATATACCATACACGAAGGAACTGCACAAGAAGTACATTTTCAGAGTATAATTACTATTTGGAGTAAGCATTAAAATCCATGGACAAGAAATAAAAACTTTGAGGTGGTAATTCTGTCAGAGATGGCAAAGAACCTGGAAGAGCAGCTGAACGGAATGGACAGTGTCTCGGCATTGAGTCAAACAGAGCTTGGATGGCGTGCACAGGTACAGCTGCCAATGGAGCTTCAACGCGATACCACAGTACATCAACAGTAGTGACTGGCGTATTGTGACGAGCCAGTTGCTCGCCCACCATTGACTAGACGTTTTCAGTTGGTGAGAGATCCAGAGAATGTGCTGGCCAGGGCAGCAGTCGAACATTTTCTGTATCCAGAAAGGCCCGTACAGGACCTGCGACTTGCGGTCGTGCATTATCCTGCTCAAATGTAGAGTTTAACAGGGGTCGAGTGAAGGGTAGAGCTACGGGACGTAACACATCTGAAATGTAATGTCCACTGTTGAAAGTGCCGTCAGTGCAAACAAGAGGTGACTGAGGCGTGTAACTAATGGCACCCCATACCATCACGCCGGGTGATACGCCAGAATGACGATGACGATGAGTTTCCAACCGATTTCTCATACACAAACAGCAGTTGACAGGCGTTGCCTGGTGAAACGTTGTTGTGATGCCTCGTGTAAGGAGGAGAAATGCGTTCCATCACGTTTCCGACTTTGATAAAGGTCGGATTGTAGCCTATCGCGATTGCGGTTTATCGTATCGCGACATTGCTGCTCGCGTTGGTCGAGATCCACTGACTGATAGCATAATGTGGAATCGGTGGGTTCAGGAGGGTAATACGGAACGCCGTGCTGGATCCCAACGGCCTCGTATCACTAGCAGACATCTTATCCGCAAGGCTGTAAACGGATCTTGCAGCCACGTCTCGATCCCTGAGTCAACAGATGGGGACAATTGCAAGACAACAACCATCTGCACGAACAGTTCGACTACATCTGCAACAGCATGGACTATCAACTCGAATACCATGGCTGCGGTTACCCTTGACGCTGCATCACAGCACACAGGAGCGCCTGGATGGTGTACTCAACGACAAACCTGGGTGCACGAATGGCAAAACGTCATTTTTTCGGATGAGTCCAGGTTCTGTTCACAGCATCATGATGGGCGCATCCGTGTTTGGCGACATCGCGGTGAACGCACATTGGAATCGTGTATTCGTCATCGCCATACTGACCTATCACCCAGCGTGATGGTATGGGGTCCCATTACTTAAACGTCTCGGTCACATCTTGTTCGCATTGACGACACTTTGAACAGTGGACGTTATATTTCAGATGTGTTACGACCCGTGGCTCTACCCTTCATTCGATCCCCGCGATACCCTACATTTCAGCAGGATAATGCATGGCCGCATGTCGCAGGTCCTGTACAGGTCTTTCTGGATACAGAAAATGTTCGACTGCTGCCATGGCCAGCACATTCTCTAGATCTCTCACCAACTGAAAACGTCTGGTCAGTGGTGGCTGAGCAACTGGCTCGTCACAATACGCCAGTCACTACTCTTGATGTACTGTGGTATCGTGTTGAAGCTGTATGTGCAGCTGTACCTGTACACGCCATCCAAGCTCTGTTTGACTCAGTGCCCAGACGTATCAAGGGCGTTATTACGGCTTGAGGTGGTGGTTCTGGGTACTGATTTCTCAGGATCTATGCACGAAATTTGCATGAAAATGTAAACACATGTCAGTTCTAGTATAATATATTTGTCCAATGAGTACCCGTTTATCATCTGCATTTCTTCATGGTGTAGCAATTTTAGTGGCCAGTAATGTATTAGTTTCCCCCACTTACGTCTCACGTATTGACTATGAGGAAAAAATTCGAGAAATTAGAGCCAGTACAGAGGCTTACCGACAATCATTCTTCCCACGCACTATTCGCGAGTGGAACATTGTTGGATGGATCAGATTGTGGTACCGAAAGTACCACACACCATTAAGTGGCTTGCGGGGTACGATGTAGGTGTGGATAAGTAAGCACGGGTGTGATACAGAGCTGGCTGACGCGTGGCAGGGATGGGCAAACGCTTAACCCACACATCGCCACACGGAGAGCCAGAGATCGCGAGGATAAGAGACGGGCAGTCGCGTAATCGCTGTGGGAGTCGCCTTATCTCCGCCGCCAGACGTTGCGTAATGGCGTCGCTGGGGAAGATGCGCCGGCGGCCGACAAGCCTTAATCCAATCTCAGCCCGGACTTACTCACACACTCGTCACCTCGTCTCAGCTTGTGGCTTCGAGGCAGTTCAGTGCTGAACATCTAAGCTGGCACATCAGAAAGTCCAGCTGTGGCCAACAAACTGACTTATGAAATGTCAATTCAAACACCTTTCAGCCGTCTAATTTTGTGAAAAATAATTATCAAAATCTGAACTGTGAAGTTATCCAAATTTCTAGTTGGAAAACTACACTCTTTGTTTTCTTTTCAATTGGTCACGATCCGACTTTGGGATTTGACAGCTGACGTTCATAATTCGCGCTCACGTCAGGAAATGCACCAATACGGGAATAACAGCTTTTACGTTATTGGTCAGAATGCGAGCAATTATGGCGGTCGCCGTAATTTTCGCGCGACACCATATTTGACGACAAAATACTCTTATTAGTCATTGTCATATATCTAGTCTCATAAGAATACATAAAACTACATAAAATAACTACAATAATTTTGACAAGCAATGAGAAAAAGTATTGAGACATAAAAGAAACAGTGCATTTGCAACTATGATGTTTTTCGTGGTAACAGATTTCTGCTTCAAGGTACAAGATGATGCGAGACCAGCGTAATAGTGCTTAACTGAGCACACTAAAGAGCCAAAGAAACTTGTATAGGTATGCATATTCAAATACAGAGATATGTGGTTCAAATGGTTCTGAGCACTATGGGACTTAACTCCTGAGGTCACCAGTCTCCTAGATCTTAGAACTACTTAATGCTAACTAACCTAAGGGCATCACACACATCCACGCCCGAGGCAGGATTCGAACCTGCGACCGTAGCCGTCACGCGGTTCAGGACTGTAGCGCCTAGAACGGCTCGGTCACGCCGGCCGGCTTCAGAGATATGTAAACAGGTAGAAGACGGCACTGCGGCCTGCATCGCCTATAAAGGACAAGGGTCTGACGCAGTCGTTAGATCGGTTACTGCTGCTACAGTGGCAGGTTATCGAGATTTAAGTGAGTTTGAATGTGATGTTATAGTCGGCGCACGGAGGGTTGGAACACAGCATCTCCAAGGTAGCGATGAAGTCGGGATCTTCCCGTACAACCATTTCACGAGAGTACCGTGAATATCGGAAATCCGGTAAAACATCACATCTGCGAAGTCGCTGCGGCGGGAAAAATACTCTGCAAGAACGCGTCCGACGACGAGTGAAGAGAATCGTTCAACGTGAAAGAAGTGCAACCCTTCCGCAAATTGCTGCAGATTTCAATGCTGGGCAATCAACAAATGTCAGCGTTCGAAACATTCAACGAAACTTGATCGATATGGGCTTTCGGAACCAAAGGCGCTATCGTGTACCATAGATGACTGCACGACACAAAGCCTTACACCTCGCCTGGACCCTTCATACGCGTTTCTCCTCCTCACACGAGGCATCACAACAACATTTCACCAGGCAACGCCGGTCAGTTGCTGTTTGTGTATGAGAAATCGGTTGGAAACGTTCCTCACGTCAGCACGTTGTAGGTGTCGCCACCGGCGCCAACCTCGTGTGAATGTTCTGAAAAGCTAGTCATTTGCATACGACAGCATCTTCTTCCTGTCGGTTAAATTTCGCGTCTGTAGCACGTCATCTTCATGGTGTAGCAATTTTAATGGCCTGTAGTGTACAGTGTGCTGTGCGGGTGCCGGATGTCAGTTTGTTGGGCGGAATTGCAGAATTCCAAGCCTGTTGCACTTGGTCGGTCAATACAGGGACAGTTAATGCTGTTTGTGGATGACGCTGGAGGTGACGTCCAATGACGTCCGATATGTGCTCGACTGGAGACAGATCTGGCGATCGAGCAAGCGAGGGCAACACGACGACAGTCTGTAGACTTGTTGTGTTACGACAGCGGTAATTGGGCGAGCGTTATCCTGTTGGAAAACGCCCCCTGCAGTGCAATTCAGGAATGGCAGCACGACAGGTCGAATCATAAGATTGACATATAATTCTGCGGCCAGGGTGCGTGGTATGTCCACGGGCGTGCTCCCGCTGACATACGAAATCGTACCCCTGGCCGTAACTCCGAGTATAAGTCCAGTGTGTCTAGCACGTAGACAGCTTGGCTGCACGGCCTCAGTTGGACTCATACTAATCAACATACGGCCATCACTGACACTGATAATGAAATGTACTTTCATCAGAAAACACGACGGATCTCCACCCTGCCCTCCAATGAGCTCTCGCTTGACACCACTGAAGTCACAAATGGCGGTGGTTTGCGGTCAGTGCAGTGCACGCTACAGGCTGTCTGGCTATGTGCTGTCCTTGAAGTAGCCGAACTGTAACGGTTTGTTGTGTAACTGTGGTCGGCAACTGCTGCTCAGATTGCCGCTGCAAACGGAGTACGATGCCTCAGAGCTGTATGCCAAACACGGTGGTCTTCACCGCCGGCAACGGACAAAGCATGCGACGTTCAGAAGAACGCGAAATCCCGAAGATTGGCTAAAATTTACGGACCCGCAAAATTTGGCACTGACTTCAATGCGAGATGCCTGTAATAGGTTCCACAACGAAACATTGTCTCGAAATTTGGTAGAAAATCCTAAGAAATTCTGGTCGTATGTAAAGTACCCAAGCGGCAAGACGCAGTCAATACCCTCGCTGCGCAGTGCCGATGGTACTGTTACCGACGAATGTGCCGCTAAAGCGGAGTTATTGAACGCAGTTTTCCGAAATTCCTTCACCAGGGAAGACGTATGGAATATTCCAGAATTTGAAACACGAACATCTGCTAGCATGAGTTTCTCAGAAGTAGATACCTTAGGGGTTGCGAAGCAACTCAAATCGCTTGATACGGGCATGTCTTCAGTCCAGATTGTATACCTATTAGATTCCTTTCAGATTACGCTGATACAATAGCTCCCCACTTAGCAATCATATACAACCGCTCGCTCACCGGTGGATCTGTACCTACAGATTGGAAAATTGCGCAGGTCGCACCAGTGTTTAAGAAGGGTAGTAGGAGTAATCCATTTAACTACAGACCTATATCATTGACGTCGGTTTGCAGTAGGGTTTTGGAGTATATACAATATTCAAACATTATGAATCACCTCGAAGGGAACGATCTATTGATACGTAATCAGCATGGTTTCAGATTACATCATTCTTGTGCAACGCAGCTAGCTCTTTATTCGCACGAAGTAATGGCCGCTATCGACAGGGGATCTCAAGTTGATTCCGTATTTCTAGATTTCCGGAAAGCTTTTGACGCCGTTCCTCACAAGCGACTCCTAATCAAACTGCGGGCCTATGGGGTATTGTCTCAGTTGTGCGACTGGATTAGTGATTTTCTGTTAGGAAGGTCGCAGTTCGTAGTTATAGACGGCAAATCATCGAGTAAAACTGAAGTGATATCAGCTGTTCCCCAGGGAAGCGTCCTGGGACCTCTGCTGTTCCTGATCTATATAAATGACCTGGGTGACAATCTGAGCAGTTCTCTTAGGTTCTTCGCAGATGATGCTGTAATTTACCGTCTAGTAAGGTCATCCGAAGACCAGTATCAGTTGCAAAACGATTTAGAAAAGATGGCTGTATGGTGTGGCAGGTGGCAGTTGACGCTAAATAACGAAAAGTGTGAGATGATCCACATGAGTTCAAAAAGGAATCCGTTGGAATTTGATTACTCGATGAATAGTACAATTCTCAAGGCTGTCAATTCAACTAAGTACCTGGGTGTTAAAATTAAGAAAAACTTCAGTTGGAAAGACCATATAGATAATATTGTGGGGAAGGCGAGCCAAAGGTTGCGTTTCATTGTCAGGACACTTAGAAGATGCAATAAGCCCACTAAAGAGATAGCTTACTCTACACTCGTTCGTCCTCTTTGAGAATATTGCTGCGCGGTGTGGGATCCTTACAAGGTGGGATTGGCGGAGGACATCGAAAGGGTGCAAAAAAAAGGGCAGCTCGTTTTGTATTACCACGTAATAGGGGAGAGAGAGTGGCAGATATGATACGCGAATTGGGATGGAAGTCATTACAGCAAAGACGTTTTTCGTCGCAGCGAGATCTATTTACGAAATTTCAGTCATCAACTTTCTCTTCCGAATGCGAAAATATTTTGTTGAGCCCAACCTACATAGGTAGGAATGGTCATCAAAATAAAATAAGAGAAATCAGAGCTCGAACAGAAAGGTTTAGGTGTTCGTTTTTCCCGCGCGCTGTTCGGGAGTGGAATGGTGGAGAGCTGGTATGATTGTGGTTCGATAAACCCTCTGCCAAGCACTTAAATGTGAATTGCAGAGTGATCATATATATGCAGACGTAGATGTGGTGCCACGTGAGTGTCCTGATCCCGGTCTTCTTGCGACCGTATATTCTGGTGACCACCCCTGGCAGGAATCAGCAATCGTCCACAGTGCTACATTCTTGGCAAGTCCTTCTGCAATATCGCAGATGAAAGATCAGGCTTCTCGCAGCCCTTTTACACGACCTCGTTCGAGCTCACTGAGGTGTTGGTAACGGCGTCTTCGTCGCCTTTATAAGTAGGCTATTTAGATTTTTATGTTGGTAACGCCACGTAGTGCTCTGTATAAAAGTCACAGACTGTGCTGTGTGCAATCTGTGGCTGGTTGGCATTGTTGAAAAAAAAAACTTTTTCATTAATCTGTTACCTCACAAAAATCTACTGCAATACACCGAGCGCCAATACTGTCTGCTAAATAAAAGATTCTAACTACTGAAGGCACTAACTATTGATAGGCATAGTTAGCAAATGAAAGATTTTGATGGAGAGCAAACAATGCATTTACCTTAATAGTGTTCAAAAGTCATATATATGACATCCAGTCTTACAAATTTCCTTGTTCTGACGGATACACGACCAGATCGTCTGCTCAGAAATGGTTCAAATGGCTCTGAGCACTATGGGACTTAATATCTGTGGTCATCAGTCCCCTAGAACTTAGAACTGCTTAAACCTAACTAACCTAAGGACGTCGCACACATCCATGCCCGAGGCAGGATTCGAACCTGCGACCGTGGCGGTCACGCGGTTCCAGACTGAAGCGCCTAGATCCGCATGGCCACATTGGCCGGCAGATCGTCTGCTTTCAAAACTCTCCCCACATCCACCACTGCTGGCGGCTCACCTCCAACTGCCCGACGCTACGCGCTGTTCACATCCAGCTGCCCAACACTATAATAGCGAATATTCCAACAATGTCAACCAACCACAGATTGCACACAGCACAGTCAGTGATTTTCATACAGACCGCTACGTGGCGTTACCAACATAAAAACCTAGACAGCCTACTTATACCTTAAATACATTCTTGACGAACATCACCTCAACGCGTCCAGTCTCAAAGGTAACTGACGCTCACGTCCGTTACAGCTTATATTTAGTGCAAACCTGAGTTGCGTCCTTGTAGTGGCGCCACTCTTATGGGAGTGGCGTGAAACAGGATAGACATCATGTTTCTGATGTATAAGCACGCCCACCAACTCTCCTTTATGTCGCGCAACTCCTTCTTGGTGTTATGATGCCTTTTTTTTACGTCAGTGTTGTTTGCGTTGACAAACTAAAAGATCAATTAGGTCTCTAGCAGAAGTGCTCATCCACAAAGTAGTTCCTTGCTTAGCATGTGCAATCGGAAACGCGACATCTAATACCGTAGCCGTCTCTTTTGTGGTGTTCACGGCAGCCTACACATGGGCTGCTGCTGGCATGCAAACAATGGTGCGGGCTCACTCAGTGTGCTGTAGGAAGTCCTCTAGTTGTTTTCGGATGGCATCCGCAGATGTGAAGGGGTTGCTATGTGGTTTGTGTGCACTACGGCGATCCTACATTATCGTGGGTAGACGAAGTCAGCCAGAGCTATGTCTGCCCGTGTTGTCTAAGACGCGGCCTCTGTCAGATCTGATTGCACAGTGAATCTGGATATTGCACGATTCGACCAGCCGCTCAGATAGAGACTGTAACCCATTTCAGTCTCTGTCAGCTGCTGATAACGCTGTCTCATACGAGTACGTGGCATCTCCGTGTCGTTCATAGTGAGCACTCAACATCTGACGCTGCTTATGCTCCTTATAACTTCTCCCAGGCCTGGTAACAACACTGAACACGAACAATACTAATGTTCTCTTGAACGAGAGTGGGGGAAAGGGAGCCTTCTACCAGAGGATTGCAGCTCTAAGTCATTTGCGAGACAGCCGACGGTGCGTTCGAGTACGAAGTAACATTGATATCAGACCATGTCTTCTGCGAGCTTCACTTTTTTGTGTGAGAGTTGTTCAACTTAAAAAATGGGTGTCATGGTTCGGCAATATGCACTGGAAACTCTCTTTGAGTTTCTGATGGTTGTTGTTGTTGTGGTCTTCAGTCCTGAGACTGGTTTGATCCAGCTCTCCATGCTACTCTATCCTGTACTAGCTTCTTCATCTCCCAGTAGCTACTGCAGCCTACATCCTTCTGAATCTGCTTAGTGTATTCATCTTTTGGTCTTCCTCTACGATTTTTACCCTCCACGCTGCCCTCCAATACTAACTCCAGAACATGTCCTACCAAACGATACCTTCTTGTAGTCAAATTGTGCCACAAACTCCTCTTCTCCCCAATTCTATTCAATACCTCCTCATTAGTTATCTGATCTACCCATCTAATCTTCAGCATTCTTCTGTAGCTCCACATTTCGAAAGCTTCTATTCTCTTCTTGTCTAAACTATTTATCGTCCACGTTTCACTTCCATACATGGCTACACTCCATACAAATACTCACAGAAACGACTTCCTGGCACATAAATCTGTACTCGATGTTAACAAATTTCTCTTCTTCAGAAACGCTTTCCTTCCCATTGCCAGTCTACATTTTATATCCTTTCTACTTCGACCATCATCAGTTATCTTGCTCCCCAAATAGCAAAACGCCTTTACTACTTTAAGTCTCTCATTTCCTAATCTAATTCCCTCAGCATCACCCGACTTAATTCGATTACATTCCATTATCCTCGTTTTGCTTTTGTTGATGTTCATCTTATACCCTCGTTTCAAGACACTGTCCATTCCGATCAACTGCTCTTCCAAGCACTTTGCTGTCTCTGACAGAATTACAATGTCATCGGCGAACCTCAAAGTTTTTATTTCTTAATCAAAATATCCACGGGTGTACTGCCGGTCTATAGTGTCCAACGGGCACAATATTTCGGCGATCAAACATGTCGCCATCATCACCTGATGATGGCGACATGTTTGATCGCCGAAATATTGTGCCCGTTGGACACTATAGACCGGCAGTACACCCGTGGATATTTTTATTATCAAATACGCCGGGAGAAACTCAAGAATTTTTATTTCTTCTCCATGGATTTTAATACCTACTCCGAACTTTTCTTTTGTTTCCTTTATTGCTTGCTCAATATACAAATTGAATAACATCGGGGATAGGCTACAACCCTGTCTCACTCCCTTCCCAACCACTGCTTCCCTTTCATACCCCTCGACTCTTATAGCTATCATCTGGTTTCTGTACAAATTATAAATAGCCAGTCGTGCGGTAGCGTTCTCGCACCCCACGCCCGGGTTCCCGGGTTCGATTCCTGGCGGGGTCAGGGATTTCCTCTGCCTCGTGATTGGGTGTTGTTTGATGTCCCTAGGTTAGTTAGGTTTAAGTAGATCTAAGTTCTAGGAGACTGATGACCATAGATGTTAAGTCCCATAGTGCTCAGAGCCATTTGAACCATTTGTAAATAGCCTTTCGCTCCCTGTGCTTTACCCCTGTCACCTTCAGAATTTGAAAGAGAGTATTCCAGTCAACATTGCCAAACGCTTTCCCTAAGTCTACAAATACTAGAAACGTAAGTTTGCCTTTCCTTAATCTTTCTTCTAAAATAAATCATAGAGTCAGTATTGCCTCACGTGTTCTAACATTTCTACGGAATCCAAGGTGATCTTCCCCGAGTTTTTCCATTCGTCTGTAAAGAATTCACGTTAGTACTTTGCAGCTGTGACTTATTAAACTGATAGTTCGGTAGTTTTCACATCTGTCAACACCTGTTTACTTTGGGATTGTAATTATTATATTCTTCTTGAAGTCTGAGTTTATTTCGCCTGTCTCATACATCTCGCTCACCAGATGGTAGAGTTTTGTCAGGTCTGGATCTCCCAAGGCTGTCAGTAGTTCTAATGGAATGTTGTCTACTCCAGGGGCCTTGTTTCGACTCAGGTCTTTCAGTGCTCTGTCAAACTCTTCACGCAGTATCATATCTCCCATTTCATCTTCATCTACATCCTCTTCCATTTCCATAATATTGTCCTCAAGTACATCGCCCTTTTATAGACTCTCTATATACTCCTTCCACCTTTCTGCCTTACCTTGTTTGTTTATAACTGGGTTCCATCAAAGCTCTTGATATTCATGCAAGTGGTTCTTCTTTCTCCAAAGGTCTCTTTAATTTTCCTGTATGCAGTATCTATCTTACCCCTAGTGAGATAAGCCTCTACATCCTTACATTTGTCCTCTAGACATCCTTGCTTAGCCATTTTGCACTTCCTGTCGATCTCATTTTTGAGACGTTTGTATTCCTTTTTGCCTGCTTCATTTACTGTATTTTTATATTTTCTCCTTTCATCAATTAAATTCAATATTTCTTCTGTTACCCACGGATTTTTTTTAGCCCTCGTCTTTTTACCTACTAGATCCTCTGCTGCCTTCACTATTTCATTCATCAGAGCTACCCATTCATCTTCTACTGTATTTCTTTCCCCCATTCCTGTCAATTGTTCCCTTATGCTTTCAATGTAACTCTGTGCAACCTCTGGTTCTGTCAGTCTATCCAGGTCCCATCTCCTTAAATTCCCACCTGTTTGCAGTTTCTTCAGTTTGAATCTACAGTTCATAACCAATAGATGTGGACAAATTCCACCTCTGCCCCTGGAAATGTCTTACAATTTAAAATCTGGTTCCTAAATCTCTCTTTTACCTTTATATAATCTATCTGATACCTTTTAGTATCTCCAGGGTCCATCCATGTATACAAACTTCTTTCATGATTCTTAAGCCAAGTGTTAGCTATGATTAAGTTATGCTCTGCGCAAAATTCTACCAGACGGTTTCCTCTTTCATTTTTTACCCCCAATCCATATTCACCTACTATGTTTCCTTCTCTCCCTTTTCCTACGCTTGAATTCCAGTCACACCTGACTACTAAATTTTCGTCTCCCTTCATTACCTGAATAATTTCTTTTATTTGATCATACATTTCAGCAATTCCTTCATCTGCAGAGCTAGTTGGCATATAAACTTTTACTACTGTAGTAGGCGTGGGCTTTGTGTCTATCTTGGCCACAATAATACGTTTGCTATGCTATTTGTAGTAGCTTACCCGTACTCCTATTTTTTTATTCATTATCAAACCTACTCCTGCATTACTCCTATTTGATTTTGTATTTATAACCCTGTATTCACCTGACCAAAAGTCTTGTTCCTCCTGCCACCGAACTTCACTAATTCCCACTACATCTAACCTATCCATTTCCCTTTTTAAATTTTCTACTGAAAAGGCTGCTGCCCCTCTTCAGGAATCACACGTTTGTCTGGCCTCTCAACAGATACACCTCCGTTGTGGTTGCACCTACGGTACAGCTATCTGTATCGTTGAGGCACGCAAGCCTCCCCACCAACGCCAAGGTCCGTGGTTCATGGGGGGAAGTTCTGATGGTAGCAGGGTTAAATACAGGGCTGAAAAAGATATTTACAATGTGTACAAACCAGACGGGAGGTATAAGAGGCGACTGGCATGAAAGGGAAGCAGTGGTTGAGAACAGAGTGAGGCAGGGTTGTAGCCTATGGAGTAGGAATTAACGTCAAGGGAGAACAAATAAAAACTTTCAGGTTTGCCAATGTCGTAGTAATTCTGTCAGAGACAGCAAAGGACTTGGGAGAGCAATTGAACAGAATGGTTAGTGCTTTGAAAGTAGGATATAAGACGAACTTCAAAAAAAGCAAATACGCATAATGGAATGTAGTCGAATTACTTAGACGATGCTGAGCGAATTAGATAAGGATTTTATTTAGTTAGCGTATGGCTAATATAGACATATCGTAAAATTAAATTGCCTATACATATACAGGGTGTTACAAAGAGGTACGGCCAAACTTTCAGGAAACATTCCACACACACAAAGAAAGAAAATATGTTATGTGGACATGTGTCCGGAAACGCTTACTTTCCATGTTAGAGCTCATTTTGTTACTTCTCTTCAAATCACATTAATCATAGAATGGAAACACATAGCAACAGAACGTACCAGCGTGACTTCAAACACATTGTTACAGGTAATGTTCAAAATGTCCTCCGTCAGCGAGGATACATGCATCCACTCTCCCTCGCATGGAATCTCTGATGCGCTGATTCAGCGCTGGAGAATGGCGTATTGTATCACAGCCGTCCACAATACGAGCACGAAGAGTCTCTACACTTGGTAGCGGGGTTGCGTAGACAAGAGCTTTCAAATGCCCCCATAAATGAGAGTCAAGAGGGTTGAGGTCAGGAGAGCGTGGAGGCCAGGGAATTGGTCCGCCTCTACCAATCCATTGGTCACCGAATCTGTTGTTGAGAAGCGTACGAACGCTTCGACTGAAATGTGCAGGAGCTCCATCGTACATGAAACACATGTTGTGTCGTACTTGTAAAGGCACATGTTCTAGCAGCACAGGTAGAGTATCCCGTATGAAATCATGGCGGTGAATCGAGGAAGTACAGTACATACTGACGAAACTAAAATGAGCTCTAACATGGAAATTAAGCGTTTCCGGACACATGTCCACATTACATCTGAAACGTCCCCTTAGAACAATTGTACACGACTGTGCTTAAACTGACACACAATATTTTTTTTGCGCAACGCAATCTGACTTCCAAAAATCCCTACAAAAGAATGGCCCTGACTAACATTAACCTATACGTTTCACAAATCACTTACCTCACAAAAATCTTCGTTACTCGAACTACTGCAATACAGCGAGCGCCACTACTGCCAGCTAAATAAAAGATTCAAACTACGGAAGTCACTAACTACTGAGGCACAGTTAGCAAATGAAAGATCTTAATAGAGAACAAACAATGTATTTACCTTAATAGTCATAATATATATATATATCAGTTCATGACACCAATTCTTACAAATTTCAAAACTCCGCCATCTCTCTCCCCACGTCCACCACTGCTGGCGGCTCACCTCCAACTGCGCAACGCTACGCGCTGTTAGCATCCAGCTGCCGCTGCCCAACACTACAATGGCGAGTATTACAACAATGCCAACCAGCCACCGACTGCACACGGCACAGCCAGTGATTTTCATACAGAGCGCTACGTGGCGGCGGCGTTACCAATTTAAAAAAACCTAAACATCCTACTTACACATCTTTTCTTTATGTGTGTTTGAGGAATGTTTCCTGCAAGTTTGGCCGTACATTTTTGTAACACCCTGTATACATATTGACGCACAAGAAACTTAAATTTGTCTTTACAACTGAATATCCAGTCTTTCAATCCAGCGCACTGCATCTGAAGTTGCTAGCAGGAAGTCCTCTTCAGCACCGCGATAAGCTCAAACCCTGCATTCACTGACAATGTGGTGACTTTTTGTTCTTCACGACAGCGTTTGAATGTTCGGACGAAGTCGCTCTAATGTAACTTCATTACGCATAGAGGTCCTGACTGGCAGGCAACCAGTCTTATCACAAAGTGAGAATGCTGACGCGGTCTACGCTCAAAACAACGCGTCATGCCATCCTGATAGACTGAACAGCCTACGCAAGTCGTGTTTTCATGTTCACCACTGGAGACGCAGGTGCAAGTGGAGGTAGCGATTAGAAGTGGTTCAAAAATGTTTAAATATGTGTGAATTCCTAAGGGACTAAACTGCTGAAGTCATCGGTCCCTAGACTTACACACTACTTAACTGCTGAAAACAACAACAACAACACACACACACACACACACACACACACACACACACACACACACACACACACACACACACACACACACATGCCCGAGAGGGACTTGAACCTACAGCAAGAGAGGCCGCTCAATCCGTGACATGGCGCCTCAAACCGATCGGCGGTTTAGAGTAGTCAAAGTAACGACTATGAAAGCTCTGAGAGTGACGCAAAAGGTTTACTAAGCATTTTCTGTATCGTCAAGTAATGATGAAGTTGTGACAAATTGGCCATTGGGGAATTATCTGTGTGTAAACTGCTATCTGGACTTCACACACGCGCCCGTCGCATGTCGCTCGAGCGTCGTAAATCCCGGTGTCAGCTCTCCACTGATTCCTGTGTTGAAACAACACTTTGGAAAAAAAAGCCTTCATAATCCGCACTTAATCCCCCACTTCTCGCTAAGCTTACAATCACCGGCTCAAGGGCAGTCTGCCGCTAATCGCGAGGAAACTGTCAGTCAGAATAACACGTACCACGGCACCTGTGCAAAACTTTCGCACTTTTATATTTTTCAGTTGTTGTTGTTGCGGCCTTCAGTCCTGAGACTGGTTTGATGCAGCTCTCCATGCTACTCTATGCTGTGCAAGCTGCTTCATCACCCAGTACCTACTGCAACCTACACCCTTCTGAATCTGCTTAGTGTATTCATCTCTTGGTCGCCCTCTACGATTTTTACCCTCCACGCTGCCCTCCAATACTAAATTGGTGATCCCTTGATGCCTCAGAATATACCCTAGCAACCGATCCCTACTTCTAGTCAAGTTGTGCCAGAAACTCCTCCCCAATTCTGTTCAATACCTCCTCATTAGTTATGTGATCTACCCATCTAATCTTCAGCATTCTTCTGTAGCACCACATTTCGAAAGCTTCTATTCTCTTCTTGTCTAAACTATTAATCGTCCATGTTTCACTTCCAACCATGGCTACACTCCATACAAATACTCTCAAACGACTTCCTGACACTTAAATCTGTACTCGATGTTAACAAATTTCTCTTCTTCAGAAACGCTTTTTTTCCCATTGCCAGTCTACATTTTCTATGTTCTCTATTTTGACAATCATCAGTTATTTTGCTCCCCAAATAGCAAATGACAGAAATGACAATATTTGGAGTAAGTGCGGTCGTTGGGGTAAGGTTACTTATGGGAACGAAGAGAAGAATGAGGAGAGAAAAATGAACCGAACGAAATACATTGAAGCGCCAAAGAATCTGGCATAGGCATGCGTTTTCAAATACAGAGATACGTAAACATGCAGAATACGGCGCTGAATTCGCCAAAGCCTGTATGAGACAACAAGTATCTGACGCAGTCGTTAGATCGGTTACTGCTGCTACAATGGCAGGTTATCGAGATTTAAGTGACTCTGAACCTGGTGTTATAGTCGGCGCACGAGCGATGGGGCAAACCATCTCCGAGGTAGCCATGAAGTGGGGATTTTCCCGTACGACTATTTCACGAGTGTACCTTGAATATCAGGAATCCGATAAAACAGCACATCTCCAACATCGCTACGGCCAGAAAAGATCCTGCAAGAACGGGACCGAAGACGACTGAAGAGAATCGTTCAACGTGACAGAAGTGCAACCCTTCCGTAAACTGCTGCAGATTTCAGCGCTGGGCCATAAATAAGTGTCAGTGTACGAACCATTCAACGGAACATCATCGAAATGGGCTTTCGGAGCCGGAGGCCCACTCGTGTACCCTTGATGACTGCACGACACCAAGCTTTACGCCTCGCCTGGGCCCGTCTACACCGACATTGGACTGTTGATAGCGAAAACATGTTGCCTGGTCGGACGAGTCTCGTTTCAGATTGTATCGAGCGGATGGACGTGTACGGGTATGCAGATAACCTAATGAATCCGTGGACCCTACATGTCAGCAGGGGACTCTTCAAGTTGGTGGAAGCTCTGTAATGGTGTGGGGCGTGTGCAGTTGGAGTACTATGGGACCCTTAATACACTTCCGTTGGCCACCAAACTCTGCAACCATGGACATTACTGAGCATATCCGGGATACCTTGCAACGTGTTGTTCAGAGGAGATCTCCACCCTGTCGTACTCTTATGGATTTATGGACAGCACTGCTGGGTTCAGGGTGTCATTTCCCTCCAGCACTACTTCAGACATTAGTCGTGACCATGTCACGTCGTGTTGCGCCACTTCTGCGTTCTCGCTGGGGTCCCACAGGGTATTAGGGAGGTGTACTAGTTTCTTTGGCTCTTCAGTATAATAATCATGAATTTATCGTACTTGCTTGTACATAGATTTCTATGCACATAATTTTGAACAAAATTCCATATTTGACGTAAGAATGTTATCTTTTTTTTCTATTTATTTTTCATTTTCTTTAAGGGTTCAAAATTTTAACTTGACTTAGTTGCGCTTGGAAAGGCTATGTACAATTGCCGGTGAGTAGAGACAGGAGTTGCGAAACATAGTCCTACTGTATGAACCGTTTGTCCCTGCGAAAGAATGTAGTGTTTGCTTTTTACCTAGTATATCAAGAAGACTGCAATAACCTTATCTGTGTTTTGAGATTTTAATTGTTCGTCGTACTTTATGCTGTAGTAGCAATACGTAAGCGCGCTATAGAAGCAACAAATATATTTATATATTTGTATCTAAAACTGTGTCTAAAAATGCGTTTTGCATTCGGAATGCTTGTCGTGACTTGTTAGACAGGCAGAGATCAGAGACTGTCAGTAGGGCCGCATAACCTATCAGTTTAACTCGACAAACATTTTCAACTACAGTAAGCGCGTTACTCCGTTGTAGCCATAGGTAAATCACAATTCAAGGCGATAATGACGAATGTTTCTCGTTTCAGAAAGTATATTCGTTTAGAAAAGTCATCTTGTTCGACTGGTGGAGATAATAGACTGCGCCAGTGTTCACGCTTATGATCTCTGACAATGCTGTATACAAATTATTCAGTTAATAATTGCTTTAAAACAGATAAATGATATCTGTAATAAGCTAATATGAAAATGCAGTCTCTTATTCGTGATTAATAAGTTAGCTTCGTAAAATTATGTATGAAGCTGGGAATCCATGATGCACTTTTGTCTATGACAGTTAAAAGTCTCGTTTGTTATAATTTTCCACAAACAGTAGGTTTTAGCGCAAAATCGGTATGCAGTGTGAGAAGCCGATTAAAGAACATTTACGACGATGTCTCATTCGATCCTGTACAGTTAGTACGCGTTGAGAAACAGAGATGTTGACTTTAAAATAATGTGTATGATCGGTTGGTACAGCAGAACGCACACTGCAGAGCTGAAACATTACGGCCGACTGACTAATTTTAATTATTAATCTAAACTTGTCAGATTAGTGCCTTCAGGTCTGCACTTAGGGCGGAGCAGGCTTTTACACATACGGTTGCTTTTCTTACATTATAGTTACCCTAGAATTATAACAATATAATTTTAATACGATCATCGTACTTGTGAACACAATGTGAATGGATAATATTGACTAAGAGCTAATAAAGTTAATGATAGCAGTACTTCTGCTACTGCTGCTGCTGCTTCCTATAATAATAATAATAATAATAATAATAATAATAATGACAATAATAACAATATGATGGTAGCAGATACAAAACCAATTTATAGATGTATAAAATAGATACTTTCTGTTATAGTGAGTTCTGGGGAAGGGAAATTTAAGGAAACTTCACCAGCTAAAATTACTGAGAAATGAGAGAGACCTAATTGGAAAGAAGGATGTAAAGGGATAACGAGTTCGCTTAGGGACAATGATAGTCATTATTGTTTCTTCAGTAAATATATCATTAGGCGTCTTTCCAAGCTGGAAAATAGATTTTCATCTATTATTACTCCTAGACTCTTCGCCGAAGAAAATAAGTTGATACTCGTCTATTTAGTGTCAGAAAGCAGGTGTTGCTGGTATTTTGGACTAGTGAGCCTAGAATGCCCAGCCAGTACCGCTAGGGTTTTGGATGGTTTGAGTTTAACCCTATAATCTGTTCCCATTTCGATAGTGCACACAGGTAGATATCGAAATTCTCGACACTTGTTTTCAAGTGTATCGGTTTTAAACTTAGATACAACATTAGGTCATCAGCATACATGTGCTGTTTGCAATAGGATGAAACTGATGAGACATACAATGAAAAGAGTGTAGGAGCTAATACTGTGCCCTGTGGGACGCCTGACAAGACAGAACGCATTAGTGGTTAGACGACAGTTATGAGCGAAACCGTTGCATTTCTCTTTGCGAGTGCAGTGGAGCTTTTCAAGTAAAATTCCGAAGTCGACAGTGTCAAAGGCTTTGCCTGAGTCTAAGAGCCACAAGGTAGTCGCCTCTTGTGCATCCGTGGCAAGCTTCAGGTCATCTGTTACCTTTATTAAGGCAGATGTTATGATGCAATGTTTATAGAAGCCTGATTATTAGTCGTCTAGTAAGCTGTCTGTAGTAAAGGGGTTTGTTAGTTGGTCGTCGACTCTATATTCCAATACCTTCGACAATGCACGAAGAACGCAAGTAGGTACGTAATCAGAGGGTGTTATGCCGACGTCCTTTTGATAGCGTATGGATGCACCTTTGAAACGCAGCACATCAGCGATGCTTCATGGTACGGGTGCGAAGAATTGTTGACAGAATTTTGGAGGCATGTGGCACCAGGTATAATTGCTGCAAATATGGCGAATTTGGTGGCCAAGACATCAACGTGCGTTCACTGTCATACTCCTCAAATGAAAGTACCACGCATGACATCACTAAACGCTAATGTTACTTCGAATGACATGTATGCAAGTTACTAGTTACTGAAATAAACACTATAGACTTAGCGAAAGCAATGGTGGTTAGCCGGTAGACGCACGTAACGGGTCTGCATCACATGACGTCACTCACTGTATTGGTATCTGTCAGTTTTGTGAAGCAGCACTCACAACTAATTACTGTTCTGTACTGGGTTTAGTATTGAGAATCAAAACATGGTCCAAGTAGGCTGTATTCTTTTATTGCCTGTGCAATGGGTCAATTTCAACCGTGGGTCATTTTCAAGCGCATATTTTAAGCTTCGAGTATGCTTTAATTCTCAAAACACGTTGAGGCTGTGGACCACCCCAAAAACTAAATTTTAAATATATTTTGCATCGGTTTCTGCTCAGTATACGAGAGTGGTTTGGTAAGTTTGGTAAAAAAGCAAGAAAAAATGTTTGTGCAAACATCTCACCTTACTTATTGGTATAGTCTCCTGTGACGGATATACACTTGGTCCAGCCATCCTTCAGCGTTTTCATTGCGTCGGAAAAATAGGCTCTGTTAAACACTACAAAGTACTCGTTGACAGTAACTATCACTTCCTCATTTGATGAAAATTTCTTCGCAGCAGCCAGAGTTTCAAATTAGGGAACAGGAAGAAGTCAACTGGGGCTAACTAGAGTGGGTGAGGAACCATTGTTACCGCTGTTGTGTTAGATGGTGTATGATACTGGTGAGAGCACCTTTTTGTGTGCGAATCATGGTCTTTTTTCAAGCAATAAAGTTTCCAGCGATCCATCAGCGAAGCACATTAATGATCCAGTTATGGTTCTGCCTTTTTCCAACTAATGTATGGGGGTTACTCCAGTGGGAATCCCAAAAAAAGTGACCACCACCTATCTCCTGACAAAATGGTCTTTGCCTTCTTTTGTGCATTTCCACTAGCCTTTGTCCACTGTTTGACTGCTGTTTTGACTCTGCTGTGAAGTGATGGTTCCAGGTATCATCGACAGTCATAAATCGGCACAAATAGTCTTGCGGAATGGATTAAACATCTTCAGACACTGTGTTGAAATGTGGTCCCGGATGCGCTTTCGGCCAACTGTGAGCAATTGCGGCACATTCGTCGCACTGTTTCTTCATGGTGAAATTTCCGTGCAGGGTATTATGCACTCGCTCTGTCTCGGTCTGAGCAATCTCACGAAGTTTTGTTCACTGGTCTTGCATTAGCATATCACTGATTTTGTCGATGGTTTCCATTGTGGGGATATCTTTTGGATGGCCGGAGTGTGCTTCATTTTGACTGCTAGTCCGATCTCGTTTAAATTCATTAATCCAAACTTGAATGGTATAGGGTCCGCTTGAACTTCATCCAGTTCTGTTTCGATTTGTGCTGGAATCATGTGAGTCAAGTGAGAATGGCTGATAACAGCTCGAAACTCTGTTTTCTCCATTTTCAATCGCAGCGGACACACTGTCCAATTCAGACGGCAGTCAACAATGAACTGTACATCGTTTAAATCCTTTATAAGGTCCTTGGAATAACCAAGCTTGCCAACCATGACGGTGCAACAAAAATGTTTCATTCTTTCTTAGATATTTACCAGACTTATCCTATCACCTTCGTAGTTTACAAATCGGATCAAGAGCAATAAACAACGCGGGAATCGCGAAGCTACGATTACGTAAAACCTAAATGGTACACACAAAATATAATCACTTTTCTCAAATGCTAAAGTTAATTACACACTGTCGTAATTAGAAGTCACCTTCTTATTACATTATCTAATTATCATAGAATACAATTAAATATGTTACAATGCGACATTCATTTTAGTTATCATTATTAATCCTCGTGTTTGAATCAGTAACTTTTAATTTTAAGTAGCAAGTGTACTTTTATTTCAAATGAAATAATATTTTTCTTGTTAAAGCGACGCTCGGTTGTGATAATGGTAATGGAAAAGGATCCTACTGATGGTTGACGATTTCGGAAAATCAGTAACACTGAAGCTAGTCGCCGTTTGATGAAGGAACTGTAAATTTCACTTTCGCTGAATCTACGACACTGCTAAGTCTTATAGAAAATTATTTCATTCGTAGCTGTTATTTCCTTAGCAACCGTAGACTTTATTCCGGGATAAAATTTAGTCGTCAACTGCACTGATATTTTTAACCGGCTTTATCGGTTTCAACAAATTAATTTGTCATAGTCAGAAGCTTAGTATTGCTCCAGCAGGTGTCTTATCTCCTATTCAGAAGCACAATGCCAAAAAAATCGAAAAATGTACGTAATGTATGTGGTTTTTCCAAACACATGTTGACAGATCGATAATTTACAGTAAATGAATCACATATATGTATGTGTCAAGCTTTCGTGCCAGCGTGGGTTGGTAAAACAAATCCACAGTTACACGACGAGATTTTTCAACCTGAAGACGGATCGCCATCATGCAGTATTAGAATGATTGTCAGCTAAATGATTTCACCAAAAAGCTTCACAGCAGCTCATATCACGTCGGGATAGAGAAAAGAGTCATATCCCAAGAAGAACACGTCAATATACATTCTGTTGCACATCGTAGGCTATTCTCTCGAATAGTAGGCGAAATGATGCGTTACGCTTTTTTTGTGCGAATGTATGTGATGAGAGAGACCCTTTTATGAATGTAAACCAAGTTAGTTTTTGTATAGAAACTTTCAAACAATCATATAATTGCAAAAAAATATGTGACGTTTATAATGTATGCCAGATTTCGAGAAAATCACTACTTCCCCTAGTTTTACGATGAGTATTACCACAGCACGTGTAAATCATCAACTGTGAAATAACAGAAGTATTTAATTTTATACACAAAGTTCTCGTGTACCCCTTATAATCCCCTCCTCAAAATTTATTTGCAATCCCATATTTTTCTCTGTCTTTTCTTTTTACGCTTTGTATGCAAATATTAACAAATATAGTACTGAATAATATCTCGGTTTATTTACAATGTAATTAAGGTAAAAATTTGAAACTTAAAAAAAAGTTTTCACTCTGTGATTCGAACTCGCGACCCTCGCACGTCCGTCATGTTTTTTTTCCCGTTGCACAACCGCTGTTTCTTTTTTTTTTTTTTCGATCGTTGTGTCTGGTCATTGCGGACGTCACATGACATCCGTCCAAGTTCGTTTGTTGATCCTTCCACTCAGTTTTTTTATTACAGAGGCCAACCAGCTCTCTGACCGTGCACGCTGAGCTACCGTGTCGGCTGCTTCGAAGCTATCCTAACTTAGATGGCTGGTGTCTCTCTCGACCAGAGCCAAAAAAAAGGTATTTTTTAGGATTCGCTCCTCAGTCGGTAAAAACAGATCCCTAAACAATTACTTTGTTGTCCGTGTGTCCGCTGTCTATCTGTCTGTCTGTTAGACTGTTAAAAACCCATTTCCTCAGGAGTGGGCAGACGTATCAAGTTGAGCTTATGTCACATATTAATGTCTATAGTCCCTTGACAATGTAAAACATTTATACTGTACTTCTAAATCAACGCAATCAAAAGATACGGCCATTTATGTAACGTATTTTGATACACGCAGACTCACGCATCAGACCTGTAGAGCTGACCTAGAATCATAAAATTTGGCATGAAGCAAGGTTTAGCAGTTCAAATAAAGGAAAAATTCCTAAAATTGTTAATTTTTAATTATATTATCGGAAAATAATATTTTTGCAATTTGTTGTCTATCTGTCTGTCCGTCTGGCTGTTGGTTCAAATGGCTCTGAGCACTATTAGACTTAACTTCTGACGTCATCAGTTCCCTAGAACTTAAAACTACTTAAACCTAACTAACCTAAGGACATCACAGACATCCATGCCCGAGGCAGTAGCGTAGCGGTCGCGCGGTTCCAGACTGTAGCGGTCTGGCTGTTAAGACCCCTTTTTGTTATGAAATGGTAAACATATCAAGTTGACACTTATATCCCATATTGAGGTCTATAGTCCTTAAGCTTCTAAGTCGATGCAATCAAAAGATCTGGACAGTTATGTCACATATTTTTGTAGGGCACTCGCAACCTCGTTAAAACGTATAGGATACTTCACGTTAACCCAAATTCGCGAAATTTGGCAAGAAACCAGCTTCCACAGTATAAATAAAGCAAAAAACAAGAAACTTGTTAATTTTTGATTATATCACAAGAAAAAATATTTATTTTGCTTTCAGTTATGCGACTCGAACTTAAAATTATTACGTTCTCGAAAGTCGTGAAATTTCCAGGACTGATATCTCGCCAGTTTCAGTCTACAAACATAACAAGCTTAGAGACCGCTGTTTCGCTAGCATAGACCGTGTGGTCTGCACAGATCATTTTTGTTTCTCTTTAATCGTATTTTTACGTTGTTCACAAATTGCAACATCTTGTAAACTTTTCACTTCAGTTAAGGTCTTTTCTGAATAATTGGTTCTGATAGCTGGAGTCCAAAGTTTTTGTTAATCCTGCCCTCTGCATTCTTGTGGTGATTCTTCCGTAGCAACTTCCACCCGCTCACACATATTTCTTTACATTTAATCGAGAATTTCATAATTTTCATAACTCTAGCTTTAAAAAGTTTTGATATAACGAAATATTTTCTTAAAATTTTCGATCCCCTATTGCACACCCTTAGGGGCTGAGAAACCAAAAACTGTGAAACACGTTTTTTTTTTTTTTTATTTCTAGCAGAGAAGCCAGTTACAAATTTTCTCTAATTTAGCTTTGAGAACACTTTCATAACGAAACACTTTCATAAAGCTTTTTATTCCCTATTTCACTCCCTTAGGATATTCGATACCAACAACACAGAAACACGTACTTTTTTAAAAAAAATTCCAGCCGAGAAGTCAAATATCAATTTTCGTAGACATAGCTTTAAAAATACTCCAGCGATTGATTAATAATAAATTTTTTTGACAAAAACTTTCACCCACTGTTTTACCCCTTAGTGGTTGAATTTCCAAAAATGCTTAAATGTTTAATTTATGACCGAGAAACCAAACACCAATTTTCATAGTTGTAGTTCCGAAATTTTCTTAATAGCGATATGTTTTCAAAAAGCCTTTCATCCCCTATTTCACCCCCTTTCGAGTAGAATTTCTAACAACATCGTCTTAAATAGTGCCTATAGTACGAGATCCAGTCCTTCTCCAAATCGCAAGTTTCTATCCGTAGTGGTATGGGCTGCACGATGACGAGTTATTAAATCAGTTTGGTCCGATTTCATCATCTTGGGCGCTAAATTTCCAAGAAGGGTGAAACATATATTTTTTTATCTGTAACCGAGAAACAAAGTACCAGTTGCTCTCAAAGATTTAGCTTTAAAAATGATTTCACAATGAGATATTTTCATAAAACATTTCACCCCCTATTTCAAGCTCTTAAGGTTTGAATTTCCAAAGAACAGTAAAATAGGTAATTTTTTTAATTCTAACAGTGAGGCCAAATAAAATTTTCATAGATTTAGCGTTAAAAACGCTTTCATAATGAAATAATTTCATAAAACTTTTCACCCCCTATTTTACGCCCTTAGAACGTTCAATGCCATCAACACAGAAACACGTATTTTTTAAAACAAATTCTAACAAAAGAGTCGAATATCAATTTTCGTTGACATAGCTTTAAAAATACTTCAGTAATCGTTGAATAGTGAAATATTTTCAAAAAAACTTTGACCCATTATGTTACCCCTTAGTATTTGAATTTCGAAAAACTGTGAAACACGTATTTTTTTATTTGCAATCGAGAAGTCAAATAGCAGTTTTTATAAATATAGCTTTAAAAATACTTCAGTCGTTCTTTAATAATGATTTGGTTTCAAAAGAAATTTCACCACTATTTCATCCCCGTAGGGGATAAATTTCCAAAAATGCTAAAAAAAAATATTTTTTTATTTTTGATCCAGAAACCAGATACCAATTTTTGTAGATCTAGCTTCGAAATTTGCCTTAATAGCGACATATTTTCAAAATCTTTCGTCTCCCACTTGTTACGGAACCTATTAAAGGCTTTACTTAACCGAAGTATGCGATACCCTCCAAATTCAACCAGTTTTACGAGTATTTATGATTATAGAAAAGTTATTGTCTATGTTAACAATGATTGCATAACATGTGTCCATAAACAGTCAACCCATTAAATTATACTGAATAACTGACCCACACAAAAGTTAATATCAGTTGATCACTGATACAGCAAATGTCATGATGTAAAAACACTAGGTTCATCTTAAATAATTAATATGAAGTACGAAAAATAGTGGCCAACTTACGTATTTTGGATCTCCTTAAATAAAGATCACCCAGTGAAACCTATTTGTTCACTAGGACCGTTTTCACTCAGTATTCACGTAAACACCACTATTTTAGACGAAAACCAATGTAATTCTTAATAATTCGTGTTATTTACTTATTTATGCAAATTAGAGAAGTCAATTGATAAACATCTAAAAGACGGCCTTTTTGTAACAAAGAATTATTCTGTCAAGTCAACAAATCTGTCTGTCATTTTAATAACCTATTAAATTATGTCACTCGAAATAAATTAATAACTTTTCTTTACAAATTACGATACCAGATGTACATGTGACTTATAAACTATATCTCTTTTTAGTAGTTCTTTGACAAGGTTATAAATACAAGCAGCAAGAAGGGTCGGGGGCGGAGCCTCAATGTCACTTTGGTAAAGTGTATGTGTGTTATTGTTCGAGGCGGATAAACATTGCAAAGAACATGTAAAAGAATTGCTACTTTGTTTTGTGTCATTGTCATTGGTGGACAGTGGAATTAAGATGGCCACCAGAGTAATAAATATTTGATTGTTAAATATCTGTTGGTTTCGCTCATTATTTATCATAAAAAGTACATAAAAAACACGGGACCTCATCTTTTTACCCTTAGACAACCAGATTTAGAGCCAGCATTAGCATCGAGACACAGCAGCGATCCAGGAAGCAGCAGCGATTACCACAATGCATTTTAATGGCGCCAACCTAACATCAAGTGCTAACAAGCTCCGTAAATGGGAGTGAAATAGTGCGATTATAGCAATGTCTACGACTAGGCGACCATTATACACTTCACCCTCTTAAATGTGGAATTTCGAAAAATTTGTACTTAACCGACGTCTACAACATAAGATCATCACCCTCTCCAAACTTCAAGTTTTAGCAGTTTTGGCTGGGCAGTGATGGCTCACTCAGTCAGTCAGACTACTGACTTTTATATTCATAATTAAGCTTGTACGGAACACTCCGAGCGAGTGTGCTGTTCGTACCTGGATAATTTTTTCTAACGCTTGGCCATCTGCAGCTCCCAAGTTAGTCACTTTCATTTCCGGCCAAGCCAGCAAATGCCATAAATTTGGAAGAAATCGATGGTGAGGAACAGGCGCGGTGCCCCTTGTCAGTGCTCTTGACGCACTTTTGATTGCACAAACAACGTGGGTGACGGTAGCTCTACCTGCGAGACTTTGGAACTCGCGCCGTGTGTCTCGTGGTGGGATGACCTTGAACACGGGTGGACACGCCTCCAGAGGAACCTCATGATCGCTGCGTGGCCAGATAAACAATGGTAAACACTGGCAGCTGCGAAAACGTAATCTGTCTGCCTTATCCGTCGTCGGCCGTTGTCGCGAACCATCTGCAGGGGAACAGGCGCGAGCAGCAAAGCCCTCTGCACAGGTGAGTTACTCTGTTATACGTGCCTACATCTACATCTACGTGATTACTCTGCTATTCACAATAAACTACATGGCAGAGGGTTCAATGAAGCACCTTCAAGCTGTCTCTCTACCGTTCCACTCTCGAACGGCACGCGGGAAAAACGAGCACTTAAATTTTTCCGTGCGAGACCTGATTTTTATTATTTTATCGTGATGATGATTTCTCCCTATGTAGGTAGGTGCCAACATAATGTTTTGGCAATCGGAGGAGAAAACTGGTGATTGAAATTTCATCAGAAGATCCCGTGGCAACGAAATTCGACTTTGTTTTAATGATTGCCACTCCAATTCACGTATCATGTCTGTGACACTTTATTCCCTATTTTGCGATAATACAAAACGAGCCGCCCTTCTTTGTACTTTTTCGATGTCATCCGTCAGTTCCACCTGATGCGGATCCCACACCGCACAGCAGTACTCCAGAATAGGGCGGACAAGCGTGGTGTAATCAGTCTCTTTAGTAGACCTGTTGCATCTTCTGAGTGTTCTGCCAATGAATCTCAGTCTTTGGTTTGCTCTACCGACAATATTATCTACGTGACCGTTCCAACTTAGGTTACTTGTAATTGTAATCCCTAAGTATTTAGTTGTATTTACAGCCCTCAGATTTGTGTGAATTACCGCGTAATCGAAATTTAGCTGATTTCTTTTAGTACTCATGTGAATAACTTCGCACTTTTCTTAATTCAGAGTCAATTGCCACTTTCCGCACCATGCAGATATCTTATCTAAATCATTTTCGAAGTCGTGTTGATCATCTGATGACTTTACAAGACGGGAAATGACAGCATCATCTGCAAACAATCTAAGACGGCTACTCAGATTATCTCCTATGTCGTTAATATAGATCAGGAACAACAGAGGGCCTACAACACTTTTTTGGGGAACGCCGGATATTACTTCTTTTTTACTCAATGACTTTCCGTCTATTACTATGAACTGTGACCTTTCTGACAGGAAATCACGAATCCAGGCGCACAACTGAAGCGATACTCCGTAGGACGCAGTTTTGTTCGCCTAGCCAATGTCGAGCTGATCTACAGCAAAAAATTGATTGTTAACAAATAAGCTCATAAAAGCCTCTGACCTATGACGTAGTTTCGAAATTTCGTGACCAAACTCACCCTAAAAAGGTGCGAGAAGGGGTGGCGCACTTTCGAGGGGAGGAATCCTTGTGCAACCTACGCAACATTCATTATTTTTTTTTTACTTACTCTCAGCTTATTGTTTGACCTGCTTACTTCTATACGGGTTGGACAAAAACATGGAAACACAGTGAGAAATACGTGCTTGAACATAAATGCAGATGTTAGACTAGCCTGCAGGTTGCACTATTGTAAATGACCGCCAGCGGCACCTATGTGATCTCGTCAATACGTTGAAAATGACGATCGTGGTCAGAAGAGTGTTCTGCGCAGTTGTATGTGGTTTATCTCAGAGCTAACTGAATCAGAATGTGGCCAAATTGTTGGTGCACCTTCGCATTCGCGAAACCTGTCAACGCCAAAACAGTCGACGGGAAAATAAGCAGGGAACTGCAGAACGAGCTGGTATTGCAAAACCACTCATTAGCTATGCAAGTAACTTATTTCAGTGAATACAGTGGTTTATTTTTATTTAGATTTCTAGATAATCGGTTTCGTTCTTCTAAGGGATCATCTTCACATCTTACATTACTTGATGACCGCAGAAACTAGCGGCGCGGAGAACATAAAGTCGGGAAAGCTCGAGAAGGAAACCATTCATCAGCTTTTGGACAAAGTTTTTCGATCTTACGTAGAAATACATCCGTTTCTCTACGTTATTGATCCGTGGGGTGGGCAAAGCGATCACTCTTTACACGATGGGCTGTTTGTCCATAAAACTGGAATACCGACGTTTTCACTAAAAGTAATTTCGCTCGTGTGTATGCCTTTATGTTAGCTCTGCGAGATATACTTTTACTGACAGGTGGAGAATGGCATTCGCTGATTATAGAAGTACCACGTATCCATTGCACAGCAAAGGGAAATCAGAAGTAGAAGCAATACAGTTAAAATACACGGATTGATCCAAAATCAACTGCTAACTCCAGTTGTCGAAAGAAATACTTCGATGTGCGTACTTTGCGGAGAAATTATCACCAGATGGCGATGTATTTAGCAACATTAACGGTTTGTTTTCCTAATTACGTTCACACTAAAAAATGTGATTTACCATGACACAGCGCGGGGTGGGCGCGTGGTCTCAGGCTCCGTGCCACGGTTCGCGCGGCATCCCCCGTCGGAGGTTCGAGTCCTGCCTCGGGCATGGGTGTGTATGTTGTCCTTAGCGTAAGTTAGTTTGTTGTTTTTGTGGTCTTCAGTCCAGAGACGGGTTTGATGCAGCTCTCCATGCTACTCTATCCTGTGCAAGCTTCTTCATCTCCCAGTACCTACTGCAGCCTACATCCTTCTGAATCTGCTTAGTGTATTCATCTCTTGGTCTCCCTCTACGATTTTTACTCTCTATGCTGCCCTCCAATACTAAATTGGTGATCCCTTGATGCCTCAGATTATGCCCTACCAATCGATCCCTTCTTATAGCCAAGTTGTGCCACAAATTTCTGTTCTCCCCAATTCTATTCAATACCTCCTCATTAGTTATGTGATCTACCCATCTAATCTTCAGCACTCTTCTGTAGCACCACATTTCGAAAGCTTCTATTCTCTTCTTGTCTAAACTATTTATCGTCCACGTTTCATTTCCGTACATGGCTACACTCCATACAGATACTTTCAGAAACGACTTCCTGACACTTAAATCTATACTCGCTGTTAAAAAATTTCTCTTCTTCAAAACGCTTTCCTTGCCATTGCCAGTCTACATTTTATATCCTCTCTACTTCGACCATCATCAGTTATTTTACTCCCCAAATAGCAAAACTCCTTTACTACTTTAAGCGTCTCATTTCCTAATCTAATTCCCTCAGCACCACCAGATTTAATTCTATTATCCTCGTTTTCCTTTTGTTGATGTTCATCTTTCAAGACACTGTTATTCCGTTCAGCTGCTCTTCCAGGTCCTATGAAATTTCGGGCATACATTTGTCTACGCAACATATGTAAGTGATTAAGTTTGCAATATCACAACTTAATGTAAGCGCGAGATAAGCCATTGCAAATGTGAAATACTGGCAGATCAGTGACCGATATAACCGCGAGAATGTTGAATGGAAGCATGCAAATGTGCATGCATTGTGCTGTCCTGGTTGAAACGTCCCCTTTGGAAAAATTATGAATGACTGTGCTGGTAAACTTCTACGTTATTTGATACAAAGACACCTGAGTAAAACTCAGACAGTTCTCTCCTTACTTATTCTGATCAACACTGAAGTGACACACAATATTTTTTTAGCGCAACGCAATCTCGCTATCAATCATCCCTACGTAAGAATGGCCCTGATTGACAATAACCTATACCTTTCATGAATCACTTACCTCACAAAAATCTTCGTTACTCAAACTACTGAAACACAGCGAGCGCCAATACTGGCAGCTAGATAAAAGATTCTAACTACTTAGGGCACTAACTACTGAAAGATTTTGATAGAGAAAAAACAATGTATTTACCTTAATAGCGTTCAAAGGTCATCATATATATGTAATTTAGTGACATCCAGTTAAACAAATTTCCTTTTTCTGACGGACACACGATTCTTGCAAGGAAGCCATCACTTTCTCGTTCAAAGCGCCGAAGAAGTTCTTCACAAGCATCAACACGTCGTTCTCCCATTTCCGGAGGTAGATGCCGTGGCACTCATCTTGCAGATACTTTGTAAAACTGGAGCACATCATACACAATGTGGTGTGGTGATCCATGACTAATCTGTAAACGGGCTTCTGTGTCATTCAGTGTCACTCGGCTGTTTTCCTTCACTATGGCTTCAACTTCTGCAATGTTCTGTGGAGTTACAACTCGTTGTTTCTGACCTCGACGAGGAGCATCTTCCACTGCAGTCAGACCATTTGCGAACTTCCTACTCCATTCGTACACTTTCTGCTGTGACAAAGATGCATCACCTTACTGAACCTTCATTCGTCGATGAATTTCAATAGGTTTCACACCTTCACTACACAAAAACCGATGAACTATTCTTCCCTGGTGCAAGTCGCAAGTGGGGGCGGGCATCTTTATACTGATACTGCGACGGTATGTGTGCATCTGCACTATGCTGCCACCTACAGGCTGTTTGTGGCACACTTACCAACCTACAGGACAACGGTGCGAACTTTCGATTTGTTATTACAGATTTAAGGTTTTCATTTGACTCACCCTCGTATGTCCCCTGTTCGACTTCATATAGCTCTTTATCCGCATGTCTTCAAGCAGTGTTTCAAAGTACAGAATGGAAAAATCAACAAATTTTGAAAAATTATATTCCATAACATACTTGGCGGAATAATTTATGGAAACGACCCCTAGGCTGAGGTAAGATTTGCTTTGCTGTATCATTTCTTCCAAAAGCGCTAGTCCTGCAGTTGAACTTCTGTGGGGCCTGGAAGATGGGAGGCGAGGTACTGGCGGAAGTGAAGCTGTGAGGGCGGGTCGTCAGGCTTTGCTGATGTCTGTGTTCCCATTCCCTGTAGGGTAGATAAACTTTCGCAACAAATTTAAGAACCTTCAACATTGCAGCGCGTCAGCAATCGTTGGTTAATATATTAAAAAAACTAGAAACCCGCCTCGACTGCGAAAAAAGCACCTAGTGTTTACCTAGGTTTCAGCGTAGACAACTACTAATAGAACCCACAAGTGCCTAAGAAGACCTTTGTCAATGATTAAAAGAACGCCATGGCTATACATTTATAAACGAAAAAGGGAAACACAAACAGTACATATGTACAAAGTCTAAACCGTTACTTAACTTAGTGGTGTAACCTCCACCTCACACCGGCCTATGTTCGATGGGTCTAAGTTAAGTAACGGTTTAGACTTTGTACATATGTACACTTTGTGGTTTCCCTTTTTCTTTTATAAATGTATAGCCATGGTGTTCTTTTAATCATTGACAAAGGTCTTCTTAGGCACTTGTGGGTTTTATTGTTCTGAAGAAGGTGTAGTTATCTACGCCGAAACCTGGGTTAACACTAGGTGCTTTTTTCGCAGTCGAGGCGGGTTTCTAGTTTTTTAATATATTTCACAACAAACTGAGTAACGAGAAAGAGGAAGTTTGAAAGCATGGCTGAGAACCAATTAAACAGAAACTGGAATAATGAGCAATCATCATTCCGAAAAGAAAATTATAGAAATTATGGGAGAGGCAGTTGGTGTTTCGCTTTATTCTGAAGCATCTTCAGTGCTCAGGTTTTGTTGTAGTTTACGTCATTTTCTTGCTCTTTTTCCACGGTGTTTAACCAATACAATGAGTATATTTGCAACTGCGGGAAAAAGAGGCCGAAACCAAAGGAGACAACATGTATAAATTTTGTTTCTTTCCCAGTATCGAAGCTTGTGGATGGCGTAACTTTCATCATCAGTTTATACTTTTAAAGGTAAGAAGTAACATTATTATACAACAGGGTACCCATGTATTATCTTTACACCTTAAGATTAATAACTTTAAAACTATAGTAAGATTAACAAATGATTTACAACAAGTGATAAGATAACACACAAAGTTCTTATCACCTTCAAGGTGACACAATATTGACGCAAAATTGAACTTAGGAAACTGATAAAATGTGGACGTCACAGTAATGTGTAGCCTGGTTAATACAGACGACATCTGATATACGAGTGGAATGACGCTTTCCAACACGGTATTGAAGGCAACAACTGTCCCGACCAACGATTCGGGCTTGGCACACGTCATTCATGGAAACAGGCAATGTCCTCCATAAAAAGGGATGAGGGTCGCCCATCTGTTTCGGACGGCATGGTGGAAAAGGTCCAACAGGCGTTTGCAAGGAGTAAATGTAAATGTAAAATACATCAACAATAATGCACAGTGTCTTTTCGTAAGAGATTACTGCTGTATCCCTACATTGTGTAGCCGCTTTAGGCATTTAAACCTACGGACAGACCTCAGCGCCAACAGTTTGCAAGGGATGTGCCAGACAAGACTGACACAAACACTGACATTTAAGAAAAGCTTTGTTTCTCCGATGTGTCTGGCAAACTGAATCTTCATAACGGTTGTATGTGGGGTTCACAGCATCCTCATGTTACACATTAAACGGAAAGAGACCGTCACAAGACCAGTGTCTGGTGAAGACTGGTGCGCAATTGCATCACTGGTTCATTCTTTTCCATCGTGTCTGCCCTCAACGGTGGCGTTTACATGGACATGTTACAAGAGGTTGCTGTTCCACAATTAGAACATTTGCCACTAGATAATATACTCCAAGAGGGTGGGGCACCACTCCACTGGCTCCAAAATGACCATCAATTTTCAGATGAGGAATTTCCGGATAGGTTGATTTGACGAGATGGTCGAATTCGATGGCTGCCACGATCCCCTGAGCTCATTCCGCTAGACGTCTACCTGAAGTGTTTTGTACACCAATGGCCATTAAAATTGCTACACCAAGACGAAATGCAGATGATAAACGGGTGTTCATTGGACAAATCTAATAGAAATGAAATGTAATTAAATTTTCACGCAATCTGCGTGCATTGATCCTGAGAAATCAGTACCCAGAACTACCACCTCTGGCCGTAATAACGGCCTTGATACGCGTGGGCATTGAGTCAAACAGAGCTTGGATGGCGTGTAGAGGTACAGCTGCCCATGCAGCTTCAACACGATACCACACTTCATCAAGAGTAGAGACTGCCGTATTGTGACGAGCCAGTTGCTCGGCCACCATGGACCAGACCTTTTCAATTGGTGAGAGATCTGGAGACTGTGCTGGCCATGGCAACAGTCGAACATTTTCTGTGTCCAGAAAGGCCCTTTACAGGACCTGCAACATGCGCTCGTGCGTTATCCTGCTGAAATGTAGGGCTTCGCAGGGATCGAATGAAGGGTAGAGCCACGGGTCGTAACACATCTGAAATGTAACGTCCACTGTTCAAAGTGCCGTCAATGCGAACAAGAGGTGACCGAGACGTGCACCCCATACCATTACGCCGGGTGATACGCCAGTATGGCGATGACGAATACACGCTTCCAATGTGCGATCACCGCGATGTCGCCAAACACGGATGCGACCATCATGATGCTCTAACAGAACCTGGATTCATCCGAAAAAATGACGATTTGCCATCGCAGGCGCTCCTGTCTGTGATGCAGCGTTAAGGGTAACTGCAACCATGGTCTCAGAGCTGATAGTTCATGCTGCTGCAAACGTCGTCGAACTGTTGTCTTGCGAACGTCTCCATCTGTTTCCTCAGGAATTGAGACGTGTCTGCACGATCCGTTACAGCCATGCGGATAAGATGCCTGTTATCTCGACTGCTAGTGATACGAGGCCGTTGGGATCCAGCACGGCGTTCCGTAATTCACTCCTGAACCCACCGACTCTATATTCTGCTAACAGTCATTGGATCTCGACCAACGCGAGCAGCAATGTCGCGATACCATAAACCGCAATCGCGATAGGCTACAATCCGACCTTTATAAAAAGTTCGAAACGTGGTGGTACGCATTTCTCCTCCTTACACGAGGCATCACAACAACGTTTCACCAGGCAACGCCGGTAAACTGGTGTTTGTGTATGAGAAATCGGTTGGAAACTTTCCTCATGTCAGCACGTTGTAGCTGTCGCCCCCAGCGGCAACCTTGTGTGAATGCTCTGAGAAGCTAATCATTTGCATATCACAGCATCTTCTTCCTGTCGTTTAAATTTCGTGTCTGTAGCTGTCATCTTCGTGGTGTAGCAATTTTAATGGCCAGTAGTGTACAATGCATTTCATCGTGTCACCGTGGAGATGTTGAATTCTACGTGGCTAGAAATGAAATTACCACTAGACATTATCCGTGGCACCAACGGCGCACACATTGATTTGTATGAATGAGAAAACAAAACTTTACGAGTTATCATAACCATTTGCTAGTCACTAGTATAGTTTTAAAGGTATTAAATTCTTAGGTTGTAAAGATAATTTATGGACAACAAATCTGTTTGCGTGTCCATCCTACGTAGCAAGCACGGACATACTTTGTGAATAGTGTGGAAGAAAAAGCTAGGAACACAAAATTGAGCTTACGTTTCGGAAATGAAGTGGTAGTGCGACCTCCAGACCAGATGAGAGGAAACACAGATGCCAACAAACTGTAACTAATTACTTACTTACATAAGACGCAACATGAACTGTTAAACAATCTAAAAATAACGAAACAGTATTGTTCTAGATCCTACTGAATATGCCTTAGAGCAAGAAAAAGTCGAAACGCGTCTGGGAAAAATAAATTAAGTTGCAGCAAGAAAAGGTGGTTTTATTTAAAAACAAGTGTACAATTTACGGATACCATGTAGTATTAAGGGGACCACACCCCACCTATCTAACCCATGTTAATATTGGCAATTGTTTGACCAATTTCTGAAAAAACTATTTGATGCAGGACCTTAATATTTTTATTGTATGTTACAATAGAGTGCTAATAGAGTAATGCTAATAGAGTAAACTGTACTAAAATCTGCTTTATCCATTTTATAGTTTTTAAGAAATACTTTTTAAATTTATTAACAAAAAATATTAAGTTTTTACTACAGAAAATATTTTTGCGAATTTCGTAATGCGGGGAATATTAATGAATGTAGTACCAGAGGTGGCTTTTTATGTTGTACAGAGTCTCTGAAAATTTCATTCATTTATCCATGATATTTTCTTATATAATGGGAAATATGTACTGAAAATTTTAGTTTGCGGGAAATTAAT
Organism: Schistocerca gregaria; assembly: GCF_023897955.1. Classification (NCBI taxonomy): domain Eukaryota; kingdom Metazoa; phylum Arthropoda; class Insecta; order Orthoptera; family Acrididae; genus Schistocerca; species Schistocerca gregaria. The sequence goes on along the minus strand of NC_064929.1, from coordinate 208,181,292 downwards.
TTTAAAGAAAAAACTTTTGAAATTTGTTACTTACAGTTAATTAAAACTGTCCTGCTGCATATGATGGCCCTTCTTTGGCCTCTAGCAGGTCTTCCAGCTTCTTTTTCACCTGCCTAGATGTTTTCCCTGCTTTCTTGGCCATATTAGATGCAGACCTGTCTGCATCGGCTATCCTCATTTTATCGCAATGTTGCAGCCCAGTGATCATATTTTCACCAGGATTAATTCCCAGCATTTTCAGTACACAACACTTTCCAATATTACCACAACTGAATGTAATAACAGTATCATGAACTCCTAGTTTCATTGTATGCATGCCTATAAATACAGTTTTAGGAAGGCGGATCCAAATTATACTGTTGAAACATTCATTTGGGTTCTGTGTCTGCCCATGCAGATATTTCCTTGGAAGGTAAGGATGAGCCAAGTCTCTGAAAATAGGTTTAATTGCTGTAATAACAGCAGCAGGAAGAGAGTGCTGCTGAGAATAAGATTCTCCAGTTGCCTGAGCCCTATTGTATTTGCATCACGAATTTTCTCCTGATAGACACAACCATGACATGGCTTATCATCAGTAGAAGACTTATGGAAGAATATGGAACAAATAATGGAATGCAGTCGAATTAAGTCGGGTGATGCTGAGGGAATTAGATTAGGAAATGAGACACTTTAGGTAGTAAAGGAGGTTTGCTATTTGGGGAGCAAAAATAACTGATGATAGTCGAAGTAGAGAAGACATAAAATGTAGACTGGCAATGGCAAGGAAAGCGTTTTGAAGAAGAGAAATTTTTTAACATCGAGTATAGATTTAAGTGTCAGGAAGTCGTTTCTGAAAGTATTTGTATGGAGTGTAGCCATGTATGGAAGCGAAACATGGATGATAAATAGTTTGGACAAGAAGAGAATAGAAGCTTACGAAATGTGGTGCTACAGAAGAATGCTGAAGATTAGACGGGTAGATCACATAACTAATGAGGAGGTATTGGATAGGGTTGGGGAGAAGAGGAGTTTGTGGCACAACTTGACTAGAAGAAGGGATCGGTTGGTAGGCCATGTTCTGAGGCATCAAGGGATCACCAATTTAGTATTGGAGGCAGCATGTAGGGTAAAAATCGTAGAGGGAGACCAAGAGATGAATACATTAAGCAGATTCAGAAGGGTGTAGGCTGCAGTACGTACTGGGAGATGAAGAAGCTTGCACAGGATAGAGTAGCATGGAGAACTGTATCAAACCAGTCTCAGCACTGAAGACCACAACAACAACATGGAACAAACATCTCTCTTCACTGCCGCGAGATTTTCTTTATTTCTCCGAATTTCCTGCTCAATTTGTACCTGCAAGTTTTCTATGACAACTAATCGCAATCACACTTGAAAAAAACTAACCACGTGTTTTAAAGCGTGTTGTTTACAAACAGCAGAAGCAAAAGAATACCGAGCGTTGCATTCCAAGGATAGCCAACACACCTGGGAGTAAAAATCCCTAACGTGCAATTTAGGGGGTATAAAGATCCAAAATATATGCAGAAAAGTTGGTGACAGAAGAGTGGGCGTGGCACATAAACACACGTGGTAGGAAAATTCTCTTTAAATACTCGAAATTTTTTTTTCATCAAAGTCCCTTTCAGAGTACTTAAATAAAACCTTAATCTATCGAAATATGATGAAAAGAAAAAATCGATTTTTTCGACTTGAACCACTGTGTTTGCCCCTTAACATACAAGTAGTCTAATATAAACTTTATCGTAGTAATGAAATTCCACTCACTGAAGCCGGTTTCTGTTTCTGGCTTGTTTTAATGTGTAATGTCAGACGGTGAGTATGGGCCATATAGTCTTAGGGTGGTTTGGGCTATACCACAACTTTCTTGTTTTGTATTTAGGGCTCGGTGTCGAGGTTTAAGAAGAAACCTGACGGTGAGCAGGGTAGAGGGGAGGGGTTCGAGAGAGCAGTGAAGCGAGCGGTTCCAAGCGTTTTGGAAGGCGGAATGAACGAAAGAGAGGCCGCCCATCGTCTTAATGTTCGCAGAAGTGTACTGCAAAAGAGATTAAACTCATTTTATTTACTCGCCAGACATTTATGACACGTCAGATGGAGTTTTTCAAATCAGCATTTGAAGAAAATTTCGAAGAAATGCTTGTAGCACAGATGAGAGGTTTCTTTAGATTTTGCCGGCAAAGATTGAGTTTCAGACTCAGGCTTACGATCTGGCAGAAAATTTTAAAATAGCTGACAGATTTAAGAGAGAAAAGAAATTGGTTGGTAAAGGTTTGTATCAAGCCTTTATGAAGAAGCACCGAGTCCTAAAGTTTAGTGCGTTGTCGATCACAATTTGAAAGGTTTTTTAACCAACTGTTTCTTGTTATCCTGTGCTTTTGATTTATAAACAAATTAATTTGTTTGTAAACAACAAAAACACCGTATTTGATTAAAAACCTAAATTTTCTTGTATGCCGCCAGCATTTCGAACAGGAAATTGTACAAGATTTTTTTCTTCGTATGTGTCATTTTGGTTATAAATCTTATACAGTTACACCCTGTTTCAAAACAACAGCAAACGTTTTGATGTTAAAAAGAATTCCGCTGACAGCCGGTGAAATTGTTATTTTGTTACAACGCAACCGGTTTCGCTGCGTTAAGGGGCCATCGTGAGGTGCAAGAATATTTGCGGAATTCTTCTTAACATCATGTCTTTCAAAAGCTGCGGATGTCCACGATATAAAATACACATATCAAAAAAAAGTTTTGCATTAACCCGGTTTCCAGAACTCCTGAAGATAGACGTTGACTGTGCATATTGTATCACAGGTACAGTCCCTTTGACTGTTCAGAGATGTCACTAAACCCGCCCAAAGATGTAAACAACCATGCATGAGGAGCGCCTATTAGGCGGAGGGGGTCCGACAGCCGATCAGTTCCAGTCACTTCACCAGGAAGGAGGTACAAGGCTCGTCTTGTCTGTAGTTCAACCATACGTAGACGGTCAATACCGCGGTTCGATCGCGCCCGCATTGTTACTTTGTGTCAGTAAGGGCTCTCGACAAGGGAAGTGTCCAGATGTCTCGGGGTGAACCAAAGCGACGTCGTAAGGACATGGAGGAGATATAAGCAGGAACTGTCGATGACATGCCTCACTCAGGCCGCCCAAGGGCTGCTACTGCAGTGGATGGCCGCTACCTACGGATTATGGCTCGGAGGAACCCTGACAGCAAAGCCACTATGTTGAGTAATGCTTTTCGTGCTACCACAAGACGTCATGTTACGACTCAAAATGTGCGCAATAGGCTGGATCATGCCTAACTTCACTCCCGACGTCCATGGCGAGGTCCATCTTTGCAACCACGACACTATGAAGCGCGGTACAGATGGACCCAACAACATGCCAAATGGATTGGCATCACGTTCTCTTCACCGATGAGTGTCGCATATGCCTTCAAGAGGCAACCCGGTCAAGCTGAACGCCTCAGACACACTGTCCAGCGAGCACAGCAAGTTGGAGGTTCCCTGCTGTTTTGGGGTGGCATTATGTGGGGCCGACGTACGCCGCTGGTGGTCATGGAGGGCGCCGCAACGGCTGTACGATACGTGAACGCCATCCTCCGACCGTTAGTGCAACCATATCGGCAGCATATTCATGGACGACAATTTGCGCCATCGTGTATTGTGAGTGACTTCCTTCAGGATAACGACATCGCTCGACTAGAGTGGCCACCATGTTCTCCAGATACGAACCATATCGAATACACCTGGCATGGATTTAAAAGGGCTGTTTACAGACGACGTGACCTACCAACCACTCTGAGAGATCTGTTCCGAATCGCCGTTGAGGAGAGGGACAATCTGGACCAATAGTGCATTGATGAACTTGTATATACCACGTCACAACGAATACAGCCATGCATCAATGCAAGAGGACGTGCTACTGGGTATTGGAGGTAACGTTGTGTACAGCAATCTGGACCACCACCTCTGAAGGTATGGTGGTACAATATATGATGTTCGGTTTTCATGAGCAATAAAAAGGGCAGAAATGGTGTTTATGTTGATCCCTATTCAAACTTTTCTGCACAGGTTCCGGAACTCTCGGAACAGAGGTGATTTTTTTTTATGTGTGTGCTTTGTAACAAACGTTTGATGCCCGTTCTGGCTTAACTGGTCAAAACATTTCCGCTGTTCCCGTTATAATGCACTTGTAGAACAACCAACTCAGGGATTTTTAATGTTTTTTTTTTTTGGTTAGAAACTAACATTTTCTGCTGCTGGTCGCAGTTTCAGTTTGTCATCCACCCACATAACACGTTTCTGTAAGTAATTTCCATTGTCAAATTGTAAGTAGGCTGCTGTTTAGGTTTTTATATTGGTAACGCCACGTAACGCTCTGTATAAAAATCACTGGCTGTGCTGTGTGCAGTATGTGGCTAGTTGGCATTGTTGAAATATTCTCTATTGTAGTGTTGGGCAGTTGGATGTGAACAACGCGTAGCGTTGCGCAATTAGAGGTGAGCCGCCAGCAGTGGTGGACGTGGGGAGAGAAATGGCGGGGTTTTGAGAGCGGTTGATATGGACGTCCATCAGAGAGTGAATTGTAATACTGGATATCATGAACTGATATATATACTATGACTTTTGAATATTATTAAGGTACATACATAGTTTGTTCTCTATCAAAATCTTTCATTTGCTAACTATGCCTATCAGTAGTTAGTGCCTTCAGTAGTTAGAATCCTTTATTTAGCTGGCAGTAGTGGCGCTCGCTGTATTGCAGTAGTTCGAGTAACGAAGATTTTTGTGAGGTAAGTGATTCATGAAAGGTATAGGTTATTGTTAGTCAGGGCCATTCTTTTGTAGGGATTATTGAAAGTCAGATTGCGTTGCACTAAAAATATTGTGTGTCAGTTTAGTGTTGATCAGAATAAGTAAAGAGAGTAATGTCTGTCTACATTCAGTTTTGCTCAGCTGTTTGAAAATCAAATAACGTAAGAGGTTTATCGGCACAGAAATAGTTTTCTAAGCGGACGTTTCAAGGTGCGTTTTTCGGCTTTTATGACATTTTTAAATATGGTGCTTGAGAGGATTGTCCTGTTGCCTTAACCTTGGGACTTCGGTGTAGTGTAAACATTTACCAGTGGTTACAAAACGCCACGTGTTTCTATTACAATATTACGTAACAGCACCCTGCTGTCCTAGTAACGAGTGCTGCGGACAACAAGTACTTATCGCAAGGATGTCTGATGCATCTGCGCAAGTCACTCCGTGCAGAGATAACACGGGTTGACTCACGACGTGGAAATGTCCCACTGATACCCCTTATCTATGCAGCTCTCGGAAGATTGCGTGAACATGGTGACTGCATCCCGAGCAAGAGACGGACTGCTGTTATTTGCCGAGAAATACTGCTTCTTTCTACACTTAATATAGCAATCATATACCATCACCCGCTCGACGAGAAACCTGTCCGGCAAAGACTGCAAAGTTGCACAGCTCACAACAATATACTTTCAAAGGAAACACAAGTAATCCGATAAATTACAAGCCCATGTCACTGAAGTCGATATGCAGTAGAATTTCGGAACATACATTGATTAGCCAGAACATTATGACCACCGATCTACTATCGATATAAACCCGTCCAGGCGATAGTAGCATCTGAAGAGGATTGGTTGCTAGTCAGACGCACGCACGGTTCATGTAGCATCTACATCTACGTAGATACTCTGCAAGTGCCTAGCAGAGCGTTCATCGAACCACAATTCACTGTTGTTCCAATCTCGCAAAGCGCGCGGAAAGAATGAACAACTGTATCTTTCCGTACGAGCTCTGATTTCCCTTATTTTATCTTGGTGATCGATCCCCCTTTGTAGGTCGGTGTCAACAAAATATTTTCACATTCTGAGGAGAAAGTTGGTAACTGAAATTTCGTGAGTACATTTCGTCGCAACAAAAAACGCCTTTCTTTTAATGATGTCCAGCACAAATCCTGTATCATTTCTGTGACACTCTCTCTCCCATATTTCGCGATAATACAAAACGTGCTGCCTTTCTTTGAACTTTTTCGATGTACTCCGTCAGTCCTACCTGGTAAGGATCCCACTCTAAAAGAGGACGGACAAGCGTAGCGTAGGCAGTCTCCTTAGTAGGTCTGTTACATTTCCTAAGTGCCCTGCCAATAAAACGAACTCTTTGCTTAGCCTTCCCCACAACATTTGCTATGTGTTCCTTCCAATTTAAGTTGTTCGTTATTGTAATACCTAGGCATTTAGATGAATTTACGGCTTTTAAATTAGACTGATTTATCGTGTAACCGAAGTTTAACGAGTTCCTTTTAGCACTCATGTGGATGACCTCGCACTTTTCGTTATTTAGGGTCAACTGCCACTTTCCGCACCATTCAGATATATTTTCTAAATCGTTTTGCAGTCTTCCGATCACTTTATTAGACGCTAAACAACAACGTCATCTGCAAACAACCTAAGACGGGTGCTCAGATTGTCTCCAAAATCGTTTATATAGATAAGGAACAGCAAAGGGCCTATAACACTACCTTGGGGAACACCAGAAATCACTTCTGTTTTACGCGATGACTTTCCATCATTTACAACCAACTGTGACTTCTCTGACAGGAAACCACAGATCAAGTCACGTAACTGTAACAATATAAGCACGCAGTTTCACTACGACCCGCTTGTGTGGTACAGTGTCAAAAGCCTTCCGCAATCCAGAAATACGGAATCGGTCTGAAATCCCTTGTCAATAGCACTCAAAACATGTGTATAAAGAGATAGTTGTGTTTCACGGGGCTGCGCGGGATTAACTGAGCTGTCTAAGGCGCTGCAGTCATGGACTCTGTAGAGAGTGACCATAGGTGAAGTTGCCCGTGATTGGTTGATTAGCTTTGGCGTCATTTTTTTGCCAAACGTCTCTCGCGCTTCCTATGTTCGTTGTGCCTTTGAGTTAGGCTGAAGTTCAGAGGATTTTTGGAAACCATTAAAAGGTATCTGAATTATTGTGAGACTTGTTATGCGTTGTGCACGCATGTTCGATTTAGTTGTATATCGTTTTTAGTATGTAATTAGCGTTTGCGTCTATATTGGTAGAATCACAAGCTTTTCTGAAGACATTATCTGACAGTCCTTGCTGGAAACAGGAAGTTCCTGTAATTGTTGTGCCATGCTCATTCGACTTTATTGCATTCCGAATCAGAACACAAGGCATTATTTTGGTTTAGTATTATTGCCTGACTGTTGACGCAGGCAAGTTGTAAGCACGTTTTCCGCAGTTGTCGTGGTTGCTGAAACATTATTCGTAGTAAATAATTGTAGGTACTCTTGAAGACAGTTTTTAATAGGCCTACTTACTGTGGGGTAGAAGGGATACTGTAGTTTTCTTATTATATTCGGTCGTCATTACAGTAGCCTACATTTAACATCATCTGATATATACTCCTGGAAATGGAAAAAAGAACACATTGACACCGGTGTGTCAGACCCATCATACTTGCTCCGAACACTGCGAGAGGGCTGTACAAGCAATGATCACACGCACGGCACAGCGGACACACCAGGAACCGCGGTGTTGGCCGTCGAATGGCGCTAGTTGCGCAGCATTTGTGCACCGCCGCCGTCAGTGTCAGCCAGTTTGCCGTGGCATACGGAGCTCCATCGCAGTCTTTAACACTGGTAGCATGCCGCGACAGCGTGGACGTGAACCGTATGTGCAGTTGACGGACTTTGAGCGAGGGAGTATAGTGGGCATGCGGGAGGCCGGGTGGACGTACCGCCGAATTGCTCAACACGTGGGGCGTGAGGTCTCCACAGTACATAGATGTTGTCGCCAGTGGTCGGCGGAAGGTGCACGTGCCCGTCGACCTGGGACCGGACCGCAGCGACGCACGGATGCACGCCAAGACCGTAGGATCCTACGCAGTGCCGTAGGGGACCGCACCGCCACTTCCCAGCAAATTAGGGACACTGTTGCTCCTGGGGTATCGGCGAGGACCATTCGCAACCGTCTCCATGAAGCTGGGCTACGGTCCCGCACACCGTTAGGCCGTCTTCCTCTCACGCCCCAACATCGTGCAGCCCGCCTCCAGTGGTGTCGCGACAGGCGTGAATGGAGGGACGAATGGAGACGTGTCGTCTTCAGCGATGAGAGTCGCTTCTGCCTTGGTGCCAATGATGGTCGTACAGGGCCAACACCCGGCATCATGGTGTGGGGAGCGATCTCCTACACTGGCCGTACACCTCTGGTGATCGTCGAGGGGACACTGAATAGTGCACGGTACATCCAAACCGTAATCTAACCCATCGTTCTACCATTCTTAGACCGGCAAGGGAACTTGCTGTTCCAACAGGACAATGCACGTCCGCATGTATCCCGTGCCACCCAACGTGCTCTAGGAGGTGTAGTCAACTACCCTGGCCAGCAAGATCTCCGGATCTGTCCCCCATTGACCATGTTTGGGACTGGATGAAGCGTCGTCTCACGCGGTCTGCACGTCCAGCACGAGCGCTGGTCCAACTGAGGCGCCAGGTGGAAATGGCATGGCAAGCCGTTCCACAGGACTACATCCAGCATCTCTACGATCGTCTCCATGGGAGAATAGCAGCCTGCATTGCTGCGAAAGGTGGATATACACTGTACTAGTGGCGACATTGTGCATGCTCTGTTGCCTGTGTCTATGTGCCTGTGGTTCTGTCAGTGTGATCATGTGATGTATCTGACCCCAGGAATGTGTCAATAAAGTTTCCTCGTCCGGGATGATGCCCTCCTGGGTGACGTGTCGCATCAGTCTTCTCGCGTACAACCTCTCGAAAACTTTCGAGAGGGACGGGAGTAGGATGTTGGGTCGGTAGCTCGATGCCTGGCGTGGGTCCTTGCCGGATTTGAGGATGGCCACGACCTCCGCCTGTTTCCACGCAGAAGGGTAGTCACCCGATCGGAGAATCTCGTTGAAAACATGGGCAAGTTGCCGGTGTAGTCCCGGCGGAAGGTTCTTCAGCAGGAGGTTTGTGACGCCATCGCTCCCTCCGACCTTCTTTGGGTTCAGCGAGCGAATATGCACAGCAACTTCCTCCTCCATTATCGGCTCTATAACGTCGCCTTCCTCCCTTGCGGCGTTGAAGGTTGGCAGTTGCTCGTGGACTCGCCGTATGTGGTCGTCGTCGATGACGTCGGCCACCGGTGTGAAGTTGGCTGCAAAGGCGTCAGCCAGGACGCTGGCTTTCGCGTCGGGGTCGCTGCCGAAGTCGTTCCCGACCTGTAAAGGTGGTATTCGCTGTCGCCGGCGTAGGAAGGACTTTACCACCCTCCATGCACTACCATCCTCAGGATTGAGGGTAGACACAAGGACTTCCCATTCCTGGTTCCGGTGATGCTCGACTGTTGCCTTAATTTCCCGTCTCATGCGGTTTAATCGGCGTTCCGTGTCTGGTTGGCGAGTCAGCTGCCATTCACGAAACAGTCGGGTCTTCTCGGTGATCGCGTCCAGGATAGGGCGCGGTAGCTGTCGCGAGAAGTCTCGTGGTCCTCGGCGACGTCTCGGCGTGGCTTCCTCCGCTGCTCGGAGTATTCTTCGGGTGTAGAATGCTAGGGCGGCGTCTGCCCCTATCACGACGGGGTTTGGCGCGTCCTCGAGCAGTTCGAGCGCTTTCGTCTGAAAGCGCTCGGCGTCGAGCCTGCGATAGCTCGGACGGCTGTCTGGAAGGGAAGCTCCGGCCACGTCGAGGCCAAAAATGACCGGTACGTGGTCGGAGGAGAGAACGTTCCGCGTCTCGGCGGTCGCGAAGTGCTCGATGCCCTTCAGAAGGGCAATATCGAGCACGTCGGGCTGTCCCCGTGCAGGGAAGATCGTGGGGTCAAACGGCCCCACGGTGATCGCGCCGTTGCGGTGAACAACGCGGGAGAGGCGGCGCCCGCTGCGGCTAACAGTTCGCGAGTTCCATTCGGTGTGTTTCGCATTGAAATCCCCGGCAATGAAAGCTCGCCCCTGCAGCGACAGCAGGACGTCGAAGTCGGCTCCGTCTAGCGGTCTGCTAGGCTGCCGATAGACCGACACGAAAAGAATCTTTCCGGCGGCGGTGTTGACGGCCACTCCTGTGGCTTCCAGCGCGTTGAGCGCCGGCAGTTGAACTCGGTGGTGACGCAGTGACTTCTTCACGTGGATGGCAATGCCGCCCACATGGGTGGCTCTGTCATCTCGGTAGCAGCAAAAGTTTGCTGCTCGCACGTCGACCCCGGGTTTGAGGAAGGTGTCCTGCACAAGGCAGCTGTCGACCGCCTCGTCCCTCAGGAATTGGCGAAACTCGCCCTGCTGGGGGTGGAGACCCCGAGCGTCGAACGTGCATATGCTTAACCCATGAATATGGTCGTTATCCATATTAGGGCTGGCTTCTCCCGGCGGTGGCCTGCAGCGCCGGCGTCACTGCTCCCACGAGGACTGGTAGCTGCGTCATCAGCTGGTCGAGTGACCGCAGAAGCGCGGCCAGCTCGGTGGTGTCTTCCCTCGCCGTTTCGGGAAGGTCTGACTCCTTCGCGACGTTTCCCGTAGCCGGCAGCGGAGCGGCGCGCTGGGAACGCCCTGCGCGGGCGGCAACCCGTCCTACAGCCGCGGGCGCCGGCAAGCCGGCATCCCCGACTGCAGGCGGTGCCGCTGGCGAGGGGAGCTGCGGCGGCTGCGGTCGCCGGCATCCCCTGCGAGCGGCCGTGGCCTCTCGGGGGTCGGGGGGGGGGGGGGGGGGCAGGGCGGCCGGCTTCCCCTTAGCAACTCGGGTTTACGCGGCTGGCGCGCTTCCCGCTCTTGAATGCGGCGCATCCCCGGTAACAGGCGACGTGTTCCCCGTTACAGTTGCAGCACGTCGGTCGCTCCTCCTCCTTCTTCGGGCAGTCACGCCACGGCTGCTCCTCGGCGCACTCGCACCAACGCACAGCCATCCTGCAGAACTTTGCCACGTGGTCCGTGCGTTGGCAGTTGAAGCACTGGGCTCGCCTGCCTTTCGCGCGGAGTGGCTCGACTTTCACGTCGAAGTCGGCAATGTTTTCACCCTGAAAAATCTTCCGGTTGTCCACATTGTCGACTAAGACCACAAGGAACAAGGGCATGTCCCTGTGGGTCCTGGGCGACCTCATCAGGCCGACGTGGCGGGTCTGGAAGCCGAGTTCCTCCAGCTGCCGCTGTAGGAACGCCGGTTCCATCTTCATCGGCAGGTGACGGATGACGACCTTCAGCAGCTTCAGCTGCTCCGTACTCTGCGTGTAGGAGAACAACTTCTTGGTCTCACAGAGTCTCATGAGTTTCGCGTGGTCCTCCATGGACTCCGCTCTGACCTTGTAAATATCGGTCTCCACGAACATCTTCAGCGGTTTTGCGATGGAGTACAGAATCTCTCGGAGTTCGCTGTACTCCTTACTCCAATGGATGGTGATCAGCGGAGGGTGGCGGGGCAGTTTCGTCGCCGTAGTCGGTGTTGTCCCGTCCCCGTCGGTCTCGGCTACTTCAGGTAGATCTGCAAAGCGGTTTGCAGCCTCGACCTGTTCTGGCGTCACCGGTCCAAACGACCTGGGTTTCGCTGTGCGGCGACGGGAGGGCGCGATGAAGTCTTCTTCGTCCGGCTTCCTCGGCGATGTGGTCGTCGCCCTGCGGCGTACCCTCCTCTTCTTGCGCCTGGCGCGACCGGGACTTGCCTGGGGGGAGGGAGTGTCCTCTACGGCCGCGGCTGGGCGCTTCCGTGAGGTTTTCTCGACCTCGACAGGCTCGTCAGGTGTTGCCAGCCTGGACGTTGGTGAGAGCGAGGCGGCTTCTGTAACCGGCACGGCTGGTGCGTCTGCTGGCGCGGCAGCTGTCGTGGCAACTGCGACAGGCAATTGCGTATCGCGAAACACAAGTAACTGGGACCGGAGTCTCGTTAGAACCTCCACCCTGTCCGCGTCTGTTCCCATGGCCAGACGTTGCACGGCGATGCAGTACTCATCGGGAGTCACCATGGCCGCGGCGGCGGCAAGTTCCTCCTTTGTCAGGGGAATCGGCGTCTCGATCCGTCGTCTCGGCAGGGAGAGTGTGCGGGCGCGGAAGTTTCCACGTTCGTCCGACGACCGCGAGCAACACTCTCACTCGCCGTCCTCGTCGGTGGTGGTGGGGCCAGACGCTGCCGTCGTCCGGGAATCTTCCCTTAGACCGCCATCTGCCTCACCCTGTGTCGCCGGAGCGATCGTCTGGTTCGAGCTCCTCCTACATGTCGTAACCCCGGGCACGACAGTTTTGCCTCTTGTGAAAGACACGACAATATGCTTTTTCAGACGATGGGATCACGCCACGTGGATTTTGCCGCACGAGTTCCTAAAGGCGCTTGCAGGCTGTCGACTCTGAAAGAGAAAAACGCTGGTTTGCGAGAACACGCAAGGCGAGGAGCCGCGGGCGCCGGGTCCTGGCGTCTCGCCTCGGTGCGGCCTGTTTATTGCATACGCCGCCACCGACCTACCTCCATCGGAGCGCGCTCGTCTCATTCTTGATAATGTTGTATTCCACGCGCTGCTGAGTTGGAAGCCACTGTCCCGATTGACCAGGTTGTCACTAACCCGTATCTCTACTGCCTCTTTAATAACTGAGTCCCAGAAACCTTTCGCTCTACACAGTCTCTTGGTTTATTCAAACTGAAAAGTGTGTTCTTCACTGAGGCTGTGCTCCGCTACCGCGGATTTTTCTTTTTGTCCGAGGCGGACGCTTCTCACATGTTCAGAGATGCGTTGCGTTATGCAACGCTGCGTCTGCCCAATATATTGTTTCCCACAGACACAAGAAATACTGTAGACACCCGGAGTTCTTAGACCCAAGTTGTCCTTCACTGAGCCCAGCATATTACTGATTTTTGTTGCAGAATGGAAGATAGTTTTTATCTTGTTCTTCTCCAGTATCCTGGCAATCTTGGCCGTGGGTGGTCCTGTGTACGGGAGGAACGCCAGACCTTTGTCGTTCTCATCTTCCTGAAGGTTCTTCTCCTTCTTCTTCTTGCTCATATGGAGAGCGCGTGTAATCTGCGTTTCGGAGTATCCATTCATCTGGAAGATTTTCTTCAGGTGATGAATCTCAGCAGATAAGCTGTCCTTGTCGCATATGTCATGAGCTCTGCGGACCAGGGTAGTGAGCACGGATTTCCGTTGTGCTGGGTGATGGCAGCTGTTGGCGTTGAGGTACAGGCCTGTGTGCGTTTTCTTTCGGTAGACCGAGTGTCCCTGTGTCCGTCCGTTTTCTTCTTTATAAGGATATCGAGGAAGGGTGGGCACCCATTTTCTTCCATTTCCATTGTGAACTTGATGTTCTCGTGTATTCTGTTCAGATGGTTCAGAAATTCCGTCAGAGTGTCTTCGCCGTGCGGCCAGACCGCGAAAGTATCGTCCACGTACCGATAAAAGACCTTGGGTTTAAGGCGCGCTGTTTCCAAGGCGATATCCTCGAAGTATTCCATGTACAGATAAGCGATACATGGTGCCAGTGGGGATCCCATAGCGACTCCATCCACCTGTTGGTAAAACCTACCGCCACACTGGAAATATGTGATAAAAGATAAAAACCGTCTTCCATCCTCCAACAAAAATCAGAAATATGCTGGACTCAATGAAGGACAACTTGGGTCTAAGAACTCCGGGTGTCTACAGTATTTCCTGTGAATGTGAGAAGCAATATATTGGGCAGACGCAGCGTTGCATAACGCAACGCACCTCTGAACATGTGAGAAGCGTCCGCCTCGGACAAAAAGAAAAATCCGCGGTAGCGGAGCACAGCCTCAGTGAAGAACACACGTTTCAGTTTGAAGAAAGCAAGAGACTGTGTAGAGCGAAAGGTTTCTGGGACTCAGTTATTAAAGAGGCAGTAGAGATACGGGTTAGTGACAACTTGGTCAATCGGGACAGTGGCTTCCAACTCAGCAGCGCGTGGAATACAACATTATCAAGAATGAGACGAGAGCGCTCCGATGGAGGTAGGTCGGTGGCGGCGTATGCAATAAACAGGCCGCACCGAGGCGGCCAGCGGCTCCCCTCCCCTCCCCCCCCCCCCCCACCACCACCACCACCACCACGCGCCTCCGCGCCGATTCCGCTCGCGCCTTATTGGCCCGACCCGCGCCAAGGATGCAGAGATGCCCGTGGTCTAGCGGCTATAAAGACCCGGACGAGACGTGAACCCGACACTTTGCCTGAAGATGGCAAGTAAGAAACTTGCTGAAACGTTGCTGGAGAACAACGCAATGACTCGACTGTCTACCCGAGAAGAATTTATCGTCAAGATTCGTCGAGAAAGCCTGCATTCTCATATATACACTATTCATGAAGAAATTGGTTAAATATTTACTGTGTTGTAGAAAGCACAGAGACATTAGGCTGCTGGCCTACCTTTTGTTTCTATTCCTTTGATATATATTTATTTTGTTTATGTAAATAATAATGGGTGTTAGAGCATGTTACGGTACAGTCATAGGAATATTTAATTAATTTCTAGTAATTTAAATGTAAATCCAGTATTTAGTATGTGTTTCAATTTGTTTGCGAGTGAGGATTGGCTTAAAGGCATGGCGGGAGCACTCTAGCCATTCACAGCGCTCGTTAATGGGGAGACTGTATAGAAGTGGGTGAGTACGACAGGACAAGGGAGTGCGAATTGAGGAGGCGTGACGCACAGTAGCGGGGAAGTCTTGGAGAGTGAAGCAGTTTGCGCATGGTGGTGGCAGACAGAAATGTCTCGGAGTGCTGACTTGTGCTCTTGTGTGCTTTCTGTGGCTTCTGCAGAGAAGACGTAGTGTGCGTTTAGAAGTGGTTGCCTCGCAAGCTATGTTGTTGTTCATAACTAATTAAGTGAAGTTGGAATCTATTGCTTTCCTGTTATTCAACTTATATTTTATTTAATTGCTGGACCATCGACACCAATAAGTGTTTTACAGTAATAAAGGGCATTCTTAAAGGTACTGCTGCTATTGTACTTATCATTTGAAGTCGTTAAAATAGTACCTGCAGATTTTATTTAATTGCAATCTTTCATGTATAAATGTTTATCCTACGTTCAAAATTCGCAGTTGCCGAGTGACCATTCGATTCTTGTCTATGCAGGGTGTTACAAAAAGGTGGGGCCAAACTTTCACGAAACATTCCTCACACACAAAGAAAGAAAATATGTTATGTGGACATGTGTCCGGAAACGCTTACTTTCCATGTTACAGCTCATTTTATTACTTCTCTTCAAATCACATTTATCATGGAATGGAAACACACAGCAACAGAACGTACCAGCGTGACTTCAAACACTTTGTTACAGGAAATGTTCAAAATGTCCTCCGTTACCGAGGATACATGCATCCAACCTCCGTCGCATGGAATCCCTGATGCGCTGATGCAGCCCTGAAGAATGGCGTATCGTATCACAGCCGTCCACAACACGAGCACGAAGAGTCTCTACATTTGGTACCGGGGTTGCGTAGACAAGAGCTTATGGAATTAGTCCGCCTCTACCACTCCATCCTTCACCGAATCTGTTGTTGAGAAGCGTACGAACACTTCGACTGAAATGTGGAGGAGCTCCATCGTGCATGAGACACACGTTGTGTCGTACTTGTGCTTCTAGCAGCACAGGTAGAGTATCCCGCATGAAATCATGATAACGTGCTCCATTGAGCAGTACATACTGACGAAACTAAAATGAGACCTAACATGGAAATTAAGCGTTTCCGGACACATGTCCACATAACATCTTTTCTTTATTTGTGTGTGAGGAATGTTTCCTGAAAGTTTGGCCGTACTTTTTTGTAACACCCTATATTCATATTGTATAATGTAGACTCAGCAGTATTTGGCCTGTAATGCGACAACTACGTATCCCAGCCCCAAGACAACAAAACCAGCCAAAACTTCCCATCTTTCAACTCTGATTCTGAGGGTACATAGTTGAGGGACACCACACCATATCATTTCATCTTATTATTTGAAAGCCCGCAACTCACATCGCTAGCATCGGCACTAGCATCACACAGTGTTAAAGGGGACAGTACCAGGGTCCTGCAACTCACGCAGCATGCTCATTCAGAGTTGATACCCTCCAACACGTGAGGCACCTGTGTGTGGGCATGCACATTTGTCTTGCATCGCGGGCGAATCCCAAGGTTCATTGCAGGCCTCAGGGGGTCTCGGAAGTCTGATGTTGCGGCTGGTCATGTCACCCTGACACATCACCGGAGCCATATCTGGCTGTGACTGCAGTCACCATTGGTGACTCCGACATCTCTGCCTCTGAACCTTGGACCAGACATCATGGTCCCTACAGGCCAGGTCACTTGCCATATACTTGGACCTTCTGTGTCTCGATATGACCTCTGCTTCCTTTGTCCCACTAACCAAAGGGATGTGAGGGGATCACGGTTTGGGAATCTGTGGAGACAAAGCCACTCCGTCATCCAGATCTTCCCTCACCCCAGTGGCAACGATGCAGTCTACTGCCGGGGGCAGGCTGCTGCTCCTTCCACACACACCCTCTCCCCCTCCCTTCCCCTACCGTACTTGCCTGAGCCTCCTGTGACTGTGGACCCACCCATGACGTTGTATCCATATGCTTCCCCCTCCCCCTCTTTTCCCCACTCTGATACCACCAGTGACCAGACCATTTTCAGGCCTAAGGTTATGTAAAGGAAATTCTGATCACCACAGACTGAATACTGTAATACACTCGCTGCCTACACAAAGGCCAAACATACACTACTGGCCATTAAAATTGCTACACCAAGAAGAAATGCAGATAATAAACGGGTATTCATTGGGCAAATATATATATATATATACTAGAGCTGACATGTCATTACATTTTCACGCAATTTGGGTGCATACATCCTGAGAAATCAGTGCCCAGAACAACCACCTCTGGCCGTAATAACGGGCTTGATACACCTGGGCGTCTAGTCAAACAGAGCTTTGATGGCGTATACAGGTACAGCCGCCCATACAGCTTCAACTCGATACCACCGTTCATCAAGAGTAGTGACTGGCGTATTGTCACTAGCCAGTTGCTCGACCACCATTGACCAGACGTTTTCAATTGGTGAGAGATGTGGAGAATGTGCTGGCCAGGGCAGCAGTCGAACATATTCTGTATCCAGAAATGCTCGAACAGGACCTGCAACATGCGGTCGTGCATTATCCTGCTGAAATGTAGGGTTTCGCAGGGATCGAATGAAGGGTAGAGCCACGGGTCGTAACACATCTGAAGTGTAACGTCCACTGTTCAAAGTGCTGTCAATACGAACAAGAGGTGACCGAGACGTGTAACCAATAGCACCCCATACCATCACGCCGGGTGATACGGCAGTATGTGATGACGAATACACGCTTCCAATGTGCATACACCGCGATGACGCCGAACACGGATGCGGCCATCATGATGCTGTAAACAGAACCTGGATTAAAACGAAAAAATGACGTTTTGCCATTCGTGCACCCATGTTCGTCGTTGAGTACACCATCGCAGGCGCTCCTGTCTGTGATGCAGCATCACGGGTAACCGCAGCCACGGTCACCGAGCTGATAGTCAGTG
This sequence comes from Schistocerca gregaria, assembly GCF_023897955.1. Classification (NCBI taxonomy): domain Eukaryota; kingdom Metazoa; phylum Arthropoda; class Insecta; order Orthoptera; family Acrididae; genus Schistocerca; species Schistocerca gregaria. Next base: position 208,163,732 of record NC_064929.1, on the reverse strand, counting down.
CTGCTGCAGACGTCGTCTAACTGTTCGTGCAGATGGTTGTCTTGCAAACGTCCCCATCTGTTGACTCAGGGATCGAGACGTGGCTGCACGATCCGTTACAGTCATGCGGATAAGGTGCCTGTCATCTCGACTGCTAGTGATACGAGGCCGTTGGGATTCTGTACGGCGTTCTGTATTACCCTCCTGAACCCACCGATTCCATATTCTGCTAACAGTCATTGGATCTCGACCAACGCGAGCAGTAATGTCGTGATACGACAAACCGCAATCGCGATAGGCTACAATCCGTCCTTTATCGAAGTCGGAAACGTGATGGTACGCATTTCTCCTCCTTACACGAGGCATCACAAGAACGTTTCACCAGGCAACGCCAGTCAACTGCTGTTTTTGTATGAGAAATCGGTTGGAAACTTTCCTGATGTCAGCAGGTTGTAGGTGTAACCACGGGCGCCAACCTTGTGTTGATGCTCTGAAAAGCTAATCATTTGCATATCACAGCATCTTGTTCCTGTCGGTTAAATTTCGGGTCTGTAGCACGTCATCTTCGTGGTGTAGCAATTTTAATGGCCAGTAGTGTATAATTAACTTTGTATTATAAGCTCACTTTGTGCAGGGCCAATGTGCTTGGCATCTGTTATGGTTATCACTTGAAAAATTGCGTAACAGTGAGCTGTGATGGGTCTGAAAATTATGCAACTACTAAAACAAGCTTCATCGAAAGAACTGTCACAGTGTCATATCCTGAATGGAGAATAATAGTACTAAAGATAGTGGGCATATACAATGCAAAGTGAGTAGGTGTTTTTCTTTCAAATCGGACCACACAGGAAAAGGTTCCATGAGGAGTTCACTTAGTATCAATCTGGATGAACAAAGCCACATGTAGATATAGGGTATTCTCCACTGCAATAAATATGTGGACAAAAATGTGAGAAATGAATGTTTCAATGTTCAAAATAGTGGTACAGAAATTGTAGTCCCAGATGCACAATACAAATAAGTGCACACATGGATTCGAATGAGTCACAAAGGAAAATTAAAGCCAACAATATTCTCGTAAAAACAATTGTAGTATATTCAGCCAAAAAAGAAAAAAAAGTAAAACTTCATTGCAAGGTGATAAATACGTCACATGAGAAGGTATTCTGAGTAACATTACTTGAAAATATACAGGATGTTTCAAAAAGGACTTTACTTTAAAAATTCATATAAATTTATTGAAAGTAGGTATAGAGTTGGATTTAGTGTTATTTTATAGAGAAACACCCCAAGTTTTTTTTGCCTTAAACTAAAGATTATCTTGCACACATTCCATTGGGGGTCAATTTCTTCCCAAACTTGCTGTAGCATTGCAGGTGTAACTTGCTCAGTGGCGGCGTAAATTCTCGTTCTAAATTCAGCTAGAGAAGCCAGCACAGGAGGTACAAACACGATATCCTTAATGACTCCCAATTTAAAAAATCGAGTGTTCTCGGGTCCGGGGAACATGGGGGCCATGCAATTGGCGCATCACGGCTAATCCATTGACCTGGAAAGCAGTCACTGAGAAAATCCCAGATGTCACCCAGGTAGTGGGGTGATGCACCGTTTCGTATCGATCTGTGGTATCAAAAAATTTTGGAACATATCCAGGTACACTATACCACTGACGGTTCTCACACGGAAAAAATGAGCTGTATACTTTGTTCTTGCCCTATTCACAAAAAGCGTTCAGTTTAGGGCTATCACGAACATGTTGCAATGTTTAATGTGGATTTTCACTGCCCCAAATCCTTTAGTTATGTGTGTTAACCTTGCCACTGAAGTGAAAAGTCGACTCGTCAGAAAAGACGATGTTCATCCTCATGAATATGGTTTAAAATATGCACACAGAAGGTCTTGCGAGCAAACTTATCAGTGTCTTTTATAGCTTGTACGATCGTCAATCTGTATAGTTTCTGTTGTGTACATAGTTCCGCGTAGTCAGCGCGTACACAACTTTCCCACTAGAGCGCTCCCCACTAAGCACAACAGCGCAGGTGCAGTGCTCGTCCGTCTCCGCACTACGAGATGGCGCTGCCTTAGAGACGGACCAAATTCTGCTTCCGCCGATCCGCGTATTAATATGTAATGCAGCCAATGAGATTGCTGCTAACGTAGAACCTTTTCTCCTCACGGATCACTCTCGCGCAGTGATACCTGAACGCGCGAGGTATTATAACGAGTGTACAGACCTCCGATGAGTCAGTCTGCATTTGTCTGCATTTGTCTGTACCAGTCTCTACCAGTCTGCATTAGTCTGTACCAGTCTATAGTCAAGTTTCAGTCTGCACCTAAGAAGATTATCGTATTCCTGTACATAGCCATGAAGATAAATGTATAGACACTTTGTCAAGTATCAGATATATATGAGAATAAGATTAACATACCGAGACCAAAGGAACTGCAGGTTGCCAATTGTAAATAGCATCCAGAATCAAGTTACGTAATGTTTATGCTTATTATTTTAATAAATGTGTGTGAAAATTAATCAAGTTCTGTTTAAAGTTGGTCACCATCAATCTGCTACTCTAAGTGTGCAAGTGGCATTTCTATCGTCTGACCTAACGGAAGAAGATAAACACGCCGCGATAAGACCACGAGACGTATTGCTGACACTCGCCTACTTCGTTAGAGCGACAAGCCAAATAATCTGATGGTGTGTGCACCGAATGTTTTGCAGTACGCACACCACAGTTTCAAATGCAAACGATTTCTCCACACACGCCAAATAGTCTTACGTGGAATTTGCATTTCACGAGATGCACGCCGAGTCGTTTTCGTAGGGCTATTGACAAAGCGTTGTCTTACTCACTCAACGATTTCGTCAGATATGGACTACCTGATGATTTCCCAAGCCTTACCGAGCAACCCCCTGTTTCTACAAAACATCTATGCCACGCATAAATTGTAGGCCTACAAGGAGGATCTTTTTCGTACCTGGTAGGTAAATTACGCTGAACTGTTGTCGCCGACTTCGATTCTTCAAACCAAAACACACAGCTAGCACTCTCCGGTCCAGTGAAGGCAGCCATCTTTAACGCAACTGCCGCTAGCGCTCCTAACAGTGCGATTCGGCACTAGCGAACTACGCGAGACAAAACGTATATTTCCCCACAAATAGACACTACGCTCACCTCTGTAGGTACTATGAATTAATCTATATAAATTTTCTAAGTTGTAAAGTCCTTTTTGAAACAACCAGTACTTGAGGTAGAAGCACCATGAATAGAACGTAAATGACGTGGACAGCTAAAGCCCACATCATCCACCTACCGAGAGCAACTGCACTAAACAGCATGCCGAAACACCAAAATGCCACCAGCTTCCCCCAGAACGTCTAAACACACTAATGCAGGACCCAGACGAAAGAGTGTAGCTTTGTCTTTCAGAACATATCGGCACAAATAAAATTTAGCAGCCTCTCTGCACTCTCATTGGCAGACGCCAGTCATAGCTCCTGAACTGCTGTAGATATGACCTATGAAGCAGCGTAAAAATCTCCTGGCGGGCGGTCAAGCTGAGGAGGCACGTAATATTACAAACAAGTGACTTGTGCCGGGCGCACATGTTCAGAAAAAAATTTCAAATGTGTGTGAATTCCTAAGGAACAAAACTGCTGAGGTCATCGGTCCCTAGACTTACACACTACTTAAACTAACTTAAGCTAAGAACGCCACACACACACACACACACACACCCATGCCCGAGGGAGGAATCGAACCTCTGGCGGGAGGAGCCGCGCAATCCGTAACATGGAGCCTCAAACCGCGCGGCCAGTTAGGGCTGCTCGCATGCTGAGAATATGTGAAACTACGAAACTAGGCGGAGGGTGCGGCACTGAGATGTTTAAAAAGGCAACTGTTAATTTACATCATGAAGTGCGGTCACATGGACCTTAGGAGCTTACAATGGGACTTGTGACCTCGATATCCAAATAAACTGAAAGAACATACAGGCTCGGTCACAGTTTGACTTATCTCGACAAGTGACTGGTTTTGGCCTGACACCTGTAATCAGATCTTAAAACTTCGCTATGTATCCTATGCGTCCTAACGCTTTTTTAAGATCTGATGACAGCTGCAAAGCCGAAACTGTTCAACTCTTCAGATAAATCAAAATTTTACCAAGACCGTGAATTCTGCTGTGTATGCAAACACTTTATTGCTTACGCTTACATCGCTTTCAAAATTGACATCCCGGAATGGATGTTTTTAAATCCGTAAATAATGTAACTTGCTTTTGTTTGTTTCAGATGAGTATGGACACCACAGCAGTATGCCTCATAGCTTGTCTTCTCTTTGCACGAGGTAAGAACGTAAGACATACTTACAATTAAATGAGACATATTTTAGATACATCACAACATAGTTGCTGGCCATTGTGGCCGAGGGGTTCTAGGCACTTCAGTCCGGAACCGCGCTGCTGCTACGGTTGCAGGTTCGAATCCTGCCTCGAGCATGGATGTGTGTGATGTCCTTAGGTTACTTAGGTTTAAGTAGTTCCAAGTCTAGGTGACTGATGACCTCAGATATTAAGTCCCATAGTGCTTAGAGCCATTTGAACAACATAGTTTCTAATTTTAATTGAACCGTGATTTATTTTCAAAGAATATTCTTAAGAATTTATTTTATTTACTAGCGATTCATCAAGAACATTAACACATTTAATCACACTATGTAAGCATGGAAGTAGTTGCCACGGAGTAACTGATGAAATCATAACCAAATTCCTTTTAACAGATGGGAATTTTAATCACTTTAATAGCGCCTAAAAGCGTTTTTAAAGGAAACAGATTTAAAATTATAATCAGAAAGCACCCTCTAAATATCAAAGTTACAATTTATTCAGAGGCAGAAAGAAACAAGTTTTGACTGTATGAGCTTCCGGGCAGAGAACCTTGACGCTCCCTTTTGACACGGCCGTAGCTACGACCGCTCACAACAGCCTCTGAAACACTACACTCGTGCAAATCTGCAACACACCAGATTACTTTAAACTAAGAGTTTTAACAGTTTACACAAGCACAAAAACTATGCACCCCCTGTAGGAGGGATGAAAATGGTACAAAACACTAGCAATTGAAATATTAACCTTGCCACCGAAGGTGCAAATTCATTTTAACTTCTAAGAAAAGTCTTACGGTGAAAGAGTGGCAACTTTATATACTAAAATGATCATTTAAATAAAATCCCATGAAATGCAATCTTATATAAAATTCTACAAGGTTGGCCAAAGAATAGTTACAGTAAGATGCTGTACACTGCACAGACATCGCCTCTCAAGATCATAGGCAATAATATCAAAGTTTCTAAAGATCAAAACATATTTCAGGTATTAGCCCGTTACACTCCAAGCAATAAATTCGTTAACACACCAAATCCGACAATCATGACGGAGGCAGCTACTAACTTACGGTAGATCGATACGGAGATTACCGAACAACGCTGACCGCAGGTGGTTCTAACCAGCCCCTGCTCCACAAAGGAAAAACGGACCACACAATTTATTTTAAAAAAAAAAAAAAAAAAAAAAAAAAACAACCTTCCCGCGGGTGGGCAAACAGAAGAATGGTGGTACTACCCCAAAGCAAAACGGCTTGTGACCTCAGCAAGAAAATAAGTAGAATTTAACAAGAGCAAATCAAACAACAATTCACCAATCACTTAGTTTCTAATAAACTGCGATTCGTCGAGAGGACCTGGCGCAGCACCCCCAAATCGCTCTCCCGAACCGTCCGCTGCCAGCCGCTTCAACGGACGCAGGAAGGCGCGCCGATCTCCCGTCTCACGGCGTCGCAGCTCGCACCGGCCAGACTGATGTCGTGGGTTGACTCCTGTTGCTCTCGTGTCGGCCGCGAAGCCACTACCCCTCGCTATACGCCGCTGCCCACTGCACTCACGTGGGGACCTCACATGCGCCGACTCTCAAGGCGGACAAGTCAACTTGTTCTCAGTGCGCGACCGACCAACCGATAGATCCAACCGCCAATGACCGTTGCCTGAGCAAACTCGAGCAGACTGGCGGCCTGACGCGCAGACTCAGATGCAGGAACTAAGCCCAGACCGGGCGACCACTCGCTGAGTTCTCTTACTGGCGGTGTGGAAAGACTCTCATTTTGCCGGCCTTAAAGGTTGATTCGACGACAGACATACTAGCACTCCGAACGGCAGACAGACACTAACTGCCTAACAAAAGCGGACGAAACACAGACTGGCAACCTCGGGACGAGAGACTGACCCAGACTGACCGACTGGCGAGCTCATAGCGCCCTCTTAAAAGAACGTGAACAGGCAACCTTTTTCCTTTCCCACCAGAGAGAGACACCAAAGCTGCGATTGCCACCGCCAGAAACGGAGGGCGACTGCTTCACACTAGGCTCTGCGGCGCGCTCTTCAAAACAGCAGTTTTTACCGCGGCTCATTAATAAACATCGCTTGTTGTCGTAAGAACATAAGCAGCAACGATAACGCCAAAAAAATATCGTCATCATTATTGTTACTGTTGTACAAGTCTGACGTTTGGTGTGATGAAGCGCCACCCGCTAATCTTCATCTCTGCATAGTTACGAGAAGCGTTCAGCAAACAATGCAACACAATTCCTTCTGAAGGCAGGTCGGTTTTATACAGGATTCTAATGTACCATATTATTCCCCACTCTTTTGGCTACAAAATCCTATTTTTAAACATTTTCCATTCAATGCGACGGTCTTACGCCACCTTACTCGGAGAGTTTGTATCCTCACGTGGTACCACTCTACTGGTCGGCGTAAGAGCCAATGCCTTGCTTCAGTAACCTTCCCCCCCCCCCCCCCCATCTACACTGAAGAGCCAAAGAAACTGGTACGCCTACCTAATATAGTGCAGAGACCCTGCGAGCACGTTAAGATGCAACAACACGACATGGCATGGACTCGACTAGTGTCTGAAATAGTGCTGGAGGGAATTAACACCATGAACCCTGCAAGGCTGTCCATAAATCCGTAGGAGTACGATGGGTGAAGATCCCTTCTGAACAGCAGGTGATCCCAGATATGCTCAATAATGTTCATGTCTCAGAAGCTTGGTGGCGACAGGAAGTGTCTAAACTCAGAAGAGTGTTCCTGGAGCCCCTCTCTAGCAATTCTGCATCTGTGGTGTGTCGCATTGTCCTGCTGGAATTGCCCAAATCCGTCGGAATGCCCAATGGACACGAATGGATGCAGGTGATCAGACAGGATGTTACGTACGTGTCACCTGTCAGAGTCGTATCTAGACGTATCAGGGGTTCCATATCACTCCAATTTCACAGGCCCGACGCTATTACTGAGCCTCCATCAGCTTGAACAGTCCCTTGCTGACATGAAGGGTCCATGGATTCATGAGGTTGTCTCCATAACCATACACGTCCATCCGCTCGACACAATTTGAAACGAGACTCGTCCGACCAGGCAACATGTTTGCAGTCATCAACAGCCCAATGTCGGTGTTGACTGGCCCAGCTGAGGCGTACAGCTTTGTGTCGTCCAGTCATAAAGGGTAGACGAGTGGGCCTTCAGCTCCGAAAGGCCATATCAATGATGTTTCGTTGATAGGTTCGCACGCTGACACTTGTTGATAGCCCAGCATTGAAACCTGCAGCAATGTACGTAAGGGTTGCACTTCTGACACTTTGAACGATTTTCTTCAGTCGTCGTTGGTCCCATTCTTGCAGCGATGTCGGAGATTTGATGTTTTACCGGATTCCTGATATTCACGGTACACTGGAGAAATAGTGGTACGGGAAGATCTCCACTTCATCGCTACCTCGGCGATGCTGTGTCCAATCGCTCGTGCGCCGACTATAAGACCACGTTCAAACTCACTTAAATCTGCCACTGTAGCAGCAGTAACCAATCTAACAACTGCGCCAGACACTTGGAGTGTTCTATAGGTGTTGCGGATCGCAGCGCCGTGTTCTGCCTGTTTACATATCTCTGTATTTGAGTATGCTTGCCTATACCAGTTTCTTCGGCGCTTCAGTGTAGTTATTGGTTCTCGTATGCACGCTTCACTGGACCAGTCAGATGGAAGTCGGAAGGTGCAAGATTCGGGCTGTAGGGTGGATGAGGAAGAACAGTGCTGTGAAGTTTTGTGAGCTTCTCTCGGGTGCACATACTTGTATGTTGCCACGGTGGAGGAGACGTTCACTTGCATTTTTGTGACGACGAACAATCTGAAGTCGTTTGCTCAATTTCTTGAGTATAGACCAGTACTCTTCGGAGTTGATCGTTGCAGCATGAGGGAAGACGTGCCGGCAGCTGTGGCCGAGCGGTTCTAGGCGCTTCAGTCCGGAACCGCGCTGCTGCTGCGGTCGCAGGTTCGAGTCCTGCCTCGGGCATGTATGTGTGTGATGCCCTTAGGTTAGTTAGGTTTAAGTAGTTCTAAGTTCTAGGGGTCTGATGACCTTATATGTTAAGTCCCATAGTGCTTGGAGCCATTTGAACCATTTTTTGAGGGAAGACGACAAACAGAATAACCCCTTAAGAGTGCCAAAAGACCGTCACCATGACTTTACCAGCTGAGGGTGAGGCTTTGAAATTTTTCTTCGGTGGGTTGGTGCGCAACGCCATGGATTGTCGTTCGGTTTCCAGTTTGAAGTGACATATCGAAGTTTCATCACCTGTGCCGATGCTCGACAAAAAATTGTTACAATCAGTCTCGTAACGTGCAAGCAATTCCGCACCGATAGCGCTTCGTTGCTCTTTATGGTCTTGCATTAGGCGGTGAGGAACTCAGTCAAAATGGTCCAAATGGCTCTAAGCACTATGGGAAATATCTGAAGTCATCAGTCCCCTAGACTTAGACCCACTTAAACCTAACTAACCCAAGGACATCACACACATCCATGCCCGAGGTAGGATTCGAACTTGCGACCGTAGCAGTAGCGGGGTTCCGGACTGAAGCGCCTAGAACCGCTGGACCACAGCGGCCGGCCAGGAACCCAGTGGGCACACCCATTTGAGTACCCCGTCTGGGGGACGAGTGTGTCAGCACTACCAACCGAGACGTCCAGAAGAGCAGCAAGGTGTTCGGTGATCCATGGACCACCTCGAATGAGGGTGTCCGCATGAGCCAACATTATAGGAGTGAGCTGTGTGCGGCCGGCCGGCACACGGGAGATCGAACAGGTTTGCGCGACGCCCAACGACTCACCGTGATTTTGTTCACTGTCATGTCCCTGCAGACATTCTGCAATTGCCTGTGAATACCAGCGATGATCCGGTTTACTGCCGAAAAAAACTGCTTGCTAGGTCTCTACTTGGAACGCACCTGTCCGCACCTCGTGGTCTAGTGGCTGGCGTTGCTGCCTCTGGATCACGCGGTCCCGGGTTCGATTTCCTGCCTAGTTGGGGATTTTTCTCTGCCCAGGGAGTGGGTGTCTGTGTTGTCCTCATCATTTCATGATCATTACCATTCGTGACCATGGCTAGATTTGACGGTACAAAATTTGGCTGTGTAAAAATTGGGGACTTTGTACAGGCGATTATCATCGCATAATTGAGCGCCCCACAGACCAAACATCATCATCATCCTTGGAACGCACGTCAGTTCTAGACACCATTTTGAAGGCTAAGTACGCGCCACACCTATCGGAACTTCATGAAACTATGGGCGCTGAAGCTGGAATATTCCCCCATGTCCCACGGGAAATTCCGCATTTTTTTACCGAAACTGCCCGAAAAAAATATGTTGCATTACTTACTGAACGCCCCTCCTACTTCAGCCAATATCCATTTGAACCTGCTTATGTACACATGTCCTGCTCTCCCTCTGCAGTTTTTAACCCCAACACTTCCGTCGTAAACATTCTTTGATGCCTCATAACATATCGCATCAACCAATCCCTCCTTTTAGTTGTGCGATAAATTTCTTTTTCCCTTTGTTTGATTCAGTACCTCTTAATTGCTTATTGTGCCTACCCATCTAATCTTCAGTAGTCTTCTGTAGCGCCACATTTCAAAATCTTCTACTCACGTCAACCTTTTATTTTGGTGCATGGGTACACTCCACACAAACACTTTCAGAAAAGATAATTAACACTTTATTTCATACACTCTTCAATGTTAAGAAGTTTCCCCTTTTCAGAAATGATTTTGTTGCTGTTGCATTTTCTTGCCATTGCAGTTTTTATCTCCTTCACTTCGGCCATCGTCATTTATTTTGCTCCCAAAATAGCGAAAATTATCTACTACGTCTACAGTCTCATTTCCTTATCTAATCATTCAGAAACGTCTGACGTAATTTCCCTACGTTCCATTACCTTCGATGCACACTTGTTGATGTTCATCTTATGATCTCTTTGCAAAACTTTCTCCATGATGTCTATATGAATATTCTGCAAATCACATTTAAGTGCCTGTCATCAGGATAACTGCAATTACTGTTACAGGCGCGTTTCTGCGCTTATTGGATGTTGATGTGTGGTTTATGTCTGCCATGTCGATGACGTCCTGAGCGAATGCAGATGTGTGGTATCGCCAGGTTCAATATTTCCCTTTCGCATACTGAAGTTCTCAAAAAAGTTTGTGTGTCAAGAACAAGCTTTCGCCAGAAATGGGACAACAAGCTGGTCGTGTGGTACTATAATTTCGTTAGTGTAGTAGTACACAACAAGAAAAGCCCCCCCCCCCTCCCCATAAAAATAAATCACTCGATTCTTGATGCGCATACCACGTCTCCCAGACACAAATAGTTGAATCAAGGGGACACGGCCTTGAGCGAATTTCCAATGGTTGACTGTACTAATGATGGCACACATTTTTCAAAACCTATTTGTTCGAAACAAATCAAATATGAAACGTGCATAGATTGTCGTGTTTTCTTCAAAGAATACTACTTATTGGAGAGTAGTATTGTTATCACAGCAAAAACTTATAGAAAAGCCCGTGATCTAAAGGAGTTTATGGAATGTTGTCGCACCCTCTATGTTCTCAGCACCGACCACACAGGAACTATTATGGCTGTCGTTGTTGACATCTCTGGATCAGTATCCGCCAAGAGCGATTCCAACGTTTTGTAGAGTCCACGCCTGGATGTGTTGCTCTAGTTTCGAGGAGCGACTCGCTATTAACATAACAACCAGTGCCTTCCAAAGACTTTTGACTACTCTATGTAGTTCCCAAGACTTTTGACCAATCTGTGTAGTTTAGGTTCTTAAGGGGACCACACCCTGCCTATCTAAACCATGTTAATTTAGGCAAGTATTTGACCCATTTCTGAAAAAAAAACTATTTGATGCAGGGCCTTAATATTTTTCCTGTATGTTACATGATGCTAATAGAGTAAACTGTACTAAAATCTGATTTATCCATTTTATAGTTTTTAAGAAATACTTTTTAAATTTATTAACAAAATACACTCCTGGAAATGGAAAAAAGAACACATTGACACCGGTGTGTCAGACCCACCATACTTGCTCCGGACACTGCGAGAGGGCTGTACAAGCAATGATCACACGCACGGCACAGCGGACACACCAGGAACCGCGGTGTTGGCCGTCGAATGGCGCTAGCTGCGCAGCATTTGTGCACCGCCGCCGTCAGTGTCAGCCAGTTTGCCGTGGCATACGGAGCTCCATCGCAGTCTTTAACACTGGTAGCATGCCGCGACAGCGTGGACGTGAACCGTATGTGCAGTTGACGGACTTTGAGCGAGGGCGTATAGTGGGCATGCGGGAGGCCGGGTGGACGTACCGCCGAATTGCTCAACACGTGGGGCGTGAGGTCTCCACAGTACATCGATGTTGTCGCCAGTGGTCGGCGGAAGGTGCACGTGCCCGTCGACCTGGGACCGGACCGCAGCGACGCACGGATGCACGCCAAGACCGTAGGATCCTACGCAGTGCCGTAGGGGACCGCACCACCACTTCCCAGCAGATTAGGGACACTTTTGCTCCTGGGGTATCGGCGAGGACCATTCGCAACCGTCTGCATGAAGCTGGGCTACGGTCCCGCACACCGTTAGGCCGTCTTCCGCTCACGCCCCAACATCGTGCAGCCCGCCTCCAGTGGTGTCGCGACAGGCGTGAATGGAGGGACGAATGGAGACGTGTCGTCTTCAGCGATGAGAGTCGCTTATGCCTTGGTGCCAATGATGGTCGTATGCGTGTTTGGCGCCGTGCAGGTGAGCGCCACAATCAGGAATGCATACGACCGAGGCACACAGGGCCAACACCCGGCATCATGGTATAGCGAGCGATCTCCTACACTGGCCGTACACCTCTGGTGATCGTCGAGGGGACACTGAATAGTGCACGGTACATCCAAACCGTCATCGAACCCATCGTTCTACCATTCCTAGACCGGCAGGGGAACTTGCTGTTCCAACAGGACAATGCACGTCCGCATGTATCCCGTGCCACCCAACGTGCTCTAGAAGGTGTAAGTCAACTACCCTGGCCAGCAAGATCTCGGGATTTGTCCCCCATTGAGCATGTTTGGGACTGGATGAAGCGTCGTCTCACGCGGTCTGCACGTCCAGCACGAACGCTGGTCCAACTGAGGCGCCAGGTGGAAATGGCATGGCAAGCCGTTCCACAGGTCTACATCCAGCATCTCTACGATCGTCTCCATGGGAGAATAGCAGCCTGCATTGCTGCGAAAGGTGGATATACACTGTACTAGTGCCGACATTGTGCATGCTCTGTTGCCTGTGTCTATGTGCCTGTGGTTCTGTCAGTGTGATCATGTGATGTATCTGACTTCAGGAATGTGTCAATAAAGTTTTCCCTTCCTGGGACAATGAATTCACGGTGTTCTTATTTCAATTTCCAGGAGTGTATATTAAGTATTTCTGCAGAAAATAATTTTTTGTGAACTTCGTAATGGGGGAATATTAATGAATGTAGTACCAGAGGTGGCTTTTTATATTGTGCAGAGTCTCCGAAAATTTCATTCATTTATCTATGAGATTCTGATGTAATGGGACATATGTACTGAAAATTTTTGTTTGCGGGAAATTGACTTTAAAGAACAAACATTTGAAATTTGTTACTTATAGTTAATTAAAACTGTCCTGCTGCATATGATGGCCCTTCTTTGGCCTCTAGCAGATCTTCCAGCTTCTTTTTAACCTTCCTGGATGTTTGTCTTGCTTTCTTGGCCACATTAGATGCGGACCTGTCTGCATCGGCTATCCTCATTTTATCGCAATGTTGCAGCCCAGTGATCATATTTTCACCAGGAGTAGTGCCCAGCTTTTTCAGTACCCAACACTTTCCAATATCACCACAATTGAATGTAATAACAGCATCATGAACTCCTAGGTTCATTCTATGCATGCCTACAAGTACAGTTTTAGGAAGGCGCTTTCAAATTCTGTTGAAACATACATTTGGGTTCTGTGTCTGCCCATGCAGACATTTCCATAGAAAGTCAGGATGAGCCAAATCTCTGAAAATAGGTTTAATTGCTGTAATAACAGCAGCAGGAAGAGAGTGCTGCTGAGAATAAGATTCTCCAGTTGCCTGAGCCCTATTGTATTTGCATCACGAATTTTCTCCTGATGGACACAATCCATGACATGGCTTATAAGTAGACGACTTGTGGAAGAATATGGCCCAAGCATCTCTCTTCATTACCTCCAGATTTTATTTATTTCTCCTAATTGCCTGCCCATGGTATACCTGCAAGGTTTCTATTTCAGTTTTAGTTAACCGATCCTGCCTGTCCAGTCAACAATATTCCATCTTCTAATTCTTTTTCCTCTCATATCAATACTTAGTTTTCTCAGACTTGTTCCCAAAAGTTTTTGAACATCGCCTACACATTCTATTTTACTAATAATGGCATCTCCATATGGCTTAGAGTTCACCACATTGTTGTATGCCTTACTATCACCATCGCCCAAATATTTGGTGTACCATACGGCTCTTGTTTCTACGGAGCGATGAAATATTTGTTGTACTCTATGAACTTCCATACCACCACTTGTTCATCTAATATTATCCACGCAGTTGTGATCTTTATGCTCATTGACTTTACATCATTTGCAATATTTGGACGTTATCACCACATCTAACACTTTACCGGTGTCTACACTCGTGACAGTCACTACTCCATTCAGAGAAGTATGTCCTCTTTTCTGCCAACTTCCATCAAGTGCAACTGCAATATCCGAACATCCGTCATCTTCTTCCACTGCTTCCCTAGCAGGCAGTTTCATGCTTTCCTCACTAGCCTCACATACAGCTTTCTCTAACATTGCAGTCAGTTTTTCAAATTTATTTGGCGGTTGATGTAAGTTCAACACTCAACAAAATGTTCTCCCTGCAGCCATGCCCTTGCCAATGGATCGTAAGGCATAAGCTAATCTAGTATTGATTTCATGAGGGCCACTTGCATCTGGTTTTGAAGAACTCATAAATGAAATCACAGCTGAGCATTTAGTGCAAATTAATTCGAAAGCAATTGCTAGGCCTTTTCTCCCACTGACACTCTCACAAATTTTCACACTCTGTAACTCACCACACTGTCTACATTGTACAAATTTAGAAATTACATCTGATAATATTCTCAAATTTATAATAATGTTACTGCATCCCTTGTCACTTACAGTAAATTCGTCGTAACTCTCTTGAAATGGTGAGAACTTCTTTGATGATGCACTTGTGGAAGAATTACAATTAGAAACATCGTTGCCTCTTGTACAGAAAGCTTTCTAAACTTGTTTCTTCTAAATTGTCGTTTCTTGAAAATGCATTTACGTTTCGTCATCAAAACACACGTAAACAAGCACTGCTAACGTAAGTATAACAACTACTCGCAATCACACTTGAGCAAAACTAACCACGTGTTTGAAAGCTTGTTGTTTACAAGCAGCATAAACAAAAGAATACCGACCGTTGCATTCCAAGGATAGCCAACACACCCGGGAGTAAGGAAAAAATCCCTGACGTGCAATGTAGGTGATATAAAGATCTAAAATATATAGAGAAAAGTGAGTGACCGAAAAGTGGGCGTGGCACATAAACACACGTGGTAGGAAAAAGCTGCTTAAACGCTCGAAAAAAACTTTTTCAGAAAAATCCTTTTCAGGGCACTTAAATAAAACCTCAATCTATCGAAATATGATGAAAACCGAAAATAGATTTTTTTTTTCGATCTGAACCACGGTGTGGTCCCCTTAATAAACGTAAATCACCTGCATGAAAAACATGAGGTCACAATTTTTATATTCATTCTGTTTTTTGTTGCAGTGTCTAGTCATGGGAACCATCTCTTCGGATACACAAAAGAAGGTAAGAAAAACGTTTTTATACGTGGTTGTTGTAAAGTCCGTGAAACCTATTAAGAAAATGGCGTGGAAAATGGCTAATCATAATAAAACAAACGATACAGTATGTGCAGGATAAACTCTTACAGTGGTTCTTTCTATTTAACGCGTTGCTGGCAGGTTAGTTTGGAAAAGAGCCAAAACGGGTGCCACGTGCAGTAGTTGCTGAAAATGGCAGAAAAGCAGGCAGAGAAAGCATAGTGTGCGCTAGGACTCGACCGTTGTCAATCGGTAGTGAGTGTGCAGAGAGCATTCCGTGGCAGATTTCACAGGACGCCACGATATTGCAACAGCATAGTGAAGTGGTACTAGAAATTCGAACAGGATGGTTGTTAGTGAGATGCGAATCATTCGGGCCAACTGCGTGTAACCGTACAGACTGTAGACAGTCTGAGGTAGTTGTAGCGGCTATCGCTGAGACAACCAGTTTTCGGTTGTATCGGTTTTTCTCTACGCCAGTTTAACCTGATTGTTAAAGCCGCTCTTAATAACTGGCTTATGAAATAACCGATTTTCAGTTTGTTATTCCGATTTCCTGTAATAAATGTGGAAATCGATTAAAAAATTGAAAACTTTTGGCTGTTTCAGTTCCAAGATACATACAATCAAAATATTGCATTAATTAGGCGGATAAAAGGAAACGTAGTCCGTCGACCATTCGCTGTTTTCTCGAAAAATAAGTGAAATGCAATGCAAAAAAAAAATCACCAGTATTCTCTTATCGAGACTATCTTTTCGAAATTCTGCTCGAAAATCATGTTGTAATCAAGAATCATAACATTTGGGCATTACGTTAGTCAGTGCTAGGGGGTGAAAACAAGTTGAAGGAACTCAAGGTAATTTTTCGTGGTAACTTTTCCGTTTTAAAGGGTTACAAGCAGATAAAGATACATTATGTTGACAGAGGCTGCGTGTGGGCTGCTTTCTATTTTTATTCTATATTCTGAATGAGTTGTTAAGTTTTTAATTTATTACTGTTATCATAACTTCCTTTATCCCTTATTATATCACAGAAATGGCAGACATATCTCTAACCTTTTAAAGCAAATGCAGCAGAGTACTTCATTGCTACGTCACTTCGTAAAATTGTTTCTAGATTATCATTGGTGCCATTCCACAGTACGACGAATGTCCAGCGACGATAGCGAGGACCTACCGTACAGATCGGGTAGTGGCCGATCCTGCCAGCTGCACGTACAGTCGTGGACAAAACGAGCGACACCCCACGCCTTTTCGTTATGCTGATCCGCTCAGCTTTAAAGTCTGCTACACAGCATAACAGGCAAGGCGACAAAGTGCCACCAACATACACTCCTGGAAATGGAAAAAAGAACACATTGACACCGGTGTGTCAGACCTACCATACTTGCTCCGGACACTGCGAGAGGGCTGTACAAGAAATGATCACACGCACGGCACAGCGGACACACCAGGAACCGCGGTGTTGGCCATCGAATGGCGCTAGCTGCGCAGCATTTGTGCACCGCCGCCGTCAGTGTCAGCCAGTTTGACGTGGCATACGGAGCTCCATCGCAGTCTTTAACACTGGTAGCATGCCGCGACAGCGTGGACGTGAACCGTATGTGCAGTTGACGGACTTTGAGCGAGGGCGTATAGTGGGCATGCGGGAGGCCGGGTGGACGTACCGCCGAATTGCTCAACACGTGGGGCGTGAGGTCTCCACAGTACATCGATGTTGTCGCCAGTGGTCGGCGGAAGGTGCACGTGCCCGTCGACCTGGGACCGGACCGCAGCGACGCACGGATGCACGTCAAGACCGTAGGATCCTACGCAGTGCCGTAGGGGACCGCACCGCCACTTCCCAGCAAATTAGGGACACTGTTGCTCCTGGGGTATCGGCGAGGACCATTCGCAACCGTCTCCATGAAGCTGGGCTACGGTCCCGCACATCGTTAGGCCGTCTTCCGCTCACGCCCCAACATCGTGCAGCCCGCCTCCAGTGGTGTCGCGACAGGCGTGAATGGAGGGGCGAATGGAGACGTGTCGTCTTCAGCGACGAGAGTCGCTTATGCCTTGGTGCCAATGATGGTCGTATGCGTGTTTGGCGCCGTGCAGGTGAGCGCCACAATCAGGAATGCATACGACCGAGGCACACAGGGCCAACACCCGGCATCATGGTATAGCGAGCGATCTCCTACACTGGCCGTACACCGCTGGTGATCGTCGAGGGGACACTGAATAGTGCACGGTACATCCAAACCGTCACCGAACCCATCGTTCTACCATTCCTAGACCGGCAAGGGAACTTGCTGTTCCAACAGGACAATGCACGTCCGCATGTATCCCGTGCCACCCAACGTGCTCTAGAAGGTGTAAGTCAACTACCCTGGCCAGCACGATCTCCGGATCTGTCCCCCATTGAGCATGTTTGGGACTGGATGAAGCGTCGTCTCACGCGGTCTGCACGTCCAGCACGAACGCTGGTCCAACTGAGGCGCCAGGTGGAAATGGCATGGCAAGCCGTTCCTCATGACTACATCCAGCATCTCTACGATCGTCTCCACGGGAGAATAGCAGCCTGCATTGCTGCGAAAGGTGGATATACACTGTACTAGTGCCGACATTGTGCATGCTCTGTTGCCTGTGTCTATGTGCCTGTGGTTCTGTCAGTGTGATCATGTGATGTATCTGACCCCAGGAATGTGTCAATAAAGTTTCCCCTTCATGGGACAATGAATTCACGGTGTTCTTATTTCAATTTCCAGGAGTGTACTATGCAAGTTCGCTCAGCTAATGTGCTGACGAAACTGGCGCTTCAAAGATGCCACAGCATCGTCTGCCACCACTTCGACGGAAACGAAATACCTCAAGTATGAGTCGGTTATGGATAGTACGTAAGCTCAGATTGCGAGTCTAACATCATGAATGAAGACAAGGGGAAATGAATTAGGCGTATTTCCTCTTCCGTAACATCATATATATTTTAGTTATTCTTTCTTAAATGAACTGCGCAGAAAATCATTCGCCAGAAGTGAATAATTTTTTAGTAACACCAGATGATATTAACAGCTTGCCGACGCGGGTTAGCCGTGCGCTCCACGGCGCCATATCGCGGACCGCGCGGCTGCTTGCGTCATCAGTGTGTATTAGGTTAGGTAGGTTGAACTAGGTCTAGATCTAGGGGACTGATGACCTAAACAGTTTGGTGGCATTGTTCTTAGAGCCATTTTTTGACCTTTCGCATAAATTTTCTTTACGTAAACGGCCGTATCTTTAGATTGCGTTGACATAGCTCAATTTTTTGCACCACCAAGGGACCGTATACCGCAGGAAGTGTCATACATTTCCGCTTATTATTTCCACCCGTACTCGAGGTAAACGGGTTTTAAGGGCTGAGTAGACAGATAGACGGTCAAGAACGTGAGACTAGCACGGTACGTTGCTAACTGCTGAATGAGCGCAAGTGTGGGTACATATATACTATGGAAGAGTGTTGTGATTGGATGTGAGGATGAGGAGGAAGGGTACTAGGAGTTCATTTTATTGGCGTTTGCATTGCGTCTTGTTATTGGCGGAAATAGGCGTTTGCCATTGGCGTTTCCTTTACTGCCTGCCATTGGTGGAAATCGCCGCTAAGTCTCCTATTCGCCGATTTCCACCAATGGCAGGCAGTAAAGGAAACGCCAATGGAAAACGTCTATTTCCGCCAGTAACAAGACGCAATGCAAACGCCAATAAAATGAGCTCCTAGTACCCTTCCTCCTCATCCTCACATCCAATCACAACACTCTTCCATAGTATATATGTACCCACACTTGCGCTCATTCAGCAGTTAGCAACACACCCTGAGGAAGGCGTCTTGCAACAGACGCCGAAACGTTGGAATTTTATAAATGACAATGCGGTCTCTAACCCAGAAGAATTTTATTGACATTGACAACGGCCGCGGAAGCCTACAGTTACATTTAGTAGGGTACCATTTTTACCGATTTACGTGACGAAATCCTAACAACGAAAATAGCTACCACAGTTACTGAAGATGAGGGCCGCATAATAGTTTCCCCTACTCTTTATTAGAAATGTTCCAATGCAGTCGATACATCAGCATAGAAATCGTAGTTACGCTTTCGATCCAAATCACGATTACAGGAATGCAAATAAAATCCATTTGCCTACACACCTGGTAATTCACATCCCACTATTAATGCCACCGCGTTTTAGATGTGCGAGCATTCACATTGCTAGCTACCTTAAGGAACACTTCTGCTAATGAACGTTTTCTGGCTGTGGCACGTCTAATGGAGAATTCGAAACATTGTAGGATACGTTTGGCAGCTATGTCGCCGTTTATTTCCTGGGGTGGTGCAGAATTATCCTACTAAATTTATTCGCTAATAACAGTTTTTTGTTATTTCGATAAACATCCCGAACGACTGTCACATAAGCGGTGACATAAAGGTACACAATTCATGTTTTTGAGTCCAGAGAGCTCTATGCAACGAAAACTGCAGATCATTTTGCCATTTTCACTGCGAAAAGGGCTGGCTTATTCATGTCTGGGGTAATAATAGAGGGCTGTTTGCCTGGGTTGTCTGCTAGTGTAGTGAAAGGTGTTTTCTACTGTAAGGTAGGTCTGGTTTGTTTTCGGTTCTAACATCGATGAAGGCAGATAGACTATAAATAAAGGAATTTTAAGAAATTGTCGCTCCCCCAATACGTTTTATTGCTACCTTTATTCTGTATCGGCGCCCTGTGGATGTCGATATGAAACTCTTGTAGAATTTCATACTTGTTACTGCCTACTTTTTCAGCTTCTGTCGAAAACTGAATTGACTTAAGTATGGCACTGAATGATTTTTAACTCAATTTCGTTATGAATCTTCACGCATTGCTAAATTTGCACACTTTCATGGTAGGTCAGCAACGGTAATCGAGTATGACTGGTCTGAACGTTGAAACAGATCGTTTCGCGGCCGAATGCGCATAATATTTTGCTAATTCGTAACGATCTGGGGCACTTTGTCTTACTAAAACAGTTATGTTATCTCGATAAGCTGAAATTCATTTTTATTAGTACAGTTCATACTAGTTAGCGTTTCTTCTTTCATTTTTGTCTTATATTTAGGTGTTGTGCTTAACACAAAAATTAGCATTAATATAGTCTTATATAGTCATGATTGAAAACAGTCTGACAAATTTCGGATTATTTTTCAATTTCACGCCTTTGCATAGTATGTTGGTGGCACTTCGTCGCCTTGCCGGTTATGCTGTGTAGCAGACTTTAAAGCTGTGCGGATCAGCATAACGAAAAGGCGAGGGGTCTCGCTCGTTTTGCCCATTATTTTCTTATTATTAAGCGCCATCTATCACAAAGCTATAAAAGCGGTCCAACTAAAACATTCATATTTCTTTGCCTACTACATGAATATATAATTAAAAATGTGGTTCCTGTTTTAAAAAACGCAGTTAATACCCGTTTGAACTATGGCAGCGCCATCTAGCGGGCCAACCATAGCGCCATCTGGTTTGCCCCTTCAAGCTAGACGAGTTTCGTTCTTTGTAGTTTTTTCGTTTGACGCTTATGTCGTGAGATATTTGGCCCGGTCACGATCAGTGGACCACTCTGTATACATCATAGACGTTTGAGACTCGGAAAAGTCTCTGGAACCGTATAGTGTAATTTGATTAAAGCATCTATGCCTGGGTTTCAGGCAGGATTTCCCGTTTTATTCGATGCTAAGGTGCCATTCCAACAGCTGAAGACTCTGTAAACACCCCACCCTTCCTAATACCAGCTGTTTTCCACAATAAGCGAAGTCTTTTATGGAAAAATTTGAGTGGAGCGAAGATTACTATAAACTTTCTAGTCTACTTACCTTGTCGTGTAGAGTCTGATTCCTGAAGCTGAAATTCTCACATTTTAGGTCCTCATGGTTGAATTGCTCCAAATAAATTTGAAGACTGTTGATGCTGAATTTTTTTTTTAGTTTCGTTAACAAATGTTGTCATCATACAGTCTTTGAATTTTCACATTAACTAAGGCGAAAATAAAAAATACGTCAGATCACACCAGAGTCATGCTTAGTAGTACTTCACTCTACGCTAATAACCACATTCCAAAGGGTTTACAATTTTTCTTGACAAATTTCTCTTAATTTCGATTGCTATTTAGTAAAGGAATGCAGAAACAAACATAGTAAACAGTACTAGACTGTGTAATTAGTAATAGAAATTTAAGTGTGCCAAATAATTTGTAATTTCAAATATTTCTAAAAAAAATTTAATTGTACATTCAGAGCTAGTACTTATAGATTGTAACATAAAAAATACTTTCATTTCATAAATTTTAGCTTGACATATAACATATTTACTATCAAAAACAGTCTCGTTGCACTCCCACTTAAGGTCACAAGTAGCCCATCGCGACCATCCGACGGCCGTGTCATCCTCAGCTGTGTATGCGAATAGGAGGGGCGTGTGGTCAGCACACCGCTCTCCCGGTCGTTATGATGGTTTTCTGTAACCGGAACCGCTACTATCCGGTCGAGTAGCTCCTCAATTGGCATCACGAAGCTGAGTGCACCCCGAAAAATGGCAACAGCGCATGGCGGTCTGGATGGTCACCCATCCAAACGCCGGCCACGCTAGACAGCGCTTAACTTCGGTGATCTGACGGGAACCGGTGTATCCACTGTGGCAAGGCCGTTGCCAGAAAACAGTGTTGATCACAAATTATTTATTCTGGTGATCGGTTTCGACCAACAGAAGGAGGTTCTTATTCATTGGTCTGAAGACTACCACAGTTGTGGTCCAAACCGGTCACCAGAATAAATAATTTGTGATCAAGACTTTTTTTTGATAGTAAATATTTGTAACAATATTGATCACTGTTCACTCACACAATGTATTCATAAGTAATTAATGTAACATATTATCTATAAAATTATATGAAAGTTTTCAGAAAAGCAGCTGACATAATACTGACCTGTGCAAAATTCGAATGAATACCGTTGAGGAACAGTAATGCTAGAGAAGGATATCTCGTTACAAGCGTCTGCTATGTTGTTCGAGTTTAGTGGTAATACCAAGTTGGCTGAGGCGTGGACGAGAATTTGGATTGAGGAAGGAGGCGTAGTAGCGTACTCTGTGGAGTTATGCAAAGCCACTGTGCCGGGATGGCGTAGTAGGCAATGCACCTGCCTAGTGAGCTTGAGACCTGGGCTTAAATCCTGGCCTCGGTGCAAATTTGCATTTCCAGAATGAGATTTTCACTCTGCAGCGGAGTGTGCGCTGATACGTAACTTCCTGGCAGATGTAGTGGTTAATACAAAGAAAAAGAGAAGAGAAGAAAAGGTTGAAAATTGTGGGAAGAAATTATGAATAAAAAGGGGGTTTTAAAATCGTTAACGAACGTGAAAAAGGGAAAGAATGAAATGCAAATCGGACTTCGTATTACAGAAAAGTTATCGGACTTCGTTATTCGGAAAAGCTATTGCTGGGGTGGTTCTTGTGGCGTTTCTGAGCAAAAGTCAAACCAATTTCTACTACAAACATTATTTGAAAGAGAACAGAGAATAACAAAATGTGATTAAATGGCGTAGATAAGAGTTCATCCTTTACCATGTTAACATGTCTTCATCCTCCGAAATTCATACACACTTCCACAATACGTCTGCACATTAATAAGTTTTTTCGTCTTAATTCGACCAAGACTAGCCAATAAGTAAGTTAAGCTTCCGCTCTCAAGAAACAAGAGCGGGTAGAAAACAAAAAGAGTTACAATTTTAGTAGCTTCATTTTCTTATATATTTTCTCTGCCGTCGAGCGCTCATACAACTGTGACGGTATAATTTGTATCTGAGGGAACGAGCGTAGCGCGGCGAAATTCAAAGTCCCGCTACACAGATTAAAATTGTCTGTCGGACCGAGACTCGAACTCGGGACCTTTGCCTATCGCGGGCAAGTGATCTACCAACTGAGCTGCACAAGCACGACTCACGCCCCGTCCTCACAGCTTTACTTCTGCCAGTACCTCGTGTCCTATCTTCCGGACTTTACAGAAGCTTTCCTGCGAACCTGCAGAACTAGCACTCCTGAAAGATATTGCGGAGACATGGCTTAGCCACAGCCTGGGGGAGGTTTCCAGAATGAGATTTTCACCCTGCAGCGGAGTGTGCGCTGATATGAAACTTCCTGGCAGATTAAAACTGTGTGCCGGACGGAGACTCGAACTCGGGACCTCTGCCTTTCGCGGGCAAGTGCTCTACCAACTGAGCTGCGCAAGCACGACTTACGCTCCGTCCTCACAGCTTTACTTCTGCCAGTACCTCGTCTCCTAACGTACAGAAACTCTCCTGCAAAACTTGCAGAACTAGCACTCCTGAAAGAAAAGACACTGCGGAAACATGGCTGAGCCGCAGCCTAGGGGATGTTTCATATCAGAGCAAACTCCGCTGCAGAGTGAAAATCTCAATCC
The DNA here is from genome assembly GCF_023897955.1 of Schistocerca gregaria. NCBI lineage: Eukaryota > Metazoa > Arthropoda > Insecta > Orthoptera > Acrididae > Schistocerca > Schistocerca gregaria. Next base: position 208,139,983 of record NC_064929.1, on the reverse strand, counting down.
AGCTGACATAGAACTGACCTGCCCAAAATTCGAAAAATAATACTAGTATCGACAACTACTGTTGAGGAACAGTAATGCTAGAGAAGGATATCCCGTTACAAGCGTCTGCTATGTTGTTCGAATTTAGTTGTAATACCAAGTTGGCTGAGGCGTGAACGAGAATTTGGATTGAGGAAGGAGGCGTAGTAGCGTACTCTGTGGAGTTATGCAAAGCCACTGTGGCAGGATGGCGTAGTAGGCAACGCACCTGCCTAGTGAGCTAGAGACCTGGGCTTAAATCCTGGCCTCGATGCAAATTTTCATTTCCAGAATGAGATTTTCACTCTGCAGCGGAGTGTGCGCTGATATGAAACTTCCTGGTAGATTAAAACTGTGTGCCCGACCGAGACTCGAACTCGGGACCTCTGACTTTCGCGGGCAAGTGCTCTACCAATTGAGCTGCGCAAGCACGACTTACGCTCCGTCCTCACAGCTTTACTTCTGTCAGTACCTCGTCTCCTAAATTACAGAAGCTCTCCTGCAAAACTTGCAGAACTAGCACTCCTGAAAGAAAAGACACTGCGGAAACATGGCTGAGCCGCAGCCTAGGGGATGTTTCATATCAGCGCACACTCCGCTGCAGAGTGAAAATCTCGATCCAGCTGACATAGAACTGACCTGCCCAAAATTCGAAAAATAATACTAGTATCGACAACTACTGTTGAGGAACAGTAATGCTAGAGAAGGATATCCCGTTACAAGCGTCTGCTATGTTGTTCGAATTTAGTTGTAATACCATGTTGGCTGAGGCGTGAACGAGAATTTGGATTGAGGAAGGAGGCGTAGTAGCGTACTCTGTGGAGTTATGCAAAGCCACTGTGGCAGGATGGCGTAGTAGGCAACGCACCTGCCTAGTGAGCTAGAGACCTGGGCTTAAATCCTGGCCTCGATGCAAATTTTCATTTCCAGAATGAGATTTTCACTCTGCAGCGGAGTGTGCGCTGATATGAAACTTCCTGGTAGATTAAAACTGTGTGCCCGACCGAGACTCGAACTCGGGACCTCTGACTTTCGCGGGCAAGTGCTCTACCAATTGAGCTGCGCAAGCACGACTTACGCTCCGTCCTCACAGCTTTACTTCTGTCAGTACCTCGTCTCCTAAATTACAGAAGCTCTCCTGCAAAACTTGCAGAACTAGCACTCCTGAAAGAAAAGACACTGCGGAAACATGGCTGAGCCGCAGCCTAGGGGATGTTTCATATCAGCGCACACTCCGCTGCAGAGTGAAAATCTCGATCCAGCTGACATAGAACTGACCTGCCCAAAATTCGAAAAATAATACTAGTATCGACAACTACTGTTGAGGAACAGTAATGCTAGAGAAGGATATCCCGTTACAAGCGTCTGCTATGTTGTTCGAATTTAGTTGTAATACCAAGTTGGCTGAGGCGTGAACGAGAATTTGGATTGAGGAAGGAGGCGTAGTAGCGTACTCTGTGGAGTTATGCAAAGCCACTGTGGCAGGATGGCGTAGTAGGCAACGCACCTGCCTAGTGAGCTAGAGACAAATCCTGGCCTCGATGCAAATTTTCATTTCCAGAATGAGATTTTCACTCTGCAGCGGAGTGTGCGCTGATATGAAACTTCCTGGTAGATTAAAACTGTGTGCCCGACCGAGACTCGAACTCGGGACCTCTGACTTTCGCGGGCAAGTGCTCTACCAATTGAGCTGCGCAAGCACGACTTACGCTCCGTCCTCACAGCTTTACTTCTGTCAGTACCTCGTCTCCTAAATTACAGAAGCTCTCCTGCAAAACTTGCAGAACTAGCACTCCTGAAAGAAAAGACACTGCGGAAACATGGCTGAGCCGCAGCCTAGGGGATGTTTCATATCAGCGCACACTCCGCTGCAGAGTGAAAATCTCGATCCAGCTGACATAGAACTGACCTGCCCAAAATTCGAAAAATAATACTAGTATCGACAACTACTGTTGAGGAACAGTAATGCTAGAGAAGGATATCCCGTTACAAGCGTCTGCTATGTTGTTCGAATTTAGTTGTAATACCAAGTTGGCTGAGGCGTGAACGAGAATTTGGATTGAGGAAGGAGGCGTAGTAGCGTACTCTGTGGAGTTATGCAAAGCCACTGTGGCAGGATGGCGTAGTAGGCAACGCACCTGCCCAGTGAGCTAGAGACCTGGGCTTAAATCCTGGCCTCGATGCAAATTTTCATTTCCAGAATGAGATTTTTTACTCTGCAGCGGAGTGTGCGCTGATACGTAACTTCCTGGCAGATTAAAACTGTGAGCCGGACCGAGACTCGAACTCGGGACCTTTGCCTATCACGGGCAAGTGATCTACCAACTGAGCTACCCAAGCACGACTCACGCCCCGTCCCCACAGCTTTACTTCTGCCAGTACCTCGTCTCATACCTTCCAAACTTTACAGCAGCTCTCCTGACAAGGGAACCTCCCCATCGCACCCCCCCCCCCCCCCCCCCCCTCAGATTTAGTTATAAGTTGGCACAGTGGATAGGCCTTGAAAAACTGAACACAGATCACTCGAGATAACAGGAAGAAGTGTGGAACTATGAAAAAAATAAGCAAAATATACAGCTCAAGACCGCCGTGGTCCCGTGGTTAGTGTGAGGAGCTACGGAACGAGATGTCCTTGGTTCAAGTCTTCGCTCGAGTGAAAAGTTTAATTTTTTATTTTCAGACAATTATCAAAGTTCAGTCACTCACACATAATCAAGTTCGCTCTCCAAAATTTCACGACATGTTCAGATTTACTTGGACATATGCAGGATTTGACGGTCTACACACCGAAAATTTTGAAAACATGTGTTTTGACAGAGCACAGAGAAAACTGTGAAACTGTTGCATTCATTTGTGCAGTTTATGTGACAAACTCTTATGTTTTCATCACTTTTTGGGAGTGATTATCACATCCGCAAGAAAACCTAAATCGGGCAAGGCAGGAGAATCTTTTTACCCATTCGTCAAGTGTACAAGTTAGGTGGGTCGACAAGATATTTCTGTCATGTGACGCACATGCCGTCACCGGGATGGTTCCTTTCAAAGGGCACGGCCGAATTCCTTCCCCGTCCTTCCCTAATCCGATGAGACCAATGGCCTCGTAGTTTAATGTCTTCCCCCAAAACAACCCAACTCACATGCCGCCACCAGCGTCGTATAGAATCTATCAGACGTGTTTTCCTGTGGAGGAATCGGTTGACCTATGACCTTGCGATCAAATGTTTTCGATTCCCATTGGAGAGGCACGTCCTTTCGTCTAGTAATCGCACGGTTTTGCGGTGCGGTCGCAAAACACAGACACTAAACTTATTACACTGGACAGAGACGTCATTGAACGAACGGACTTTGCGAAAATAAAGCAAACTTTCCACTCGTGGGAAGACTTGAACCGAGAACCACTCGTTCCGCATTTGCTCACGCTAACCACGGGACCACGGCGCTCCGGAGCTCTCACTCTCCTTGATGTTGCCTATCTTGCGCATGGACTACTCAGTTTGTATATTTTGCTTATTTTTTTCATAGTTCCACACAACTTCTTCCTGTTTTCTCGACTGATCTGTGTTCAGTTCTTCAAGGCCTATCCACCTGTGCCAACATATAACTAAATCTGCTGTAAAATTTGGAAGGTAGGAGCCGAGACACTGGCAGAAGTAAAGCTGTGAGGACGTGGCATGAGTCGTGCTTGGGTAGCGCAGATGGTAGAGTACTTGCCAGCGATAGGCAAAGGTCCCGAGTTCGAGTCTCGGTCCGGCACGCAGTATTAATCTGCCAGGAGGTTTCAACTTTTTTTTAACTATTTGTTTATCTAGCACATTGGAAATGGTCGCGTCTGGTTGCAGAGCAGGAGCTGTGGAGCGAACACAGCGGCGCGTGCGCCGGGAGGTACCAGTCTCCGATCCGCATCATCAGCCACCGGGCGCAGCGGCTGCCCATCCCAGCGCTGGAGATGGTCGGCTTCCACAACCTGCTGCCCGGGCCTGTCGTCGCCACCAACACCGGGCACTCGGGTGAGCCGCCTCTCACAAAATGGTCCAAACGGCTCTCACCACTGTGGGACTTGGCATCACTCCCCTAGACCTACTTAAACCTAACTAACCTAAGGACACCACACACATCCATGCCCGAGGCAGGATTCGACCTTGCGACCGTATCGGTCGCGCCGTTCTGTACTGTAGCGCCTAGAACCGCTGGGCCGCTGCGGCCGGCTAGGCGTGTGTATTCCATTGCAGAGAAAACAGTAGGAAATCACACATGCACACGCTGTTGTTGCAAACAACACGCAAGCTTACAACTTTTGCCTTTTTGATTTATCATTTCATGTCCACTTGTATTACCCGAGGCGCCTGTGTCGGGGGAACTTACTTAATGCGGTCAGATGCTGAAAATATAGGGCCCCAGTTATGACTTTATAGCGGAGAGTGTTGTACGTAGACTCATGGTCATAAATTAAGGAGAATTGACAGACTGTGCCACGACGGCAGGTCAAGTGCACAGCATGGTCATACCCCGAGGTGATTTAACCCCGCAAACCGACCACCAGAGAGTTGTTTCGTCGTGTATCAGCATTATCCTTAATTTATGATCATGAGTGTAGATCTAACTACCAGTTCGAATTCAAAGTCTGTTAATTCCCCTCGGTTAGATTAGATTAATACTTGTTCCATGGCTCATGAATACGACACTTCGTAATGATGTGGAACGTGTCAGGTTAAAGAAAGATGTCTGTACAAGATATTACATTACACAAAATATTGCATGATACTAATGCTTAAGTTAGTTTTTTTTTCCCTCCCTTAATTTATATCTAAAAATTCTGCCCATGAGTAGAAGGAGTTGTCATCTAGAAATTCTTTTAATTTATTTTTAAATGTTGGTTGGCTATTTGTCAGGCTTTTGATGCTGTTTGGTAGGTGACCAAAGACTTTTGTGGCAGCATAATTTACCCCCTTCTGTGCCAAAGTCAGATTTAACCCTGCATAGTGAAGATCATCCTTTCTCCTGGTGTTATAGCTATGCACACTGCTATTACTCTTGAACTGGGCTGGATTATTAACAACAAATTTCATAAGTGAATATATATACTGTGAGGTTACTGTGAGGATCCCTAGATCCTTAAATAGCTGTCTGCAGGATGACCGTGGGTGGACTCGTGCCGCCATAATCACGTCGGAAACAAATGACAGCCCTGGCAATGCACTGCCCTTTTATACTTTGTGTTTGCGATACTACTACCAAGTGCATATCGCTATCCCGCGACTTTTTGTCACCTCAGTGTAGATATCCTATCACTGTGCTACTGCAAATTAAATGTTAAGATATCTCGACATATTAACAGCCAACAACGTACTGCTTAGTCATACACTGGCTATGTAGTTTTTCTATCAAAAACCTTGTACTGTCGCCCGGGATTAGCCGAGTGGTCTGAGGTGCTGCAGTCATGGACAGTGCGGCTGGTCCTGGCGGAGGTTCGAGTCCTCCCCATATGGGTATGTGTGTGTGTTTGTCCTTAGGATAATTTAGGTTAAGTAGTGTGTAAGCTTAGCGACTGATGATGGTTCAAATGGCCTCTGAGGGCTATGGGACTTAACATCTGAGGTCATCAGTCCCCTAGAGCTTAGAACTACTTAAACCTATCTAACCTAAGGACATTACACACATCCATACCCGAGGCAGGATTCGAACCTGCGACCGTAGCAGTCGCGCGGTTCCGGACTGAAGCGCCTAGAACCGAGCGACTGATGACCTTAGCAGTTAAGTCCCATAACATTTCACGCACATTTGAACACACCGTGTACTGTCGCTGTCTCAGAGAACGCCAGTTTTGCCCTGACTCCCGCGCTGTTGATTCTTGCTGTGCAGAAATTAGGAAAACATTACAAATCAAATTTTTGGGACAAAAATGAAAAATCAAATACTCTTAATTTGGACTGCGTCCGTTGTTGTATGCCGCATATGTGGTCTCACACAAACCAGAGTGGCCAGCGTCCCCAAAAACATAGAAAACAATTTTTCGAAGTATCGAGCACACCGTACAAACGCTGCGTTTCTTCAAGATGACGAATATGACGCGAGAAACGATAAGGCATTTAACCTGCCAGACGTACTGGAAGTAATGCAGCTAGTTTTGTTACACGTCTGTGGAGGACGGTGACGCGATGCAGAACAGCGCTTCATAAAACAACAGGAGAAACTGTGGTCGTTGGGCAGCTGCGTGGATTCCGCTGTTGATAGACTCGTTATCAACGTAGCAAATGACCGTTTCGGTACTGAAATGTATCCCTCATATTTCAATACTGAAGGAGTTCGGAGATTACGAAACGACTGAGTGTAAGAAATACCTTTAGTGGCTTAAATATCCGGTGAAGTCCCTGCAACACGACACGTTTTTATTTAAAACACTACTCATGCAGAAAATATACCCTGTGTTAGGAATTTTCATCACTCTTGTTTTTAATTACGTTTCTGTGTTAGCTAAGAACGACAAGGTGTTACGTTTCCTGCTTGGTCCCCTAAGAGGTGTATTGCCGAGATTTTGCGTAAATTACACTACTGGCCATTAAAATTGCTACACCAAAAAGAAATGTAGATGATAAACGGGTATTCATTGGACAAATATATTATACTAGAACTGACAATTTGGAAAATATTTCGAGTAAATCTCCCGCCCATGTTATAATTTTGGGTGGAGATTTTAATTTGCCGGATATAGACTGGGAGACTCAAACTTTTATAACGGTAACAGGGACAAAGAATACAGTGAAATTTTTTTAAGTGCATTATCTGGAAACTATCTTGAGCAGTGAAACAGAGAACCGACTCGTGGCGATAACATATTAAACCTTCTGGTGACAAACAGACCCGAACTATTTGAAATAGTTAACGCATAACTGGGATTCAGCGATCATAAAGCGGTTACAGTATCGGTGATTTCAGCTGTAAATAGAAATATTAAGAAAGGTTGGAAGATTTTTCTGTTTAGCAAAAGTGACAAAAAGCAGATTTGAGAGTACTTGACGGCTCAACACAAAAGTTTTATCTCAACTACAGATAGTGTTGAGGATCAGTGGACAAAGTTCAAAACCATCGTCCAATATGCATTAGTATGTGCCAAGCAAGATCGTAAGAGATAAATAGAGCCGCCGTGGTACAACAACCGAGTTAGAAAACTGCTACGGAAGCAAAGGGAACTTCACAGCAAATATAAACATAGCCAAAGCCTTGCAGACAAACAAAAATTACACGAAGACCAATGTAGTGCGAGGAGGGCTATGCGAGAGGCGTTCAACGGATTCGAAAGTAAAGTTCTATGTACTGACTTGGCAGAATAATCTAAGAAAGTTTGGTCGTATGTCAAAGCGGTAGGTGGATCAAAACAAAATGTCCAGACTATTTGTGACCAAAATGCTACTGAAACAGTGGACGACAGACTAAAGGCCGAAATACTAAATGTCTTTTTACAAAGCTGTTTCACAGAGAAAGACTGCACTGTAGTTCCTTCTCTAGATTGTCGCACAGATGACAAAATGGTAGATATCGAAATAGATGACCGAGGGATAGAAAAACAATTAAAATCGCTCAAAAGAGGAAAAGCCGCTGGACCTGATGGGGTAGCAGTTCGATTTTACACAGAGTACGCGAAGGAACTTGCGCCCCTTCTTGCAGCGGTGCACCGTAGGTCTCTAGAAGAGCGTAGCGTTCCAAAGGATTGGAAAAGGGCACAGGTCACCCCCATTTCCGAGAAGGGACGTCGAACAGATGTGCAGAACTATAAAACTATATCTCTTCGATCAGTTGTAGAATTTTGGAACACGTTCTATGTTCGAGTATAATGACTTTTCTGGAGACTAGATATCTACTCTGTAGGAATCAGCGTGGTTTTCGAAAAAGACGACCGTGTGAAACCCAGCTCGCACTATTCCTCCACGAGACTCAGGGGGCCATAGACACGGGTTGCCAGGTAAATGTCGTGTTTCTTGACTTCGGCATGGCATTTGATACAGTTCCCCACAGTCTTGTAATGATAAAGTAAGAGTGTATTGACTATCAGACTAATTGTGTGATTGTATTGAAGAATTCCTAGATAACAGAACGCAGCATGTCATTCTGACTGGAGAGAAGTCTTCTGAAGTAAGAGTGATTTCAGGTGCGCCCCAGGGGAGCGTCGTAGGACCGTTGCTATTCTTAATATACATAAATCGCCTTGTGGATAACATCGGAACTTCACTGGGGCTTTTTGTGGATGATGCTGTAGTATATCGAGAGGTTGTAACAACGGAAAAATGTATTGAAATGCGGGAGGATCTGCAGCGAATTGACGCATGGTGCAGCGAATGGCAATTGAATCTCAATGTAGACAAGTGTAATCTGCTGCGAATACAAACAGAGAAAGATCCTTCATCATAAAGCTACAATATAGCAGGTTAGCAACTGGAAGCAGTTAATTCCATAAATTATCTGGGAGTAGGCATTAGGAGTGATCTGAAATGGAATGACCATATAAAATTAATCGTCGGTAAAGCAGATGCCAGACAGATTCATTGGTTGAATCCCAAGGAAATGCAATCCGCAAACAAAGGAAGTAGGTTACAGTACACTTCTTCGCCCGTTGCTTGAATACTGCTCACCGGTGTGGAATCCGTACCAGATAGGGTTGATAGAAGAGAGAGAGAAGATCCAACGGAGAGCAGCGTGCTTCGTTACAGGATCATTCAGAAATCGCGGAAGCGTTACTGAGATGATAAATAAACTCCAGTGTAAGACTCTGCAATAGAGACGCTTAGTAGCTCGGTACGGGCTGTTGTTGAAGTTTCGAGAACATACCTTCACCGATGAGTCAAGCAGTATATTGCTCACTCCTACGTATATCTCGCGAAGAGTCCATGAGGATAAAATCAGAGAGATCAGAGCCCACACAGAGGCATACCGACAATCTTTCTTTACACGAACAATACGAGACTGGAATAAAAGGGAGAACTGATAGAGGTAATCAAGGTACCCTCCACCACACACCGTCAGGTGGCTTGCGAAGTATAGATGTAGATGTAGATAAAGCTGTGCGGCCAAGGAGTACCGGGAAATCGTGATGATGGCATATGACTCGCAGTGACGGACTAGGGCAGTTGATAGCTGCGCTGTCCTATGCTAAATGGCTAAGCGGGTCTGAGGCTTCCATACAGGCACTCGTCGATCGGTCTGGTGTTGCAGCTGCAGTTAGCAAAATGAAAGCTGAAGCTTTAAATTCCGATTGTAAGAAGTCGTTCACGATGAGAATCGTAAAAGATGCCGTCGTTTGACCATTGCAGTCCACCGTGTGGGCGACATAGTAGTAAGCATACAGAGGATAGAGGAATACCTGAAAACAAGTAAGTCATCAGGTCCGGGTGGAATCCCAGTTAAGATTTACGGATAGTGATCTACGGCATTGGTCCCTTACTTAGACTGCATTTATCGCGAATCTCTTGCGTAGCGCGAAGTCCTAAGCTACAGTGGAAAAGCGCAGGTGACTCCAGCGTATAAGAAGGATAAAAGTGCGGACCTGAAACGCCGACTAAATCCGCTGGACAGAACAGGTAATAGGATTGTGGAAAGGGCCAACGGTTGAAGTCAGTTGCTGTTTCTAATCGTCCGCCCCCGTTAGCTCAGTTCTCCCCGGCACGGTAGCTCAGCGTGTTGGGTCAGAGGGTTAGCAGCCCTCTGCAATAAAAAAACCTGAGCTAATCGATCAACAACGATCTTCAACGGATGTCTACGACGTCCGCCCCGAGCAGATGCAAAGAACGAAAGCGAACAAAATGTGATTAAAAAAAAAGAAGAAGAAGAAGGTGGTATGCGCATTAGACTGTCAGTCCTAAGCGCCCGGGTTCGATTCCCGGGCGGGTCGGAGATTTTTCTCCTCTCAGGGACTGGGTGTTGTGTTGTCCTAATCATCATCATTTCATCCCCATCGACGCGCAAGTCGCCGAAGTGGCGTCAAATCGAAAGACTTGCACCAGGCGAACGGTCTACCCGACGGGAGGCCCTAGTCACACATTTCATTTCAGTTTCTGCTTCTAATTATCATTTATTGTACGTTAGCAACTCCTTCAGGGCTGAAGGCCTCCAACAACAAATCTTAACAAGATAAAAATCCAATTAAGATAGCAATACAATAATTTAAAGAAACAGGATATGCAAGGTGCAATACCAATGGCTGAGGACAATCAAACTTCAAAATTTCAAATATATTACCATAATCTTTAAAGGTAAAAGGCAGCAGTGATTAAGCTTGAAAGATAAATTTAAAAATTAATTTAGCAAAATTTTAAGAAAACAAGCAAATAACCATAAGCCTAAAGTTTGAAATAGCTGACAACAGATAATTAAACACCGGTGGCACTCAGAAAGCCTCCAGGGAGGTCGGTCTGCGCTCGTTCACTTAGGCGAGACAGGTGGTGACCCCAACTACACTTGCCGGCCGATGTGGCCGAGCGGTTCTAGGCGCTACAGTCTGGAATCGCGCGACCGCTACGGTCGCAGGGTCGTATCCTGCCTCGGGCATGGATGTGTGTGATGTCCTTAGGTTAGTTAGGGTTAAGTTCTAGCGGACTGATGACCTTAGAAGTTAAGTCCCATAGTGCTCAGAGCCAAAGAATCGTTTTGAACCAACTACCCGCGGACCGACCGACACTTGTGTAAGTAGGCTGTTTAGGATTTTATGTTGGTAACGCTATGTAGCGCTCTGTATGAAAATCACTGACTGTGCTGTGTCCAGCCTAGAAAGGGGACGTTTCACTTGCTTCCCATCAATCAGTACATGAGGACTCAAACACAAAGGATACAAACGTAATAATCCACAATGGAAAACTACACTCAACTTCGACGTCCTGGGTCGGTGAACCACGAAGCTCGTAGCCATCGGACAGCTCCACGCACGCTACGACACAGCGCAGGGCCCGGCAGCGGACCCAGGCGACTGCACCGCACGGACATGTCCTCCCAGGTCCGCACCAACCGACCGACTGCATGCTGATTCGTCTGCGACTGCTGCTCCGTCGTGACTGCACTGCTGGTGCGTCTCCCACTCACTTCCAGACAGACGACGGCGGAAACACTGGCTCGGACCCAATCATCCAGAGGAAACACGCCGACTGGCTAAACGACATCCCTGCACCGGGAAAGGACCGATCCAAGTTCCACAAGATGGTAATTGAAGGGCGCCAGAAGCCCTCAGAGAACCAGTTACACGTCACCCGATGAGACGACCGACCTCTCAGAGTCAGTATGCCGACAACATTTAAATAACTTGTCAAAGGAAAGCACGCCAACTACACACACATGCAATGAAGGCTTTCACGACCGGATGGTACTGTTGTTGATAATTCTTCCGGGTTATGTGGCCGTGGTCCATGGAATTCTTCTATTCCTAACGTTTCGTCCAATACTACGTTGGACATCCTCAGAGGTATGGCTGGTCCTGCTGAGTCCTGCCGTGGTCCATGGACCACGGCCATGTAACCCGGAAGAATTATCAAACAACAACTACACACACAACCTGACAAATACTTGCACGAAGACCTGAACGATACCCAACAGTAACTAAACAAGCACGAAGACGGATCGGGAGTCGATGCGCGCCCACACACACACACACACACACACACACACACACACACACAGCCGACTCATGAACGATCGGCGAACCAAAACGCGTCGTCCGGTAGGACGACCGACCGACGACCCACCAAGACCGTGGCCCGGCTCAGGTGACGCGTGTTGACAATGGTCGGGCGAGCCATGTCGACGCGGAGCTCACTGCTGCTCCAACACGACTGCACCAGTGCCGCATAGCAACTGCCTGACACTGGCAGGTCCGGACTGTACTCCAGACGGGTTCCAACAGACTACAGGGACTCGCAACCCGAACTCTCGATCCGAACTGAGACCAACTAACTTACAACAGACAACGAGTGGGAAGTAATAGCAGTCAAGCAAAGATACTACGAGAGGGGACATATCGATACGCGCAGCTAGCGCCGCTCACGGTCAGGCAAAGCAGCAACTCAGTGACAGTAGTGATTTAAATTAGCATAGTAAGGTGGAAGTACGTTAAAAAAAACAGGGTGTAAAATAGATGATGGCGGGAACACGAACCAATATCCTTAACATCGGTTTGCTACAGAATCATAGACTACATTCTGAGTTCGAATATAGTAAATTTCCTAAAGACCCCAAAAGCTTATGTCCGCAAATCAGCTCGGTTTTAGAAAGCAACACTCGTGTAATCGTCAGCTCCCCTTTTTTCACACGATATGCTGCGGACTATGGATCAGAGGCAAAAGGCTGGTTCCATTTTTCTAGATTTACGAAAAGCATTTGGCACGGTACCGCACTGCAGTCCCAGATATGGGAGTGTCTCGAAGACTTCTTAAGTTACAGAACCCAGTGTGTTGTCCTCGACGGCGAGGATAAAGTCAGCATTCCCCAGGCAAGTCGGATAGGATCGTTGTTGTTGTTTTCCAGAGACTGCTTTGATGCAGCTCTCCATATTACTCTATCCTGTGCAAGCTTCTTCATCTTCCAGTACCTAATGCAACCTACATTCTTCTTAATCTGCTTAGTGTATTCATCTCTTGGTCTCCCTCTACAATTTTTACCCTCCACGCTGCCCTCCAGTACTAAACTGGTGATCCCTTGATGCTTCAGAATATGGCCTACCAACCGTTCCCTTCTTCTACTCAAGTTGTGCCACAAACTTTTCTCCCCAATTCTGTTCAATACGTACTCATTAGTTATGTGATCTACCCATTTAATCTTCCGCATTCTTCTGTAACACCACATTTCGAAAGCTTCTATTCTCTTCATGTCAAAACTATTTATCGTCCACGTTTCACTTCCATACATGGCTACACTCCATTCAAATACTTTCAGAAACGACTTGCTGACACTTAAATCTATACTCGATATTGAAAAATTTCTCTTCTTCAGAAACGCTTTCCTTGCCATTGCCACTCTAAATTTAAATACTCGCTACTTCGACCATCATTAGTTATTTTGCTCCCCAAATAGCGAAACTCCTTTACTACTTTAAGCGCCTCATTTCCTAATCTAATTCCCTCAGCATCACCCGACTTAATTCGACTACATTCCATTATCCTCGTTTTGCTTTTGTTGATGTTCATCTTATATCGTCCTTTCAAGACACTGTCTATTCCGTTCAGCTGATCTTCCAGGTCCTTTGCTGTCTCCGACAGAATTACAGTCTCATCGGCGAACTTCAAAGTTTTTATTTCTCCTCCATGGACTTTAATACCTACTCGGAATTTTTCTTTTGTTTCCTTTACTGATTGCTCAATATACAGATTGAATAACATCGGGGAGATGCTACAACCCTGTCTCACTCCCTTCTCAACCACCGCTTCCCTTTCACGCCCCTCGACTCTTGTAACTGCCATCTGCTTTCTGTACAAGTTGTAAATAGCCTTTCGTTCCCTGTATTTTACCCCTGCCACGTTCAGAATTTGAAAGAGAGTATTCCAGTCAACATCGTCAAAAACTTTCTCTACAACTGCTAGAAACGTAGGTTTGCCTTTCCTTAATCTATTTTCTAAGATAAGTGGTAGGGTCAGTATTGCCTCACGTGTTCCAACATTTCTACGGAATGAAAACTGATCTTCCCCGAGGTCGGCTTCTACCAGTTTATGCATTCTTCTCTAAAGAATTCGTGTTAGTATTTGCAGCACTGGCTTATTAAACTGATAGTTCTGTAATTTTCACATCTGTGAACACCTGTTTTGTTTGGGATTGTAATTATTATATTCTTCTTGACGTCTGAGGGTATTTCGCCGGTCTCATACATCTTGCACACCAGGTGGTACAGTTTTGTCAGGGCTGGCTCTCCCAATGCTATCAGTAGTTCTAACGGAATGCTGTCTACTCCCGGGGCCTTCGGTCGCAGGTTCGAATCCTGCCTCGGGCATGGATTTGTGTGATGTCCTTAGGTTAGTTAGGTTTAAGTAGTTCTAAGTTCTAGGGGACTGATGGCCACAGATGTTAAGTCCCATAGTCCTCAGAGCCATTTGAACCATTTGAACCCGGGGCCTTCTTTCGACTTAAGTCTTTCAGTCATTTGAAACTGACTGCAGAAGGCTCCTATTGCCACCAACATATTTCGCGTAAGGACCACAAATATGAGATACGAGAAATTAGGACTCGTATGGAGGCGTATGGATAGTCGCTATTCCCTCGTTCTATCTGCGAGTAGAACAGGAAAGGAAATGGATTGTAACGACACAGAGTACTCTTCGCCATTCACAGTACGATGGCATGCGAAGTATTCACGTAGGTGTAGATATCTGGCGAATGTAGCGCCAGCAGGTACCAGAGCATTTGCTGCAGGCGTGATATCCCATCGTTATGTTGCAGGCGCCTCACAAGAGCGGCAACCCGCGGCACACTCCTGTGTGGTTAGTAGCTGGGCCGTAGGAGGCACCTAGATTGCACCAGTATTCAATCATGACAGTCCAGATTTTGTAGTTGTGGTCATATCTGAAACTGTCAGTAACATAGACTGGGTCTGGCTCCAGCCAGCCGTATGCTTTCAGACGAAGATGCTACCACCAAAACTGGACATTCAAGCTGATTGGGCCCCATACTCCGAAATCAGCCCAGTAGCTATGGTAAATCTGGCTATTGTAACTGCCAATAATCTTATGATTCTGAACATCTATTATGTATATATGCAGAGCCGAATGGAAATTAGTACTAAGGCAGGGGTTCCAACTCGTGTCTCCTGCTCAATAGGCCACACTGGCTTTGCGCAACAGTACGGACTACGTTAGCATTTGTTCTTATTCAATACAAATTCCGTTTCACGCCTCAGCCTGCTTGGTGTTCCCCCTAAACTTGAACACCATCGCAGAGGCTCTCCAACCATGCTGGAACAGTATCTCGTCATCGAACGAAACGGTGGATTCTGCCTGAAACCGAGGCATAGGTGCTTTAATAAAATGAAACCATGTGGTTCCAGTGATCTGTGTCACGGTAGCGTAGAGTTCAGCACATCTGCCTAGTGAGCGGGACATACGAGTTCGAACCCCTGCTTAATACAAATTTCCATTCGTCTCTGCAGATATATGTTGTGGTTGGCAGGAGAGCCAACACCGTGTTACTAGAGGAGGCCGAAAGGCAGGCAATTTAGCTCACGCAGGCTCGCGTGAGGTCTGGAACAGGACAAGGAAATTAGAATTTAGAAAAACGGACGTAGCTGGTGGAATACTTAACTTTAATCCATTAATGGTGAACGTCGCTCTTGACATTACATAATTCACAATATCAATAATAACTGATAATAGCGCCCTGCTAGGTCGTAGCAAATGGCGTAGCTGAAGGCTATGCTAAACTATCTTATCGGCAATTGAGAACGTAAGTATGCAGTGAACCATCGCTAGCAAAGTCGGCTGTACAACTGGGGCGAGTGCTAAGAAGTCTCTCTAGACCTGCCGTGTGGCGGCGCTCGGTCTGCAGCCACTGATAATGGCGACACGCGGGCCCGACGTATACTACCGGACCGCCGCCGATTTAAAGGCTACCACCTAGCAAGTGTGGTGTCTGGCGGTGACACCACATTCCTCCCCCGCAGATCGGCGGACGGTTGTGGCATAAGGCTTCCGCCCGCCGTGGGGAGCCTAACAACAGGCGAGGCTGTGCCACCCTCACCCTGCCATTCGGACCGCGGGGAGCTAGGGAACGCCTGAAAACCTGCTCCAGGGTGCACGCCAACATGCGGTGTTTGCGCCCGTAGAGAGACAGGAGGGGCCGAAGGGTCGACCTCCATCGGGCCGGGGCACCCGACGGGCGAAGACGACATATGGTCCGGAGCGGGCAAGAGTTCCATGTCGGAGGACAGCTGGTCACGGGAAGCGATCGGTGGCGCGTGACCCAGGGAGGCTCCCGGAGGTTGCAGCGGCGCGTCCACTGCGGGCGTCGCCGGTGGAAGAACAGGCGGCGGCGGCGGCGGCGCGTCGCCATGGGGCAAGATGGTAGGCAGCGTCGGGAACACCTGGGGCTGAGGCGAGCCAGTAGATGGGACCCGGGGCGCTGACCGGACGGCACCGTCGCTGAAAGCAGACGGGGAGCGGCAGATCACGTGCGACGACAGAGGCGCAGCTGATTGAGATACCGGCGCACCTCACCAGATGCCCCCAAAACCAGATACATAGCGCGTCCGAGGCAGCGAAGAATGCGCCCTTCGAGCCAACGTCGTGAACCTCGGTAGTGGCGATAGAAGACAACGTCGCCTGGAGCAAAAGCAGGTGTCTGCCGCTGCACAGGAACCTGATGCGGCGGATGTAGCAAAGACATCAAGGTTCGATGATGACGACCGTGGAGCAACTCAGCCGGCGAGCGACCATCTCAGGGGCTGAGAGCGATACGAGGAGAAAAAGAGCAATAACGAGTCCTCCCAAGAATGCGACTCCTTTAACTTCAACATCTGTGACTTGAAAGTCCTGACCAGTCGTTCAGCTGCACCGCTTGACTGTGGCGAAAACGGCGCGGACGTCAGATGTTGAAGACCACTGGCCTTGCAGAATGGCTGAAATTCTGCGGTCATGAATTGTGGTCCATTGTCGGAAACAATAGTCTGTGGAAGACCTTCAATGCAAAAGATAGCGGATAACGCTTGGATGGTGGCAGATGACGTCGTGGAAGACATTCGGACAACAAAAGGAAAATTACTGAATGAATCTACCACAACCAACCACCGAGCATTCCAGAATGGACCAGCAAAATCGATGTGTAAGCGTTGCCAAGGTTAAGTGGCTTTTGGCCATGCAAAGAATTTCCGCGGTGGTGCTGATTGTTGTTCGGCACACACCATGCAAGAAGAGCACATATTCGTAATCGCGGCATCGATTCCGAACCAGGTAAAGCGCCGAGGAGCAAGTTGTTTCGTTCTCACTAGACCCCAATGTCCTTGGTGGAGAAGCTTTAAGACAGAGGACTGTAACGAACGTGGTACCACGACCCTGGACTGATCATAATCAGAACGCAACAGCAAAACACCACTCGTACAAAAAGTCTCTCCTTGTGAGCAAAAAATCGGCGAACCAACGGGTCCCCGATCCGTGACTTTGACAAGGGCCATTGCGTAGCAACAAAACGCAGAACGGGAGTAAGGACAGGGTCGGCAGCTGTGGCTGTAGCTACACGACGAAAATCAATCGGAAACGATTCGACCACGTCATCGGTTTCCGCATCGATGAACATGCAAGCAAGCTCGGAGGAACCGAATGCCCTATCCTCAGCAACAGGCAAGCGGGACAACGCATCGGCGTTTCCGTGCTTAGCAGTGGACCGATACAAGATATCGTAGCGGTACTGCGAGAGGAAAATAGACCAGCGAATGAATTTCTGCGCTGTACGTGGAGGTACAGGCTTGGTCGAATGAAAAAGCGACGTCAAAGGTGTGTGGTCTGTGATTATGGTAAAGTGACGACCATACAAGAAATCATGAAACTTTGTAACACCAAATACGAGAGCCAATGCTTCTTTCTCGATCTGTGAATAATTTCTGTGAGTAGACGAGAACAATTTGGACGCGAAGGCAATAGGGCGATCGTGCGATCCATCTTTGTGCGCAAGCACAGCACCGATCCCGAAATCCGATGCATCCACCATCAACAAGAGGGGCTTCTGGGGATCGAATGGCGTAAGGCAAGTATTGGAAAGCAACGCCGATTTCAGCTGGCGAAAGGCGCGTTCGCATTCCGTCGTCCAGACGAACGGAACACCCTTACGGCGTAAGCGATGAAGCGGAGTTGAAATGGAAGAGGCATCCGGAATATATTTATGATAATAGTTGATTTTTTTCCAGCACACTCTGTAACTGCTTCAAATTCTGCGGCGACGCAAGTCTTGTATGGCACGAAGGTGCATGGGACTGGGATGTACGCCTTGGGCATTGAGTACATGTCCCAAGTATGGCAAGTCCCGAGCAAATATCACACATTTGTCCTTCCTCAAGCGAAGACCAATTTGTCGCAAGACCTGAAATAATGTTCTGAGATTGGCCAAATCGTCCAGATAATTTTCTGCAGTAGGGACCGACTCACAAACAGTTTGTAGATATTGCTGAAACAATGCAGGGGCGGATGCACACCCGAATGGCAGTCGTTTGAATCGATACAAACCAAGATACGTGTTAACCACCAAAACGCGCTGGGATTCTTTGTCCACCGGTATTTGCAAGTACGCATCTGCTAGGTCCAACTTTGAAAAATATTTACCCGGGCACAGTTTGTCAAAAAGATCTTCCGGGCCGGGTAAAGGAAAAGTTGCAATCACTAGTTGTGGATTCACTGTTGCCTTGAAGTCCACACAAAGTCTCAATTTTCCGGACGGTTTTAGCAAAATTACTAAGGGTGATGCCCAGAGAGAAGCCTGCACATGTTCAATTACACCTTGTGATTCCAAATCGTGTAATGTTTTTGCGACCTCATCACGCAATGGGTGGGGAACATTACGCGCTCTGAAAAATTTCGGTTGCGCGTTTACATTCAGTTCCAAATGTGCTTTATAGTTCTTAGCACAACCGAGGCCCGGAGCAAAAATGTCTGCAAATTCTTCACATAGACGAGAAACACTGTCTGAAGGCACAGTCTGGTTCACTGATAGGACCTGATTTACTACAGACAAGTTAAACAACTGAAATAAATCGAAACCAAACAAGTTCACTGCAGAAGAAGAACAAAGGACGTAAAATGACACAAGTTTTGTTTGTCCTTTATATGTTGCAAGAAGACTGCACTGTCCTAACACAGGGATCTCTTGACCTGAATAGCTAGTTAACATTTGCGGTACGCAACGGAGGTGTGCCCAGCAGTTTGTAAGTGTCTTGATTGATCAGTGAAACTGCAGCTCCGGTATCGAGCTGGAATGGTATCACGTTGCCATTAATGTCCAAGTCTACAAAAAGTTTATTGTCCTGCTGACGACAAGAGCGACTGTCTCGTGCAACGTGAACTGACACTGGTACATAATCACTTGCTACTCGACGGAAGTTCCGGCGATGTCGACGCACACTATTTTTGGGACGAACACAGTCACTGTTAGAGAGAGGGGCACTGCGCGGCGTGGAATGAACTACATGAATTTCCATGGGCGAAGTTTCGCGAGCTTGAGTATCCTTGGTTCGAATCCGATTCCGGCGCGAAGCAAAGGGCCTGGAACGGTTTTGAGCTTCCGAACTGAGCTTTTTCTGGCAAACATTCTGAACATGTCCTTTTTCATTACAATAAAAGCAATTAGCCTGGCGTGACGCGCAATTCTGACGCGAATGTTTAGTAGCACACCGCGGGCATGATTTGATCACTGCATTTGCTTGCCGGCGCAGCACACGTGGCTGAGAGCCCGGCGGCAGCGGCGCGGCCGGGCGCGAGGGCTGTTTACTGCTCCGTACAGCTCGCCCGGCGGGCCGGTTAACCTGACACACTGCTGGCAAAGTTTCAAATGATTCCTGAGCAGAGTCAAGTGTGTCCTGCCGATCCAGTATGTCCATGACTTGTTGAAGGGAGGGATTGACTAGTTTCAAAATCTGTTCCCTTATACGAACATCAGAAACGTTCTGTGCAATTGCATCACGTACCATAGTATCTGAATAAGGGAGTCCACATTGACACTCAAAAGCACAATCCCTAGTAAGGCCTTGCAAGGTTGCAACCCACTCCCGATTAGTCTGACCTGCCGTACGTTTTGTACGAAAGAAGGTATACCTTTTCGCAACTACATTGACTGATTCTTTGAAATATGCATGTAATGCAGACAAAATTTCTTCGTAGGACACAGTTGCTACGTCGTGTCGGGGAAATAATTTGACTATCACACGGTACGTAGTCACCCCTACTGAAGAAAGGAGAAAAGGCTGCCGCTCGTTACCTCGAATTCTGTAGGCGCCGAGATGGAATCCAAATTGGCGTGACCACTACGTCCAGCTTTCCAGTGCAGCATCAAAAGGACGAAAAGTTGGTGCAACTGCGTGTTGTGGCTGCGTTAGCGCTGGAGCGGCGGCTGCCGCATCGTTCTGCATTGCACGTTGACCCTGGACGAGCTGTCCAAGGGCATCCAGTAAGGCCTGCGTCTGCTGATTCTGTAAGCAGTATATCTGGACAGTATATCTGGAGATTGTGGCGAAGCCATTACACAAGTAAATCACGGCAATATCGATAAGTACGCGGTTTTGCCTCGTCGCCAATGTTGTGGTTGGCAGGAGAGCCAACACCGTGTTACTAGAGGAGGCCGAAAGGCACGCGATTTAGCTCACGCAGGCTGGCGTGAGGTCTGGAACAGGACAAGGAAATTAGAATTTAGAAAAACGGACGTAGCTGGTTGAATACTTAACTTTAATCCATTAATAGTGAACGTCGGTCTTGACGGTACATGATTCACAGTATCAATAGTAACTGAATATGGCGCCTTGCTAGGTCGTAGCAAATGACGTAGCTGAAGGCTATGCTAAACTATCTTCTCGGCAATTGAGAACGTAAGTATGCAGTGAACCATCGCTAGCAAAGTCGGCTGTACAACTGGGGCGAGTGCTAGGGAGTGTCTCTAGACCCGTCCGTGTGGCGGCGCTCGGTCTGCAATCACTGATAGTGGCGACACGCGGGTCCGACGTATACTACCGGACCGCGGCCGATTTAAAGGCTACCACCTGGCAAGTGTGGTGTCTGGTGGTGACACCACAGTATACATCATAGGTGTTGGAGAATCATTCGATTACTGGCGGTTGATCCGGCCAGATATCTCACGAAATAAGCATCAAACGAAAGAACTACAAAGAGCGAAACTCGTCTAGCTTGAAGGGTGAAACTACATGGCGCTATGGTTGGCCCGCTAGATGGCGCTGCCTTAGGTCAAACGGATATCAACTGCGGTTTTTTTTAAATAGGAAGCCCCATTTTTATTACATATTCGTGTAGTACGCAAAGAAATGTGAATGTTTTAGTTGGATCACTTTTTTCGCTTTGTGATAGACTTCCCACATTGATTTCTGCCGCTATTCCTGTTGCTTATCTGTTAGCACCGACAACCCTGCGCGAACGCCACCGCTCTCGGTCGTTAACTGAAGTCGTCAGCCACTGCGACGTCCGTGGTGAGACGTCATGCCTGAAATTTGGTGTTCTCGGCACACTCTTGACACTGTGGATCTCTGCATACTGAGTTCTCCAATGATTTCCGAAATGGAATGTCACATGCGTCTTGCTCCAACTACCGTTCTGCGTTCACCATCAGTTAATTGCCGTCGTGCGGCCATAATCATGTCGGCACATTTTCACATGGATCACCTGAGTACAAATGACACCTCCGCCTGTATATGCGTATATCGCTATCACACAACTTTTGTCTCTTCCCTGACAGTGATGGCGCCTTCCTGAACCTTAACTCTCCGTGTGACAATATCAGAACCGTGCTGCAGTGGTTTGACGAGTATGACTCTCTACATCTACATCTACATGGATACTCTGCAAATCACATTCAAGTGCCTGCCAGAGGGTTCATCGAACTACCTTCACAATTCTCTATTATTCCAATCTCGTATAGCTCGCGGAAAGAATGAACACCTATTCTTTCCGCACGAGCTTTGATTTCCCTTATTTTATCGTGGTGATCGTTCCTCCCTATGTAAGTCCGTGTCAACAAAATATTTTCGCATTCGGAGGAGACAGTTGTTGATTGGAATTTCGTGAGAAGTTTCCGTCCCAACGAAAAACGCCTTTCTTTTAATGATGTCCAGCACAAATCCTGTATCATTTCTGTGACACTCTCCCATATTTCGCGATAATACAAAACGTGCTGCCCTTCTTTGAACATTTTCGATGTACTCCGTCAGTCCTATCTGGTAAGGATCCCACACAGCACAGCAGTACTCCAAAAGAGGACGGACAAGCGTAGTGTAGGCAGTTTCCTTAGTAGGTCTCTTACATTTTCTATGTGTCCTGCCAATAAAACGCAGCCTGCGGTTAGCCTTCCCCACAACATTTTCTGTGTTCTTTCCAATTTAAGTTGTTCGTAGTTGTAATACCTAGGTATTTAGTTGAATTTACGGCTTTTAGATTAGACTGATTTTACGTCTAACCGAAGCTTAACGAGTTCCTTTTAGCACTCGTGTGGATGACCTCACACTTTTCGTTATTTAGGGTCAACTGCCACTTTTCGCACCATTCAGATATTTTTTCTAAATCGTTTTGCAGTTTGTTTTGATCTTCTGATGACTTTATTAGTCGATAAACGACAGCGTCATCTGCAAACAACCGAAGGCGGCTGCTCAGATTGTCTCCCAAATCGCTTATATAAATAAGGAACAGCAAAGGGCCTATAACAATACCTTGAGGAACGCCTGAAATCACTTCTGTTTTACTCTATGACTTTCCGTCAATTACTAGGAACTGTGACCTCTCTGACAGTAAACAGCAAATCCAGTCACATAACTGAGACGATATTCCATAAGCACGCAATTTCACTACAAGCCGCTTGTGTGGTACAGTGTCAAAAGCCTTTCCGAAATCAAGGAATACGGAATCGATCTGAAATCCCTGGTCAATAGCACTCTGCACTTCATGTCAATAAAGAGCTAGTTGTGTTTCACAGGAACGATGTTTTCTTAACCCATGGTGACAATGTGTCAATAGACCGTTTCCTTCGATGTAATTCATAATGTTAGAACACAATATATGTTTTAAAATCCTGCTACCTATCGACGTTAACTATATGGGGCTGTAATTTAGTGGATTACTCCTACTGCCTTTCTTGAACATTGGTGTGACCTGTGCAACTTTCCAGTCTTTGTGTACGGACCTTTCGTCGAGGGAACAGTTGTATATGACTGTCAAGTATGGAGCTAATGTATCAGCATACCTAATTGGAATACAGTCTGGACCAGAAGACTTGCTTTTATTAAGTGATTTAAGTTGCTTCACTACTCCGAGGGTATTTACTTCTACGTTACTCATGTTGGCAGCTGTTCTCGATTCGAATTCTGGAATATTTACTTCGTCTTTTTTTGTGAAAGCATTTCAGAAGGCTGTTTTTAGTAACTGTGTCACTGTCATCCCACGTTGACGTCAGCCACCTAATACGACCAATCTCAGTGAGATGGAAGATAGCTGGGACAGTACTGCAGGCCTGCTGCACACCCACAAATCACGTCCTGTAATTTACGGGCACTGCGCAACCTGTCCATAGACATACTTTTGGTGCCACACACCTTTGGCTGTCTACCTACGACTTATAGAATGTCAAACAGAGTCGCTCTGTATTGCATTCAATATGTGGATCAGCATGCTATTAAGTAGGTGGTCGCAGTGCTTTGTCCCATCGGTCTGTTTTACATCTAAATCTACATCTACATCTACGTGGATACTCTGGAAATCACACTTCAGTGCATGGCAGAGGGCCGGCCCATCGAACCACCTTCACAATTCTCTATTTTTCTACTCTCGAACAGAGCGTGGGAAAACGAACACCTACATCTTTCAGTGCGAGCTCTGATTTGCCTTATTTTATTATGATGATCGTTTCTCTCTATATAGGTCGGCGTCAATAAAACATTTTCGTAATCGGAGGAGAAAGTTGGTGACTGAAATTTCGTGAGAAGATTCCGCCCAGCGAAAAACGCCTTTGTTTTAATCATGTCTACCCCATATCCTGTATCACGTAGGTGTCACTCTCTCCCATATTCCGCGATAATACAAAACGTGCTGCCTTTCTTTGAACTTTTTCGATGTACTCCGTCAATCCTATCTGGTAAGGATCCCACACAGCACAGCAGTACTCCAAAAGAGGACGGACAAGCGTAGTGTAGGCAGTCTCCTTAGTAGGTCTGTTACATTTTCTAAGTATTCTGCCAATAAAACGCAGTCTTTGGTTCGCCTTCCACACAAAATTTTCTATGTGTCCTTTCCACTTTAAGTTGTCCGTAATTGTAATTGCTAAGTATTTACTTGAATTTACTACCTTTAGATTTGACTGATCCATCATGTAACCAAATTAAACGAATTCTTTTTAGCACTCATGTGAATGACCTTATAATTGTCGTTATATAAGGTCAATTTGCCAACCTGATATTATTTCTAAAGCGTTTTGCAATTTGTTTTGATCTTCTGATGACTTGACTAGACGATAAACGACTGTATCACCTGCAAACAACCTAAGACGGGTGCCCACATTGTCTCCTGAATCGTTTATAAAGAACAGCTTAGGACCTATAACACTACCTTGGGCAACGCCAGAAATTACTTCCGTTTTTCGAAGTCTTCCCGCAGTTACTGCGAACTGTGACCTACCGGACAGGAAATCGCGAATCCAGCCACATAACTGAGACGACATTCCATAAGCACGCAAGTTGATTACAAGCCGCGTGTGTGGTACAGTGTCAAAAGCCTTCTGGAAATCTGGAAATACGGAATCAATTTGAAATCCCTTGTCACTAACACAAAACAATTTGTGTGAGTAAAGAGCTCGTTGCATTTCACAAGAACGATGTTGACAGTGTGTCGATAGACCATTCTCTTCGAGGTAATTCATAACGATCGAGCGCAATATATGTTCCAATATCCTGCTACATATCAACGTTAATGATATGGGCCTGTAATTTAGTGTATTACTGTTACTGCCTTTCTTGAATATTGGTGTGACCTGTGCAACTTTCCAGCCTTTGGATATGGATCCTTCGAGCGAGCGGTTAAATATGATTGTTAAGTATGGAGCTATAGCATCAGCATACTCTTAAATGAACCTAATTGGTATACAGTCCGGGCCGGAAGATTTTGCTTTTATTAACTGACTTAAGCTGCTTCACTACTCCGAGGATACCTACTTCTAAGTTACTCATGTTGACAGCTATTTTTGATTCGAATTCTGGAATATTTACTACGTCTTCTTTGATAAAGGAATTTCGGAAGGCTGTGTTTGTAACTGTCCTTTGACAGCGCTGTTATCGATAGTATTTCCGTTTTCATCGCGCAAGGAAGGCATTGACTCTGTCTTGCAGCTAGCATGTTTTACATACGACCAGAATCTCTTTGGATTTTCTGCCAGATTTCGAGACAAAGTTTCGTTGTGGGAACTATTATAAGCATCTCGTACTGAAGTCCGCGTTAAATTTCTGTAAAGCTTCGCCAGTCTTGGAGCCTTTGCGTTCGTTTAAATTTAACATACTTTTTTCGTTGTTTCTGCAACAGTGACATGATCCGTTTTGTATACCAAGGGGAATCAGCTCCGTCATTTGTTAATTTACTTGGTATAAATCTCTCAATTGCTGTCGAAAAGTTTCTTTGAATTGAAACCATATCTGGTCTACACAATAAAACTACACTGAAGAGCCAAAGAAATTGGTACACCTGCCTAATATTGTCTAATATTGTGCAGAGTCCCCGCAATCACGCAGAAGTGCCGCAGCAAAACGTGGCATGGACTCGACTAATGTCTGAAGCAGTGCTGGTGGGGAATTGACACCATGAATCCTGTAGTGGTGTCCATAAATCCGTAAGAGTACGAGGGGAGTGGAGATCTTTTGTGAACAGCACGTTGCAAGGCATCCTACATATGCCTTGCAACGTGCGTATATCGCTATCACACAACTTTTGTCACCTATGTATATCTCTTCCCTGACAGTGATGGCACCTTCCAGAACATTAACACTCCGTGTCACAATATCAGAACCGTGTCGTGCAAATGGCGTGGCGTGGCAGCCATAAGCTGTCTCCCTCAGAAGACTGGAAACCATCCCCCATTCGTCCAAGACAAGCGACAAGAGCTAGCTCCCTCCCTTGACCTGAGATATGTGGAACCCGTCCGACTGTTCCGAACCAGTAAACTGACTGGGTCTGGGGAGTTTGGTGGCCAGCGGAAGTGTTTAAATTCAGAAGAGTGTTCCTGGAACCACTGTGTACCAATTTTGGACGTACTGGGTCTCCCATTGTCCTCCTGGACTTGCCCAAGTCCCTCGGAGTGCACAATGGACATGAATGGACGCAGGTGATCAGACTGGATGCTTACGTACGAGTCACCTGTCAGAGTCGTATCTAGACGTATCAGGGGTCCCATATCACTCCAACTGCACACGCCCCACAGCATTACAGACCCTCCAGCAGCTTGAACAGTCCCATGCTGACGAGATTCGTGAGGTTGTCGCCATACCCGCACAGGGCCACCCGCTCAGTAGGATTTGAAACGAAACTCTTCCGATCAGGCAACATGTTTCCAGTCATCAACAGTCAGATGTCGGTGTTGATGGACCCAGGCGAGGCGTAAATCTTGGTCTCGTGCTGTCATCAAAGGTACATGAGTGGACCTTCGGCTCCAGAAGCCCATATCCTTGACGTTTCGTTGAATGGTTTGCAAGCTTCCACTTGTTGATGGTCCAGCATTGAAATCTGCAGCCGTCGTTGGTCCCGTCATTTGATGTTTTACCGGTTTTCTGATATTCACGGTTCACTCGTGAAATGGTGGTACGGGAAAGTTACCTCTTCATCGCTACTCCCAGATGCTGTGTCTTATCGCTCATGCGCCCACTATAACAGCACGTTCAAGCTCATTTAAATCTTAATAACCTGTACTTGCAGCAGCACAATATATATAAATGACCTAGTAGATAGTGTCGGAAGTTCCATGCGGCTTTTCACGGCTGATGCTGTAGTATACAGAGAAGTTGCAGCATTAGAAAATTGCAGCGAAATGCAGGAAGATCTGCAGCGGATAGGCACTTGGTGCAGAGAGTGCCAACTGACCATTAACACAGTCAAATGTAATTTATTGCGAATACATAGAAGGAAGGATCCTTTATTGTATGATTATATGATAGCGGAACAAACACTGGTAGCAGTTACTTCTGTAAAATATCTGGGAGTATGCGTACGCAACGATTTGAAGTGGAATAGTCATATAAAATTAATTGTTGGTAAGGCGGGTGCCAGGTTGAGATTCATTGGGAAAGTCCTTAGAAAATGTAGTCCATCAACAAAGGAGGTGGCTTACAAAACACTCGTTCGACCTATACTTGAGTACTGCTCATCAGTGTGGGATCCGTATCAGGTCGGGTTGACAGAGGAGATAGAGAAGATACAAAGAAGAGCAGCGCGTTCCGTCACAGGGTTATTTGGTAAGTGTGATAGCGTTACGGAGATGTGTAGGAAACTCAAGTGGCAGACTCTGCAAGAGAGGCGCTCCGCACCGGGGTGTAGCTTGCTGTCCAGGTTTCGAGAGGGTGCGTTTCTGGATGAGGTATCGAATATATTGCTTCCCCCTACTTATACCTCCAGAGGAGATCACGAATGTAGAATTAGAGAGATTTGAGCGCGCACGGAGGCTTTCCGGCAGTCGTTCTTCCCGCGAACCATACGCGACTGGAACAGGAAAAGGAGGTAATGACAGTGCCACTGTCTCCGCCACACACCGTTGGGTGGCTTGCGGAGTATAAATGTAGATGTAGAAGTGGTAACCGATCTAGCAATTGCGACAGACACTAGTTTTCCTTTCGTTGATTACATAAAAACTGAAATGTGCGCCCTGCAATGCATTAGTTGCGTGCGCCTGTTGCTTTATTGAACCCTTACACCTGACACACAGTCCCCTGTGTGGAGAGCTGTTTGAACAGCAGCATGTCATTCTCAATGGAGAGAAGTCTTCCGAAGTAAGAGTGATTTCAGGTGTGCCGCAGAGGAGTGTCGTAGGACCGTTGCTATTCACAATATACATAAATGACCTTGTGGATGACATCGGAAGTTCACTGAGGCTTTTTGCAGATGATGCTGTGGTGTATCGAGAGGTTGTAACAATGGAAAATTGTACTGAAATGCAGGATGATCTGCAGCGAATTGACGCATGGTGCAGGTAATGGCAATTGAATCTCAATGTAGACAAGTGTAATGTGCTGCGAATACATAGAAAGATAGATCCCTTATCATTTTGCTACAAAGTAGCAGGTCAGCAACTGGAAGCAGTTAATTTCATAAATTATCTGGGAGTAGGCATTAGGAGTGATTTAAAATGGAATGATCATATAAAGTTGATCGTCGGTAAAGCAGATGCCAGACTGAGATTCATTGGAAGAGTCCTAAGGAAATGCAGTCCGAAAACAAAGGAAGCAGGTTACAGTAGGCTTGTTCGCCCACTACTTGAATACCGCTCACCGGTGTGGAATCCGTACCACACACGGTTGACAGAAGAGATAGAGAAGATCCAACGGAGAGCAGCGCGCTTCGTTACAGGATCTTTAGTAATCACGAAAGCGTTATAGGGATGATAGATAAACTCCAGTGGAAGACTCTGCAGGAGAGACGCTCAGCAGCTCGGTACGGGCTTTTGTTGTAGTTTCGAGAACATACCTTCACCGAAGAGTCAAACAGTATATTGCTCCCTCCTACGTATATCTCGCGAAGAGTCCATGAGAATAAAATCAGAGAGATTAGAGCCCACATAGAGGCATACCGACAATCTTTCTTTACACGAACAATACGAGACTGGAATAAAAGGGAGAACCGATAGAGGTAATCAAGGTACCCTCCACCACACACCGTCAGGTGGTTTGCGGAGTATGGATGTAGATGTAGATGTAGATGTGGACAGGATGACGGACAGCCGCCTGCTTGTGTGTGTTGGCAGTGTCCCTGCGACCGGCGGTGACAGGGGAGTCGTGGCCGAAGGTGTTCGGTGCTCTGCTGCTCCACGAGTACCAGCTGGAGAGCTTCCACTTCCACTGGGGCCACCGCTTCTCCAGGGGCAGCGAGCACGTCCTCAACAGCATCAGGTAAGCGGTGCACGTGCTCAAGATTCACTAGCGTTCGTAATAAAGCCAGCTTTGTCGTTAAGCACGAACCAATGACAGTTCTGCAGTACGCTCAGGGTACTCTGGCTGTTTGTAGTAACCGAGCCAGGCGGCGCAGTGGTTAGCGCACTGGACTCGCAATCGGGAGGACGACGGTTTAAACTTGCGCCCAGCCGTCCTGATTTAGGTTCCCGTGCTTTCCCTAAATCGCTTCAGGCAAATGCTGGGATGGTTCCTTTGAAAGGGCACGACCGGTTTGCTTCCCCGTTCTTCCCTAATCCGATGAGACCGATGACCTCGCTGTTGGTCCTCTCCCCCAAATCAACCAACCAGCCCTTTGCAGCGTCAATCTATCTGTCTCCTTCATTCTGTTGTACACATACACTACTGGCCATTAAAATTGCTACACCAAGAAGAAATGCAGGTGATAAATGGATATTCATTGGACAAATATATTATACTAGAACTGACATGTGATTACATTTTCACGCAATTTGGGTGCATAGATCCTAAGAAATCAGTACCCAGAACAACCACCTCTGGCCTTAATAACGGCGTTGATACGCCTGGGCATTGAGTCAAACAGAGCTTGGAAGGCATGTACAGGTACAGCTGCCCATGCAGCTTCAACACGAAACCACAGTTCATCAAGAGTAGTGACTGGCGTATTGCCACTAGCCAGTTGCTCGGCCACCATTGAACAGACGTTTTCAGTTGGTGAGAGATCTGGAGAATGTGCAGGACAGGGCAGCAGTTGCACATTATCTGTATCCAGAAAGGCCCGTACAGGACGTGCAACATGCGATCGTGCATTATGCTTCTGAAATGTAGGGTTTCGCAGGGATCGAATGAAGGGTAGAGCCACGGGTCGTAACACATCTGAAATGTAACGTCCACTGTTGAAAATGCTGTCAATGCGAACAAGAGGTGACAGGGACGTGTAACCCATGGCACCCCATACCATCTCGCCGGGTGATACGCCAGTATGGCGATGACGAATACATGCTTCCATTGTGCGTTCACCGCTATGTCGCCAAACACGGATGCGAACATCATCATACTGTAAACAGACCCTGGATTCATCCGAAAAAATGACGTTTCGCCATTCGTGCACCCAGGTTCGTCGTTGAGTACACCATCGCAGGCACTCCTGTCTGTGATGCAGCGTCAAGGGTAACCGCAGCCGTGTTTCCGTGCTGACAGTCCATGCTGCTGCAAACGTCGTCGAACTGTTCGTGCAGATTGTTTTTGTCTTGCAGACGTACGCATCTGTTGACTCAGGGATCGAGACGTGGCTGCACGATCCGTTACAACCATGCGCTTAAGATGCCTGTCATCTCGACTGCTAGTGATACGAGGCCGTTGGATCCAGCACGGCGTTCCGTATTACCCTCCTGAACCCGCCGATTCCATATTCTGCTAACGGTCAATGAATCTCGACCAATGCGAGCAGCAATGTCGCGATACGATAAACCGCAATCGCAATAGGCTACCATCCGACCTTTATCAAAGTCGGAAACCTGATGGTACGCATTTCTCCTCCTTACACGAGGCATCACAGCAACGTTTCACCCGGCAACACCGGTCAACTGCTGTTTGTGTATGAGAAATCGGTTGGAAACTTTCCTCACGTCAGCACATTGTAGGTATCGCCACCGGCGCCAGCCTTGTGTGAATGCTCCGAAAAGCTAATCATTTGCATATCACAGCATCTTCGTGTCGGTTAAATTTCGCGTCTGTAGCACGTCATCTTCGTGGTGTAGCAATTTTAATGGCCAGTAGTGTATATTAAATAAAGGCAGTCGACGTGGTTCCGTCTGTATGTTTGAGCTAATCTCAGCAACAACTGTAGGGATTTTGATAATGTGCTCACTAGTAGATAGACCAGTTGACAAGGAAGGTTTGCGTGTGTGTTTTATAAATATCTCGTGCAAACTGATTGAACTCTGCTGAGTTAACCTCCACCACCCTTGTGACAACTGTGCAGCATAAGCTGTCGCCAGGACACCGGTCGGCAAAGATGAAGCACGAGGATCGATTAGTTCGCGCTGGATGAAGCGTGCTTATCACGAGAGGGGCCAGAGACACACTGACAAGCAACACGCTGCCAACACCCACTCGACACCATATATTTAGGCCGCTGCTGCTGAATGGAGGGCCTTACTGACTCACTCTTCTAGTTCGACGTCTGTCAGTATCTTCACAGAGTGGGCTCAGTTCATCGCAGGCTATCACACTACGTAGAGATTATATTAGTACCTGCAGTAGGACTAGCAGTGACCCTAAAATTTCTAATAGCAAGATTACCGATATTTTCAGCAAGATGACTATTCCTGATGAGCTTGTACCACGGATCTAGACTCTAGTTAAGTTAAGTACGAGGGTCGCTCCAGAAGAAATGCACACTATTTTTTTTAATCCATCTTTTATCCTACATGTTTGAAAGTTTTACAGCGTGCCGATACATCCTTTAGGAACAATATTGTCATTTCTCCATATAATTTCCATCCCTCTCAATGGCCTTACGCTATCTTGGAACCAGCGCCTGTATACCCGCACGGTAAAATTCTGGGCCAACCTGTTTGAGCCACTGTTTGGCAGCGTGCACAAGGGAGTCATCATCTTCAAACCTTGTTCCACGAAGAGAGTCTTTCAGTTTCCCAAGGAGATGATAGTCACATGGAGCCCGTTCAGGACTGTAAGGCGGGTGTTTCAGTGTTGTCCATCCGAGTTTTGTCATCGCTTCCATGGTTTATTGACTGACATGTGGCCGTTCATTGTCTTGCAACAGCAAAACATCCAGCTTTTGCCGATGTGGTTGAACACGACTCAGTCGAGCTTGAAGTTTCTTCAGTGTCGTCACGTATGCATAAGAATTTATGGTGGTTCCACTTGGCATGATGTCCACAAGCAAGAGTTCTTCGGAATCGAAAAACACCACAGCCATAATTTTTCCAGCAGAAGGTGTGGTTTTGAATTTTTTTTCCTTTGGTGAAATTGCATGATGTCACTCCATTGAGTGCCTCTTCGTCTCTGGTGAAAAATGATGGTGGCCATGTTTCATCACCTGTAGCAATTCTTCCAAGAAATTCATCTCCACCATTCTCGTACTGTTCCAAAATTTCACTGCATGCCGTTTTTCTTATTTATTTGTGACCCACTGTCAACATCCTGGGAGGCCGCCTGGCACAAACCTTTTTTAACGCCAACACTTTCAGTATTCTGCAAACACTTCCTTCCTCTATCCCAACGTAGCGTGACAATTAGTTCACTGTGATGCGTCTCTCAGCAGTTAACTCTCTGCATACTGTCTGGAGTGTGTGCAGTACGAGACCTGCCGCTGCGAGGACAATCCTCAATTTTGCCGTGCCCGCTTTCATCACGTAACCTGCTCGCCCACCGACTAACAGTACTGCGATCGACAGTAGCATCTCCATTCATCTTTTTCAACCTATTGTGGATGTTTCCCACTGTCTCGTTTTCACAGCAGAGGAATTCTATGACAGTACGTTACTTCTGACGAACGTCAAGTGTAGCAGCCGTCTTGAGGACATGCTGTGAAGGCGCCACTCACGGGAACAGGTTGAACTAAGATTGAAAACAAGTGGGAAGGATGTATCTACACACTGTAAAACTTTGACACATACAGAATGAAAACTGTATTTTCCCAAAAATAGACCGCACGGGATTATCCGAGCGGTCTTGGGCGCTGCAGTCATGGACTGTGCGGCTAGTCCCGGCGGAGGTTCGAGTCCTCCCTCGGGCATGGGTGTGTGTGTCTGTCCTTAGGATAATTTAGGTTAAGTAGTGTGTAAGCTTAGGGACTGATGACCTTAGCAGTTAAGTCCCGTAAGATTTCACACACACACACACCAATAGTGTGCATTTCTTTTGGTGTGACGCTCGTAGTAGCGTCATCTCAATAAAGAACCGTATTAATCCACATGTGCATTGGTGTTGTAGAAACAAGATATCGGCCACGCGAAACAACATCCTGTGCCTTGCTTCCTTGTGGTACAAGAGTCTACAAAAAGAGTGCCATTTTCATCTAGTGGTGAATACCGGAACGCCTTGCGAGCACAATTCTGTGTGACACGATGCAGCACTGTCCAAACTGAATAAGTGCAGTTGCTGCACTTCCTTTGATACACCGACAAGTGTCAGAATGTACAATTTGACGTGGCGCACTCAGTGTGGACACACATTATCGTATTCACCCAGCTCGCGCTATTCGTCCACGAGACTAAGAGGGCCATAGAATCGGGTTCCCAGGTAGATGCCGTGTTTCTTGACTTCCGCAAGGCGTTCGATACAGTTCCCCATAGTCGTTTAATGAACAAAGTAAAAGCATATGGACTATCAGACCAATTGTGTCATTGGATCGAAGGGTTCCTGGATAACAGAACGCAGCATGTAATTCTCAATGGAGAGAAGTCTTCCAAAGTAAGAGTGATTTCAGGTGTGCCGCAGGGGAGTGTCGTAGGACCGTTGCTGTTCACAATATACATGAATTACCTTGTGGATGACATCGGACGTTCACTGAGGCTTTTTGCGGATGATGCTTTGGTGTATCGAGAGGTTGTAACAATGGAAAATTGTACTGAAATGCAGGAGGATCTGCAGAGAATTGACGCATCGTGCAGGGAATGGCAATTGAATCTCATTGTAGACAAGTGTAATGTGCTGCGAATACATAGAAAGAAAGATCCCATATCATTTAGCTACAATATAGCAGGTCAGCAACTGGAAGCAAGTTATTTTCATAAATTATCTGGGAGTAGGCATTAGGAGTCATTTAAAATGGAATGACCATATAAAGTTGATCGTCGGTAAGGCAGATGCCAGACTGAGATTCATTGGAAGAATCCTAAGGAAATGCAGTCCGAAAACAAAGGAAGTAAGTTACAGTACACTTGCTCTCCAACTGCTTGAATACTGCTCAGCCGTGTGGGATCCGTACCAAATAGGGTTGATAGAAGAGATAGAGAAGATCCAACTTAGAACAGCGCGCTTCGTTACAGGATCATTTAGCAATCGCGAAAGCGTTACGGAGATGGCAGATAAACTCCAGTGGAAGACTCTGAAAGAGAGACGCTCAGTTTTGTTGAAGTCTCGAGAACATACCTTCACCGAGGAGTGAAGCAGTATATTGCTCCCTCCTACATATATCTCGCGAAGAGACCATGAGGATAAAATCAGAGAGATTAGAGCCCACACAGAGGCATACCGACAAACCTTCTTCCCACGAACAATACGAGACTGGAATAGAAGGGAAAACCGATAGAGGTACTCAAGGTACCCTCCGCCACACATCGTTAGGTGGGTTGCGGAGTATGGATGTAGATGTAGATGTAGACGTACATGTATATATTTGTTTGGATACTCTGCAATTATGTAAATTGAAGGTGGAGGGGAGAGTAAAAGAAAGAAAGGGAAGGAACTAATGATATCAGCTGCATTGGTACTCACGCAGAATTAGCGGTGACGAATGAAAATGTGTGTTGGATCAGGACTCGAATCCACGTTCTCCTGATTACTAGGCAGTTGCGTTAAGCACTGCACCATCCAGACACAGTGTTTACCACAAATGTGCGGGTCTATCTTGGCACACTCCCTAGACACCTGACATCCTCGTACTCACATTCCCTATCTGCAGGCCCCAGCCATGCCCTACATGCTGGCCAATTTTAGATCCCCACTGGCGATCAAACGTAAATGTTTATCCATACTGTAGGTTGTGAAATCAGTGCCCATCAAGATGAAACAATTATACGAGAGCATGGTGCCTGTTTTTTCGGACATGTCTGAAACGACAGACAATACACTTTCATGGAACTTTGAAATAATTCATAGGACTGGTAAATGAATCCCCACTGGCACGAAAGAGATATAGGACTTTCATGATCATAAGGCAAACCTACGTTTCTAGCACTTGTAGATTTAGAGAAAGCTTTTGACAATGTTGACTGGAATACTCTATTTCAAGTTCTGAAGGTGGCATGGGTAAAATACAGGGAACGAAAGGCTATTTACAAGTTGTACAGAAACCAGATGGCAGTTATAAGAGTCAAGGGGCATGAAAGGGGAGCAGAGGTTGGGAACCGAGTGAGACAGGGTTGCAGCCTCTCCCCAACGTTATTCAATCTGTTTATTGAACAAGCAGTAAAGGAAACAAAAGAAAAGTTCGGAGTAGGTATTAAAATCTATGGAGAAGAAATAAAAATTTTGACGTTTGCCGATGACATTGTAATTCTATCAGAGATAGCAAAGGACCTGGAAGAGCAGCTGAACGGAATAGACAGTGTCTTGAAAGGACGATATAAGATGAACATCAACAAAAGAAAACCGAGGATAATGGAATACAGTCGAATTAAATCGGGTGATGCTAAGGGTATTTGATTAGGAAATGAGACACTTAAAGTAGTAAAGGAGTTTTGCTATTTGGGGAGCAAAATAACTGACGATGGTCGAAGTAGAGAGTATATAAAATGTAGACAGGCAATGGCAAAAAAAGCGTTTCTGAAAAAGAGAAATTTGTTAACATCGAGTATAGAATTAAGTGCCAGGAAGTCTTTTCTGAAAGTATTTGTATGGAGAGTAGCCATATATGAAAGTGAAACGTGGACGATAAATAGTTTAGACAAGAGGAGAATAGAAGGTTTCGAAATGTGGTGCTACAGAAGAATGTTGAAGATTAGGTGGGCAGATCACATAACTAATGAGGAGGTATTGAATAGAATTGGGGAGAAGAGGAGTTTGTGGCACGTCGATCATCATCAGTTATTTTGCTCCGCAAATAGCAAACCTCCTTTACTACTTTAAGCGTCTCATTTCCTAATCTAATTCCCTCAGCATCACCCCATTTAATTCGACTACATTCCATTGTCCTCGTTTTGCTTTTGTTGATGTTCATCTTATATCCTCCTTTCAAGACACTGTCCATTCCACTTCTCTTCCAGGTCCTTTGCTGTCTCTGACGGAATTACAGTGTCATCGGCGAACCTCAAAGTTTTTATTTCTTGTACATGGATTTTAATTCTTACTCCGAATTTTTCTTTTGCCTCCTTTAATGCTTTCTTAATATACAGATTGAATAGCATTGGGGGTAGGCTACAACCCTGTCTCACTTTCTTCCCAACCATTGCTTCCCTTTCATGCCCCTCGACTCGTATAACTGCCATATGGTTTCTGTACAAATTGTAAATATCCCTTCGCTCCCTATATTTTACCCCTGCCACCTTCAGAATTTGAAAGAGAGTATTCCAGTCCACAATTGTCAAAAGCTTTCTCTAAGTATACAAATGCCAGAAACGTAGGTCTGCCTTTCCTTAATCTATTTTCTAAGATAAGTCGTAGGGTCAGTATTGCCTCACGTGTGAGAGATAATTTCTGAAATTTGGTATTCTCGACACGTTCTTGACACTGTGAATTTCAGAGTATTGAATTCCCTAACGATTTCCGAAATGGGAGTGTCCAATCCATTTAGCTCGTACTACTATTCCATGTTCAAAGCCTTGCGGTCGTAATCACATCGGAAACCTTGGACACGAAGCACCTGAGTATAAATGACAGCTCCGCGAATGCACTGTCCTTTTATACCTTGCATACGCGATTTTAATACCATGTGTATACGTGATTATTGCTATCCCATGATTTCTTCACTGGTCGTGGTCGAAGCGAGACCCGTCACTGAAGACAATTCCAGTCAATGAGATTCGAGGCCAAAGACGTGTCTGAAGACGCCGGGAACAGTGATGGGATACCAAGCTGACGGACGCCTGGCATACGGCCCAACAGCCATGAGTACCAGTCTGGAATGCCATTTCTTTTCATATCAGGCCCCCTTTGGTTGTCATCCACGGCGCACTTACATCACACCACTACAACGACAATATTCCACTCCTTGTTTGGTTTCCCTTCATGGTAAGCCATCCTCAGCTTACATTCTAGCAAGATAATGGCCGCCCACACTCCGCTAGAGAGTCTTCAGCTTGTCTTCATGCTTGCCAGACCTTAACCCGGCTAGCAAGATAGTCGGATCACTCCCAGATTGGGAACGTTTGGAGCACTGTAGGTAGTGCCCTTAAAAAGATGATCATCAATGTATGGGTAACTAAAGGCCTGTGTCTCTATTGTCAGGGTTTTCGAAAATTATTGAAAAAGTGTTCCTTTCAAAACTAATTACGTTCTTCGACAAGAATAATGTTATTTCTGGATGTCAACATGGCTTCAGACCACAGAGATCAATTGAAACTGCCACTTTCAATCTGATGAACCATGTCTTAAATGCAGTGGACAACCACAGGAATATCTCAGGTTTATTCTTGGACCTAACAAAAGCTTTTGATGTGACTGATCATTCTATACCCCTGAGGAGGCTCGTATAGTATGGTGTAAGAGGTGTGCCCAATCAGTGGATTAAATCATATTTAGAATATCGCTCTCAGGTAACTGAAATTAAGTACATGGAAGGAAATGAACTCCAGGTACACCTTTCAGAACCATGTGGACTAAGTCATGGTGTTCCACAGGACTCCATTTTAGGTCCCTTTCTTTTTTTAGTCTACATTAATTATTTCCCATCACACGTTAGGGATTCTGAACCAGTACTGTTTGCAGATGACACCAGTCTATTGATTGAAGCGAATAATGAAGAAAATATTACTGCATCTGCAAAACATATTACAAAAGGAGTGTCTGAATGGTTTACCGGAAAAAGGCTAATAGTTAATCCCCAAAAAACGGTACTCATGAATTTTCACACTGACCAAAATAAAAATCCGGCACAACGTGTAATATGTATAGATACCTAAAACATTAGTGCTGCCAATGAAGCTTAATTTCTTGGGATTCATATCCAGGAAAATCTTAAATGGAACACTCACATCAAAGCCCTAAATTGAAAACTAGCAAAAATGAGCTATGTGGTAAGAATGTGAGCAGCAGAAAATCATGCAAACCTTTCTTTAAAGATCTAAAGATCCTACCCCTTCCCTGCATTTATATACTGGAAGTAGACACGCATGTCAAAAAGAGCATACTGCGAAAAGAAAACCTTTTTCCTCAAAACAAAAGTGTCATTGATTACAGTACCAGGTCAGACAGTGACATACATGTTAATCATTGTAACACTACATTATGCCAAAAAGTTGTATATCATGCAGGAACAAAACTTTACAACAGATTACCAAGACATATAAAATCTCTTACTGAACTACAAAGCTTTAAAAAGTCTGTGACATCCTACCTTCTGAAAAACTGCTACTATTCAACATCACAGTATCTTATGCAAGAAAAAAATTTAATTTGTATCTTAAATTGTAGAAACAAGTTATAAATATACAGTATTTCAAAAATTTGTAATTATTAACTGTATAGATGCAATTTGTCATAAAAATTTGTAAAATGTATGTCTGACATTTGAAAAACCAATAGCTGAAAAGGTTTTCTGTCCAATATCCTGTGTACAATGTATGTACTGAAAAAGAGATTTATATGGACAAATAAATAAATAAATAAAATAAACAACCAGCTAATGATCCTGACAGTTTAACGCTTCAGTTGGACGGAATATGGCACGATATCCCTCACGAGGACACCTAGCAACTTTGCTAATCGATACCAAGCCAAATAACTGCTTGCATAAGGGCCAGGGATGGACCTACACGTTACTGACCTGCTCAGTTTATCAAGCATCCAGTTCTACTGAAAGTGCAATAATTTGTTTGGCAGTACATGCACATCTCGTCTTTCGATTTCCAGCCCATTATGATAATTCCTTCGTGATGCGTCGATTTCTTTTTCTTTTCATTCTTTTGTCTTAGAGTGTGTAATCAGCATGTTCAAATATTATTATGTATTTCACTGATTTCATGCGGTCTATACTACCTACCTTGTCTGCTCCCTGTTCACAGGTTTCCGATGGAGATGCACATCGTCCACCGTAACATGAAGTACTCGTCGCTGAATGAAGCCATGCAGAAGCCAGATGGGCTCGCCGTACTCGCTTTCTTCTTCCAGGTGAGCTCTTTTGACCGTCGTTCTAAAATCCAAAGTGAAGCTCCAAATAGATAGGTGAACAAATGATGATGATACTGATCGTCGTAATCTGTTGGACTGGGCACAAGACAGCAGTCTTCAGCACCCGAATAAAGTTCTTTACGAGATGAATGTGAATGAAAGACACAGAATAATAAAACTTCAGTATAAAAAGGAAATGAAGACATAAGCAGTCATTGGGCATTAAATAAAGTACGAGTAATCCGTTGAACTACAGGTCTATATCACTAACGTCAATTTGCAGTAGGGTTTTGGAACATATGCTGCATTCGAACATTACGAAGTACCTCGAAGAAAACGATTTATTGACACATAGCACGGTTTCAGAAAATATCGTTCTTGTGAAACACAACTAGCTCTTTATACTCATGAACTAATAAGTGCTACCGACAGGTGATGTCCAATTGATTCCATATTTTTAGATTTCCAGAAGGCTTTCGACACCGTTCCTCACAAGTGTCTTCTAACCAAACTGCGTGCCTGCGGAATATCGCCTCAGTTGTGCGACTGGATTCGTGATTTCCTGTCAGAAAGGTCACAGTTCGTAGTAATAGACGGAAAGTCATCGAGTAAAACAGAAATAATATCCGGCGTTCCCCAAGGAAGTGTTATAGGCTCTCTATTGTTCCTGATCTATATTAACGACATAGGAGACAATCTGAGTAGCTGTCTTAGATAGTTTGCAGATGATGATGCCATTAACCATCTTGATCAAAACGACTTGCAAAATGATTTAGATAAGATATCTGTACGGTGCGAAAAGTGGCAATTGACCCTGAATAAGGAAAAGTGTGAAGTTATTCATATGAGTACTAAAAGAAATCAGCTAAATTTCGATTACGCGATAAGTGAGCCAAATCTGGAGGCTGTAAATTCAACTAAATACTTACAGATTACAGTTACAAATAAACTGAATTGGAACGATCACATACACTCCTGGAAATGGAAAAAAGAACACATTGACACCGGTGTGTCAGACCCACCATACTTGCTCCGGACACTGCGAGAGGGCTGTACAAGCAATGATCACACGCACGGCACAGCGGACACACCAGGAACCGCGGTGTTGGCCGTCGAATGGCGCTAGCTGCGCAGCATTTGTGCACCGCCGCCGTCAGTGTCAGCCAGTTTACCGTGGCATACGGAGTTCCATCGCAGTCTTCAAAACTGGTAGCATGCCGCGACAGCATGGACGTGAACCGTATGTGCAGTTGACGGACTTTGAGCGAGGGCATATAGTGGGCATGCGGGAGGCCGGGTGGACGTACCGCCGAATTGCTCAACACGTGGGGCGTGAGGTCTCCACAGTACATCGATGTTGTCGCCAGTGGTCGGCGGAAGGTGCACGTGTCCGTCAACCTGGGACCGGACCGCAGCGACGCACGGATGCACGCCAAGACCGTAGGATCCTACGCAGTGCCGTAGGGGACTGCACCGCCACTTCCCAGCAAATTAGGGACACTGTTGCTCCTGGGGTATCGGCGAGGACCATTTGCAACCGTCTCCATGAAGCTGGGCTACGGTCCCGCACACCGATAGGCCGTCTTCCGCTCATGCCCCAACATCGTGCAGCCCGCCTCCAGTGGTGTCGCGACAGGCGTGAATGGAGGGACGAATGGAGACGTGTCGTCTTCAGCGATGAGAGTCGCTTCTGCCTTGGTGCCAATGATGGTCGTGTGCGTGTTTGGCGCCGTGCAGGTGAGCGCCACAATCAGGACTGCATACGACCGAGGCACACCGGGCCAACACCCGGCATCATGGTGTGGGGAGCGATCTCCTACACTGGCCGTACACCTCTGGTGATCGTCGAGGGGACACTGAATAGTGCACGGTACATCCAAACCGTCATCGAACCTATCGTTCTACCATTCTTAGACCGGCAAGGGAACTTGTTGTTCCAACAGGACAATGCACGTCCGCATGTATCCCGTGCTACCCAACGTGCTCTAGAAGGTGTAAGTCAACTACCCTGGCCAGCAAGATCTCCGGATCTGTCCCCCATTGAGCATGTTTGGGACTGGATGAAGCGTCGTCTCACGCGGTCTGCACGTCCAGCACGAATGCTGGTCCAACTGAGGCGCCAGGTGGAAATGGCATGGCAAGCCGTTCCACAGGACTACATCCAGCATCTCTACGATCGTCTCCATGGGAGAATAGCAGCCTGCATTGCTGCGAAAGGTAGATATACACTGTACTAGTGCCGACATTGTGCATGCTCTGTTGCCTGTGTCTATGTGCCTGTGGTTCTGTCAGTGTGATCATGTGATGTATCTGACCCCAGGAATGTGTCAATAAAGTTTCCCCTTCCTGGGACTCATTGTCCCATGGTGTTCTTATTTCAATTTCCAGGAGTGTAATAAGAAAAGGTTTGTCTCTGGTCAGTTGATAATGCAGTCTACAGTAAACACGAACTCATTTTCGGAAATGGTCTCAAAACAAAGTAAGACCGATATCTTCCCTGATAAATGATATCTTCTTACAAATCAAAGCAACGGAATTGTTTTCAAGAGCACGACCTATAAAACTGGGTCCATATTGGTAAAATGATTTGCTTCTCTCTGTAGAACAACATGGCGCTACCAAACGCACCTTCCCACACTATCGGTATGCGTGTGTTCTTAACAGTTTTACTAAAGATAAAATCGCTAAATGGTTTTGCTTGCCGTTGATACTTGCAAATTAACTCATCAAAATATATAGGATACTTCCCGTTGACTTAAAATCATCAAATTAGGCAGGCAGCAAGCTTTCACACTAGAAGTAAAGTAAATTATCCGAGAATTCTCAATTTGCAATTATATCTTCTCAATTTGCAATTATATCTTACGAAAAAATAATTCTTTTGTCATTTATTATCTGACTGACCGTAAGTCTGTCCATTCAGCTGTTGAGACGCCTGTTTCTCAGGAAGAGGAAGAAGTATCAAGTTGAAATTTATGTTACATACCATGTTCTACGGATCTTTGTAAGTGTGAAGCAGCTGAGCTTCTTAGTAGTGCAATCAAAAGGTACAGTTATTTACGTCAAGTATTTTGATACTCGAAAACTTACTCATTAAAATGTATAGGGTACTTTCCGTTGACCTAGAATCATGAAATTTGGAAGAAGTATTGTTTCACAGTACACGTAAAGGGGAAAAAATCAGAAAATTGTTAATTTGTAATTATATCGTACGAAAAAAATATTTTTTTGACATTTGTTATCCGACCTCAAACTTAAAATTAAAACATTCTGGAAAGCCCCGGAATTCTGAGATGGGATATCTTGCCAGTATTAAGCGCAGTATAAGAGGCAAAAAATAGTCATTGGAAGGTTGGAGACGACATACTGGCAGAAGTGAAGCTGTGAGGACGGGGCGTGAGTCGTGCTTGGTAGAGCACTTGCCTGCAAAAGGCAAAGGTCCCGAGTTGGAGTCTCGGTCTGGCACACAGTTTCAATTTGCCAGGAAGTTTCAACACGATTAGTGTGTTGAGTGCATCCCTGTTTGTTGACGCAGGCCCAGGAGAAGAACAACCACGCGCTGCGGCCCATCCTGGAGGTGCTGGAGCGCGTCAAGTTCCCCGGCGACAGCTCGCCGCTGCACATCAGCTTCTCACTGTCATCGCTGTTGACCGCCGACATGGACGCCTTCTACACGTACCGCGGCTCTCTCACCACGCCACCCTGCTCCGAGTCCGTCACGTGGGTCATCTTCCCGGATGCGTTGCCCATCTCCTTCAGCCAGGTGAGTGGCCCGCTTCCCCTCCACATCGCAGTCCAGTGCTTCTCAGAGGTTGGTCAGTCGGTAGAGTCAGGAACCAAACAGCGAGGTCACCGATCCCGTCAGATTCGGGAAGGATGCGAAAGGAAGTCAGCCGTGCCCTCTCGAAGGAACCATCCTGACATTTGTCTGAAGCGATTTAGAAAAATCACTGAAAACCTAGATCAGGAAGGCCGGACGCGGGTTTGAACTGTTGTCCTCCTGAATACAGGTCCAGTGTGCTAACCACTGCGCCACCTTGCACGGTGCTTCTCGGAGAACGTGATACTGGGAGCGATACCTACACTCTACAATACAATTAAAGGATCACATTTTCGAAAACCCGTAATTGTCTGTCATCCACTGTAACACAGAAGTTTGAAATATGGCATAAAGGTGCATACAGCCATACAAGGGCATACCCAGGACCTGACTGGGGCAGGGGGGGGGGGGGGGGGTGGGGGGGGGGCGTGGAGGGGGGTGGATGGGGGCGGTGGTCATACTAGTCTCAGGAAACAAGGACTGGAGACAACGTACAGCACTTGTTATTAGATGATACAGTAAACCAGTGGTATACTGCTTTTAACAAGAATGCACTTGTACAATCCGAGAAAACATGCAGCATTTCTTATTAACTAAAACAGTAAACTAGTGAAAAACTGCAAATAGCTTCAAGGGGGACAGGGGTGGGCAGCTGCCCCCCGCTCCCCCCCCCCCCCCTCCTGGGTACACCCATGCATCCATATTTCACCTATTCTTTCAACA
Source organism: Schistocerca gregaria (assembly GCF_023897955.1). Lineage (NCBI taxonomy): Eukaryota > Metazoa > Arthropoda > Insecta > Orthoptera > Acrididae > Schistocerca > Schistocerca gregaria. Next base: position 208,096,604 of record NC_064929.1, on the reverse strand, counting down.
TCTCAGCTAGGACTGTTTGACTATGGCATTTGGTTTGTGGGGCGCTCAACTGCTCAGTCGTCAGCGCCCGTACAAAGTCCTAATTTTTACACAGTCCAATTATGACACACTCCAATATAGCCAGTATCACGAATGACAATGATGATGAAATGATAAGTACAACACAAACACCCAGTCCCCAGGCACAGACCCCAACCTGGCCGGGAATCGAACTCGGGACCCCGTGATCCATAGGCAACAACACTGGCCACTAGACCACGAGCTGCGGACAGCTAGGGCTGTGTCTGAACACGGCTCAAACTGTCCGAACAGTTTACGTCACAGTTCGGGAAATCTCGGGTCTGTTCGATCTTTTCAGTCGCCTGCGATCTAGTGATTTTTATTGGTGCTATCACAATGACCTGTCAGCGTTTTTAATACACTATGGATTTTAGGGGGGAAAAAACTGTGAAATACGGACTGAAATATCTTCTAGGGTACAGGTCACGTGTAACACGGGAAACTAATAAATAAATAAATAAATAAATAAATAAATAAATAAATAAAAGAGTGCAATCATCATGATGATACTACCTCCAAAGTGGGTCTTGCCGCTGTACTTCACTCTCACGATAAAAATTAACATCACTTTATTATATTTTGTTACTTCGGAATTGAATTCTTGATTAAATGTCTTGATTGTTTCATCTGAATGTTCCCATCTTGTTTTTAAAATGACTGGTAACGTATCTCTCTGTTATTCTAATATGTGAACGGGGACTGAAATGCCTATTTGTAAAGTGAAACCATTCCTTTCCTTGGGTTGGTTGGTTGGTTGTTTGGGGAAGGAGACCAGACAGCGTGGTCATCGGTCTCATCGGATTAGGGAAGGAAGTCGGCCGTGCCCTTTCAGAGGAACCATCCCGGCATTTGCCTGGAGTGATTTAGGGAAATCACGGAAAACCTAAATCAGGATAGCCGGACGCGGGATTGAACCGTCGTCCTCCCGAATGCGAGTCCAGTGTCTAACCACTGCGCCACCTCGCTCGGTCCTTTCCTTGGGATGTTGATTCTCACACATTTCACAGACGGAAACGACATTTAGCACTGCGGTGAAAAACATTCTTGGTAACATTTGACACTGCCGACACCCTCAGACGTTTCAGCCCTTCTCTTAGGACATTGTTGGGCTGCATTCCCATTAAACACGATCTGACCGCTTACGAAGGCAGCAGGACCACAAGTTTTGCTCTTCGGTACAGATTGGAACCACTAGGCGCTGTTCGAAACCATTTGACGAAATGTAAACGCGATATTCATGGCAGGGGATGGTAGTTATGGGTTATTATCCTGCCTCTTTCGGGGCTCCTATGGTGGGATCACGGAGGGGAGGGGGGGAGGAGGGGGGGGAGGACGGGGGCAGGACGGGCAGGGGGCTGGAGTACAGCAACCCCCCCCCCCCCCCAGTTCGCAGTTTGACAGCACCCTACGTACCACCTGTGCTGGCGTAAGCTGTCACAAACACACCGGCTGACAAAGATGTAGCAAGAAGATCGATAGTAGGTGCTGGATCAAGTGCACCTATCAGGAGAGAGGCCAAAGAGAGACTCTTAAGTAACACTCCACAAACGCATTTTTGACCGCAAGTATTTAAATCGCCACTGCTGACCGGAGGCATCAGTCAGTGTCAGTTACTCCGTGTCACTCACCAACTCACATCCCAGTTTGGCATCTGTCATTCATTACTTAGCAGGACTTGTACTTCACCAACAGTGAGGAAAAGGTGGACTATTATTTGAAGAGCTTGTACCGTGACACATGGACTCTCTTAAGATATATAGCTTCCCTGTGTTGCAGAAAGAGAATACCAGTTACCAAACAACATCCTCTCACTTGATACCTATGATATATTAAACTGGGGACCTAGAAATGATGGAGAGGCTGTGTCCCACTGTAGCACTCAGTGGTCCACAACCCCAGAACAGGCCACAGCAGTCCACCCACACCACCACCGACTATCGAGTCCTAGCTGATCTAGTTCTGACGAAAGGGTTTCAGTCAAACTTACTCCTGTTGTTGAAGTGATGTTCAGAAAGCTGAGGACGTGGTGATCTGTAGTCATTGCATATTCTGATAAATTTAAAAACCTAACAATCAGTGACGTTTATTCCTTCTGGCTTGTATCAGGAGTACAATCAAGTATGATAGAAATATACTTACTTTCTTTTACAAAATTAGCAATGCTTTTTTTTACTTTGTTGGCAAGCAAATTTATGAGCTCATTTGAAATGTTTTTCCCAAGATAATGGTCATGAATTTCTTGAGTTTTTATCTCCCTTAAATATTCCTGAAAAACAGGGTCAAATTATGCTGTCATTTCGATCAAACCAGGAAAATTACTATTATTTTCTTGCTAGAGCCTGTTGCTGGTTCCCCTTAAGGCCACATTTTGTTGTATTCCTTTTCTTTTTCCAGTAACTCAACGTTAGACTTCAGTTTCGTCAATAGCACTTTTTTTGTTTCTCACATTCCACCTATTTCTGTACTATTAATGTGATTAAATGATTGTTCACGCTCTTGAAGCCGATTTCCTAAACAAACCCAATTACAGAGCACATCACTTGACAGCTTTATTTTAAAAAAAACTTTTGCATTAGATTTCGAATATGCAAGCCATTTGCGATCTCTTCTCTTCTCCATTTGGTAAAGTCCTTACACACACACACACACACACACACACACACACACACAAAAAAAAAAAAAAAACATCTGTTATCACTTAAGGGATACTTTAAATTTACAATTTTGGTAGGACCTTTCTGTACTATTTCCTTTATTGTGGAGTATGTTAATGTATTATGCTAAGTGACTGAGTCAGAATCTGTGATTACTTCACAATTGCTACTACTAGGCCTACCAGAATATTGGATAGGACGAGGTCCATGTCCCAGTACTACACAATGAGAGGCTACTGCTAATGCCATCGTCCTTTAAGCACACTTCAGTCTGAGTGTCTCAAGTTGTTGGTCAAAGAAATTTTTCGACAGCAGCTTCTCATGTCGTAGTTTTTCTTTATCTTTTGAGCACCTGCATTGTATTTTCTAAATCTGCCCCTTTCACACGACATTTCCCTGCTGGCACTTTGAACTTCACAGGAAAAGCAAAAACACTGCATCTTCACACAGTGCAAACACAGCACATGAAACAGTGTGAACTGGAAAAGTACCGAACATTTAAACTGATGACAATTAACAAATCATTTTGGGGGAAACACGTGCTGATGGAAAAATGTATTGCTTGATTGATAGCCATAACATGCAGAAAGCGTGTGGAGAGGCGCAAAGAAACGATGAATCACGTACCTCGTAATTTATGCATGAGCAATAACCGTGTTGACAATTGATATTACTATAGCTCGTCACTACCGCAGCTCCCTGGTTCCCTTGAGGTTCTAGCTATAGAAAACTGTACTGAAATGCAGGCGGATCTGCAACCAATTGACACAAGGTGCAAGGAATGGCAATTGAATCTCAATGTAGACAAGTGTAATGTGCTGCGAATACATAGAAAGATAGATCCCTTATCATTTAGCTACAATATAGCAAGTCAGCAACTGGAAGCAGTTAATTCCATAAATTATCTGGGAGTAAGCATTAGGAGGTATTTAATATGGAATGACCATATAAAATTAATCGTCGGTAAAGCAGATGCCAGACTGAGACTCATTGGAAGAATCCTAAGTAAATGTAGTCCGAACACAAAGGAAATAGGTCACAGTACAATTGTTCGCCCACTGCTCACCTGTGTGGAATCGGTACCAGGTAGGGTTGATAGAGAGAGAGAGAGAGAGAGAGAGAGAGAGAGAGAGAGAGGAAGGATCCAATGGCGAGCAGCGTGCTTCATTACAGGATCATTTAGTAATCGCGAAAGCGTTACTGAGATGATAGATAAACTCCAGTGAAAGACTCTGCAAGAGAGACGCTCAATGTGTGCTTTTGTTGAAGTTTCAAGAACATACCTTCACTGAGGAATCAAGCAGTATATTGCTCCCTCCTACGTATATCTCGCGAAGAGACCATGAGGATAAAATCAGAGAGATTAGAGCCCACACAGAGGCATACCGACAATCTTTCTTTCCATGAACAGTATGAGACTGGAATAGAAGGGAGAAACGATAGAGGTACTCAAGGTACCCTCTGCCACACAATGTCAGGTGGCTTGCGGAGTATGGATGTAGATGTAGATATAGATGCAGATGCAGGCATAATTTTCTGAGATGGTTTCCAATGGTCATAGTTGCGTCACAATAAGTATACAATTCAACTACAGAACATTAAAAGTAGTTTCAGAAACACCTTACCCTTTTTTTCAGTTTATCTATATAACACAATGACAGGTGACAGTTTTCAGATTACCTTGTAAGGTTCTACACGGGGCACCTAGAAGCATGGGGCCCTCCGCAGTTGCACCATTTGCACACGCCCCTGTACAGAAGATATTTTTTAGCTCAACAGATTAAAAGATACGAGGGTGGTTTGAAAAGTTTTCGGAACGGAATAGGAACTTTTTTTCTTTTATTTTTCAATGTAGTCTCCTCCTAGATTAATGCACTTGGTCCAACGATGTTCCACTGCCTTGATCCCATCTCGAAAATGAGTTTCCTCCACACCTGCAAAATAGTTGTCAACTCCGGCTATCAGTTCTTCGTTTAAAGTGAATCTTCGTCCATGAAGAAAAACTTTCAATTTTGCGAAGAGATGGAAGTCTGACGAAGCCATTTCAGATGAAAAAGGCAGGTGTGGCAACAGTTCATACCTTAGTTCATCTAATTTTACCATGGTGGCAGCACGTGTGCGGCGCACATTGACTTGATGGAAGATGACTTTCTTCCTTGTTAAACCTGGCCTTTTCTTCATGTATCTTTTGTTGCAATTTGTCCAGGAGGTTAGCATAGTATTCTCCAGGAATTGTTTGCCGAGTGGGAAGATAATCTACAAACAGAATCCCCTTTGCGTCCCTGAACATTGATGCCATGACCTTACCCGCCAATGGTATTGTCTTTGCTTTCTTTGGTGGCAGAGAATCAGCATATTTCAAACGCCATGACTGTTATTTTGTCTCTGGAGTACAGTAGTGCACCAGTTTCATCTGTGGTCACAAACCGGAACAAAATATCTTGTTCATTTCTCCTATAATGGGCCAAACATTGTTCCAATACGTCCATTCTCATGCATTTTTGATCCAGCGTCAAGAGTCATGGCACTCATCTTGCAGATTTCTTCATTTCTAATTCTTCAGTCAAAATGTGATATACCCTTTCAGATGACATCTGGCAAGTGTGAGCAATTTCGCGCACTTTCAATCAGCGATCCTCCATGACCATTTTGTTCACTTTTGCGATGACTTCTGGAGTAATGACACTCTTGGCCAACCACAGCTGGGTCATCTTCTAAGCTCTCCCGACAAAATTTAAATTCATTTGTCCACTTGGCAACAGTTGAATATGAAGGAGCAGAGCCCCCAGTGTACTATGGAAATCGGCATGAATGTGCTTTGCTTTCATACCTTTCCTTAATCACTGCTCGAATCTATATTTTTCCGTTTCTGTAAATCACTTCAGGTAACAACAGAGCCACGTCACCGCCACAGCTCTCTCCCTAGAGCACCGACATGGCACATGTTTACAGACAACAGTCCAATGAATATCATGTGAACAACTCATTGTGCTAGTGCTAACCTCTCGTGGTAATTCAGAGACCTTTTCAAACCACCCTCATAATCAGCAGGTTTAATTTAAAGTTATTTGTTCACTGCCTTGTAGTACATTTCACTAGCCAAAAGACAGCCTCATAGTGTATGCTGTTCTCAAACACGGGACAAGTTGGTTGACATTCATAAGCAGCTGTATATCGCCCTGACTACTGAAAACAGTTGCCAGCTGCCGCAAATCGGTGTGTTGGAGGAAGAGCTCCAGAGAGTCGTGTACCTGCAATACCTCCATCAGAGATGCCTCAAGTGCTATCCTTTCCTGTAGATCCTGTTTCTTCTGAAAAAAGTACAGAACCTGTCATCCACTCAACTGCAAGTGGCATGTCAGTGGTAGATCTAGGCGTCTGGTACAGGGTGGACTGGGACCAGAGGGGACTCAGGATGTTGTACTGATCCCCCAAACCAAGTTTGAGGTGCTGTCTTTCACTGAAACAGAGGCAGTGGGACTCACTTCACCTGTTTTGGGAAAACCCGTTTTGTGTGGTGTCAGGAGGAGACAAACTCAAAAGGGTAGAGGTCTATTAATCTACATCTACATGATTACTCTGCAATTCACATTTAAGTGCTTGGCAGAGGGTTCATGGTTCCACAATCATACTACCTCTCTACCATTCCACTCCCGAACAGCGTGCGGGAAAAACGAACACCTAAACCTTTCTGTTCGAGCTCTGATCTCTCTTATTTAATTTTGATGATCATTCCTACCTATGTAGGTTGGGCTCAACAAAATATTTTCGCATTCGGAAGAGAAAGTTGGTGACTGAAATTTCGTAAATAGATCTCGCCGCAACGAAAAACGTCTTTGCTTTAATGACTTCCATCCCAACTTGCTTATCATATCTGCCACACTCCCTCCCCTATTACGTGATAATACAAAACGAGCTGCCCTTTTTTGCACCCTTTCGATGTCCTCCGTCAATCTCACCTGGTACGGATCCCACACCGCGCAGCAATATTCTAACAGAGGACGAACGAGTGTAGTGTAAGCTGTCTCTTTAGTGGACTTGTTGCATCTTGTAAATGTCCTGCCAATGAAACGCAACCTTTGGCTCGCCTTCCCCACAATGTTATCTATGTGGTCTTTCCAACTGAAGTTGTTCGTAATTTTTACACCCAGGTACTTAGTTGAATTGACAGCCTTGAGAATTGTACTATTTATCGAGTAATCAAATTCCAACGGATTTCTTTTGGAACTCACGTGGATCACCTCATACTTTTCGTTATTTAGCGTCAACTGCCACCTGCCACACCAGACAGCAATCTTTTCTAAATCACTTTGCAACTGACACTGGTCTTCGGATGATCTTACTAGACGGTAAATTACAGCATCATCTGCAAACAACCAAAGAGAACTGGCCAGGTTGTCACCCAGGTCATTTATATAGATCAGGAACAGCAAAGGTCCCAGGTCGGGGCAGTTCAAACGTATGGCGAATGATTGTACTCTTTGGGAAAATGGTAACAAGTGGGGGGCAACCAACTGCAGATAGTGGAGCACACTGGAACAAATGATGTCTGTCGCCTGGGCTCCAAGGTAATTCTTGGGTCATTCCAGTGACTGGCGGAGTAGGTTGAGAAGGACAGCATTGCACATGGAGTATCACTGAAGCTCACAGTTTGCAGCATTGTCTCGAGAACTTATCGTGACTCTTTGGTTCTGAGTCAGGTGGAAGGACTGAACCAGATACTTCGAGGTTCTGTGACAAGCTAGGCCGGTAAAGTTCCTGAACTGGCACTTTAGGGTTGAGAACTGTAGGTACGGTGTGCACTACACATCAGAGACTGTTACTCAGATAGCTGACAGTGTGAGGGGTGCACACAATGTATTTTTGATTAGGCGACTCTCCATCCAATCTAAATAACGATAGCCATAGGAAACCCAAAAGTATCAGTGTAAGATAGAAAGCACTGTGACTGACAGGTGAGAGTATTAAAATTTTAATAGTAAACTGCTGAAGCATTCAAAACAAAGTGCCAGAGCTTGAAGCGTTGATGAAAAGCAGCGAGCTCACACAATACTCGGTACAGAAAGCTGGGTGAAACCGGAAATTGATAGCAGTAAGATTTTTGGGGTAAATTTAAGTGTATATCGAAAGGATAGGCAAATGAGTAATGGAGGTAGTGTACTTGTCACAGTAGACAAGAAACTCAAATTGACTGAGATAGAAATTGAAGCTGCGTGTGAGACTGTTTGGAAAAAGCTCAGTATCGGCATGAGGATATATAAAGTGCCACGTTGACACCGTATCACTTGATAATATTTATGTTTATGCTATCTAAATGTAATCTAAATTACATGGGTACCAATATTACGCATTATTCTGTGACACAGATAAGTTATGATTGTACATTCTACAATTACACTTATCTCTGATAATTTTTTTTTCTTTCAGATCAAGAAGTTCCGACGTATCTATTCTTCAGGTGAAGATCGTATGGTAAACAATTTCCGTGTTTTGCAACCTCTCAACAGTCGGAATGTCTTTGTTCGCAAACTGTGGAAGATTGAGAGCTACAACCTTACTAGCCATGATTCGGTGTCATGGCTCAGTTAAGCTTGTGCCGAAAAAGTTCCACGTTCCTACAGCACTCAACTATCAACAGACTAGCAAGAAAGTGCACTGCTGTAACAGTGAACAAGCCTTCAGTTACTGTCATACTGAGGCAGCTCACAACTTGTTCTATTTAGTTTCTTGGATAAGAATGTAATTCATACAGCACTGTGTGGAAGCAATTTCTATTTGTAATACAATGCTGTATGTGTTTCTTTTAAACAACAGGTCAAGTGGATCAGAAACTGCTGCCTGCAAACTTCTGCCTATTTCACAAGGCTGATGCTCTTTAACGTACATGTGAAAAGTTCTGTATAGTTTTGTAAATATCTTAAGAATTTTGTTATCTATGTTGTGTATTATACACACTTAGCTGACATTTATTCATATTGAAAGAGACATTTCAATATTTCACTTTCATTCTTAGTAAAGGATTCCTTCCAAAACACATTCCAATATATGTACCAGTTGACAATACAAGATGTAGATTTGTTTTCTATCTTTCTTTAATGTTCATCTTAAAGGAACTGACGTCATTATCTTCACTTATTTCAAGCTGTACTGTACTTAAAAAATCTCCACTCACGACAGCTACAAAATGCTGCATTTTGTTTTACTGTTATGAATATTTACGCCATTGAGTGCCTGATCAGTGTGTATGTTGCATATGAAACACTGCTGGCAGTGTTCCGGGATTTTATGAAAGTTTTGTCATCTGCAAATACGTGTCGTATTAAAATTGCATATCACACAAGCCTGTAGAATTAGAAACATCCCTTATTTATTATGTGTATATAATTTTCTGTACATATGAGTATTTTAATAAAACTTATCGTGAAAGGCAAAATTCTATCATTACTCTTCAATAATACTGAATAATTGCATCATACACGACAACAATATGCATACCTATATAGAAAGAGGAAATACTTTGCTGTGATTCTCTCTCTCTCTGGATAAAGAAAGATCCGAGTATAATACAAGTGACAAATGAGCTTTCTACAAGATCTCCTGAGCAAGATCAGAAGGGACAGGATAAGGAATGAAAGAATACGAAACAACCTCCAGACACATAAATCTCCTAAAAGAAAAATGCAAAGAAACAGGCTGAAATGGTCTGGCCATGTTAAAAGAATGGGACAAGAAAGACTTCCAAGAACAGCTCTAGAATGGACAGAAAGTGGAACCGTATAATCTTCGTACATCCATAGTTGAAATGGAGGACAGTGGGACGTCAGCTGGTATAAATTTATATTAAAGATGAAGAAATTCCTCCAGCTGTATTTAAGGTGTCGATTTTATTTTGGCAACTAGTTTCAATGTTGTAACATCATGATCTTCAGGCCCATGCACTTGTTGACCTCAGCTGCATGTGGCTGATACTAGAAGTCAGTGGTGAGACACTGATGTGCTCCGTGTGGAACCATACAAAATCTCCAGTTTCTCAATATATAGGAGAAAAATAAACTGCAGATGGAAACCTGTCTCTGATGCCATCATTCACCGAGGAAACAGAACCTCACATTCAGAGGAGGTAAGGCCTTCCTATGCAGCCACTAGCTCCATCTTCTCCACTGGCGATTGTGGCAGTCATGATCACTGAAAAACAACATTGCAAGACGTTCCCCCTACGGTCTGTCAGCATACAAAGTTACATTTGCTGCCGAAACAGTGGCTTAGTGGCAGATGCTGGCACCTATTAGTTCGGCACTCGGATGACGTTCCCTGACACAAGTTCCTAACCACTATTTGTTCCCTGAGACATCCTCTACAACCGCTGAACGTTTGGTCGCAACATTTCAGGGACACCCAGTACAGTTTATTAGAGGGCAGGCAGATATTGTGGTCATGGTTAAAATATTTCTATTAATAACCAGAAATCTCAAATGATACAGTGATACATCTGCCATGTGATTAGAGATACTTCTTAACTTTTATCAGCATAATCAATACATATTCATACTTGATTACTTTCAAGGAAATCTATTCCACCTAATGGAAACATCTAATGAATTCATTATCTTTCTCACACCTTCAATTATGCCATCGAGCTCTTCAGTAATAGGTGACGAACATTTGTGCTGTGGATCTGTTGGATCCCAGCAGCACAAATGATCCCATATTCTTTTATCAGAAACATTAAATTCACTTTCGACCACTCCACTGCCAACACAAGTAAACAAAAGACAAAACAGCACATAAATGCTCTCTATGCTGGTAGTGTGGAAGCAAAGATGATGTGAGCTTTCTCTGACAGTTCACCAAAAGGCAACAACCAGTGGAACAAGTGTGATGCCATTTGGTCGTGTCCATATACCTCTGACACAGAGAGAATTCTTGTTTGTTGTTGCTCTTCACATACGTTTGCTACAGTGTAAACCAGATTTAACATGTGTATGGATGCAAGTCTGCATGTGTCTTATGCATGTAGTTGTGAATGTTTGCACAATCTGTCATAATTTGTTAGTCACTAGTGGCCAGTAATATAAACAGTCGCCTAACCTGAGGAAAAAATTTATGTTCCTTGCACGAAAATGACCCAGGTTATGAGCTAGCAGCACAACCCACAATGAGGCAGTTGTCTACAAGATAATTAGCAACTGAATATGCAGTTAGCTGGGATCTGATGACTGTGCTGTTTAATGCTTAGATGGGTCATTACTGTGGGATAACACCTGTCCGCGGTAACACAGTGATAGTGAAAGTTTATTTCATTGTTGTTTAATTTAACAGTGCTTTAGCTCATATTATGTAAGTTACATTTATTGTTGTTTCATTAAACTATGATTTTGCTCATACATACATGCTTATCTTGGTAACATAAAGGCAGCTACTCTTTGCACGTGTGCAAAGCATACCATGTACCTACTTGTGTTATGAAAAACAGTGCACCCACTTGAGATTTAAGTAAAAAATTATGAATGTCTGAAAAGATGTATAATTTTTTTTTTATTTTGTCTTACATAAAATACTGAGGATTTGCATTTCACAATAAAAATAAGTGGTGTTTCTTTACAGTGGCAGAAGGGTTGGTCTATGTACACATTTCTAAAGTCATACTAAAAAGTGCATCTGGATATAGCATAAAATATTATAAAAATAATATTGCCCATGAGCCCAGACAGCCAAAAATCTGGTGAAACTAGTGCCACATGGAGACAAATGTGATGTTCTGCAGTTTCACATTTGTAAATGTCTACCATTTGTGTCCTTAAAAGTCCACAGAAGTAACTTTCTTCCTTAAGCATCGAGACACTGTTCACATGTCAACCACATAGTTTGGATGCACTACGAGCAGCGGGTCATCTTCCTCCGACTGCTCCTCTCCCCGGAGTCCGACACTACTCAGGGGGATGATCACCTGGTCCTGTGAGAAGACAAGCCAAGTGAATGCAGGCTCCGGTAACATATCAGTTATAACTAGCATTTAAAGATAATCTATACAACTATTAGCTTGTCATGCTGCAACAGCCCCCCCCCCCCCCCCCCCTTCCACACTCTCAAACAAACCACCTTCTGTTTCTCAGTACACTATTTCACTTATACTTTTAATGAACATCCCAATGCACTCTATACTTCAATCTTGTTGTAACATGTCATTTGATATTGCCAATAATGTACAGTTTTTAAGCACACAACTAACCCTTCAGGTCAATAATTTGAGTATTTTGTCCTGATTTAAAAATATCACTATTTGCTTAAGTTACAGACAACAACAACAATATGGCTGACAGGTATATAACTGTTTTCTTGCCATTAAAAACCACAAATAGTCATGTGAAAATGAATTAACTGATGTAAATCAGAATTTACATGATTCTACATAATGAATAATTACTGTATACATGCAATCACTTTCTTTTTAAAAAATATGAATATAAATAAAAGTGTAGCAGATGGCGAATTGTGTGAGAAAGACGAAATGCTTCTCTCAGAGAAACAAATTTTCTAAAAAATTAGGGGTCAACAAATTTATTGAGTAACTTATCAAGAGTAACTGAATGAAGTTCTGTGGTTTCAGAGACCTCTTCAACTCTCAAAAATCTACGATCAATATATGCAGACTGAAGTCCAAGGGCAAGGATGTATACTAAGTGGGCTGAGGCGCGAGTGGGAGATTGGATTGAGACACGAGGTGTGCTAGAGTAGTTGTGTAAATCCACTGTGTAGTGGAGGCATAGCAGTTAGAGCATGTCTAGTGAAAAGGACATACATATTCGAATCTACGCCTTGGTACAAATTTCTGTTATCACTTCAGTCTGCGTATATAAATCACAGATGTCCGAGATTCGAAGAACAGGTCTCTGGAACCGTACAGTTTCATTCGATTAACCATTTGACATCGGGACATACGAGTCCCACGATAGGTTATCAGAGAAATGCGACATGTTACTTCTATGTATCAATGTACCACAGATAAAGGGAAGCCTACTAATGCTTAGCAGAATTCTTATAATCACGGATTGCACCTGTAGATTTTGCTGTCCTTAAGTTTCATTGTTAACACTCAACTCTGTATTTTCACATTGTATCAGTTCGCACCTGCGGATATGCATCCCAATTAGCAGCTCTGCGAAATGAGTAGCCTTCACGCCTTCCCGGACACATCGTGTCAATGAGTTGCACCCACAAATTGACGCTTGCCACATTACAAATGAAGACCATATTCAGCACCTGTAGTGTGTCACAAAGTTGAAGAAATACTTTGTCCACAGATGTATGTGTGTTTTCAGAATGTCTTGCACTTTCTGTGCAGTGGTCGTCTGAAATGCTGCAGGTACTTATGAATAATCCTGTATGTCCTAACCACCCCCCCCCCCCCCCCCCACCTCTAACCCCACAGAAAATTAAATGGCAGGAAACATCCATTCCATACTGTTACATATGATTAAGACATTAATTGAACAACCACAGATTAATATTTTTGAAATAAAATTCGTAGTCAAAGGGTTAAAGCATCTAAGCTGTGGTTTCAATGTTGAGATGCTATTTGAATTAAGGGGGAATACCAAGCGGTGCTGAGACGTGAACTGGAATTTGGATTTAGGAGGCAGGCTTGCTGGGGTGGTCTGTCCAGTTGTGAAAAGCCACTGTGCCAGGTTGGTGTAGCGATTAGCGCACCTACCTGCCGAGCAGGAGACCCAGGTTAGAATCCCAGTCTTTGTACAAATTTTTATTTAGAATGGAATTTTCACTCTACAGCAGAGTGTGCACTGATATGGAACTTCCTGGCAGATTAAAACTGTGTGCAGGACCGAGACTCGAACTCGGGACCTCTTCCTTTCACAGGCAAGGTCCCGAGTTCGAGTCTCGGTCCGGCACACAGTTTTAATCTGCCAGGAAGCTTCAAATTTTTATTTGGGTGCTTCAGCCTGCACATATGTTATCATGGATAATCTGTTAAAAATTGTTGAAGTGGAATAAATTAAATCATAAGAGTAAAATTTAACAAAGCAAGAATTGTACTGTCATTTAAGTGATTATAAATAGGACGGCAGCTGCGACTGCACGGCAGTGTCAGATTCATTAGTGGTTCATTACTGTTTAGGGTCTTTACTATCACAGTCTCAGCTACAGCTCTTTCACAATTTGCCACACTTAGTTTTGACTCAATGCTCACTCATCGTCATGTGTATTATTCAATTTTCAGGGCCGTGACAAGTTTTTGTGATAAACACCACAGATTAGGAGAGGCAGAAATGTTTTCATTTGCATCTTCACTGGTGCACTAAGATCACAGGACCGAATATCATCTCCTATACGAGCTAAGTATTTTTAATAGTGCACACATTATTCGTGCATTAAACTGAAGTCCTACAGAACAATGTAGCTGCTAGGTTAATGCCCCCATCCTGACACCACTGCACCAAAGCACTTGTTCGTCATATCTGCCCGTCACCCTAATTCACTGTTGACAATACGAAGTTTTTTCGTGTTGAAACAAAAAGACACTGACCAAAAATACTCGTTTCATACCAAGGAAATTATGTTATACACCGTCCTGCCGCATTATTGTAACCACGCTAAAAAGCTGAATAACCAAGCTTTGCAGCACATGCCAACACTAGACATGCAAATATAAGACTCAATGAGGTGCTGGAAGGTACTGACAGACACTGTGGAGCCTCGGCAACTCCAGTTCCGTGGCCAGCTGTGTTAGGTTTCGTGTTCGAGCATCCGAGGCGCAAACGGATTTTCTCAATCGAGTTTAAATCCGGGAAGTTTTGCGGCCAGGGGAGTACGGTAAACACACCTCAGTGCTCTTCGAACGACGCACGTACACTGCAGGCTGCGTGACAGGTAGCAGTGTCCTGCCGGTAGGGCCATCCCACCAAGGAAAAACAAACTGCATGTAGGGGTGTACGTGATCCTCGAGGATAGGTACATACTTGTGCTCACCCGATACGCTTTCAGAAAGATGAGATCACACAGTGAATGCCACGAAAACATTTCGCTGACCGTAACGCTCCATCCTCTGGCCTAGACCATTCCGACTATTGTTGCAGGGTATTTGCTTTCCGTCTGATGAAGCATAAAACTTGATTTATCCGAGAAGGCCGCCTGTTGCCACTCGACGGATGTCCGGCTGCAATACTGGTGTGCAAACTGCAGCCTTTGTCACTGATTAACAGCAGTCACCACGGGTGCAAGAACCGGGCACCTGCTGCACAGCCCATACAAAGCAATGCTCTTACTGACCGGTCCTTGAGGTAGACACTGCTGGCAGCACCTTGCTCCATCTGGGTGGTCAATTGCTCAGTAGTTGCACGCCTATTCACCCACACACGTAACTCTGTCACCCGTGACTTGCTGCGCACTACAGTTGCGTTGGTGCTGGCTTTGGACACGGCCATTTTGTTCTGCACAGTATATTTTGACTACAGCCAGATGCAAACAGCTTACAAACCTGGCTGTTTCGGAAGTGCTTCCAACCTCGGTCTGTAACCTCAGTGATCGTGTCCTTTTGGATGTCATATACACTCCTGGAAATGGAAAAAAGAACACATTGACACCGGTGTGTCAGACCCACCATACTTGCTCCGGACACTGCGAGAGGGCTGTACAAGCAATGATCACACGCACGGCACAGCCGACACACCAGGAACCGCGGTGTTGGCCGTCGAATGGCGCTAGCTGCGCAGCATTTGTGCACCGCCGCCGTCAGTGTCAGCCAGTTTGCCGTGGCATACGGAGCTCCATCGCAGTCCTTAACACTGGTAGCATGCCACGACAGCGTGGACGTGAACCGTATGTGCAGTTGACGGACTTTGAGCGAGGGCGTATTGTGGGCATGCGGGAGGCCGGGTGGACGTACCGCCGAATTGCTCAACACGTGGGGCGTGACGTCTCCACAGTACATCGATGTTGTTGCCAGTGGTCGGCGGAAGGTGCACTTACCCGTCGACCTGGGACCGGACCGCAGCGACGCACGGATGCACGCCAAGACCGTAGGATCCTACGCAGTGCCGTAGGGGACCGCACCGCCACTTCCCAGCAAATTAGGGACACTGTTGCTCCTGGGGTATCGGCGAGGACCATTCGCAACCGTCTCCATGAAGCTGGGCTACGGTCCCACACACCGTTAGGCCGTCTTCAGCTCACACCCCAACATCGTGCAGCCCGCCTCCGGTGGTGTCGCGACAGGCGTGAATGGAGAGACAAAGGGGGCCGTGTCGTCTTCAGCGATGAGAGTCGCTTCTGCCTTGGTGCCAATGATGGTCGTATGCGTGTTTGGCGTCGTGCTTGTGAGCGCCACAATCAGGACTGCATACGACCGAGGCACACAGGGCCAACACCCGGCATCATGGTGTGGGGAGCGATCTCCTACACTGGCCGTACACCTCTGGTGATCGTCGAGGGGACACTGGATAGTGCACGGTACATCCAAACCGTCATCGAACCCATCGTTCTACCATTCCTAGACCGGTAAGGGAACTTGCTGTTCCAACAGGACAATGCACGTCCGCATGTATCCCGTGCCACCCAACGTGCTCTAGAAGGTGTAAGTCAACTACCCTGGCCACCAAGATCTCCGGATCTGTCCCCCATTGAGCATGTTTGGGACTGGATGAAGCGTCGTCTCACGCCGTCTGCACGTCCAGCACGAACGCTGGTCCAACTGAGGCGCCAGGTGGAAATGGCATGGCAAGCCGTTCCACAGGACTACATCCAGCATCTCTACGATCGTCTCCATGGGAGAATAGCAGCCTGCATTGCTGCGAAAGGTGGATATACACTGTACTAGTGCCGACATTGTGCATGCTCTGTTGCCTGTGTCTATGTGCCTGTGGTTCTGTCAGTGTGATCATGTGATGTATCTGACCCCAGGAATGTGTCAATAAAGTTTCCCCTTCCTGGGACAATGAATTCACGGTGTTCTTATTTCAATTTCCAGGAGTGTATATCACTCCATTTCCACATTACAACAAGGAGTGCACTGTTTTTCCACGTCCCCCCAAGACTATATACGTTCCACTGCTAGTGCTCCAACCTGCTATCTCTGAGTGATAACTGTATGTAGATGTTGGACCTACTTGGTGGCACATTGAAGTGACTGGACTGTGTACACTGGCCAAGTTTTCTATACCTTAATCATATAATTAGCACATTATATTGTGAGATATATAGATCGAAATTTAAATTTGTTTCTCTCTTCACACAATATGCTGAAAAGCTGAGACCCACGATCTCATTGCAAATTTACTTCTTTTTGTCGTCACATGTGGTCAAAGAATACTGGCTCTCAAAAGCTATTTACATCCTGCCAAGTATACCGAAGCATTTGGCTAGGTAAGGCTACAGAAAATACTTTTAAAGTAAAAGTTTTCTGGAGTACCCTGTGCAAGTTGTGCCATTTCAGAGGAACCATCACAGCATTTGCCTGGAGTGATTTAGGGAAATCACAGAAAACCTAAATCAGGATGGCCAGACGCAGGTTTGAATCATCGTCCTCCCGAACGCGAGTCCAGTGTGCTAACCACTGCACCACCTCACTCGGTTGAACAGTATAAAGCTGTTGTTGTGGTCTTCAGAGCTGAGACTGGTTTGATGCAGCTCTCCATGCTACTCTATCCTGTGCAAGCTTCTTCATCTCCCAGTACCTATTGCAGCCTACATCCTTCTGAATCTGCTTAGTGTATTCATCTCTTGGTCTCCCTCTACGATTTTTACCCTCCACGCTGCCCTCTAGTACTAAATTTGTGATCCCTTGATGCCTCAAAACATGTCCTACCAACAGGTCCCTTCTTCTTGTCAAGTTGTGCCACAGACTCCTCTTCTCCCCAATTCTATTCAATACCTCCTCATTAGTTATGTGATCTACCCATCTAATCTTCAGCATTCTTCTGTAGCACATTTCGAAAGCTTCTATTCTCTTCTTGTCCAAACTATTTGTCATCCATGTTTCACTTCCATGCATGGCTACACTCCGTACAAATACTTTCAGAAACGACTTCCTGACACTTAAATCTATACTCGATGTTAACAAATTTCTCTTCTTCAAAACGCTTTCCTTGCCATTGCCAGTCTACATTTTCTATCCTCTCTACTTCGACCATCATAAACTCCTTTACTACTTTAAGTGTCTCATTTCCTAATCTAATTCCCTCAGCATCACCCGATTTAATTTGACAACATTCCATTATCCTCGTTTTGCTTTTGTTGATGTTCATCTTATATCTTCCTTTCAAGACACTATCCATTCCGTTCAACTGCTCTTCCAAGTCCTTTGCTGTCTGACAGAATTACGATGTCATCGGCGAACCTCAAAGTCTTTATTTCTTCTCCATGGATTTTAATACCTACTCCGAATTTTTCTTTTGTTTCCTTCACTGCTTGCTCAATATACAGATTGAATAACATCGGGGAGAGACTACAACCCTGTCTCACTCCCTTCCCAACCACTGCTTCCCTTTCATGTCCCTCGACTCATATAACTGCCATCTGGTTTCTGTACAAATTGTAAATAGCCTTTCACTCCCTGTATTTTACCCCTGCCACCTTTAGAATTTGAAAGAGAATATTCCAGTCAACATTGTCAAAAGCTTTCTCTAAGTCAACAAATGCTAGAAACGTAGGTTTGCCTTTTCTTAATCTTTCTTCTTCTAAGATAAGTCATAAGGTTAGTATTGCCTCACGTGTTCCAACATTTCTGCAGAAACCAAACTGATCTTCCCCAAGGTCCGCTTCTACCAGTTTTACCATTCATCTGTAAAGAATTCGAGTAAGTATTTTGCAGCTGTGACTTATTAAACTGATAGTTCGGTAATTTTCACATCTGTCAACACCCGCTTTCTTTGGGATTGGAATTATTATAATCTTCTTGAAGTCTGAGGGTATTTCGCCTGTCTCGTACATCTTGCTCACCAGATGGTGGAGTATTGTCATGACTGGCTCTCCCAAGGCTGTCAGTAGTTCTAATGGAATGTTGTCTACTCCCTGGGCCTTGTTTCGACTCAGGTCTTTCAGTGCTCTGTCAAACTCTTCCCGCAGTATCGTATCTCCCATTTCATCTTCATCTGCATCTGCATTCTCTTCCATTTCGAGAACATTGTCCTCAAGTACATCGCCCTTGTATAAACCCTCTATATACTCCTTCCACCTTTCCGCCTTCCCTTCTTTGCTTAGAACTGGGTTGCCATCTGAGCTCTTGATATTCATACAAAGCTATTGAAACCTAACCTTCTGCTAAAGACCACGGTCCTGTTACCAGCTCCACAGACGAACTGCAGAATGAAGTCTGTATGATGCATAACACATCCAAAACGTGCCACTATGCGATAACCTCGAGTAACCCTCACAGGAACGTGGTTAAAACTGTTACCATTCACATGAAATGTCAGCATACTTTTAAAGCAAGAAAGGATGGTGTTTCAAAGCCAACTCTTTCGAAGCTGATCACTGTTAACTTGAAGCATGATACTGTGATTAATACATCAAAGCACTGCTTTATATTCAACTTAGTAATGAGACCTGAAACCTAAACATTAATTGTAAATCTACAAAACCGGTGTGTTCAAATATGGATCTGTATTAACAAGGTGGAGCAGAAGAAACACACGTTTTTTGAACCGCTACTATGCGGCGAAGAGAGCGGGTATTGACCTGGAATGAATGTTGGCAAACTGCCTGTACAATGCAGTTTCAGTCACTATAGAGCATTGGAGCGTAGAGCATTGTGTGTTTGTTGTCGAGCAGTACTTTAGAAACAATGATCCCGTAGTCACAATCTTTTCCGTCAAAATTTTAGACTTGGACGTCGAGGTGCAGTGCCTGATCAAAATATTGTACTTCGATGGGTTGCAGTGTTTAGAAGGACTGGACCTGTGATGAAAAAGAACACCTGGTCTTCCCCTTTCAATTCATACTCCCGAAAATGTAGACCGAGTGAGAATGGCAGTCCTTGCTAGTCCGAAACAATCGGCTAGACGACAGGCTCTAGTGCTGGGTACGTCACGTCACTCTCTTTACCATATCTTAGATGATTATCATAAGTTTCACCTGCACAAGATAATGAGCGTCCAGCAGCTTAGTGAAGGGGATTTTTGTGCAGCACAGAGAGTTTTGTCGCGTAATGGACGGAATTTTTACAAAAGATGTAGATGCTACAGTCTTCATGAGTGATGATGCACATTTTCATGTAGACAGTAACGACAATGTTCAAAATTGTCGGTACTGGGCACCGGAGAATCCACATGAATTACGCCAAAGACCTCTCCACAGTTTAAAAGTAGCAGTGTGGTGCTGTGTTTCAAAGATGGGGATTGTTGGACCCAACTTTTTTGAAGAGGAAGGCACTGCAGTTACTGTGACATCAGCATGCTACATTAAAATGTTAAACAACTTTCTTCATCCAGAACTTGAAAGGTGTCAAATGACCATGAGAGAAATATGGTTTCAGCAGGACGGTGCCACAGCTCACACGGCAAGAGCATCCATGGAAGTGGTTTTACAAATGTTTCCAGGACATGTTATTTCGAGACCCGATTTGTCGATATGCGACTTCGTTTTGTGGGGATATTTAAAACCGAAAGTCTACATGAACAAGCCTCGCACAGTCGACGGCCTGAAGAATTCCATTCATCAGGAAACTGAAGCTGTGCCAAATGAAATGTTGGTGAGAGCCAAGCTTAACTTTCGGGAGAGGATCCAAATTTGTATCCAGCAAGAAGGACGTCATATACAAGACATTATTTTCGACCCTAATTAAAGTATGTACATTTCAAAACTGCATTAAAAATTCTATTACTTAATGCTTGTTATTATTGTTTTTATAAAACCGTGTCCCAGTCATTCAATAGTGAAAAATATGCGTTTCTTCTGCCCCACCCTGTATATTTTTCATGAAACTGAAAAAGCCATATTTAATTTTGTGTGGACAAAGATTTTGCAGCTAGGTGACAAATTCTCTTGGTCACATTACATTCCATCCCACTCTTAACTGTGCAATGAAACACAGACTTGGACCCCCGAGACCCACAATCAATAGTGAAGATTTAGAAGGTCAGTGATGAACTGAGCGACAAACAACATTTCAACAGCAGCAAATTACTAGCTTCCACAAGATGATCACCTGTCTACAATAAAGCAACTGAGCGACGAACAACATTACCACAATTCAGTGAACTACTTCACCTTTCTTTACATGGCTCCTCAACTGATTGTTTGCAAAGCAGAATCTCAGAGACATTAGTAACAAAAAGACTCTGTACATTTGTTTTCACCAACAAAAAGTTCAACTCCCACTAGTCTCTCTCAGACTCTTCCCGAATCTTTCAAAAATACCTGACCTTTCCAATAATTCAATCCCCCACAGAATTCTCAGTTTTCCAGTCATGTCACCTCCTGCAACAGCATCACCTTTGAACACCAGAAACCGATGTCGAGCCCTTCAGGGTATTACAACATGACAACATGAGACCCATCCCTTGTATCACATGGAATACTATCTTGCAACAGAGATCTAATTCATTGTTTCATTAGGGGAGGAGGGGGGGGGGGGGGGGGTTGGGTTGATTGAGGGAAGAGATCAAACAGCGAGGTCATCGGCCTCATCGGATTAGGGAACAATGGGGAAGGAAGTTGGCAGTGCCCTTTCAAAGGAACCATCCCGGCATTTGACTGTAGCAATTTAGGGAAATCACAGAAAACCTGAATCAGGATGGCCAGACACCGTATCGAACCATTGACCTCCTGAGTCCAGTGTGCTAACCACTGAGCCACCTCACTCGGTCAGAGGTATAAGGTATTGCTTAGATGGACCGGTGGGTCCATTAAAACTACCAAAATCAGATGTCAGCTTTGTCCTGGAATGTAACAATGATGTGGCACACCATGCCCACACATGTGCAAACAGGAAGAGAATGGAAAAATGACAATATTTCTTTTGTACTGTCAGTTGAAGTGACAGATTGATCTATATCCTAGCTCGAGGTCTAGGTTAGACTGGAGGGTGACGATTGGTTGAACTGCCAAAGTCAACGAATGTTGATAAAAAATCTTGGCTGTGGCAACAGAATAATCCGTAGCGGAGGCCGAAGTCTAGGTATCCTGAAAGGTAACACATTAGTTGTGAGGTGGTAATGTGGAATCAAATGGGTCGTTCAGTCACTCCGGCTCTCGGCTCTTTACTTACGTGGTGCACCAGCCGGTCCAGAACCTTCTCGACTAGTGCCTTCCTTTCAAGCAGTTCCTCTTCTGTCTGGATCTCCTCAGCAATTTGCTCCAGGTACCACGCCACTATCACACTCCTCCTGATGCCCTCTGTACTTCCACCTGCAAAAAGAAGTGTCACGTGTCACAAATTACTTGCTTAAACAAAATACCCACTAATTTACTACACAATAATAAAGGCCAATTCACACTAGAAGTCACGGAACATAATATCAGAACATTTCCACAACAAATTTCAAAGGGAGCCATTCACACAGACCACCAACAAAATGAAGCGTTATTGCCAAATATCCTCGGAAAGATAATTCTGATTGTCATATTGACAATGGCAACTATTCAATTGTGTTACAGTAGCGAGTCTTGTCTCTTCTAGACCTTTATTGATTGCTTTGTTTTCATGACACATGTGAAAGAACTCTGTATTTTTCCTACAAGTGTTCTTCCACAAAAGATGCTAAATATATGAAAGTGAAAAATGATTTACATTTTACAACCCCTGCACAAAGAAAAAGCCTTCACTGCATAAATAAGTAGGCAAAATAGGTTACACAATTTTCACTAAACATATTTTTTTCAAACAGTGAAAATGAAAGCTCTATTTCTATTTTTGATGCTACTTAGCAGTTGAAAGAAAAAAGACACAGAGGATTAAATATTGCCCTCTAAATATTCTTTGATGTTATTTGTTGTACATATTTTCTTGATCAATCAAATGATGAAATGTTTTCACAACACTTTTCTTATTCTTTTAGTTCACAGTCATGTGGAAAATTTACCACACAATCTTTGTCAAGAAAATCTTAGAAATTTTCCTTTGGTCATTGTTGCTGGTTCCTTAATTTTTATGCTATACTGCACCTTTTTGTAAGACAAACTGTACTTCATAATTTCACTCAGACCATCCTACACAGGACTAGAGCCATGACATCGTGTCGATGTTCCTCAGGGTGTGACACGTCTCCACTTGACTGTAATATTGCCTGTGGTTCTGTTAAAGTGATGTCCAGTACAAAATGAACTTTAACCTTTCACCTACAATGTGAAATTAATTTGAACAAATAATATGCCTATTAAATGTCAAATTCTAACAGTCAAAATATGTTTACGTTTTCAGTTTACCAGCTGACCCTGTCATGAATAAACATAACTTTGAGGTGTACCTGCAGGTGTGCCGAACCTGCGACGTGCAGCCTGCCAGGGGAAATTTTGTGATATCCAGCCTGCCAAACAAAGCATTTTATGGCAATTTTTTAATTAAAAGCCTATAACACAGCATTTGAAGTTTATCATTTACCTGTGTGAAACTTTACTACACAATTTATAATTAAAGAACTGACGAGAAATGGAAAGAGCTGAAATCACTATGGTATCTGTAACAATATAATCTGGAACTACCCACTTGTTCTGTTGTTCCACTCCTAATAATTTTTTCTTCCTTTCTTTCATCTCGTTTTCTGAAAGATATACATAGTGATTAACTGAAACTGTCACTCGCTATGTAATTTTTCAGTCATGTTACATAATAATCACACTTTGAAATAATTTATGTGGTTATATACTCATTTAACACTTGAAAATGAAAATCAGAGTGAGTAACATTGACTGTATCGACATACCTCCTATGGAAGCCCCTCAGTTACTCTTTGCAGTAAATTTCTTATGTTTCCAAAAACATATTTTACAAGTTATATATAATTGAAGTGGATGCTGTGGTGGAATGAGGATATGGTATCTTGGCCCTGAATGTATTACCAATGAATGAATAATGAACATTGCCAAACTGTGGCGAAGAGCAAAGTTAACAATGCAGTGGTAGAATATGCTGCTGAGCACAACATGTTCGATTTTGATGCCTGCTTCACCATCTGCAACCTTCCTCCAAGCACCTTCTCTGAACTGCAGAGAAGGAACTTACCCTTGCAACACAACCTTCACTCCTGTAATCATCCTGGCCCATATGCTACCCCCTGCATCTACACCCTTTAGCCAAGTCTCCCCTTCTTCTGTTCTGTAAATCCATCCCAACCCACTTCCCCACATCATCTGTTACACAAATGCACTAGCTCCAGTGCTGGTGTGTCACATTCCTGTTCATACGCCTGCCGACTTCCTCAGAGCCATTAGCCAATCTTCCCCAGTCCTTCCTCCCACCCCCCCGCTATTTTCTCCCTCATTATCCCAGTGTTCCTGTCAAATTGCAGTCCCGGCATTGTGTACCGCCAGAGCAGTGGGTGGCATGTGCACATCTGCATGTACTCTAGCTTGCAAAAGTAAACGTCGAAATGCAATCCAAGCTTTGTTTAAAGCTCTTCTGGGACACAATCGCTGTCTTCAGACTGTAGGAAGGCTAGCTGGGTCCCATTCCCATTTTGTTTTGTTAATTATTTCCTCAAATGACCCTTTTTCCTTTGTCTTTCTTAATTAGTGATAGTTAGAGATTTGCCATAAAGTAAAGCTGTCATTTCTGTAATTATGAGACCAAGCCCACATTTGCAAAACTCCATTAATTAGAAGAATTTCCTGAACAATTTGAACCATTTCAAGTTACTAGTTTTGGTAAAGCTCAGCTCATATAATTAAAAGTGATTATTTCCAATTCTGGTCACATTGTTGACACAAACAAATGTAATTACTTTATTACTGATAATGTTAGGAAAATAACCCATTGAAATCCCTGAACTATTTACGTAGCTAATTTCAAAACCACGGTAGGAACATCGGCACTTAATTAGTTTCCAGCTAATTAACACTTATGTACGCTATTGCTTAATTAGCTGTTTTTGCAGTTTCGTCATCAAGAAGGCTTATTTCAGTCAAAACTCTTATTGTAATATAAAGTTCAGACCAAAAACAGTTTTTTTCCACACTGTCCAATGAATCTGAGATGTAAAATTCTAACTGTAAATCATCAAAATTATATATTTAACAATGTGAAACTTCAGTAACCATTCTTGTAAAGCTATATAAGCACCAAGCCTGAAGCCATTTTTAAGCCAGTCAATAATGAGATTTCGAGTGTGGAACCCACGTCAGTCAAAACAGCAATGGTGCAATGATGTATGGTCATAAAAAAAGAAGAACAGTGAAGCAGGACAATTAACAATGATTGCTGATTAACTTCAATATTATTAAGTGCCAACATATCGTTCATATGTTGTAGGTTGGTTAGGTTATACTGCACAGTGCATGTTGTCATATAATTAGAAGGTGCACTATGTGCATAACTGGTGAGAATTAACTACGTAATTGAGACCACGAACTGGCCAAACTCATTCAACGAGGGGGTCTGACGTTTACAGAAGTAAAACCTGTGAAACCAAATATATATGTGTGTGTGTGCGTGTATGTGTACCACATTATTAGAAACAGATACTGCTGTACCCACCGATATTCATGGCCAATTTGTTGCTGTGATCTGAGAAACTATAAGCTGATTTATGGCCATGTATGTAACAAGACGCTACAGGTGCAATTTTAATATTCACGATGTATTCAGTTGAGATAGTAACTACATCCTGCGTGCAGTCTCCGGCAGCTGAAGGGGGCTCTCTGCAACTGAGTGCTGCACAGCGCGCTCCGGGCCACATTGAGCATCTACATCTGCCCAGTTATCGTAAGCAACAATGAGTCACAAACCTGCCCTCGTAATCCAGTCCGTGTCTTATCTTCTGAACTTCAGGACAATGGTGTAAACAACTAGCAACCCAAACTGCAGCTCTATCAGCCATCAGAAATATGTACCACAAGAAGTGTTCCTGTGTTTTATTCTTTCACTGCAAGGCCCTTACTCCATTTAAAATACGGTTTTACTGCTTTAACAACCTATATTCAATTTTTATCTTTTACAAAAACTAACTGAATATTAATGTAAAATTCATTATATTTTACAGTTTTCACAAGTAATGTCTGTCTTACAAAGGAAATGCACAACAAGTAAATAAAGTAGGGAACAAAAAGTATTCTTATCTACATAGCTCCCAGATTTTCAGTATCATGTTTACTTTGACAGCACATGAATCTTTATCTACCAAACACCACCCATAGGTACGATCCATGTATACTTTAGTAGCACTTTATGTATCTCACAAATGGGGCTAGTGAAAATACTTTCGTTGATTTAAGGTCTTGACACCAGCTTTTTATTTATTTTTTACTATGGTAGCATTTGAAGATGGCTACTGAGAGCTGGAACTGGTAACCTCTGTGTTGTTAAAATTGACTGTGTCAAAAATAAAACTTCATAATATCTCTTATCACCAT
This sequence comes from Schistocerca gregaria, assembly GCF_023897955.1. Lineage (NCBI taxonomy): Eukaryota > Metazoa > Arthropoda > Insecta > Orthoptera > Acrididae > Schistocerca > Schistocerca gregaria. The sequence goes on along the minus strand of NC_064929.1, from coordinate 208,070,373 downwards.
CTCCTTAAATTACCCACTATATGGAGGTCCACAGCGAAGTACTGAAATGAAGCCAAATTTTCATTAATTTTTTTTTTTTTTTATGTGGGCACTAGGCCGTGCGTAAATACGGCCGTGCTGAAACTGTGTGGGGATGGAGACGAATTGCAAGTTTTGTGCCCACACTCCAAGGAAACACTGTGTGGCATCCAACAGCATGGCCTCACTCACCTTCCTCTTCGCTCTTTTCCTCCTCCTGCCTCATGTGGATTATCAGCATGTTGGAGAGTGCCTTGTACTCGGCAAACGACAGCGTCAGTTTCTTCTTCTGGGGGCTCGAAGGGGGGGCCGGACTCCTGGGGGCGCTGGCTCTCCCGAGAGCTGAAAAAAAAAGCAAACAAAGTAAAAATACAACACATTAAATGGCGCACACAATTTAATAAGGTAAACACAAATTATTCGGAGTTTACATTTTAATTCTGAACCAGTAAACTGTTCTAAGCAACGAGATATAAAGGGCTGTTCATGAGAGTGGAACAACTCTCTGTAGTAGTACGAGATGAGAGAGAGGTAAATCCTGTGAGGCAATTTTACCAGCATGGCGATCGATCATTTTGGAAGGTGTCAGCTTCGATATCAGTCTTAATTTATACACAGTCCAGTCACACTAATGTGACCAACTATCAAATGCCTGAGTAACCACCTTATGCAGCACAGACCACAACAAGATGTGCATTGCACCTTCCAGAATGACAAGATCACCCAGGGAACGCCACGAAAACATTCCCTGTACCACAATGCTCCCTTCTCCAGCTTGGACCCTGTTGTAGGGTATGCCAATCGCCATCTATTTGACGGTGCATAGAACGTGATTCATCTGAAAGACCACCTGTCACCACGCAGTGGATGTGCAGTTACGGTATTGGCATGCAAATTTCAGTCTCTGTCGCTGATGAAAAGGGGTCAGCACAGTTGCACGAACCGAGCAACTGCTGCATATGGGCATCCACTTGACAGTCACTGGGGAGACTCTGAGCTTTCATCTGGGTAGTCATTTGCTCAAGAGCAGCATGTCTATTAGTCCGTAGACATCTCACAAGGGAACCTCCACATCGCACCCACCTCAGATTTAGTTATAAGTTGGCACAGTGGATAGGTCTTTGAAAACTGAACACAAATCGATCGAGAAAACAGGAAGAAGTTTTGTGGAACTATGAAATAATAAGCAAAATATACAAACTGAGTAGTCCATGTGCAAGGTATGTAACATCAAGGATAATGTGAGAGCAAGAGTGCTGTGGTCCCGTGGTTAGCATGAGCAGCTACGGAACAAGAGGTCGTTGGTTCAAGTCTTTCTTCGAGAGAAAAATTTTACTTGCTTTATTTTCGGAAAGTTGTGATCTGTACGTTCGTTCATTTGCGTCTCTGTTCACTGTAATAAGTTTAGCGTATGTGTTTTGCGACCGCACCGCAAAACGGTGCGATTAGTAGACGAAAGGACGTGCCTCTCCAATGGGAACCAAAAACATTTGATCGCAAGGTCATAGGTCAACAGATTCCTCCACAGGAAAACACGTCTGATATATTCTATACGACACTGGTGACGGCATGTGCGTCACATGACAGGAATATGATGTCGGCCCACCTAACTTGCACACTTGGCGATTGGGTAAAAAGATTCTTCTACCTTGCCCGATTTAGGTTTTCTTGCGGATGTGGTAATCACTCCCAAAAAAGTGATGAAATCATAAGAGTTTGTCACATAAACTGAAAATAAAAAAAATAAACTTTTCATTCGAGGGAAGATTTGAACCAGGGACCTCTCGGTCCGCAGACCACGGTACTCCAGAGCTCACAGGCTCCTTGATGTTGCATATCTTGTGCGTCAACGACTCGGTTTGTATATTATGCTTACTTTTTACATAGTTCCACATGACTTTTTCCTGTTTTCTCGATCGATCTGTGTTCAGTTTTTCAAGGCCTATCCACTGTGCCAACTAAATGTGAGGGGGTGTGATGGGGATGTTCCCTTGTCAGGAGCTGTCCTTCACCTACAGTCTATGGCCACGTTGCACCACTGTTGATTCGGCACCAGTTATGGATAGTGCCAATTTTGCCGTGCACAGTATATTTAAACAGCAGCAGCATGCAAAGAGTTTACAAACTTAGCTGCTTTGGAAATGCTTCCACAGTTGCCATTTTGGACATCAGATTTATTGCTCATTTCTGCATTATTATAGTGACTGCACTCTTTACTACAACCCCCCCCCCCCTCCCCAACACACTTTATATTCCCCTCACTGCTAGTACTGCAACAAGTCATCTGTGAGCGGGTTATTGCGTGTTGACATCTAACACACAGATGGTGGCCATATTAATGTGACTCAACTGTGTAAATGCACAGAGGGTCATGTGTGATGTGTCAGACAGAATCACACAAGAAAAAAGAATGGCTCCTTACTTCTGAGCATAGATTTATTCTTTAGTTACAGCTGATGTTTCTTTCCTAGCAGGTGTCGTGAAAGCTGACAGTGTGATCTTATTAGGTAATAAATAGTACCTGATGAGTATTTTGATGCCTGTTATGTACATATACCGTGTATAGTGCATCCTATGCGTAACTTTCACTGCTTAAAACATTAGGTCTGTTAGTACTTGCATGAGAACTGATTAAAAGAAACTGAAATTATAAAATCTTGCAAGCAGCTATGATGGCAGCACCATGAAACGATATCTTCTGACGAACAAAGCAATATATAATTTCCTGGCAGATTAAGGCTGTGTGCCAGACCCGTACTCGATCCGGAGCCTTTTGCAGGCAATGCTGTTACTGACCGAGCACAACTCGTGAACCTCACCCCCCACAAAGCTCTACTTCAGCCAGTACCTCATCTCCTACCTTCCAAACTTCACAGAAGCTCTCGAAGATACCTGGCGTGACAAACTGCTTCGTGAAAGGGTATTACCGATAAATGGCTTAGCCATAGCTTAGGGTGTTCTCCATGCAAAGAAAAATAGATACTCACCTGGGGAACGGGGTGACTGGTGGCGTTGCCGGCTGGGCGGACGTGCGTCATCTCCGACGTCCATTCTCTCGATACCACTGAGGTTGTCCCGGTCCAGATCCATTGGTTCATCCGCATTCCCGAGCCCCTCATCATCCTCAGCGAGGTAGATGTCCGGCTGCTCGACTCTAATTATCGACTTATTCAGCAACCTGTACGCCTCACGGACGTGCTTCTCCTGCACCTGGAGTAGTGTGTAATTAAAGACGTATAAAAATTTGTTCCAACGATAAACTGACAAATTACACATCAGAGGTACTTTTAGTGACATCATTTCCCCTGTTCACAAGCGAAAATGTTGAGAATCTGAAAGTGACAGTAGACAAACAAGTTTTCTTGTGTAACAGGTTCACTCTCACCTTTGAAGGAGACCATTGACATTTGTTTCTTATGTATAGTGTATGTATGAATGTCCAGGATCTCCTCCCAAACCCCTACATAGATTTCAACAAAAAAACAGCACAGAAACATCAGGCTTTACAGGTATCACCACTGTTGGATTTACAACATTCTAGCTCCAACAGGGGCAGAAATACAGGCAAAAACATGTTTTTCCCAGTCTACCGCATATAGGCAGCAATGCACGAGAGGCATATTGTGTCTGAGCAGTATCAGCCTGTTTTGCAAGGCAGTCGTACACTCGGGGACAAGAAGCAGTTTTCCAGGCACCAACACATAGGCTACCCTGCATGACATGTGTTGTGTTGTAGTAGTACTGCCCCGCTTATCAACCTGCTTTGCATGACAGCCTGTAAGTCAGGGGCAAATAATTGATTTTCAATCCCATGATGTGTAGCCTGAACTGTATGACAGGCATTTTGTGGCACCAAAATCAGGCTGATTTACTGAACTGTACTGCAGGAGTTAGACGTGCAAATGAGCATGGCAGGAGACAGGCTGAGACAAATAGAGGAGGGGACAGACAAATTGTAGGGAAGGAGAAAATGGAACAGAGAGGGGAGGAGGGGGACATCCATGAGGCAGGTTAGAGGTGTAGAGGGCTGGTGGAAAAGGAAGAGAAGAGGGGGACAAGGAGATGCAAAAAGAGAAGGGGGAGGAGTATACTGTTGGAGGGAGAGGGAGAAAGATATGGTCAAAAAGGTTACGGAGGAGATAGAAAGAATGGGGAGGATGGGATGGGCATACAGGTGGGAGGATGAAGTGGACACAAGAATGAAGAGGGTGTGGAACGTGAATGTGGGCAAAGCCTCAGAGAAGAGGCTAGTATATAAATAAACTGTAGAATTTACAATACTGGCCACTTTTTAGTTTATTTTAGCAGATAACTGGTTTCAGATATTAAAAGAGCAGCAGTGCAGAGGAAGTGTCCTCAGTGGCTTAAAGTGGTAATCAGTTATCTGTTCAAATAATTTCATATGGGACTAAGACTGAATTCCATAGTTCACAAGCTTTATTCTGCCTGCTGTGGCAGTTACTGCTTCTAACGATGTGCCATAAAACATGTCACATTTATCCAGTGTCAAAAGTATGGTCACAAGATAGCTCAATAAGAAAACACCAAAATCTGTGACAATAAGTGGCCAAAAAACTACTGGAAAATAGCTTATCAGGCATCAGCAGTTCTGGACCAAATCATTTCATTTAGAAAATCAAACTCAGACATCTAACGAAAAAGGCAGTGACAGAAAACTGCACAGTGAGACGAAGTGCAAGAGGGAGAGACAGAAAACTGCACAGTGAGACGAAGTGCAAGAGGGCGAGATAGCAAAACAAATTTTTACAGATTATTTATGCTTTCTGCTTCAATGTATGACTGAATTCAGTCAGTAGACAGTAGAGATTAAGAGTAAACACAGAAAACACTAAGAAGATAAATATTAGTAGAAAGGAGCACGATGTCGAGTGTAAGATCAAAAATGGCCGAGATGTGGTTGGAGAAAAACTGATACAATTCTTGTAGCTGTGAGGTAGAATGGTAGAAGAAAAGAAGCTATACCAAATAGTTTGCTGCAAACGATGAAAACTTTCTCCAATAAAAAGAGCTCTTGAAATGCAAACATTTTATGTTAGGCTTGAAAGTGGCGACTGAGAATATAGATTGTAGTGTAACAAGATATTGGAGTTTTCACACTGCTGCACTTTCCACCTCAACAGTTACAGGTGAGGAGACTTTGCAGCAATATACCACGTTAAAATGATTTTTTTATTTATTGAAATGCTTTTTGCTGTATATTACTACACTGAATGAAACAGACATTTCATAAATGTCAGTTTTTTTTCTATTTCATACCAAGTATATGAGCAACACACCATGCCAATGGCAGACTGTTCGTTGCTGCAACCACTGCAGCTGAGCCGGCCACCTTAACACCCACATCCACATGTTATGGTGCAGTGAACAGTCATAATATACATTTTTGCAACATAGAAAATCCTTGGTGGGTACGCCACATTAATAGACAAAGTGAGTTGTTCCATTAATATGTTGTGTGGAATCCTTATTTCAAAGGTGCTCCGACAGATGAGATGTATTGACAATGTATTTAAAATGCCAATATAGATGCAGGAGACATACGTGGATGGTGCAGGTTGGTCACATGCCCATTCTATGTGTGATGATATGCAGACTTCCTAGAAGGCCATTAGAATCCAGTGGTCATCAGGAATGCTATGCGCAGTTGCAAGGATTAAAACTGGTAGATTTCTCTTTGTGGGGATGTCTGAAGTATTGTGGTTATGTCACAACACTAAATGATTTCAAGCAGTACATCAAGGACATCTGGCACTGCGACATCAGCAACTTTACACACATCATTGTGAAGTTGCACCGAGCTTTGCAGTCGAGAAAACACATCACTTCAGTGAATATTGCGCAACCAGAACATCCATCTGAACAAAGCCAATAACGTACAGCATGTTATATCTGCCTGTACAACTTTGATAGAAATTGTTTTACATTAATTTGTACACAGTTGGTTTAAATACATCAGCTACAAGATCGAGAGTGGAATGGGAGGAGAAACAATGACACTGTACACAACTCGAGGTTGTAACTCTCTGGAAAATAACTACATAAACTATTTGAATAATAAATAATCACAACCGCTGCCGTGAGAAGATTTATTGATCTATTGGCTCATGCCTTGTTTCGTGACTAAAAAGTCACATCTTCAGGTGCCAAACAATTGAACTAATAAAGGCAGGGAAAAAAACCTTTTTGTCATCCAACATAAGCTAAGCTGTATGACACAATTTTAGTTACATTTTAAATAACAAATGAAAGACCATGGACCTCTTTACACATGGAAGCTGCCCCTCGTAAAAATCACAGATGACCCTGCCCTCATGCCGATCGTAGCATAAAAATATAATGGTCAAAAACTTGTGGGATGTAACCTAGAGCAAAAATTGGTAGTAAGACTCCAATTAAATTATAAAAGAACCCCCCCTCCCCCAATAATAAATGGTGCGTACACAAGCAGCAGTGAGGCGCCACGCCCGGAATGGCACAGCCAAAAGCACAGTGTATACAGACAACTCAGCTGTAACACTTGTTCCCACACATGCGCAACAGCGCAGTATTTCTGTGCATTTCTCCCGAGTTTTCATTACATGTATGCTTTGGGCAGGGCCACTCTGGGCACGTGCTCTCCCCACTGCTTGTGTATGCACCATTTATTATAGGGGATTTTTAAAATGGTTTCTCAACTTCCCAAAAGCACTTTTATAGTTTGTTTGGATTCTTAGTTATGTCTCACATGTAGTCCACTGTCAAGTTTTTAACTGTTCAGATTTTAGGTTGCAAACAGCATGAGGGCCAACTTCTACGTCTGAAAAGGCGCATGGTCTTTCATTTGTTATTTATGTATAACTAAAAACTAGTCTGAGTATAGACCATGTGGTAAAAAAAAGGTTGCTTGGCATCTGAGGATGTGACTTTACAGGCATAAAACTAGTTGTGAACCGGCAGGAGATCAATAAGTTTTCTCACGGCAGCTGTTCCAGTTTTTATTATTAAAACTGATTTCTACAGCTGTGGCTGTCCCCCGACACCAAGCGACCTATCTCTAAATTATGTTCATAACTCTGCAGACAAAAGTAACATTGCTTAGGTTTACCTGTCTAAACAAATATTCCTTTCCTTTCACTTATTATTTTGCCATGAACGGGGGAAGGGGGGAGGGGGGAATAGCTTGCCCAAAACAACTGCTATGAAGGAGTATTAAATGCATCAAGTGGAGGGAAAGATGGAATACCAAATCACTCGAAAGGGTGACAATGATGTGCTGTAAAATGAACAGACAGAGGCCGCCTGTTTTAGCTCCACTCAGAAATCAATTGCTCACGACTACCGTATTTACTCGAATCTAAGTCGCACCTGAAAAATAAGACTCGAAATCAAGGGGGGGGGGGGTCGATATTCCCGAATCTAAGCTGCATCTGAAATTTGAGACTTGAAATTCAAGGGGAGAGAAAAGTTTTAGGCTGCACCTTCAAATCAAAACAAAGTTTGTCTATTGTAATATGATACACAATTTAGGTCGAATTAATGACGATACAGCTACAATAGTTTGGTTCTAGTCTTAAGCTTAGCAGTTAAGCTTTACCAGGTAGCCATTCCCATGCGTCAGGCGCTCCATCCGTATTTATACGGGTACCCTTCCTTTTTCACGTGCTTCGTCTGGTTTGCATTGATTGTTTATTTTTCTTTAATCTGATAAGTGCCGTTCACTTTGTTATAGGTGTTTACATCACACCAAGCTGAAAATGCATCACTGCACTGTGTCATGCACCATTTGTCGCATTCTGATAATGAGTGTTTACGGCCTGTCACCACTCGCAGCATGGGTTGCTTTTGTGTATGCTACCGCCACTTACAATTTAAAAAAAGGAGAGAGAGAGAGAGAGAGAGAGAGAGAGAGAGAGAGAGAGAGAGAGAGAGAAATCGTCTCATTAGCAAAACAATGGCAAGAGACTGCTGTTTGTTGTTACTTACACTGCTGCTTTCTTTGATAATGATCAACAAGAAGCAAATAATAGACTGCATATGATAGAAGATATTCTGAATGAGAGTTTAGCTAAAATTTTTCTCCATTTGAAAATCTTTGCAGACGCCTCTTTTGTACATTACATTCTGCACAGAAATTAGCGTCATCTTAGATTTAATAATCTAGTCAATTGGCGTGCTTCATTTCTGACTGAATCACTATTAGGCATAAGAATAATACGAATATAAACATGACATGATATGTATATTGTTCCGCGTTTGCTGTTGTCTCACACTAGTTTCCTAGTTTATTAGGCTGACAGGATTTAAATGAGATAGCAGCAAACACGAAAGAATACATGGAAAAATGTTTATATTCGTATTATTCTTATGGTGAAGAGAATACTGCATCTGACTCACAATTCATTAAAGTTCCTATTACCAACCATCTCTTCTCACAGGTAGGAAAAAATTCAGAACGTAGAGTTGGCCATATTGACTAACATACCAAATGGTCTTGCCAGTCGGACCACTGAAATGCTGCTACATTCGAAGATGAACAATACGGAATTTGTATTTACTTCGCTGGATAATGTATGAAAATGCAGTGGTCGAAACTCGGGGCGGAGAAAAAAAAGCTCGTCTTCCACCTTCTTTTAAATTTATTTACTGACGCAGAGGTTTTGGCGCCAGTATTTATCTTTGTACCTGCAAAGCATGCCTGTGTACCGCTACATATATTCGACGGCAGAAGTTAGTTGTGGCGGCACCTACAAACAGAATATCCGCTTACTTTGCACTCGATTCTAAGCCGCAGGCGGTTTTTTGTATTACAAAAACCGGGACAAAAAAAAGCGCGGCTTAGATTCGAGTAAATACGGTAATACCTGAAGCACCACATCTGCGCTGCCTACCTCATCCGCACACTCCATCTTGGCCATGGCCTCCGACAAGCGCACCATGCTCTCCAGCTGCCGCACGGTGATGCGCCACGTAGACTTGCTGCCTCCAGTGCCATCCCGCTGCCGCAGCTTCACGTAGTTCTCCACCATCAGCTCACCGGCTACCTGCAGCGACCATTTTGCTAAATTTATTGGATTGATCGAGGAGGAGGAGGTTGTTATCATCATCATCATCATCATCATCATCATCATCATCATCGACATATCTGAGTGCACATCATCAACATACTAAAGTCTGCAGAGGCGAATATGCTTAAAAAATTTGTGTTTAACAATTCAAAATATTTCCTAATAAGTGTAATAAAATGTGTGCTAAACGACTTTAGAATACACGAATAAAATATTGACTAAAACTTCTCTTGTGAAACACACAAAAACAAACAAAATACAAAACCTTGTCATGTGCCCGTTCTTAATATGTGGATGAAAGGAAAGCCCAAGAAAAGGTATTATAAGACATTTCGCTAGCTTATCACTGTGTTGTAATTAAGTCGAACTACTTATATAAGGTGTCCCAGGAGGTATGGTCAATATTCAGAGATACAGCAGGAACGATTATTTGTAGTAAGGAAGTCTAGTAAACACTGCTTCTAAAATGCATACCTTACGAGTTACAAGCACTGGTTCATTTTTGGTACTGAGAAACACATCTCATCTAATGAATATGTGCTCATGATTATTAGCGTACACGTTTTAGAGTCCATGTTTACTTCATAACTTTCCTTTGACTGATTGTTCCTGTCCTATCCCTAGATTTTGGCCTTTCCTCCTGGGACATCCTGCGTATACCTAACAATACAGTTGGCTACCGGCAACAGCATTAGAGAAGTGTGACACTTTACCTGGGCATACCGATACCATTTGGCAATTGGCAACTACAGTAGAAAAATTTATAAAATATATGGAAATTAATTTTCAATTTATGTGCATATGAGCTTTCTACATTCATTTGCTATGGATAAAGTAATTTTGATAAGTTAATTTGGAAATTTAAGCATGTAAAATGAGTTTGTTCATGCCATGCTTGACGTAATTGTAGTACACGTTATCAGCTCAAGTTAGCACTACATGAGTGTCACTTGGGTGTTTATTTTTTGAAGTGACATTCTTGTGAAGACAAAATGTAATGTCATTTAGAAGATTATTTTGAAGGCAAATTACAGAAGAGAGGACGCAAAAGAAATCTGTGTTATTTAATAACAAATGCCACTTGTACAATCTATTTCGATTTCTATACATATCATATAAAGAAATCAGTCACCGTGTTTTTCTGTCTGTCTGATTCATGCATAGAAAGTCGTCCAGCATATATGGACACTTAGAACCGTTCATGTGAACGGGGGTGGGTTGCTAGTTATAGATAATTGCACCTTCTTCGTGATGCAAAATGTGAACCAACACATATCATCCCTAAGACGACGACATCATCATAATAAGTTAAGTACTGTTTTGATATAAAAATGAAACAAACTAACTTTTTTTGCAATTTTATTTTTACATGAAAGCACACACTTTAATCTGCTTTTCTACACAGTTCCCACTAATAATTGATATGTTTATGTCTTTTGTGAGACTCTGAAATACCTCGTCTTTTGTGAGAATCTAAAATACCTCCTCCAATTGAAAATACCATCGATTGTGCAATACATGCTGTGATTCATTCTCTTAGTGCTAAAGGGGTGAAAGCAGCTGAAATTAATCATCAGGTCTATGAAGAGTATGAAGAAAACATTATGGGCAATGGTACGGTACGAAAACGGATGAGAGGTTTTAAACGTGGTTGTACAAAAGTGCACGACAAGGAATGAAATAGTCAACCTTCAATCAGTACTAATGATTTGGTGCGGAAGTTGATGAAAGAGAGAGAGAACACACGCTTTTAAGATTTCAATGTCATGTGATGAGTGTCCTCAAGCATCAGCAAGTGTGTTATATGCAATTCTTGCCTAATCAGGCAGCACATTTTTATGAGGATGGCATTCAAAAGCCAGTTGTACAATACAATAAGTGTGCTAATATTGATGGGAATTATGTAAAAGCATAGATTTAAGTACATGCTTTCATGTAAAATTAAAATCGTTATGAAAAGTCTGTTTAGTTTATTTTTATTTCATAATGGTACTTTTAAAAAATGCCTTTTATACTGAGGCAAGTGTTTTAAAGTGAGCATGTTTTCTTACAATATTAATTTGAATGACACAATCTGCATATGAAAGACACATAACTGAAATTTGATCTTTGGTAAGAGGGGTGTTATATCTCATTTAACGAAAACAAAAAGTTAACCACGAAAAATCAGAACTAACAAGTGTAGAGACAAACTGAGAAAGAAAGAAACTAGGCTAAAGAAGCATACAAAATGTTTGACTCACATCGCTGATGAACGGCTTGAACTGCCTCGCAAACAGAATGTATCTTATGACATCCTCCTGCGAGTACACCCTCTCCACAGACTCCTCGACGTTGCTGTGCAAGTCAACGATTTTCCTGGCTATGGCATAGTCCACCACCTGCAGAAAATCACAATGCCATAAAAAATGAACCAATTTGTAAAATTTAAGAAATTGCATAATATTACATCACTATCTTGACTGGAAACCAAAGAAAAGAACGAACACACACACACACACACACACACACACACACACACACACACACACACACACACACACACACACAGAGAGAGAGAGCTACCATTGACAAGTTTTTGTTGATTTACTTAAATCATTTTATAAAGCAACTTATTTTGAAGCATAAGCATAATCTTAAGGCTAAAATGGCAACACAAAAAAAAAAAAACATTATACAGAAGTACATAGTAAAATTGTTCTAGTCAGTCTTTGGATGCACTGTGGCCATCCTGGGGAGAAGAGAAGTATGACCTAATATGAGGGAATACTTACACTGCTTTCCATTTTAAAAAATCACTCACTTTGTTCACATAACATGTCTTTTTGGGGTGTGTACAGTTATTGCTGCTTAGATTTTTGTATACTACTATTTATAAACTTGCTAAGGACACTTAAAAACATGTCATCACAATTATCTCTGCTGTGCAATAGACAGAAGATGGTGGTTAAAACAACACTCATTTTGATTTAACTGTTGATGTGTGTATTCTGGTGGCCTCTTGTCATTCGCAACATTATCTGCACATCTCGCTGGTGCATCTCTGATATTAGCTCACAAAATATATTAAATAAGAGAGAGGGAGACAACTTGATAATTTATATAAATAAAAATGAGAGTTATTTTTAAATCCCTTGAAAGATCTTCACCTATTCCTCTGGAATTTTGACACAATGCTGCATTTGAATCAAATACAGAACAAATCCAGGTTACAGCTATGGGCACTCGCATGGCACCATCCCACACAAACCTATTCATGAGACATCTAGAGGAATGCTTCCTCAACACCCAGTATCCCTATACCCTCTCCTGGCTCAGATTCATTGATGACACCTTCGTAACCTGGATTGAGGTTGAAGACACCCTATCCACATTCCTCCAGAAACTCAACACCTTTTCCCCCATTCGCTTCACCTCGTCCTACTCAACCCAACAGGCCATCTTCCTCAACAATTACATCCAACTCAGTACCTCTGTCCATATCAAACCCATCAACACCACCAATACCTCTCCTGCGACAGCTGCCACCCATTCCACACCGAGAAGTCCCTTCCATACAGCCTCGCTATCTGGGACCATCGCATTTGCAGTAACGAGCAGTACCTCTCGAAATATACTGAGCGTCTCACTGAGGCCTTTACAGACCGCAATTACCCTCCAAACCGTGTACAAAAACGAATCTCCAGTGCCTTATCATTCCAGTCATCCACCACCTTCCAAAGTCCTACCATCCAGCACAGAGGAGCATCCCCTTGTGAGTCAGTACCACCCAGGAATGGAGCAACTGAATTACATTCTCCGCCAGCGTTTCGATTACCTCTCGTCATAGCCTGAAATGAGAAATGTCCTTCCCACTATCCTCCCCACCCCTCCCACAATATCCTCGTCCATCCCTGCACAAGCCTACTCTCAACCCCTTGCCTCACATCCCTGTAACAGACCTAGATGCAAGACCTGTCCCATACGTCCTACCATGTTCAGGGAGAGCTGAAAGGAGGAGCTGGACAGAGGGAGGGGGAAGGAGATGGCCAAAGGAAGGGGAGGAGGAAATAGAAACAGAAGGGAGAAGGCGATTAGGATGTGTATCCAATTCCCATATATATATTGTCCGAAAAATGTATCCACTGTTTAAAAGTCCATAACTGGTAAACTAATTGACAGAGTTGTCTCATCTTTGGCAGTGTAATAGTTTGTAGTTCTGGCAATCACCACAAAAGCTTTGTATTGTGTTGTTTTGTTTGATAAGCAGTGTTTTGTTCTTAGTTGCACCTAGTTACTCGAGTAAACATGGCTGGCACAAGGCTTACATTCAATGAAAGGAAGTTAGTTTTGAAGTGGTATTTTAAGTATGAAAACATTAATGTGGTTCAACGGCAATGGTGAAATGAGTATCGAACAGAGCCACTGACACGTTTAATGATTCATTCCATTTGAGAGAAATTTGAAGCCAAAGTTTGTGTTAAAGATGTACACAAACAACAATCTGGATGACCTATAACAGCTAACTGCCATTGTGTGTTACAACAATTCACTCGCTCACCACAGAAATCTGTGAGACAGTCTGCCCGTGAAACTGGAGTGAGCCGTTCAAGTGTTCGGCGAATTTTGAAGACAGCAAAGTGGAAGTGCTACATCCCATGATTGCTACACGCAATGAACGAGGACGACCCAGATCGCAGAATGGAGTACTGCGAATGGTTTACTAACATGGTGCGCAGCGATGAAGAGTTTGCAGCAGAGATTATTGTGTGGTCTGATGAGGCACAGTTCAAACTCAGTGGTACAGTAAATCACCACAATTTCATCTACTGGGCTGCCGAAAATCCGAACATCCATGCAGACAAAGCCGTGAATTTGTCAGAAGTAAAGGTGTGGTGTGGGTTGTCTTACCGGGGCTTGATTGGGCCATTCTTCTTTGACGGCACAGTTACCAGTGTGGTTTACCTTTAGAAGCTTCAGACATCCATTTTACCTGCCATCCGAGACTTGTAAGGAGACAGAAGAGTTAACTTTCAACAAGATGGTGCCCCAGCCCACTACCAAAATCGTGTTAGGGCGTATCTCGACGAAAATCTACCGGGAAGATGGATAGGCCGTAGAGGTGCTTTGGAGTATCCACCAAGTTCCCTAGACCTAACTCCTCTGGATTTTTACCTGTGGGGAACACTAAAGGACGTCGTTTATCGACGAAAGCCACACACATTGGATGAACTTCGAAAATCCATTGTACATTCATGTGCAAAAATCCAACTGAACACGTTGGAGTCAGTAGTTCGTGCTGCAGTTCGGCGGCATTGTTTGTGTGTTGATGTTAATGGTGACCATTTCGAACACATACAGTGATATCTTTAAGTTGGACTTTAAGCTACACTTTCGCCAAAAATGAGACAACTCCATCAATTAGTTTGCAAGTTATGGACTTTTAAACAGTGGGTACATTTTTTTGGACCCCTCTGTGTTATAAACATGTGCTTTCTCTTTTCTTTCTTTTCATTTTAACCAGACTGAGCCACAGCAAAGTGTGACAGAGAGCTGCTAGTAACAGCATAAAATTTAGTTTACAGAATTACAAAGATATTTGCTACTGAAACACAAATTCATGCATATTCTTATTCATCGCGTATTTCCTAATTTTAAACTACCGAAAAGAATTTGGTGAATAAATTTGAAGTGCTTGAAATCCGCGATTAGATTCTGGATCTTGTTTTTCGACTTGTTGGCACAGATGGACATTTCCTTCAAGATATCTGTTTTGTGGCTCTTCTCTAAAGTGTACAGTGCTTTAAGAGATTTATCTATCGGAACACAGTATCCAATTTCATCTACGTGATTTGCTACAGCTGACTTGTTAGCTTTATCAAGTCTGAAACAGGCACTATGTTCTTCAAAGCAGGTTTTAAAATTTCTGCCCATTTGGAAAGTGAACTATTTCTTACAATGACTGCATGTCACTTTATAAGTTACCAAATTGCTCATTTTCTCATCTGGCTGTGATTATTAAAAAATATTCTTTTTATGGAAATGGCAGAGCAACAAACAAAGTAAACATTCTCCCCACGCTAGGTCATCATGTTTCTACACAAGATAGCCACAGCACATGCCAGACTGTAAAGAACAACTTTAATACATATGCAGAAGTTTTGTTAATTATTGCCATTGTGGTCTAAAGTTGTGGTCTGTGCCTCGACACATGCTGACTTACTAAATAATTTAAGCAAAAAAGGTTGTGACTGGTAGTGATCTCTGAAAAACCTTTCTATATTTCTGAAACAGCCACAGCCAATTAATAGTGAATATGGCTTTAAACTATCGCACTCACCCACTCATAATGCCTAGGCCGACTACACTGGGCTGACACTGTTGCTCTACTGGGACAAAGGGTCGTGTCAGGTGGAGGGGGTGACAGGAGAAAGGAGGCACCGTGCGAGAGGAGGGGTCGGATGAATGCTTGACAGCTGGAAAGGAGACACAGTGGGTGTACAGTTTACGGATGCGGCACCAGTGGGCCCGTTCTGGCTGCAAGCACGGGGCCTTGTGAGCAGCGTATGGAGGTGTGGAGGAGTAGACTGGGAAGAGGAAATTGAACAGAGGAACAGGAAACTGTGGTAAGAGTGGAGAGTGAAGTGGGGGAAAAGGGGTACAAGGGTTGAGGTGGCCCTGGGATGGGGACTAACAGAGATTGGTTGCCTGGTTGGTTCATTGGTTGTGGGATAAAGGGATTAAACAATGAGGCATTACTTTCTCAGTCGAGAGAGAGTTCAGCTGGAGTTAGTGACATCAGCCATAAATTTGATCAGATTCTGGAAGTACCGGTCGATTACCTGGTGATACATTTATTTCAGTTCCAGAATTTCATCTCCTAATTCCACTCCATCTCTTGTGTATCTCCTCCTGCCCCTCTCTTTGTACATGTCCTTCTCCCTCCTCTCTCTTTTTCAATCTCCTCCTCCCCAACCCCCCTCCCCCTCTGTCCATCTCCTCTTTCCTTTCTATTTCCACATCATTTTGCCCCCTCTCCCCAGCTATCTCGTCCTCCCCTCTCTCTGTGCCATAAACTTTTATAGGTACATTCAGTGGCGTATGTGGATACAGTCTGCTAAATGTGTTTTGCATATAGAGTTAGTAGCAAAGAAGTAATAAATTTAAACATTAAGCGCAATGCAGCGGTTTTTCGTGCATCTCAGTGTTTACGGCTTCAAACCTCCCGAAATATGTACCGTACCTCGATGTAGTTTTGTAGCTGAATTTAGCGGCAAATGTGGATACTGTCTGCAAAATTTATTGGGAATAGGGTACCTAGCACAAAAGTAACGAAATTAATTGTCATGCATGCTGCGGCACTTTGTCAAGAATCTAACTGTTTATCATGTTGTGTCTCCTGAATTAGTATACTTTAGCCGTTTTTACCACCACAGTGATTTCAGCTTTCTACGTTCACTGAAATATTCTGTCATTAATTATAATCTCCCTTTCCCATCTTGGAAGATTCTTCTCCTTGACTATTCCTAATAAATATTTTATAAAAGCCTTCCTCTTCTTCTATCACTCAACTTTTGACCTTATCTTGAACTTTGATTTTCTGTGGTCATCATTCATATTAACACTTCTTCAAAGTTCTCATCACTGCTGCATTGAAAAGAAATAAAAATCAGAGCATAACAATTTTACACAAAATTATGAATAACTTTTTAAATCTAACACATTACAAATCCTGGTGAGCTACTTATTTACCAAGTCAATAACACTACTTAACTGTGTGTGCTGCCTCGCCCAGTTACACACAGTTAAGTAGTGTTATTGACTTGGTACGGATGTACCGTGTAATGTTCATACATTTTATGGGGACCTGCCGTTATGGGTGTTCATTTTAGAAATTGACCATGCCCATTTAGGCAAGCTGTTTTTTTATTTTGTTCTGAAGAAAGCGTGGTTATCCACGTTGAAACCTGGGTAAACACCGGGAATTTTCGCAATCGAGGCGGATTATTCATAATTTATTTAGATAATTACGATTGCTGACGCGCTGCAATGCTGAAAGTTCTTAAAAGTTTTTGGGTTTCATCAGAGTTGTCATTTTCTCTTCACTCAGCATTTTGAGAAATTCTGTAGTGTCTTTATCAGGCGTCTGGTACAGGTTTTGTTGCTCAACAACTTACCCTGACAACTAGGAATGCTGCCAAAATACTGGGAAAGCAAAAAACAACAACTCTGCTGTGAGCCCAAAAAACTTTTAAAACTTGAATTTGACTAAGAAGGCCTGATTATAAATCCAACTGTGAAGGAAAATGTAAGGCATGGCCTTAGCAAAAGCAGAGATCAAACAGGTCAATTCACTACAAACTTGGAAATCATCATCACTTAAGCGTCTGCGAACTACGTACTTACATTTTCAATCGAACTACACACATACTAACTGACCACATTATTACTGCACTCACCTCCCATGGATTTTATTGGAAAAGCATGGTGATGTTTAAGTAAACAAGTACAGTTGTGACTAAGAGAGAAGTAACACACTGTGAATGATTAAAAGAGATGTGCTCATACTATTAAATGTCCTCATGACATACCATGATAAAAATTAATGATTAGTCGACTGAAGTGCCATCACTCCCAGGCACGATAATATTGTGGTTGATTAATAATTAAAAAGCACAACACAAAACAATTCGCCGAAATTTGGTCGAAGTATGTTCCGTCATCCTAGCACTTACCTCGTTGCACTCGTCGACGAGGATGAAGAACAGATCGAAGCGAGACATGATGGGCGGGCTGAGCGAGACGTTCTGCTGCAGCGACTTGGTGCGGTCGTAGCGGCCGCCGATCGGATTTGCAGCTGCCAGGATTGAGGTGCGAGCGTTCAGGGTCGCCCGCACTCCAGCCTGCGAGTACAATATGTGCATTTTCACACCGCCACATCAGGTGGTTCCGTGTACGTCAAACAACTGAGCAATTATTTTCAAAATCTTTATTACACGTCATTACACAAATCAAATTCCACAGCTTTCACTGAGAGGGCTCTCAATGACATGAAAGGAATACCAAGACATTCTGTTTATTTAACCACAATACAGGGCAACAACTTGAGGCAAAGTGTGTAGTACTGCTCATTGACACATTTAAAGCTAAGTGCCTTGTCACTTCTAGCTGTGGCATGCTGCATATTTTATAATCACCGAATTTGGTTGGAAAAGACAAACTCCAGAAACACCTTAAATTGAACACATTCAGTTCACTGGCGGCACAATGCTGTTGCTATTCAACAAAACAATCATTTTTGAAAGCTTAAATACACCAAAACACAGAAAACAAAGGCCATTTCAGAAAATGAAACTATTGAAGTTTATGCAAAAGCAGACATTCCAGTCAAAGTTCCCAACTAGCACTTTTTTTAAAACACCCAATTTCAAAGAAGTAAGGCTTTGTTTGTCTTCACTCACGTAGCATGAAAACCTTTTTAATTTGTGTGGCAAATAATTTATATTTTATTAAATATATAGGCCTTTAAATATGTCTGCTTGTGTCTGTGTATGTGTGGATGGATATACATATATGTGTGTGTGTGTGTGTGTGTGTGTGTGTGTGTGTGTGTGTGTGTGTGTGCGTGCGTGCGTGCGTGCGTGCGTGCGTGCGTTTACACCTCTCCTTTTTTCCCCCCCTAAGGGAAGTCTTTCCGCTCCCGGGATTGGAATGGCTCCTTACCCTCTCCCTTAAAACCCACATCCTTTCGTCTTTCCCTTTCCTTCCCTTCCCTTCCCTTCCCTCTTTCCTGAAGAAGAAACCATCGGTTGCGAAAGCTAGTAATTCTGTGTGTGTGTTTTGTTCATTGTGCCTGTCTGCCGGCACTTTCCCGCTTGGTAGGTCTTGGAATCTTTGTTTTTAATATATATTTTATTAAATATATATGTGTGAATTTTGCAAAAAAGATATACAGGGTGTGAGTCAAAATTTTCAAGACTTAACTCAGCCTAGAAATTTATTGAACATTGAAGTACAGCAAACTAAAATTCTTCAAAATACGATCCTTCAGCATCAGCACAGTGCTGCCAGCGCATCTTCCACTGTTCTGATCCACCGACAAAACTTTTGGCACACACTTTTCGCATAATCAAATACTCCGTCACTATCCTCTACACCATACTCAGACTGAGTCCCAGTTCATCAGCAATTAATCTAGTACTAATACGACGGTCACTGTTTAAAAGTTCCAGCTCTCTCTCCACATTTTCATCCGTTCAGCTTGATGATGGACTCCCAGAGTGGTCGTTGTCTTCAACATTCCCGCAGCCATCTTTGAAACGTTTGTGTCACATGAAAACCATTGCATGGGACATGGCTTCTTCCTTAAAGGCCTCTTGAATCATACTGAGAGTCTCCGTGGCAGTTTGGTTCAGTCGCATCCAAAACTTAATTGCATAACATTGCTCCAAGTGCTGCTCCATTTTCGCCTCTCCCACTTTTTAACTGAGGTCAATGACACGCACCCACGCTGCAAGCAATCCGCACTCTCCAGGGTTCTGGAGGCAGCTGCTGCATCGTCAGTTCGTTCCCTGAGACCCCCCACTACTTGCCCCAACCGGCAGAACCAGTCCGCTCGCACTCTGTTACTCAGAAATGAATCAGTCTTGAAACCTCTGAATCACACCTTGTATGTTCATTTTGCAAGAAAAATATACATGCATTTTGCAAAAAAGACTTGCATTTTTTTTTAAAATATATACCGGGTGATCAAAAAGTCAGTATAAATTTGAAAACTGAATAAATCACGGAATAATATGGATAGAGAGGTACAAATTGACACACATGCTTGGAATGGCATGGGTTTTTATTAGAACAGAAATAAATAAATAAAATACAAAAGTTCAAAAAATGTCCGACAGATGGCACTTCATCTGATCAGAATAGCAATAATTAGCATAACAAAGTAAGACAAAACAATGATGATTACCTTTACAGGAAATGCTGAATATGGCCACCAACATTCCTCAACAATAGCTGTAGTCGAGGAATAATGTTGTGAACAGCACTGTAAAGCATATCTGGAGTTATGGTGAGGCATTGGCGTCGGATGTTGTCTTTCAGCATCCCTAGAGATGTTGGTCGATCACGATACACTTGCGACTTCAGGTAACCCCAAAGCCAATAATCACACGGACTGAGGTCTGGAGACTTGTCAATTTTTACCCCTCTATCTACATTATTCCGTGGTTTATTAAGTTTTCAAATTTTTACTGACTTTTTGATCACCCGGTATATGAAAATTTTGCAGAAAATATATACATGAATTTTGCAAAAACTACACAAATTTTGTGAAAAAGGTAGATGCTAATTTTGAAAAGATATGTGCAGATTTTGCATAAACGATATACACTGAAGAGCCAAAGAAACTGGTACACCTGCCTAATATTGTGTAGGGAGTGCTACATTTTCTGGTCCCTATAGGTTATGTATAACATACATATATATAATTAGGGCTCGACAGAAATTGACTCCTTTGGTTCAGATGCCCATCAAGCTTGAACTCTTACTGAAGTTGGCAAAAGACCACAAGTAAAGAGAATCATGAGCAAGGGCACTACATCAGTGGTGTGAGATGTAAGTTGAAAATTTGGGTCCAATAGAAGGCATGCTGTGGTAGTGCGTGCACTTGCGGTGACCACCGTGTGCGGATGGCTTAATGGTCAGCGCACCTGCCTAGTAGCTAGGAGACCTGGGTTTGAATCCCTGTCTGGCACAAATTTTCAACTTTTCCCATTAAAATAAATCAATTCCCACTGGCAACCAATGTCTCTAGTCCCTTGTTTCTTTATCAAACTATTTGTGTATTATCATCACATCTTAAGATTGGGAGCTAACACGTCCTCTTTTTACTGTGTTAGTTGCGATCTTAATGTAATAAATTACTTCCTGGGATTATGCACTGTTTTTGAAACTTTGTGTCAGATTAAAACTGTGTGTCATACGTCGACTCAAACCTGGAATTTCGCCTCCTACAGGCAGTGTTGCTACGACTGAGGTATCCACAAATGTAGGCGAGAGACTTTCTGTGTAGTTTGGAAGAAAGGACTCAAGGCACTGATGAAGTAAAGCTATGAGGACAGGTGGTGAGTTGTGCTTGAATGGCACAATTGGTAGAGCATTTGCTCACAAAAGGCAGAGTTCCCACATTCAGGTCCCAGTCTGGCAACCAGTTTTAATCAGCCATGAAGTTTCAAAAACAGCATACATTCTGTTACAAAATCAAACATTCATTCTGGTAACTTCATAAAAATTACACAAAAAAATGGCATCCCCTGATGAAGTGTTCTAGGGCCTCTGTAGCTGCTAACCTACAGGGTGACAATTACTGAACTATACAAAATAAAATCGCCATAACTTCTGAACGGGTTGTGTTAGGACATTTAAACTGCATGGTTGGCCGCGGGACATGATGAGAATTAGTATGCGCATGCAGGGGTTCGCCAATAAGCAAAACTGGTGCATTTGGGCGACTGAGAATCTGCATTTTGTGATCAATAACTCTCTTCACCCTCAATTGGTGACTGTGTGATGTGCGCAATGTCCAGACACGGAACAATCGGTATGATATTCCTCGCTGGCACAGTGACTGCCAAACATTACATGAGGGTTTTGGAAGATGATTTCACCCCATTATCCAAAGTGATCCTGATTTCGACAAGATATGGTTCATTCAAGATGGTGTTCGACCCCAATGAAGCAGGAGAGTGTTTGATGTCCTGGAAGAGCACTTTGGGGACCGCATTCTGGCTCTGGGGTACCAAGAGGCCGCTGGCACGGGCCTCGATTGGCCACTAATTCTCCGGATCTAAACACATGCGACTCCTTTTTGTGAGACGATATTAAAGACAAGGTGTACAGCAAAAACCCCAAAACCATTGCAGAGCTGAAAACAGCCATTCGAGAGGTCAGCGACAGCATCGATATTCTGACACTACGGTGGGTCATGCAGAATTTTGCTAATAGTCTGCACCACATCATCACCAATGATGCAGGCATATTGCACATATCATAACCTAAATCCGAATATCTGTAGTGACATTTATATGATGAATAAAGTGTGCGCAGGCTGTAGTTTGTAACTTTTTCATGTAGGCACCCTGTATATAAAACATTTTGGAGACAATCTGAGCATGCCTCTTAGGTTTCTCAGACATGATGCTGCTGTTTACTGTCTTGTGAAGTCATCAGAAGATCAAAACTAATTGCAAAATGGTTTACCCAAGATACCAGTATAGCGCAACGAAAATATGAATTCCTCTGTTTCAGTACTAAAAGGTAATTTCACTTAAACAGCAAATCATCCATATTTAAATTGTTGTTGTTCACCTAAATACTTTGAGATTATAATTATAAACAACTTAAATTGAATCACCTCATAGAAATAATGGGGAGGACAATCTACATACTGTGTTTTTTGAAAAGTGTGTAGAAGATGCAACAAGCATACTGAAAAGGATACCTATACTAAGCTCGTCCATTATCTTCTATAGCATTGGCGCATCGTATGCGATCGTTACGTGATAGGATTGATACAGCATGTTGAGAAAGTTCAAAGATGGACAGCTTATCATAAAGTACAAGAAAGTGCCACTGACACTATTTTGCTGGCTCTCCATCTACACAGGAAGAAATGTGATCATCATGATAAAATAAGGAAAACAGAGCTCATATGGAAAGATTTAAGTATTTGTTTTCCCACATGCTATTTGTGACTAAAGCGATACAGAAATAGTCTGAAGGTGATTCGATGAATTGTCTGCCAAGTACTTAATTGTGAATTGCAGAGCAATCATAAAGATGTAAATGTACCAAGGACCGTGGCAAAGTAGACTCAAGGAGTACACTATTTTCATTGTACATCATAAAATTTTTGACAGAACTGAAAACCTTCCTGTCTCAGCATCGGTCAATAACACTGACCTTCGCTATGGATATCGTCTGCTGCTCCATTGCCTCGTGGATAGCCACCTGGTCCCTCGGGTCCATCTTGTCAAACTCGTCGATGCAGCAGATGCCATTGTCGGCCAACATCAGAGCGCCTGCCTCGATGACGAAGTCGAACGATTCTTCGTCCCTGACGACAGCTGCAGTCAGACCTGCTGCCGAGGATGCCTTGCCGGAGGTGTATATAGCTCGTGGACTCACCTCCGCGATCTGATAATTTGAGATGTCAGTAATTATCTCTCATCTGCTTAAGTATTGGAGAACACAATACACACAACTTGTATACAACCCAATACAAACACATATTTCATATTCATAATATACCTTTCAATCTTTCATTGTCCTTCAGTTTTTCGGTTTGATATTTCTCAATTTTGATTGTTTTTCTGGTTCAAATGGCTCTGAGCACTATGGGACTTCACATCTGAGGTCATCAGTCCCCTAGAACTTAGAACTACTTAAATGTAACTAACCTAAGGACATCACACACATCCATGCCTGAGGCAGGATTCAAACCTGCGACCGTAGCAGTCATGCGGTTCCGAACTGAAGTGCCTAGAACCGCTCGGCCGAATGTTTTTCTGTATACCATCTATTCTTTATAATCATATTCAGCACTATGAGAAAGTAACACTGTAAATCAAAAATAAGCATGCATAATGTATTGTACTGTTATCACCACTTAATTCAAGGAATATTCATAGAAAAGATGTCAGTTTTCTAGAAGACTTCTTTCCTGGAAGGATGAGGAGTATTCCACTTCTTGTGAGTGAACATTAAATACCTGAATAACAGAGAAAAGTGTTTACTGGAGAGAAGCAAGATGCTTAACTCGCAACACGCTTAAGTCGCAACAGAGTCATGCAAGGAGGACTGCAACCATTGTGTAAACTCAGGGTACATTTTGCATCACTGCTTCACTTGGTTGCTAAAAATCAACAAATCACTAGCTGTTCAAAATTAACTTGCTGGCACATTTTGTGCATAGCCCATCATCAGAACAAGTCATATTGTCTTAATACACAGTATTGTGTCACATAATTACTCTCTCAAGACTGGTTCATTACCATCAGTTTATCACCAATGCCAAGAATGTAATTATGTAACATATTACTTTGTATTAAGGCATTTTACACTCTCATGATGTCCTGACGATGGTCTCCACACTAAACATTTCAGCAAACAATTTTTAACAGCAAGTGATTGTTGATTTTAGCAACCTAATAAGCAAGTGATTTAAGACAAGCTCAGGGTCAGGAAGCAAGAGATTAGAATGGGCAATTATGTAATTTGGTGAGAAGAAATAAATTTTGTCAAAACTTTTAGTTGTAATTACATTAGTTAAAAATCGGAAGTAGTCTGGAGAAATATCTTGTGAAATCAACTGAATTGTGGAAATCTAATAGTACTGTAACAACAAAAATGATTAATTTTTGCAAATATGATGTAACTGGTTAAATAAAAATATTTACTCACCAAGCAGCGAAATGAGAAACACATACAAAGGTATTAATGTCTGCAAGCTTTAAGAGTCAGTGGCTCCTTCTGGCAGAAGGGTTCAAGGGGAAGGACAACGGGTGAAGGAAAACGACTGGTGAGTTTTAGGAAAAAGGGTAGAGTGTGCCAAAGTCACCCAGAACCCCAGGGCAGGGGAGACTTACCGGAAGGGATGAGAAAAGAAGTTCCTTCTCATCACATGTAGAGCCATTGGCTCTGAAAGCTTATAAATATTAATACTTTTGTATATGTGTTCTCCTGTTGCTGTTTGATGAGTAGATTTTTTTATCCATCCAATTACTTTATAATTAATTGTAAGTCGTAACAAAGAAAAGTGCAAGCTGAATATCAAAGTTATATGGAAGAATGCTGCAGTGATCACATGAGTCAGTTTTGAGCAGTTGTTGATTGTTAACACTAGCTGGTTTTTGTACTGTGTTATGGATGCAGATTGAACTAGAATTTATATGTACATATGAAATGAGGACTGTAGAAAGAAGTGTTATTAGCTGTCACACCTTGAATGAATCATTGAACAGATTTGACAGTTCTGAGTCAGGTCATTTATATGGGTTAAAACCCTTTACCCATTTTGTTGCTGGCATGTGGTAATACATTTTTGTCTGACTTGGCAACAAAATCCTCTGCCAAAAATTATTATTTATGTTTTCCCGAAGTTAAAATTTGGACATGAAACCACGGATAATTATGTTAGGAATGAGAGCTCACTCACGATTATATAATTTACATATCTGGCAATAAAATTGTATTTGTATTTTTTGCAGAACTATGGTTTAAAAGGTAAACAATGGACATTACGTTAGAAAATACAAACAAATGCTAGCTTTGTAGAACTGCTCGAAAATGACACTTCAGAATTATTTACGTCTTATTACCAACATGACAAAGCCAATGCACATACCTGCTTCAGTAACTGGGATTTAGCTGTACTTGGGTCACCCACAATGCATACGTTGATGTCTCCTCTCAGAGATGTACCTTCCTCAGTCTTCTTTGGAACTCCACCAAACAACATCAAGACAATACCTGCAAGAAAGGCATCAATGTAACAGCAACAAAACAACGACAACCACCACCTCACCGCCATCACTGTCACAATGATTATCAGTGGGTAATTCTTCACTTTTAGCACTCCTGGAAGTGAGTGTCTTCCAAACGAATTAAAAAAATAAAAGTGAAACCTTCTTGGCATATTAAAACAGCATGTTGGACCCAGACTCATATTTGGCAAGCAAGTGATCTACCAACTGAGCACAATTCACTACCTGTCCTTCCAGCTTTATTTGCACCAGTACCTCATCTCCTACCTTCCAAACTTCACAGAAGCTCTTCTGTGAGTGTGCCTCAAATACTCATACACAGAGCTCACACTGTCACAGATGTGGATATTTTCCGGGGGGGGGTGATTTTCCGGGGGGGGGGGGGGGGGGGGGGGGGATGGGGGGGGGGGGCGGTATTCCACCTAGAAGATTAATAGGGCACTCTCTTACAACAAAGAATCAGGAAGTGGATGAAAAAGAGAACATTCTTGCAAAATTTTTAGCTAATCTTGCCTTTGTGAGCAACATTACGTTTAAAACATCAAGAATCCTCCATAAATTTCAGGTGAAGATGATTTGTCCACCATCTAAGATTGTACAACTTTTGGGATCAGTGAAGGACAAGTTGTCATTGTGCAAGGCCAGAATTTACCAAATAGCTTATCAACAGGGTCAGACCACACGCACTGTGAAAGAATGTTGCACTGAACATCAATGTTGCACCCTCCTTTTGCAACCATCAACTCCATTATCCTCTTTTTGCTTTTATTGATGTTCATCTTATATCCTCCTTTCAAGACACTGTCCATTCAGTTCAACTGCTCTTCCAAGTCCTTTTCTGTCTCCGACAGAATTACAATGTCATCGGTGAACGCAACATTTTTATTTCTTCTCCATGCACTTTAATACTTACTCCAAATTTTTCTTTTGTTTCCTTCACTGCTTGCTCAATACACATATTGAATAACATTGGGGACAGACTACAACCCTGTCTCACTCCCTTCCCAACCGCTGCTTCCCTTTCATGCCCCTCGACTCTTATAACTGCCATCTGGTTTCTGTACAAATTGTAAACAGCCTTTCGCTCCCTGTATTTTACCCCTGCCACCTTAAGAATTTGAAAGAGAGTATTCCAGTCAACACTGTCAAAAGCCTTCTCTAAGGCTACAAATGCTAGAAATGTAGGTTTGCCTTTCCTTAATCCATTTTCTAAGATAAGTCGTAGGGTCAGTATTGCCTCACGTGTTCCAACATTTCAGCGGAATCCAAACTGATCTTCGCCAAGGTCGGCTTCTACCAGTTTTTCAATTCGTCTGTATCGTCGGTAAAGAATTCGCATTAGTATTTTGCAACTATGACTTATTAAACTGATAGTGATTTTCACATCTGTCAACACCTGCTTTCTTTGGGATTGGAATTATTATATTCTTGAAGTCTGAGGGTATTTCGCATCATCAACGTACAAGACGGCCTCTATGCATCTACTATCTCTCGACAATGACAGTTCCCGATCACTACAGCATCATCAGCAAACAGTTGAAGACTGTTGCTCACCCTATCCATGAGCTAGTTTATGTATAGTGTGAACAGGAGCAGCCCTGTCACACCTCCCTGGGACATTACTGATGAGACCCTCGCCTCTGATGAACACTCGTGTCCAGGGAATGAAACTGAGTTGTAGTACTTAACAACTACTTGATTTCCAAAATGCATTTGACTTAGCACCACATATATTGTCGAAATTATAATCACATGGGGTATCAAGTAAAATTTTGTGATTGGACTGGAGATTTTAGGTAGGGAGGCTGCAGCATTTTATTTTCGAGAGTCACTGACAGATTAACATGTAACTTCATGCGTGCTCCTGGGAAATTATGTCGGGGCCCTTACTATTCGTGTTGCATATTAATGGTGTTGCGGACTATATTAATAGTAACCCCAGACTTTTTGAGGATGGTGCAGTTATCTGCAATGAAGCACTATCTGAAAGCAGCTGCATACATATTCAGTCAGATCTTAATAAGATTTCAAAGTGGTGCAGAGATACGCAACGTGCTTTAAATGTTCAGAAATGTAAAATTATGCATTTCACAAAACACAAAAAAACGTAGTATCCTGTGACTATATCAATGGGTGACAGGTCAAATCAACCAACTCATATAAATTCCTGTGTGTAACATTTTGTAGGGATATGAAGTGGAATGATCTCACAGGCTCAATCATGGATAAGACAGGTGGTAGACTGATTTATTGGTAGAAAACTGGGGAAGTGCTATCAGTCTACAAAACAGATTGTTTACAAATTACTCACGCAACCCATCCTAGAATATTTTTTTAAGTGTGTGGGACCTGTACTAAGCAAGACTATCAGGGGACATTGAACATGCACAGAGAAGGGCACCACAAAGGGTCACAGGTTTGTTTGGCCTGTGGGGGTGTGTCAAGAGAGGTGCCGAAGAAACTGAACTTGCAGACTCTAAGACAGACGAGAAGTATCCTGAGAAAGTCTACTTGCGAAGTTCCAAGAACTGGCTATAAATTATGAATATAGGAATACAGTACAACCTCCTATGTATCACTCAAATAGAGACAGAGAAGACAAGACAAGATTAGATTACTTACAGCACACACGGAGGCATTTGAAAGATAATTTTTACCACACTTCACACATGAATGGAATGAGAAGAACCCTAGTGACTGGTGCAGTGGGACATACCCTCTGCCATGCACCCCACAGTGGTTTGCAAAGTACAGATGAAGTGTTCGCGCCACTCACATATCTGAGAACACATTCCGTATGCTAAGACCTTTGCTGAAAACCTGCACTATTCGAGATTTTCTTTCCTGATCTCTGGAAGTAGTACCAACTACGTGCAGTGTTTCTCACTGCACCGCTACTCACCTCTTTTGACTTCGTCGTTGCCGTGTATCGTGGGGAAGAGGCTGGAAACGAGGTTCTGGTAGAGGTTTCGGTCGCGGCTCATCTCGTACACCTTGTTCCACTCGGCATCCGTCATCTGCTGCTTCATTATCTCGGCAGTCATCTCCTCCATGTGCAGTTCTGCACCCCCAAACTGAAACCAAATTTCACTACTGTACTCTGACTAGCTTACTACATGCAAATTGATGGTTCAAATAAATTGACACCTGAACATTACACTCAGGCAACACTCAACGAGGACGTCACTGTAAGAAGAAGAGTATCTGAGAAGGGGAAAAAGACAGGTGGGTGTGTTGTCAGAGATCGATGCACAATATCAGTGAGGGAACCTGAACTGAGAGGAGGTTTTAGGATAGACAGGCAGAAACTGTCGGGCGAAGAGTGTGAGAACAGTAATTTACCACAGGCAGAGGCCAGGATGACTTTGAAAGCTGAAAATGCGTTGTAAAGATAACTGCCAACTGCACAGTTCAGAAAAACTTGTGGTGGAGGTAAGCATCTAGATGGTCCGGGTTGTGGGTGATCAGACATCACTCCACCTGTGGAAGCAACCATGTCCTATATCAACTGTGCTGAAAACAATTTCACTGCTTTTTATATTGGTATGATTATGAACCAGCTGTCCACCAGGATGAACAGCAACGCCAAACTGTGGCCGAGAGCCATCTTGTGGCACAACATGCATCTGATGATAAAACGGTTGATTTCAATGGTTGCTTCACAACTCAGGCCACCTGGATCATCCCCTCCGCCACCAACTTTTTCAAACTGTGCAGATGGAAGTTATTCCTACAACACATTCTCCACTCCCAAAATAATCGCCTGCAGTGCTCTTGCTTAACATTTAAGTGTGACAATTCTTACTGCCTTCTTTTGTAGAAATAGGATGTCCGTGCAGCCTGATCAGTGATCCCACAGCTGCATTTCACAGTCAATACAGCTGTGGAATAGAGCACGGCATATACAGTAAGACACAGAAAAACAGGAACATTTCCACAGTCCAATAAAACTAGAAGTGATGAAAAAAAGAAATTGCATTCACAGTAATTCAAACCTTACAACTTTACCATTTACGAAACATTGATAGCATTTTTCACTTGTTAAAAAATTACATCCTTTAGATGGAGTACTCCTATACAAATACATTCGAGAAATCTAGTGCAGAGATTCCTCATTGACCACTGCAACATCTCAGCTGGTATACTGTGAACTGGAATCGAATTCTATGTTTTAACTCATCCACGGTTCTTGGCCGGATCATGTAGACTTTGCTCCACAAGAGAGGGGGGAATCACACGTGGATAAATCTTGTGATCTAGGGAGCCAGGGAATGTTACCGAATCGTGAAATCGCATGATTGCCAAACAATTCTCGCACGTATGCCATTGACTGCCGTGCAGTGTGTAATGTCGCTCCATGCTGTTGAAACCAAGCTTCTTGAATGTTTGGAAAGTTGTTCAATGCAAGTATAACAAAAGTTTGTAACATCTCCGCATTACAATTGGCACTGAGTTGTTGTGTACCCTGTTCATTTGCGAAAAAATATGCTCCGATAATCCTATGTCATGAAACACTACACCACACTATCATTTTACTGTGTGTAAAGGGCATTAGGATTTGTGTTGCCCAGTAACGGTAGTTCTGTTTATTCACATAACCTGCGAGATGAAAATGTGCCTCATCTGACATCCACAACTTTTTTTAGAAATTCATTGTCATTGTTTGTTTTTGTTACCATTTGTTGACAGAGTACTAATTGTAACCAGTAATCATTGTCCTTCAATTGTTGCACCATCTGTAGTTTGTACAGACGAAATTTTAAATGGAGATTAAGAACTCTGTGAGCACTCTCCCGGGACATTCCAACCACTGCTGCTTGCTTACGAATTGAATGCTGTGGGCTCCATAAGACAGACTCGTGTACAACATCGATGTTCGCTGGAGAACGCACACTTCTTGGTCGTCCTGTTGGTTTCTTCTTGCAAGCAGATTCAGTCACTTCAAAGTTAAAAGCCAACGTTTTATCATGTGTTTCGACGGAACGGCATGACGACGTCCTGAATTATAACAACATCAAAACTACCTCTGTACGTTATCAAACTATCATTGTTTTTTTTAAAAACATTTTTATGGCTAATGCACACTGTTGTCCTTTCCACTGATCCACGATTGCTGAAATGGTGGACTGTTTACTCGCTAACTGTCATGAACCAGCAGTGCTGCCACTTGTCCATGGCTGCCACTACTCATTTCAAACATTCTCATTATCCTGTCTCCCTGTAGTTACCCGGTACTGGTCTGTAATTACTTTTTCCATCAGCCTCAGAAAGTATACTACACGTGATAGTTCCTCACATACACACACACACTGTGTCTACTTCATAAGTTTGCTATAATTACAAAATCCAGCAATTTCAAAAATTCTAAAAGGTCCAGGAATGTGCTTTTGTCACAGCCACATTTCATATGATGAGTTTTCTTTCAATCATATTTGACAAAATCACTTTTGTACCCTTCCAAATGACTCACCTGATTCCCTGTGCAGTATGTTACTATCTTGGCTTAGATCATTTACAAAAATGAGAAGAAAGAGGAACTGTTACACAGCCTTGAGGCACATCATGTTCTAATTTTTGTCCTGGAGATGCCACCCCTGGGACAAAGCAGAGGCTATGAAGGTGACACATATACACGTCATATGATGCTGGATGTATAAGATGAGGAAATGAGGTGTTGGCAATAGCTGATGATTGATGATCTGTGTTGTTGGGTACCAAAATACTAACAATGGCTGAAGTAGAGAGGATATAAAAGGCACAGTTGCTATAGCAATAAAACTGTTTCTGAAAAACATAAATTTGCGAACATCAAATATAAATTTAAGTACTAGGAAGTGTTTTCTGGAAGTGTCTGTTCAGAGTGTAGCCTCGTGCACAAGTGATACATGCACGAAAAACAGGGCAGGTGAGAGGTTAGGGTCAGTTGGTTAGTTCAATGGATCATATGCACAATAAATTGTAAAAGTTGATTTAAAATACGATGCTGCATGAGGATGCTGGGACTATACGGGTAATAATAATAATGAGCGTATGGCATTGGTGGTCGGGAGACCCCTCGCGGGGCGGTTCGGCCGCCGCTCCACAAGTTCTTTAAAGCCACTACGGCTACTTGTGAGTGAATGAGGATGAAATGATGATGAAAGGCACACAACACCCAGTCATCTCGAGGCAGAGAAAATCCTCGACGCTGCCGGGAATCGAACCCGGGACCCCGTGCATGGGAAGCGAGAAAGCTACTACAATACCACGAGCCGCGGACACTATACGGGTAATTGAAAGACGTAATTAGGAGGTACTGAACAGAACGGGGGAGAAAAGAGCATTACGGCAAAACTTGGGCTTTAACTGATATGACAAATCATGATTATGGAGGGTAGTAAGAGTGGTAGGTACTGTACAGGGAGACAAAGACTACTACATTAAGCAGGTTCAAATTGATGTAGGTTGCAGTCATTATGCAGGGGTGGAGACCACACAGAATAGACTTGTGTGTAGAGCTGTAACTAACCAGTCTACAGGCCGAAGGCAATAAAATTGACAAGAACAATGAAACTTCCTGGCAGATTAAAACTGTGTGCCGGGCCGAGACTCGAACTCGGGACCTTTGTCTTTAGCGGGAAAGTGCTCTACCATCTGAGCTACCAAAGCACGACTCACGCTCGGTACTCACAGCTTTACTTCTGCCAGTATCTCGTCACTCCGCTGCAGAGTGAAAATCTCATTCTGGAAACAAGAACAATGTCTGTCAATGTACCTAGCACTGTAGAAATGCATCCCAAGTTGTCAGTTCCATGCAATGCTTCTGTAACTGATTCTCAGTTACCCACAGACTTAATTTGGCAGCACACACAACACTGCACGCTTACCCTGGGATTGGTGGGCGCGACACTGCAGGCAAGGAAGGCCATGCGGTAGTTGAGCTCTCGCACGCCGAGCGCCCTCAGACCGCGCACGCCCTCCCCCGCCATCTGCGCCGTCGCCTGGTCTCCCGCTTTGTGCCTCGAGGCCAGCTCGGCACGCTGCCCCGGCGTCGACATCACGCCCACGTCCGGCACCACAATCAGTGTGCCCGTGAAGTCGTACTGATCGCCCGCCTGCACCATGTCCACGATCTCAGCTCTAAGCACCACCTCTACACTGTGGATGGACATTTTTATTATTACAAAATGTACTTGTCAAAACCCATTACACACATTTGTTGTCTTTGATGTACAGTGAAACCCTGCATTTACACTTTTCGAGGGAATTTTAAAAAATAGTGTATAATGCAGGGAAAATGTAAAATGTGGGAAATAACTTTTTTAGCTGTAAAAATTCTGTTTATGATTCCCATTGCATTTTTTAAATTTCTTTGTAATATATGGACATAATACGCATGAAGATACTTGTCAAGGATTTAATTATTATCCAATAAAAGTTATCTGAATTTTGTAATATCTTTAGCCACTGATGTAACCGGAAGCGGTAACTGTATGGGAAGCAGAAACATTTGACTTAATGTCATTTATCATACACTATATTTTTTGAAAGCCTGCAGTTGTTTTATTCATTATTTGACAATGACACACTACTTGAGTTACATATTATTCATGCTTAGCACAACACTTTTCAAGAATTTATTCTCATTGCCAAGCACAGATATCCACATAACTATTTTGTGAGATGTTTGCATATGTGTTGGTCTGCATCTCAAGCACCATAAAAATATTTTTGAGGTTATAAGATATTGTGACGCCTCCATCATGCAAAAAAATCCTCACACACAGAAACAATCACTCACGTTATTTCTGTGAGAAACATCACAAAAAATACTTAGGTATATGTTATTAAAAAAATTTATACAAATTTTTAAAACTCATTTTGCGAAGCATGAAAAAATGCACAAATTGCACAGTGATTCATTATTCAAACCCAAAGCATTTGAACAACGCAAACAGCGCAAAGGTTGTCAACTAGCACTTCGAGTGGTTAAAAAAATGAAACACTTGAGTTATGTACTTGATGTGTCATGACGATCAGAAAGTTGAACACACGCAGTGGAGACTTTGAAAACTGTTGTGATCAGTCATTATTTGAACAAACCTACAAGGAAGTTACTCCCATCAGCCCCCACAAATTGTTCCAGTTTTTGCCAATTCAGATCTGTTGGATTCAAACTGCTGAGCGGAGCGCACTGCTGTCAAGAAACTTAACAGCATCATATTTGTAAACACTAACTGAAAGCCAACGCCATGCCAGAGTCATTTTATGTCAATGAAGTTAGTTTTTTCTCCACCAACAGTGTTTCATAAAGTGTAAAATGAGGGAAAGTTATGAATATGTTAACACAAAATCAGGTGTGAATTAACATTGTTAACCTAGGAAATTTGACAGGAGTGTTAAAAAAATGCTGTAGACGGAAAGAAAATGTTAATTCCGGGAATATAAAAGCAGAATTTTATACTGTATTAATTCCCATGTTTTCATATTCAAAGTAAATTTACTCCTTAATGGTTTTTGTCACTGACAGAAATCACTTTTCCTAAACTGTGATACAATCACAATACAAGATACAAAACTCATTTTCATGTAAACCATGGCTCCTTGTCTAGGATTCAAAGTGAAGTCTGTGGTGTGTGTTGCGTAGAAGACGGAGACTAACTTACTATAGTACACGACACATACAGAGTGATCTTATTGCGTGGTTATATAAACAATTTTGGTGATATATCTATTTTTCACCGTACACTAATTATTGTTTAATGACATATGAGACAATATGGCAAATACTTTAACAGAATTTTGTTCATGCCTTATTGTTCATGAAGTAAAAATGCACCAGTTACTATGTAAAGTGTATGACGGTGTACTAATGAAAATATACATATTGTAAAATTAATTGTTAAAAATACTCATAATGTTTGAGGGCATGCTGAAAAGTAATGCCTCCAAAATTTTTGTGTGTAGACTCACAGCTTTTTAAATAAAACAAACATTATTAACATTTTACATATTTATTCTTCATGTCTACATATTTATTTCTCAACAATGTAACGTAAAGGATAGTTGCTACTCACCATATAGCAGAGATGCTGAGTTGCACAAAGGCACAACAAAAAGACTGTCGGAACGTTAGCTTTCGGTCAACACGGCTATTGTCAAAAATAGACAACTACACCCATGACCACACTCACGCAAACACAACTCACACACAGATAACCACAGTCTATGATAGCTGAAGCCAGACTGTGTGTGTGTGTGTGTGTGTGTGTGTGTGTGTGTGTGTGTGTGTGTGTGTGTGTGTGTGTGTGTGTGTGTGTGTATATTACTGACAATAGCCTTGTTGGCTAAAACCTAACTTTCCGACAGTCTTTTTGTTGTGCCTTTCTTCAACTCAGCATCTCCACTACATGGTGAAGAGCAACTATCCTTTTCATTCTACTGTTACATTCCATCCTGGATTTTTCATTGTTTTATTTATGTCTGAACATAATCACCCTGGTGCTGAACACATTTCTCCCAATGACACACCAGCTTGTTGATACCGTCACTGTAGAATGATTGACTTCATTGACGGAGCCACAACTTCGCCTCTACTTGCACCGCTTCATGACTATCAAAATCAAGTACTCAAAGATGTTATTTAAACTTTGTAAATAGATGAAAATCAGATGGGACCAAGTTGGGATGATGACTGAATCCAAGGCACCAATTGCTGCAGATGATGCAATGCTTGGGCGCGTTCTGGCATTCATTGTCCATGTGTGGATGAATTATTTGAATTCATGCTTTCAGTTTTCTGAACTATTTCTCACAACTGACATTTACATTGCACACCACTATGTTACATGCTACAATTTGGAGTCCTCTAGTGGCAGAATGTTGCAATATACAACAGTGAAGTGGGAAAGTTGACCGAGTACTAAAGATGTGTATATGTCTCCTGCTGAGTGTGCTGTCAAACATAAATGATTTTTTATAGATTGTTATGAACTTTAAGTTGCTTAAAATACCATTTCTAATAATACCGAAGACTGCTTAGATTGTCGGAAAGTTATATCAGAGATTGCAGCTGCAACCATTTGGTATTATTATTTTTATTATTATTATTATTTATTGGTGGTAGTAGTACTACTGCTGGCATCAGTTGTAGTTGTAGTAGTAGTAGTAGTAGTAGTAGTAGTAGTAGAGAGTCAGTGTTAAGTGCTGTTGATTTCAGTTCTGTTTATGTGAATAAATAAAGAAATATGTTATTTCAAAACTTTTCAATTAAACAAAATCCTCACAACCAGGTAAGAGCACAAAAATCCAAAATATTAACCTCAGTACTTCAACTATAGTGATTAACAATCTTCGACACATCAGGTTCAATCTGGTCAGAAACCAAGTAATACACAAAAACTCTGTTTATCGTTCAACACACATTAAGATGTAGATACCACACACAAAATAATATTTCTGAACTTCATGTGTCTTTTTAAGTTATTACAGAGACTCAAAATTTACAACACTTTGTCAAGCACAGACTTATACGACTAACAAACTACATCTATACTCTGCAAACCAGTGAAGTGCATGGCAGCGGGAACATCCCAATATACAAGTTAACATGTTTTTTTTTTTTGCTGTTCCATTCATTATAGTGGGGGTGGTGGCATTCCCACGGCCAAAGAGAATTTGGTCAGCACATACACCATGTCGTACAATGCTGCTAGCAAGTCAGTGCTATGTGGAGTGGGACTCTGTGGGAGGATATCTTGCACACATTGTATGGATCACAGCTAACTCAGAATAACCCCAATTATAAATGTTAACAACAATAATCCATTTTCATATAGAAAGTGTCAGGAGAAATCTAAGTCATCAGTCACAGGCGAGTGGTAAAAATCATAGAGGGAGACTAATCATCTGCAAAATAAGTAGAAGAAAGGAGAAAAGATCAGGGTTTAAGGCACCATCAAAGACTAGGCCCCTAGGGATTAAGCACAAGCTCAAATTGGGAAAACATGCTGAAGGCAACTGGCCTCGCATATTTGAAGGATACAGGCCGGCATCTGCCCTAAGCATTGGCAGAGGATAACACAACTCTCAGTCGGTTCAAGTCCCAATGTGGCACAATTTCTTTATGTGTTGCAAACAGCCGACTTCAGTGGCAGCCGCATTACGTGAATCTATTTTATTAATGTTTACCGCTACTGGAATAGTCAGTACAGTACCTGCTCATGCAAGCATGCATGCGTGTAGGACACTGTATTGTGAAGATACAGACACTGTATAAATACAAACATTGTAACCATCGATGATGTATCTATGCCTCAACAGGATAAAATGACAATATAACATATGTCTCTCTGTGCAGCAGTCACAGAGTGTGAGAGCATAAGGGTTGTGACTACAAGACATATGCAAGTTTGGACTAGACCTAGAAGTGTGCTCAGATGCTAAAACAGTTAAGGCGACCACACGCAATTACCTGGAAATCTGGGTTCGAGTCCCAGGTCGGCACAAATTTTCACGTGTCACAAACAATTGATATCAATGTACAGTGGCAATATGCAAAGCTATTTTGTAACCTGTTGATGACGTTTGCGTGTGTGTAATTGAGGGAAATCATGAAACTGAAGAAGAGGAATGTGTTCTGTTAAACTATTTATCCTCCACCACACTCAGTAGATGTCAGCACATTATGGGACATCTATATGTAAGCTTCATTATTAATATGTAAATCATAAGAATATTGCAACAGGCTTACTGAAAAGAGCTGAACCTTAAATCTTACAAAAACTCTCATGGTTATGAAATTCCAAATACATGAAAATGACTTACAGGTAATGACAAACTGATAAGAAATGCAAATAACAAAAGTAAAGCTGCTTGGACTTTAGTTAAATGTGAGACCGGAAATAAAAATAAAAAATAAAAATAAAAAAAAAATTTAAAAAAAAGACACACTCAAACATTAAAACCAAGAAATCAGGCAATACAATCAGTGATCAAAAAGGAGCTCCATAAACTCATAGTTCAGCAGTATTGGAAAAGACCTGCAGAGCAAATTTCCAAAAAGATCTGATATTCCAGTGGATAATTACATAAAAAATTCAATCGTTCTACTCCCCACTATGAAAAGAGAAGCAAGCAGAACCATAAAACAATTAAAAAACAAATTCTCAACAGGACTGGACGAAGTCCTAGTTTGTGTATTAAAAGAGTGGATAGACAGCGTTAAAGCCCCTTTAACTGACACCATTAACCAGTCTTAACACTGGCTGCTTCCCAGACTACCTGAAACTAGCTGAGATCATACCTCTTCACAAAAAAGGAAGTATTCTGGACACAATATTGTTTTTAATTTATATTAATGATTTCCCACAATGTGTGGTGCAAGGAGAAAAAGTACTTTTTGCTAATGACAGTAATATACTGACTACCAGCAAGACACATGACCTGCTATTGGAAAAAGCCAATGGAGCACTAGCAGATGTTTACAAATGGTCTACAGAGAACAGAGTCTCTCAACATTAATAAAACAAACAGCATGTACTTTAGAATAAACAAGAAGTAAAAGTTCATAAATTTAAAACTATATAACACTTCAATAACATATGTGACTAACACTAAATTCCTCAGACTGTACATTGACAGCCAACTATAGTGGAATGAACATAGCACGATTATCTCAAAGAGGGTCTCCACAGGATGATACGTGCTTGGAGTTCTTGCATCAGTATGCAGTGACATCTGTGTAAGGTCAGCTTACTTTGGTTATGTGTATGCCATCCTTAGATAAGGAATAATCTTTTGGGGAAATAGTACCCAGAATCTACAAACAGTTTTCCTTTTACAAAAGAGAGCTGTGAGAATAATGACAAAAGGCAATAAATGGGCTCGTTGCAGAGAATTATTTAAAAACCTGGGCATTCTGACTGTTCCTTGTGAGTTTATTTTTCAGACCATAATGTATACATGAAAAAAATCTAGAAAATTATAGCTTGACTAACATTATCCAAGATCATAACACAAGTTTGAGTCATTGCCTCCATTTAGATAGAAAGAATAAGCTAAAAGCTCCAAACAGTCTCGATTATCGAGGTGTGGTAATCTATAATAAGCTACCAAAGAATATAAAAGAAATTAGCAGTATGTATTTTTAAAAAAAACTGTAAAACTATTTTTGTAAGAGCATTGTTTCTACACTTTGGACGAATATCTTAAATGAAAACCAAAGAATTGTTGGGAACACCTAGCATAAGATATACCTGACTTTTTCCTCATTCATGTATTATGTATTTATGCGTATGTACGTCTGTCTGCTAGTTCCATATCAACACTCCTAGTATATTTATTTAAACAACATAATTTTTTTTCATTTATGTAATATGTATGCAGGGCTTGTATTTATGTATGTTAGTTCTAAATCAAAATACGTATGCTTATTAAACAAAGAAGAACGGCACTTGTTAAAAAAAGTATTTAGACTTCATACTATAATTTGTACTTTCACTGTTGACATCCATACAGTATATATTGTCTAAGGATGGGTAAATAAATAAAAATAATAAGAAAGTAAAAATAAAAAGGAAAGAAATCAATGGTCATATACTAGTTTAGGTTCCATATGTGAAGTTCCCAGACATGCAGACAGATAAGAGACTGAGGTGGCACTAATGTGTGGATAAGTTTGTGAAATCACTCACTTTCTTGACTTAATAGCACATGTCCACTCAATTATATGCTAAGGCAAAATCCTCTGGTGCATTGCATCAAAGATGACAAAAGAATTCCACAGAAGTGTGCAATAGTAATACTATATAAAGTTGATAATCAACACGCCAACAATTTCCTAATGATATTAGAGGTTAATAATTAGAATGAAATAATGCCATCTCTGCATTTCACAGCAGCTTAACTGATCCCTCAAGATACCATTTCGCCAACCCTGAACTTTTAAATCTCTTCAACTTACCTTCTAGGTATACAACCACGAGGCAGTTCCGCCTGTGTTTCCTGAATTCTAACTTTCTGAAAGTCAACAAATGTTGACTTATCCACATCCAACATGAAACGACGGCGGTTGCTGCACACAGGGTTGCGGCAAATTGTAGGGTATGTGAACTGCAAACATAGAAAATTGTTCTTACCAAAAATCCTCACATGCAATTAAAACAATGTGCAGTGGAAAAACACACAAGCATATGAGACAAAAGGAGAATGCAAAGTGTGACATTCCACCATTCATTTAGCTACATAAATAAAGATATTCACATCCAGCTGTCTCTTTTTGCCCCACAAACAGTTTTTACAGAAATTAATTGTGTCACTACCCTTGTTATAACAGGCTCTTGGTGGCCAGGCGACACAGACTCAAGTCTGAGTCGCCTGGCCACCAAGAGCTATTACACAGCGATTTGATTCACGAATCCAGTTATATGGCTCCTTCCGTGTATAGAGATTTTACGACTATGACGTTTGGGGCCTGAAGAATGAAACTTGTCTAACTTGAAGGGGAAACCAGATGACGCTATGGTTGGTCCACTAGATGGTGCTGCCATGGGTCAAACGAATATAAACTGCATTTTTTAAAAAAGGAATCGCAATTTTTTTACATATTCGTGTAGTACGTAAAGAAATATGAATGTTTTAGTTGGACCACTTTTTTTCCCTTTGTGATAGATGGCACCGTAATAGTCACAAACATATTGCTCACAATTCTAGACAAACAGTTGGTAACAGGTAGGTTTTTAAAATTAAAATACAGAACGTATGTACATTTGAATATTATATTTCGGTTGTTCCAATGGGATACATGTACCTTTGTGAACTTATCATTTGTGGGAATGCATGCTGTGCCAGACGTACATCATGTTGGAAGTACATTGCCATACTGTCATGTAGTGAAACATCTTGTAGTAACATCGGTGGAACATTACGTAGGGAATCAGCAGACACTGCACCATTTAGATTGCTACCAATAAAATGGGGCCCAAATATTCTTCCTCCCAAAATGCCGCACCATACATTAACCCGCCATGGTCGCTTATGTTCCACTTGTCGCACCCATCGTGCATTTTCCGTTGCCCAATAGTGCACATTATGTCGGTTTACGTTACCGCTGTTGGTGAACGACGCTTCGTCGCTAAATAGAACACGTGTAAAAAATCTGTCATCGTCCCGTAATTTCTCTTGTGCCCAGTGACAGACCTGTGCACGACATTCAAATTCGTGCCACGCAATTCCTGGTGCACAGAAATATAGTATGGGTGCAATCAATGTTGATGTAGCATTCTCAACATCGGCATTTTTGAGATTCCTGATTCTAGCGCAATTTGTCTGCTACTGATGTGCGGATTAGCCGCGACAGTTGCTAAAACACCTACTTGGGCAGCATCATTTGTTGCAGGTCTTGGTTAACGTTTCACATGTGGCTGAATACTTTCTGTTTCCTTAAATAACATAACCATCCGGCGAACGGTCCAGACACTTGGATGATGTCATACAGTATACCGAGCAGCAGACAAAGCACATGCCCGTTGGGCATTTTGATCACAATAGCCATACATCAACACGATATCGACCTTTTCCGCAATTGGTAACCGGTCCATTTTAATATGGGTAATGTATCACGAAGCAAATATCGTCCGAACTGGAGGAATGTTACGTGATACCACGTACTTATACCTTTGTGACTAATACAGTGCCACATATCACAAAGCAAAAAAAATGATCCAACCAAAATAATCATATTTCTTTATGTACTACATGAATATGTAATAAAAAATGGGAGTTCCTATTTCAAAAAAACGCAGCTGATATCCGTTTGACCTACAGCAGCGCCATCTAGTGGGCCAACCATAGCACCATCTGGTTTCCCCCTTCAATCTAGACAAGTTTCGTTCTTTGTAGTTTTCTCATTTGACGCTTATTTCGTGAGATATTTGGCCCGGTCATGATCAATGGAACACCCTGTATACATCCCACAGTCCTGAAGGCTATATTTCAACAGAAACTACAGGTGGTGCAGCAGACTGCAACTAGATGCCATGAGCATACAGAAGTGATAATACTTACCTTAAACTCTGTAAAGAATTACAGTTAGTGGGAAGTATATTCCCCAACACCTGCGAAAGGGTTAAGACGTGGTTTAAGGTCACCACAGTAACATCCTTAGACATTTCAAGTTTGTCCTGAAAGGCAGTTACCTCAACAGCAAACATGTCCTGCATCCTTCTACTGAATAAAATTCCTGCCTCAATACATAAATTAACTATACTGAGATACCGTTGGCACTTTGTACAGAGAAGTTAGGAGTATCACTTTCATTGCAGTTACCATTCACTCTAGAATGACTGCCTGCACTTCCCCATGGTGCCATACCGACACAATTTTCACCTTCCACTCCTCTAAAAAAAATAATGCTCCCTTGGCCAATTAAGTACTGTGCCACCAACTATTTCTACTTAAGTCCTTCCAAGTGAATTTCCAACACAGCTGTCACCCGGAAACCACAGATATCACTTCACAAAAGGACAACACTTTACAGCTGTAAGCCCAAATCCGTCTGGTATTCACAATTAGCTTCAAAGTCCCTGGAGCTGCTACAGTTCCACAAGTACTCCACCTATCACGTACGCTTTGTAGCACACATTAACGGGGATCCTACGGCTCACATACAGTCTTTGCCACAAAACCTAGCCGCTGGCCAGACACTACAGTGGTTAAGTCTGAGGTGTTCAATTAAAGTGCCAATTGAACTGGCAGCCCTCAGAATCCCAAGTCCATCCATCTGCGCGATCCTACTGCACTGTGTAGGTCTGGAGGAAGTTGTCCTCTGCTCAAACTGCTACAATGGTGTATTCTGTTCAAAGTTTACTGGTAAAGGCCACACAATGGAGAGACAAAGTCACAAGTTCATTCCTTTATTTATTGAAACAAATTTTGGGTGTCTGCCAAAAGTATTAGTCTGATAAAAACTCCAAGATTACTAACTTCACTTAGTGAAAATTTTCCAGCAACATTTCTGAAAAAGAGCCTCTCCCAGAATCAACATCAGAACAGCTTATGCTTAAGAGTTTCCCTGCCCCACAGCGGCCACCAAATACCCACCATCAGTCGATTACTAACGTGAGCATGTTTCTGCACTCACACTGACCAGCATAACACTGGTTATTATTGCAGTTTGATTTTTTGCCGCAAAATAACTTGATAACCCAAGTGGATAAAGTGTAATAACAATACATGAAGGTTACTTTGAGTGTATTTATAAACAGTCAAGCAACAGAAAATCAAGGGGGTGCTGTCTGGATCCTTCCTACCAACACGAGCTTTTCTGAATTGTTCGGGTGGGAACACTCCATGCAGAATATCATACATATCCAGAACTGTTGAATGAATATGTGTTTTCTACTTTAGAAGAAAGCCTTTTGGCCGAAATCTTACATGTATAACTGCGTTTTTGTTGTGCCTGTCTGCTATTCAATGTCTCCTGTATATTTTGAGTAGCAATCTATACTTTTCATAAAACTGTTATTTATTGATTTTCATTATTTTTACAATATGATGTTCATATTTGTCTTGCAACTACATACTGAATTTTGCTTACCTGAATCTTGTAAAAAAAAAAAAAAAAAAAAAAAAAAAAAAAAAAAAAAAAAAAAACTATGGAAAGGATAGATTGCTACTAACTGTAAAGATGACACACTGAGTA
Organism: Schistocerca gregaria; assembly: GCF_023897955.1. Classification (NCBI taxonomy): domain Eukaryota; kingdom Metazoa; phylum Arthropoda; class Insecta; order Orthoptera; family Acrididae; genus Schistocerca; species Schistocerca gregaria. Next base: position 208,027,087 of record NC_064929.1, on the reverse strand, counting down.
GCAGATAGCCATAACAAAAAGACTGTTACACATTAAGCCTTCAGCAAAAACCTTCATCAGAAACAAAGAAACAAACACAAACTTATTTCTGGCTGCTCAGGCCTCAGAAACAAAGGAACACAAATGAAGAGGCAACATAACATTATGATTCTTCAGCTTCTCCCAGCTTATTTCATATGGAAAGAGTCCAAGGCTGAACTGCTGATGTCAGCATCCACCAGTCACAAATGACCACAATGTCACTTGTAAACTATTTAAATGTAGCATTGATTGTGACTATTCACAGACTTCAAATAAAGCACCAAAGAAGTCTAGTGTGCAAGGAAACCATATGCAATATTCAAAACCGTGGATTAAAAAAAGTAGTGTAGGAAATGGAATCAATGAATATGTGCAGATTGAATTAGATTCCGGCTTTCACTAACATGAAAGCAGAAGCCAGTAGACTTAAGTGGGATCAAAAAATAGACAAACTGCAAACAAATGAAAATAAAATATTAAACATTAAAATCTCACTCTGGATTTGAAACAGCATGCACAAGATGTTAGAGATATAAAAAGGAGATAAAATGCAGTCTAAAGAGATTCCGATAACCAAACATATATTGGGAATTACATACTTTGAACTGCTGTTCGACATCCTTGATGACAGTCTGACAATCAAGGCACACGAAAGTTCCCAGTACCAACTCTGGATGAACAGGATGTGTACGCACAACCTGCCCAGATATACGGACCAGTGTACCAATCTTTGCTGTCGTCAGCTCTCGCACTTTGTGCCGCGTTGGTACATCTACAAAACTTGCGTAGAATTCACGATCTGCCTTAGCTTCCCAGCGATCTTGAGCAAAATTACTGATAGCCTGGTTGATATAAGATGAAATCCTAAAAAAGTCAGGTTGTGTAGTATTAGTGCAAAACAACTAAAGCAAAGCTAAGTAAGGCGCGCACACACACGCATTATATATATATATATATATATATATATATATATGATCAATTGTGATTCAGTATTACTTTGATATCTTTATTTTTGTAGAATACTAATCGATATAATAATTCCATATAATCCTTTTTATTTCAGTTTCCCGTTGTTCAACGATAAGTTACTCCAAAAAAAATTGTTCCCTCTTCCAGTATTTTACTATAAAATATCTAGATTACTAAATTTCATTTCACACACTTTTTGTCGATATAAACAACTTGTATACAACAGAGTAATTACGCACCCCAATTAAAGTTTCAAAATAGCTTCTGCTTACCTATAGTATTCCTCTATAATAGTTGTCGCCAAATTCTGATTATACTTTTCGACATCTTCAAAACTGACTTCCAGCACACTTCTTTCCGGCTGTTTGAAGATGCTTGCTGCGTCCACATACTTATAACGATTATCCTCTTGGAACCTGAAACGAATTGCGGTATTAACAACGGGTTTTACAGCAAATGAGCATACAGAACATATGGACCTTTTACTCACTCCTCCAAAAAATCACGAAATAGCTTCTGACATCGAATTCCGACCTCATCTTGCACTCTTATCTGTCCAACATTACTGTCTGCTACATCCATGATAATCGAATGAAATTTAAAACTTACTTATAACACTAAAACAATGAAATTAGAAATCCTAGTAAGAAAACACACAAACACCCGCCACTATTTTGGCGCGCTTTTCTACATCAGAGAAAAAAGGCCAGAGATGTTTCACAGCACCAAAGATTTATAATTATCTAGATTTGTGATTGTCGTTGCAAATAGAGTGAGAAAGTGGTAAAGATCAAATCCGTTGTGATCGGAAGTTGGTATGGAAAAATCATTGTTCACTTATTATAAACTTTGCTGTGTTTTCATTTGATTGTCAACTACCTCAAGCTAAGCTGAACGACAGGGGGTGGACCAGTTGCACGATAGCAGGATAAAGTTAATGAATCTGACCAGTAAGCTGACCAGTTCTAGTCTACCTGACTATTTAAGTGATTGTATTTATCTTGCAGCGAAGTTGAGGAAGAAAGGCTAGATATGGTACCAAGACACCGGTCCATACTAGAACTAACGGAACGGCAGTCATCAGCGTTAAATATCGGTGCGTTCATACAAACACGCTAGTACGCAACGGTAATAGGTTAAGATATACCATTTCTGGTACAAAAATTCGGAATCTAATATCAGAATCAACGAAACTAGCAATGATGAAGTTTATTAATGGTGAAAGCCATCTTCATAATCAGTGCCCTTGATAAAGGTTATAGATAAACTACTGAGAAGCGATACAATTAAAATCATAGACATTTATTTACCATTGGAAACAAATACATAGAAATACATATAAATGTTTTCAAGGCAATACAGAACATTTTTATGTTAGTTCTGGTGTAGTACCAAATACCAGCCAACAAATATATTTTTCTCCTTCGGAAGAGCCAACTTTCTCAGTGCTGAAAAATGTTATGTAATTAAATTGGTTCATCAATTAATGTTGTCACTCATGCTTAATGTTGGCTTTTTCTTTGGCTAGGTATTGTAAAACCTAAATCATTTACGGCATTCAGGTATCAGCTGGTCTCTGTCAACAAAACAAACTCACGGGAAAAGTAAGGAATCCAAATCGTCAAGGAATATTTGCAAAGTGTCAAGAAAACAAGGCAAAATAATAAAATAAAGACGAAAGATGGTATAGCAGGAAATCCACTACTATAAGATAAGTATGTGAAGATAATAGATTAGCAGACAACAGCACTTTTCCCTCTCCCCGACATGAAAGTAATTGGTTAACAGACGTAGCAGGCGACGACACCTCCTCCTCCCCAAGTCAACATGAAAAATTTTTTCCCGAAAAACGATGATGTCCTGTTCCGTTCACGACCTTTGTGAATGCCGCCATTTGAGATGCGTTATGGAATGTGCTGACGTTCTGTACCGTGCCATTGTGTTCCGTTCGTCAATTCCGAAACGATATTTATATCATAACGAATAATTTACCATCGGATGAAGATGCAGACACCAGTCCCTCTGCCTGAGTTCTCTCAAATAATTTCGCATTGTTTCTCATTTTATCTGTAGGTTAATGAAGGGATATGTTTGCCTGGCCACGGCCTTGTCCCAAAGAGGGTTGTGGTTTAGCATTTTCTCTAGGTGCCAAAAGGTTGATAACTTCCAAGTCACTGACAGCCGACAATAAGAGAAACTGGTTTAAGTTTCGTTATGGGACGGAGCCTTCACATCAAAGTCTAATTATTAGCATTAAATCCCAGGGACTAACATTTTAAACAACTTGTTCTCCTCAAGTTGAACGAAACAATATATATGGTATTATATCAGTAGATATAGATATGGTAATATTTCTTTTTTTGTGCCCAGTTTTACAAAAAAATCATCGTTGTGTGAACCACCTCAATTTTGTGAATGGGAAAATCAACAATGGTTTGTATCTGATCAGCCAGCTGGAAAAAATACTTCCAAACTAAACATTAAAAAGTGTGTACCAGGGAACAATTTATCCATTTCCAAACTATGAGGCTGTGTGCAGACCTGAATAGAATATTAGTATTGCAGAAAAGAGCAGCTAGATTAATGCATAAACTAACGGTAAGGTCAAGATAGTCCTGTCGTGAATACTTTGTCCAACATAAATATTTATATTTGTGTAAAATTATAATATTTTTGTGCTAAGTCGAAATAAAATTAGAAAAATTGCAGTGATATGCATAATTATGACACCAGACATCAAGAGTAAATACTTCAAGGGGAGGGCAATATTAAATAAAACTGACACTAGTCTATGTATTCATGGATAGATATAGTTCAACAAGCTGCCACATGCTTTAAAAACTTGCGAAGCAAATCTATTCCACGGGAACTTAAAAAAGTTTTCCTAGTGAAAATGTGTTTGCTTTCACTCTGTGAATTCTAAGCTACAGGACTTGTGCAGTGAGATTGTCGAGATGAATAAACGTGGTGACAATAATTGAACTATATCAAATAAAATCGTCATAACTTATGTACGTTTTGCGTTAGCACGTTCAAACTGGGCAGTCGGCCCCGCGGCATGAAAAGAATTAGTATGTGCATGCGCACGCGCCGTGTTGTCGGCCATTTCATTTGGATGAGTTCGTCAACAAGCAAATTTGGGGCTCTGAGAATCCGTATTTCGCGATCGAGAAATCTCTTCACCTTTAACGGGTGATTGTGGTGTGTTCAATGTCCAGTCTCGATGTTCTTTGATGGTACAGTGACTACCAAGCGATATGAGATGGTTTTCGAAGATGATTTAATCCCCTTTATCCCAAGTGACCCTGATTTCGACTTAAGATGTGGTTCATGCAAGACGGAGCTCGACCCAGTCGAAGCAGGAGAGTGTTTGATGTCCTGGATGGCACTGTCGAAGCAGGAGAGTGTTTGATGTCCTGGATGGCACTTCGCATTCTGGCTCTGGGCCTCTATATTCTCCGGATCTGAACCCATGGGACTCTATTTTGTAGAGCTATTTTAAAGACAAAGTGTACAACAATAACCTTAAAACCATTGCTGACCTGGAAACAGCCATTCAGGAGGTCATCGATGTTCCAATACTTCAGCGGGTCAAACAGAATGTCGCTATTCCTTTACGGCACATCATCGCCACTAATGACAGGCACATCGGGCATGTCATAATCTAAATCCAAATATCTGCGGTGACGTTTACAAATTGAATAAAGTGTGTGCACGCCGTAGTTTGTAACTAATTTACGTTTTTTTCATATAATGCAATAACTGTCACTTGCCAAAGTCATCGGCATAATAGCCAGATGCCAAAATTGTAAGTAAATAAAGAATTCTTGCTCTGTGTTGATAGAAAGTGAAAGCATACTGTTAAACATTGCCTGAAGGAAAGCACTGTTGATAGTACTCTTCAATAGTTTCAATAGAAAGACGCGAGAAAAACGCAAAACTGGTGTTCTAATTATTGGAAAAAAAAATCAGAAGTTGTAGATATGTTAGAGAAAGGCGAACTTGTAGTAAAACTACCTAAACGTTATGAGACAGGCATACAAACGATGAGAAATTTAATAAAAAGTGTAAAATTTTGCAAAGGATAACAAAGTTTGCACTGTCTGAAGTGCATGAAAACTTGTATACACGCGAATCTAGATAACGTACTACAGTTGTGGTTCCGGTTGAAGAGAATGCTTTGCTTGTGATGCAAATTTGGCTTGATGTACACAACGTATGTTAGTTAGTCTACGGAATCAGGAAACTTAAATAAAAAGCTCGCTCGTGGAAGAAAATTGCAATATCTTCAGCAGAATGTGTATGGTAGTTGAAACAGATTTCTAGTTGTGAACATGTAGACGACGAAAACACTTTCGAGTGATAAAATAGCGATGGCCATATTCATATTTATTAATCAGACCCATATAATGTAGGCCTACATGATCAGTGGCTGTTAAATAGCCAAAAAGTGAGAAATAGTTGGTCGCCACGATAAATATGTTTCTCGAGACAATTTATTATTGTCAGAGTCCATGCTCTTTACAAATTGTAACAGATCCGTTTTGCTGCGCAAGCGTTGTCGATGCTGGTAAGCTGATAGGGCCATTATATTACAGCGATTACAAAGAGCCACTTCTCAACCCCATATTCATTGGAGTAACTGGCTTGAAAAGCTGAAAATGCGACAAATTCAATACAGTGCTTTGCAAACGGTTCATTGCGCAGTATTCACTTCATTTCTTAACACGTCTGTCAATAGTCTCACGACATTGATTTATGGTTATAGTTCCATTGTTACTCAATAGATGGAAGCATTGTGCGCCAACAGAAGACGCCGGAGGCAGAGTAAATAGAGCGGGGATCAATTTTTTGTACGAAGCAACGGTTTTATAGCCATGTGGTCATGCCTGTAGCAAGCTCGAATGTAATGTACTGAAGAACTACGCTGTGCCTTTGAAAGAGAATTGATTATTTACTTCGGCGAACGCGACAGTAGTGCGTTGCGATATCGGTACCTTTTTTTTTTTCCTTCCTCGCTGGTGTTCTGTCAGCAGTAGCGCTTCGCTTGACGTAATAACATTGAGTTACCTCGTTTGACATGCTTGATGTGTCGGACGTTCATATAGATGCTTCCAGCGTTTTGGATGTAAAAAAAACATTGTCTAACAACATGATAGATGTTAGAGCGTGCAATAAACCAGTAGAGAAGGTGAGTGTACTGATAAATTTTTAAATCAATAGTTAACCCCAGTTTAAATAATTAAGTGTTGCGCTTCGTGCGGCGTTTGTGTTGGAAGGGTAGTAGTTATTTAGCATTCCACCAGATCTCCGAAGAATGTTTGTCACTTCGACGTGTCTTGGTAATTATAATCTAAACTTTGAAATTAATGTCATCTGCCAAGTAGGCCCCTATTTGCTAGAAAAAGTGTCCACAGTTTTGAAAACGAAAGTTTCATCCTCTGCAGTGTGACATTTTAGCATCTGAAATGATAGTGTAAATAAGCAAAAGTATCCGCATAAGCGTGTGTACTATCACTGTGTATTGATTGGAATTTAATCAGGTGAACTTTGTACACATTTGACATTTGCGTATTTGGATAAATCAGACTTATGAGAATAAATTGCAAAATACCTCTGTGCGGCGTTTGAAGTGACGTTCTTTAGATTTACCAAAATTTATATTCCTTCTACCATCTCGCCTCTCCTACCCTAAACTTTGCGTCTTACAATGTCTGTTAACCATAGTACTGTGTGAGAGGCACGTTTGTCTTTGACTGAAGAAAAATAAAGTTCCGATCACTGATTTAGAGGTAATCAGTAGGACACAACAGTCCTAAAACTGTCGTCACTCAACACAAGACGAAGACGATACCTCATACGCCAGTAAAAATCTGTTTATCTTTCACAGAATTTTGCGGCAACCTCAAATTTTATTAAATGAGTAATTTTTATGAATGCGTGTCAGATGTAGAATACTGTTGGTGCCTTCCACTATATGGTTATTTAAAGATCTGTATTTCACATACAACTAATGATTCGTACATGACGGAAATTGTTTGTCTTGTCATTGACATCTTGTTTATTCCCTTGATGAAGCGTCACATAATAGTATCAGTTCGTTAAATCATTAAAAACACTGAAGTAGGCAGGACAAATATTTTTGAAAGTTGAATGCCCCATGAAGATTTTTCCCAAAATCAAGTGGTGTATTTTTTCACTATTATTTTGTTGTTATACTGGTAGCTATGATATTCATCAGTTACGAATGGTTAGTCGACTTAAAAAAAAAAGACAGTTTGTTTTGGGATTGTCACAGCTCTGTTATTTGAGGTGAAGGTAATCACCTTGTGTGTGCCCACTATGATTTCTGTTTACACTTTGCACTACTCAACTCAAATAACACTTCTGATGATAATTTAAAATTGCAATAGTAAGGTGTTTTTGTTCTGCATCAAGATAAGTGTTTATTTTATAACTGTTATTGTATGTGTGAATTGTAGAGTAATAAGATTCCATGGATTAATAAAATGACTAAAATAATCAATTCTCCTCACACCAATAAAGAATTCAGTTAACCTGGCGATGGTTTCAGGGTATTCAGTTGAATATATATTTACAGAGTAACTATTAGAAAAATACCATTTGTGTTACCTGACATCTTGGTTGTTCTGCATCATCTTTATTATGGGTGTAGTAACCAGCAAAACTGTGTCACAAAATTGTCTTAGTCTGTAAATGTTTTCATCTCTCTGTTCCTTAGTTCTGAATCAATAGAAGACAGAAGACTTTGGGCCAGAATTCTTGCCATCTAAATGATAGTGTTTTACTGTAGATGAATGTTCTGTTTTACTTTGTCACATTTATCCTGATAGTGCTGGAATGAGAGCTGAAGCAGTTGCTAATTTATTGCAGGTACAGCCTATGACTGCTTCTTGAAGAAAAAAAGGGTTTCTCATTTATTTTTGTTTTGTCATTTAACACAGTATTATAGGACATGTCAAATATGTTTTATGTATTCACACTGGTCAGGAGGAAAATTCAATATGACTCGTCAGCTTTGATTACGGATTTAATGTTACTAGCTCCCAAGAAGTCTCTTGTTGGTGTGTGTATTAAGTTGTCTTGTTAGTGGAGAAGCCAACAGACTGGGAGGAGGAGGAGGAGGAGGAGGAGGGGGGGGGGGGGGGAGAGATACCTGGTCTAGCTAGGTTGGAAGGTGACTGTTTAGTTGCGAAGCCTAGTCTGGCAGAAAAAGAAAAATCCTCATTGTGGAGCAGACTTATCTGTAGTTCGTACTTTTTGTGAAAGTCACCACCAATATCGTACTATAATCACGTTTCCTGCATCACCGGTCACAGCTGATGAGTCATACCAAATATCCTTCCTTATCTTGTTTACACATATATACAGACATATGTAACTTGCTTGAATTGGAGAATATTGTGACGGAGATTAATTTGGCCATATCAATGTGACCAACCCCTCATTTATCTTCAGAGCTTAGGGAAGCCTTGAAAAATCCAAATCCATGTAGCGAGATGGGTATTTGACTCCTGCTTCAGCAAAGCACACATTTCATTAGGTATTTTGTTTGTATGGGAAACAGTTAATAATATTGGCATGACTTGAGCTTAAAAGTAATCATATAAACTTGGGCCAACGTTGGGCCATGCTTTATTGATAATGTTATTGCCCCTTCTTAAATTTGGCTCACCTGTATTGTTGATCAATTCAGAACTTAGAAAACAGAAGACAAGGAGCAGATATGTCCTTTTAAAAGCTCACACATTTTTATTGACAATTCAGATAAACAAACAACTTAAAGCTTAAGTACAGTGGGTGCACTGTGTGAGGTTGATAGCCCTTCTGTTCTGTGAAGTCAACTGAATTTGCCATTACCAGGTGTGGGATTCATTCTGTAATATAATGAGATGTGGTGCGTGATGTCATACATGTGTAGACAAAGAGAACAGAACACTAACAATAGTTCTTTTGGATTCATATTATTTTTTGGAGTGTAGGTTGCCCTGACAAACTGATCCCTCCTCTATCCTGGATCCCATTCAAACTCCTTCTGTCTCTTATGACCTTGATGTGAGCGGGACATTAAATCCTAATCTTCCTTCCTTTATTTTGGTGTTGGTAAACTAGCTTTTTTAGAGGATTTATTTTGTTGAATTCAGTATAGTGAGTTAAAAGTGACCTTTAACACATCTATTAAAATTAAGCTGTCATCAGCCTAAAGATTGCTTTATTAGGCATGATTGAGTAAAGGGTAATGTCCAATACAAGTTTTCGGCTTTGACCAGTAACATGGGAACATGTGCCAAACAGTGTAAACAATATAGTGACTATAATGTGATATCACTTTTTTTTTCTTTTTTCTTTTTTTTTTTTTTTTTAAAAAAATAGACTAAGCTACAGATCAGTCTGTCACCGCAAACTACATTTTCTTGCTGTCACATTTCCCGGTTTTGCCAACTAATAACTAAAATGTGAGTATATGTACCAAAAGGTGAAGTAATAGCAGTCATTAACATTGTCAGTGGTCAAAGATGACAACTTGTATCGAATATTGCTCTTGATCAATATGATCCTGTCGGAGGTGGTATGCTGTTGGTGGCGAAAGTGTGCTTACAATGTTAGTAGCTCTTGTGTTGCATGCTGATGTTGGCAATTCATTGATGTTGGTTGGTAATAGCAAATGGCTGACAGTGAGAATCACTGAATATATTGATTTGTTTTGGCAAAAGTACTAATGGATTACATTTGTTTCTGTTTTGGAGAGCACCAGAATAACATTTAAAGGTCTTGATAATAAGAATTTTAATGTTTGTTACTGATTTTCGTGTTTTTTTAGTGCCAAGAAAAAGATAGCTCTGCTGACACTGACCTGTAGCATAGCTCGCAGCCTACATTAAATTGTAAAGTGATAGTTTGCTTTTGAATTAGCAAAGTCAGTGAATCAGAACCCAAAACTAAGATTGCAGTTAGCAAAGTCAGTGAATCAGAACCCAAAACTAAGATTGCAGTAATCGATTGATATGTATCAATGAGATATACATTCTCCACTGTAGTAACTTACTTGCACAGTAAGTCTTATTTTAGATTTTATGGAAAATGCCAACGATGTTGTTAAATTCTATCCTAAATAAAAAATACCATCCAACTTTATTGACACTCTAGGAAATTATGAACAAGCATTCTAATTGGCTACCGATCAACAGTTTGGCATATTCAGTTCTCAGTGATCATCACAAGAGTTGTTATCTACATCAGCATGCTATGCAGCAGTCATTGATGCTATAAGTGCCTTTTTCCCCACTGCTTCTCTTGGGCTTTTAAATTGCCATATAGAGTCAGTTATAGGTTGATATGTACTTAAATGTGGACCCCGAACTAAGTGGCGGCTCGACATTTTTCACATTGACGAACGTTGCCAGAGGTGAAAGAAGTGATAAGTATAGATAAAAATGCTAAGAGTTACTGAGGATCAAATGCATGACCTTTGGATTTCTAGTCTGGTGCATTACCACTCAGTAAATTTTACTAATTTATTCTTACTGGGAACAGAAGATGGTTGAAGTGTACTTTGCATAGTTTCACCCAAATACTACTGTCCTATGGCGTAGTCTTATGGGACAGTGCTGCTAAGACCGGAAAACTGTTTGCACAACAGAAGCTTGGAGTAAAATCATTACATAAAGTTGATGACAGAACAGCTTGCAAAAGTTTTTCAGCGACGTACGGATTGTTGCTCATGTGCCAGTACATTTACTTCTTAAAAATGAGATGGAATTGAGGATGAATAGTGCGATTCACATCTACAATACCTGGGGATGAAATAATTTCTATATACATCTACATCTAAAGTCTGCAGAATGTCGTGAGGTGCATGGCAAAGGGTACATCCCATTGTACCAGTTCTGAGAATTAAGTTTTATGTTTTTGTCCAAAATGTTGTTCTTCTGCCAATGTGCTATGTGATGTTACATTGGTGTTGGGTTTGAAGTATTAGGTGAAATTGGCTACTGACTAGCACAAGAGCAGCAGCAGTGATGTTCTTTTTTCATGAGTGTAGCTGATTTCTTCATGTGAATATAAAGGGATGTAGAAGTAATTCATACAATTAGCAGGACTGCTTCATACTTCTACACTCTGTAAACCATTGCGATGTGTGTGGCAGAGTGTATGTCTCATTGTACCAGTTATTAGTGTTTTTTCCAAGTCACATGTTAAAATGTGCCATTGTCAGGCCTCTCTCCAAGAGGGGGCACTGAAGATGTCAATAATTACTGGCCAGGATCCTGGCTACATCAGTTTCAAAAATCTTCGGGAAAGTAATGTACTGATGAGTGAAGAGTGGTTAGCCATCTCAACAGTAATGGGATACTTAGTAAATCACTGTCCAGATTTCAGAAATGCTGTTCCACTGAGACAGCAATATACAATTTCACTGTCGGCATAATAGAGTCTTTAAATAGTAAAATGTTGCCAATGGGAATTTTTTGTGGCTTGTCCAAAGCATTTGATTGTGTGAACCATGACATTATGTTACAGAAATTACAGTGCTATGGTACAAAAAGTTTCCTTATATGGGTTAAGTGGTTTAAATAAGTTTGCCACTTCATCTAACTGGTGTGAAATTGCATTAGGTGTTCCACGGGGTTCAGTCATGGTTCTGTTTCTATTCTTGATACATTTGAACAACCTACCTTCTTATCGGAAACAAGAAGCTCAACTGACAGTGTTTGCTGACGATACCAGCATCATTATTAATCCAGTAAAAGAAACTCCAATTGAAATTGATACAAATAAGGTCTTTGGAAAAATGCACTTGCTTCAAACTTTGAAAAAACACGGTACATCCAATTTTGTGCTGCAAAAAGTACAGTTCCTTCAATAAATATAACACATTAACAGAAGTCAGTAGACAGGGTAGAGCATACTAAGTTTTTAGGTGTACATATAGATGAGAATCGTAATTGGAAAATTCATATTTTGGATCTTGTAAAGCGACTAGGTTCAGCAACTTTTGCAATCAGAATAATAGCCAATTTTGAGGATATAGAAATTAGTAAGCTAACATACTTTGCATACTTTCACTCTCTAATGTCATACAGAATAATAATTTGGGGTAACTCATCATATAGATAAAAAGTATTCACTGCTCAAAAGAAAGTGGTTAGAATAATGTGTGGGGTTCATAGTCGCATGTCTTGTGGGCATCTTTTTAAAAGATTGAGAATTCTTACAACAGCCTCACAGTACATTTACTCACTAATGAAATATGTTCTCAACAACATGGACCAGTTTCAAAACAACAGTGACATTCATGATTATAATACCAGAAAAAAGAAACACTTACACTATCCTTTACTCATCCAGTCTTTGGCGCAGAAAGGGGTAAAATATGCTGCTATAAAATTTTTTGACAAATTACCAGATGAAATGAAATGTCTGACAGAAAGCAGTAATAGCTTCAAAAATAAGTTGAAATCATATCTCCTTGACAACTCCTACTATACCATAGATGAATTCTTGAATAGGAATAAACAAATCTATGAATATAGTATATGCATGTTGTGTAATTTAAGTGACTGGGGTAAATAATAGAAATATTAATCTTTAACACTGTACTGTAGTATATATTTCATATGTGCATTCCTTGTGCACTTGACATGTGTTTCACATCATTATGGCTACCATACTATGCAATTGATCAATGGAAGCTGCAACCAACTAACTAACATGGAGCGCAGGAAGTGTTAAGATGCGAGTGGGCAACTGTTATTTTCCGAGGATCCGAAGGTTACATCATTTGTTGGTAATGATAACTGGGTGGAAGGTGGACAAAGGGATCTATCAGTGTATCTCCATAAGCAAGCAAAAGATTAGTTGACACAAATGCACTTTAAATAAATATATTTTACTCAACTTGTTGCTGAAGAACTGCTGCACTCTTGACAACTTGTGGCAGCTGTGGCTAGATATAAGCAGAGGCCCGACATGAGCATGTACCCGTGTTCACTAAATGTTTTCCAGTAGAGCTAGTTATCTATTGCTCGGAGTAGTGTTTGGCACTAATCATTGACACAGAAGTATTGTTGAACAAGGTGGTGCTCAGGTGACCACCGCTTGTAACCCCGTCCTGGTGGTCTTCATTGATTACCAGGCTGGAGGTTCTTTGTTGGTCAGGTCATCCTATTGGTGGCAATGTTCAAAGTGCCATCAAGGAAACTTCATCAAGGTACCACCTGTGCCACTATCAATAAACTACAACACTACAGGAAGAATGATTGTTTAAATGCCCAATGTGAACAGTAATTAGACTCCTCGCCAGAATTAATGAGTGGATAATCACAAGTCATCATTTGTTGTTAGTATACTTTACAAAAGTAGCCTGCAGTGGTTACCTTTGCCTATCGATGTGCAATTTGACTGTTTTCACTACTCTGAATGTTCTAATTCTTGGAATGCAGTCTGTGAATGAATGATCAGGAGAAAAACGTGCAACGTAGGTAACTTGTAAACCTACAGTTCATCATATGTAGCCTTCAGATTTTTGTTGAAAATGTGTGTAGCAGGGTGCCGCACACATTCTCCTAATAGTACTTACATAGTTGTCAGAAAAAGGGCTTGAGGTAGGTCATAAGATGACCTTTATTATACACATGTAGGCATAGAAATGTAAGAGATGATCAAAAATGTACCATTCTCTAAAGTCGGTATGTGAAATCGGGCAGAACAACTGTGAGCATTGAGGTAGTCATCCCACTGAAGCACCAGGTTGAAAATACCAGTTTGGTTAAAACCATGTCCTGCTGTGTGATGAAGTCTGTAACTGCCTGCTGCACATCCTCATCCGACAGGAATTGTTGACCTTTCAAGCTTCTTTTTAAGGGACCATCAGTGTGATAATTGCGTGGGGGGGAGATTGCGGCTGTATGGCAGGTGGTGATGTGTCTTCCACTCGAGCTGATGTAACTTCTGCGTTACGACACATGCGATATGAGGACGTGCGTTATCATAAAGCAGCAGCACAGATCTTGGCGCACAGTTCCATAATGGAAGTTTTCGACAAACGTGCTGACACACATTCTTCATTTTCTGATGGATGTCTGCTGGTGTTTTTCCTTTGACAGCTAAGAAAAGAATAATGGCATGTTTGTCCTGCTCTTACACGATTGGCAATAAAATCGCCATAGTTCACAATTTTGCATTTACCGTGTGCATGTTGGAAAGATGTGAATGTCCCACTGATCCCGTGTGTACATTTTGGTGCTTGTATACTAGCATCAGAATAACACTAGGTTGCATATATGTTCCAGCTGCATCCTAAAATGGAACTATTTGGTGCCCCCCTAATATTTGTTACATAGAAATCATTTGTAATATTTTGATAATAGGCAATGCAAACCTTGTAACTCCATTTTGTTAAATTTTGCAGGTGAAGCAAAAATGGTTTCTTAAAAAATAATACAAAGTTATAAAGAAGGTTGTGTCGCATGTAACTGAATAGTAGAAGCCTATTTATTGACAGATTAGAGAAATCCATGCACTTTCAAATCTCTCTATGATTAAGGAGTTACTTGTTACTGGATTGATGAGTTTTCGGAGACATATGGAGTTATGAGGTTTTCATTGCCTACGGTCAGTTTATAATATAAAAATCTACAAAAATATACAGAAATATCAAATAGTGGCAAAGTGAAGATCAATCTTCTTTTGACATCGCTATTGATTGACCAGGAACTGGCTAATGAAGGAAGTATTCCTATATTATTGTAAAAATAAATCGGTAATAGTATAGATTTTAGAAGTTAGAAGAGAACTAGAAAGAAACTTCATTAAAGAATGAAAAATAATAAAAGGAATCTTTTTAAGAACAAAATACTAAATTTAGAAGACTTTCAAGACAGAAGAAATGAGAAATTAGGAACGATGTGGACAGATGAAAAGACAACATTGTGAGCAGATGAATGAGTACTGGAAAAATAAGAAACAGCAAAGAAAGAAGAGTTGAAGTTGTTATCTGATCATAGTTTGTCAATGCAAAGATAGAAAAAAGTCATTCCTCTGTTGGGTTCAGTGAATTTACACTGCTGTTCATTTTGAATATACTCTTGTTTTCTGCAACAAATCCCACAGTTGAGCAGATGTAGCCCCATTGCAGTGCCGTCATAAGAATGTCTGGTGTGTTAAAAAGCTTGCAGCTCAGAGAATCTACGCCTGAGTTAGAGGATTATACAAATACCCTCCGTAAATGTATACAGGGTGTTACATAAAGGTACGGCCAAACTTTCAGGAAACATTCCTCACACACAAATAAAGCAAAGATGTTATGTGGACATGTGTCCGGAAACGTTTAATTTCCATGTTAGAGCTCATTTTAGTTTCGTCAGTATGTACTGTACTTCCTCAATTCACCGCCAGTTGGCCCAATTGACGGAAGGTAATGTTGACTTCAGTGCTTGTGTTGACATGCGACTCATTGCTCTACAGTACTAGCATCAAGCACATCAGTACGTAGCATCAACGTGTTAGTGTTCACCACGAACGTGGTTTTGCAGTCAGTGCAATGTTTACAAATGCGGAGTTGGCAGATGCCCATTTGATGTATGGATTAGAGCGGGGCAATAGCCGTGGTGTGGTACGTTTGTATCGAGACAGATTTCCAGAACGAAGGTGTCTCGACAGAAAGACGTTCAAAGCAATTGATTGGCGTCTTAGGGAGCACGGAACATTCCGGCCTATGACTCGAGACTGGGGAAGACCTAAAACGACGAGGACACCTGCAATGGACGAGGCAATTCTTCGTGCAGTTGACGATAACCCTAATGTCAGCGTCAGAGAAGCTGCTGCTGTACAAGGTAACATTGACCACGTCACTGTATGGAGAGTGCTACGGGAGAACCAGTTGTTTCTGTACCATGTACAGTGTGTGCATGCACTATCAGCAGCTGATTGGCCTCCACGGGTACACTTCTGCGAATGGTTCATCCAACAATGTGTCAATCCTCATTTCAGTGCAAATGTTCTGTTGTTGTGTGTTTCCATTCCATGATTAATGTGATTTGAAGAGAAATAATAAAATGAGCTCTAACATGGAAAGTAAGCGTTTCCGGACACATGTCCACATTACATATTTTCTTTCTTTGTGTGAGAGGAATGTTTCCTGAAACTTTGGCCGTACCTTTTTGTAACATCCTGTATTTGGTTAGTAACAAGAGTTAATTTAGGAGTAGCTGTGCAATTTACAACCACAATACTACAATTAATATCTGTGTAGACTACATATCCTTGCCTAGGATTTTATGTAGTGGTACTAAAGTCTGAAATATGATACCAGCTGGAAACTGAGAATCTCTTAAGTGGGATAAAAATTCACTTAAGTTGTAAACAGAAAGTCTCCCTTACATTTGGATCAAAATTAGTATTGCAGTTGACCTCTGAGAATGCTATCTCGCACACGCACACGCAACATACTAGTTGTTTCCTTGATGCCTCCTCAAGATTTTTCCTATCAGTCTATCCCTTCGTTAACATTAGTTGCACCACAAAAATATGTTCAAGCCAATTTTATTCAGTACTACTTAAGGAATCATCCTATCTACCCTTTTAAGTGTCAGAATTCTACTGTAGCACCGTATTTCAATACTTTCTATTATCTGTTTTGATTTACTGCCTCCCTCTCATGTCCTTCAAATCTTTTGAAGACTTACTTTTGCTTCCTATATTTTATCCCTTAGAACATCAGTTTCAAAGAGTTTATCCCCTTGTCAGAAGTGTTTTCTATATCTGCAAATGTGTAAATGTCTGTTTGTCTTTCTTGATCTATCTGCTAAGATGAATTGTAAAGTCAATATGACCTCTCTTGTTCGTACATTTCTCCAAACTTCTGTGGATAATTTGTGTTGGCATTTTTGCAAGTATGACTTACTAATCTAATTATTTGGTAGTACTCACACCTGTTATTTTTAACTGCAGTTATTACATTCTTCTTGAACTGCCAGGGTGTTACATGTGTCATCTCTTTTTCAGCGCAGGTGTAACAGTTTCGGCATTGTTGGACTTCTCAAGAATACCTATTCCAGATGCCTAGTTTAAACTTAAACTTTCCAGTACTGTGTTACATTATTCTTGCAGTGTCTCATCTCCTTTTAATCACTTCCTCTTCCCTTCCTATATAATTGTCTTTAATTTCTTTGACAATTTTATGAAAAGAATAGATGGCTACTCACATGGAGCAGGCATTTAGTCGCAGAGAGTCACAAGAAAAACACTGCTAAACATTTGAAGTTTAGGCCAAAAACCTACTTCTAAATTACACAACACACACACACACACACACACACACACACACACACACACACAAATCTCTGGGCCATCTGTACCAAACGAGAACAACTATACAACAAATGTGTACATAGTGCCTCGTACAACATTTTTCATCAAGTAAACATGTCTACTGTTGTGACTGTCCATATATCTTATGTTACAGGGCTTAAGTATTGCAAACATTTAAATTGTTAATTCTGACAACATAACCACGACGTCATATTGCTCTAAAATTCAAGAAACTATTGCAGGATCAAGATTTTGCATTAATTATTCCTTTATTAGATTCTACAATCATAATTATTCAGATTAAATTGTTAAAATACCCTCTATAAAAATGTTGAAAACATAAGTGTGTATGCATTTAAATAATAAAAGTAATGTGTACAAATACTTTGCGGGAAAAAAATTGCAAGTGTAGTTGTGTTAAACAGTAGTAGGTACAACTGGAGAGGAATTATGCCTTTTGCCAGACACTGGCTTATGTGTAGGCTTATTAACTAATAAGCCATAAGAAATTACGATTGCTTGATACAGGAATAATGTCAGTTCTAGTCTAAAAGTCTCCAGCATCATTTCTTCACTGAGGCTTGGTGTTAAGTTTAAATAAAGGCATTGACAGCTGATTATGTTGTTACAGTAAAACTTCCTAGTCAGGTTAGATACATGAATGCACAGCTTTGTAATTGTACTATGTTAATACTTAAAAATAGAATTTATCATTAACATGTCCTGACTGTGAATTAAGATACACGTTGACACCTGATTATACACTGAGTTAATTTTATAGTAAATAACCATGCAAGGTTCCAAGTTATAATTGTTCTTATGTGGCAGATAGGGCCCAAGAATGGTCAGATTGTGCCTGAAATAGATTGTTGAAGTAAAAATAACTGCAGCTGTGTGTTATGTGGTTCAGTTCCTAACCATTAGTGCGAGTATGTGCTGTGACAATGTGTAGGAGTAAGGAGGGGTTTGAGAAACTTCCTGGTGAGTGGAGTTATCTGCAGATAAAGCAGAGTGCTTTCCAGTGAGGCAGGAGGAGTGAGCTGCAGCCAGCCTTCTCTCCTGGCCACCAGAGCGCGGCAGCTCATCTGCAACGCCCCAGTGCCCGCACTTTCCCACCAATTAGCCACCACTGGGGTGAACACCTTCACTCAGGAATGCTGTGTCAGAGCTTCTTACTTACATAACAAACACATCTGGACCTTCACTTTGTTTTAAAGTTCCTCACTGAAATAATATATTAAAGCTTTATGTGCAGTGAGTCTTCCATTGGTAATCTTCCTTATTCAGGTTGCTAATTTTAAAGCATGTAACCTAATATCTGTTCAGAGTAGTCGTGTTCTTTCCAGTGATATGTGGGATATGAAGTAAAAGCATATTTTTAATAGTAAAGAAAATACTGATAAATTTAAAACTGAAGATAATATAACAAGCAAAAAATGATTGGATATCAAACAAACTATCCAGATCAAAATGTATATAAGAATTTGTGTGGCACTATGAATAGGAAGAAACTAAAATTAAATTTGATAGATTTATAGCAGTCCCTGAACTTAAAGTGGCAGGTTCAAGCATCTGAAGTTAGATTCCTAAGAGCTGTGAAAGTGGTTAAAAAGTAGCTAAAAATAAAATAATGTAGACAACAGAAGAGTACTAAAAGCTGAACTGTGAATGTGGTGGTCGTGCCACAAATTGAGTTATTTGCTTTGTGTATTGAGAAAATGGTCATAAAAATCCATTTGGATGTACAGGCAGCCCATGGACGAACTACAGGTTTATTTATTAATGTTTTTTGTGGTTGGGGGAGGGGGGAGGGGTAGTGATGACAAAACTGTCGTCAAGACTTCTAACAAAAATGTAGTAACACAACTTTCTTCCCCTGTCTGCTGGTTCTAACAACTTCTCTCTTTGCATATTTCTGCTTGCTTTCTTAAATGCTTCTCATTTTCTAGAAATTTAATTGATTTATTGCAATTGTTCTTTATGACAACCGGACCATATTTTCTAATTAGCTTTCCTTTCATGACTTTACATTGAATGTTGTTTGGTTGTAATCATCATACTGAAGTAAGCCACAACACAAATAGGCAAAGAGATGGCCACTGCTTATAGATTTTTGCCTGAGGCGACCGTAATATGCCAAGGCACCCTATTAATGGAGTCTGTAGTATTAACCATTTCATTAGCAATTCTTATGGATCTGGCTGTGCGAAAGCTGGAATTTGAAATCACAGTAATGCCAGTTTCATACAGTCCCAAGTTCACTTTTGCCATCTACTCTGTTGACAAAAGTTTTATCTAGCAGTGTGGTCTGTATATTAGTTATTTAAGTAAATCTTTTGTATTTTTATTAATGATTATAATTAGTTTCATCGCTATGTTTCTTAATGGTGTGTATGCACAAAGTATTGTCTTATTAGCAATTAAGAGTTTTTTCTGTTAAAAGTTGCATTACAGTTGGGATAGTTTGTTAGTGGTGGCTAAAAGTAGTGGTAAAGGCTATTAAAACATTTGGAAAAAGTACCAAAATTATTTTTTTTACTGAATTCCTGCAAGAAATAATTTTGATTTATTACTGCTTACCTTGTCGTACATTCAAATACCATTTATAACTGAAACACCACAGCATCAACAATCAATTGGACATTAGCATACACCTCTCTCTCTCTCTCTCTCTCTCTCTCTCTCTCTCTCTCTCTCTCTCTCTCTCTCTCTCCTCTCCCCCCCCCCCCTCTCTCTCTCCCCCTCCCTCCCTCCCTCCCTCCCCTGTTTTCCCAACCCTATCCATATTGTGTCGTAGTAAAAAAAAATAGTGAATGGACTGATTGTTCTGCCACTTAGGTCAATAATTCTTAACTGCCAAGGAGTTATTGTTCCTGCAATTCCCTCTGGTGGTTTATGTTTTCCTGTCATTGCAGTGGAATGCACTGCATCTGCAGTTGCCTTTTTTTTTTATTTTTTTAATTGTATGAAGGAGTTTTCATTATGCAGATATCAAATTTTGTTTAAGAGTTTCACATCAGTAGAGTTCATTCATTTGGGGTTCTATGGGGTGGTGCACTGTTACTGAGTCAAAGCTTTGTCTTATCAGCTGTCAGAGTGCACTTGTCACGTACTTGACAACTCAGAAAACACATTGTCACATCGTAAGTCCTCTGGATGCGACAGGAGACCATTCAGTGTTCTCTTAAAGTCTGTTGGCACAGACTTGGGGAAATACTTGTCTTCTGTTTTGAAACTGAATGTTGTCATACATCAATACTGCGGACCACAATACTCCCACAGGTTAAAATTGTTTGACAAGACCCGCAGTATTAGTAAGCCACTTGCGCAGCACCAAATGAATTAAATTAATTGTTTGGATTGAAAATGTAGCTGAGAGTACACAATGCAAGTGAACAGATTTTGTAGTTATATGGTGAAAAAGATCCCCATGCCATCTATGCTGCACATGGATTTAAACTTAAGACTAGTTCCCAAAATATCTTGGCATCAATGTATGTCAGTTTTAGACAAAACAGCATCTGCGCATCTCTTTGGCTATTTCACATAATGGTAAGTAATCATGTGATGTAAGTATTAGGTATGTGATTTATTTCCTGCAATTGTGATGGGGAGATGGAAGTGACATCACTTTCTTGTGAGCATTCTGCGTGACCAGCAGCTGTGAAGTTAGGCCGGCCACATTCCTTGCCGCTTGCCTCGGTCCCCCACTGTGGCAGGCAGCAGGGAAAGTTCAGCCAGGCACTTCTTTCTCTCTCCACATCCGCTGTCTGTTGCTTTCAGCATCAGCAGCTGGGCTGTTCAGACCATCTGGAGGTGGGTGGAGCTTACATTTGGTGGTCGCAAAGTGTGTGTGATGTAGGGGAAGGGGGTGCCAACGGATTGAAATGTGCTTTTATTGTGTTCTTGGTGTCACATTGTCAGTCAGTCAGCTGGCTGTGGTGCTCAGGGGTGGTTGTAGTGTTGTCTGCCTGCAGAAGCTGGTTTGTGAAGTGGCCTCAACAAGTTCTCTCACTGTGTTGCTGTTTTGTTTGTGCTGCCTTATCATATTCTGGTTTAGCTTTTAGATATTAAGATAATAATTCCATTTGCTATATTACTAAGTAGAACAGAAAGTGTGTGTGTGTGTGTGTGTGTGTGTGTGTGTGTGTGTGTGTGTGTGTGTGTGTCGGGTATATATATATATAATATATTGGTTGAGAAAATCTGAAATGCTGCAGAAAATGACTGGATTTATTTATGTTAGTGACTTTTGATTAAGACTCTCTTTGTGCAACTGAATGAAGGCAATATTTGTTTTGCCAGACATGTTTTGCCTCAGTTTATTAAGGCACCATCAGTAGTCCAAAGTAAATATGCATTTTAATTTGTATGCATTACTTCAATGTACTGATTATAGCTATAAATTGAGGTGTAAGTGTGTGGTGAAACGAGTACTGCTTTCATTTGGTTGCAAACGGCCCTCCCCTAAAAATCATGAATGTAGTATCAATAGCAACAGAGGATTGGCAGATCGACAACATTAAAGGTACGACTGGACTTGGTTTCACTTGGAGCAAATACTTGTATGCTATTTGTGTTAAGAGAGAGTATAAATACGTACCTCTGTAAGAGATCACTTATTATAGTGCTACAACATAATGTAGTTGATTACCAGTTTCAGCTGTTAGGTGATGACTTTCAGGCCTACAAAAGAAAATTATGTATCCCTGATTTAGTGTGTGTATTAATGAAAACTGGACCCCAAAACTGAGAGTAGATTTCACATACATACAGAAAAGAGTGGTGGGGGACTTTAATTTGTAATATGTATAGAACATTAAGATTTGTGTAGATTCTGACAATAATAATTTTGTGTGGCTCCAGGGTCAGGTGCAAGTCTTTGAGTTAGACACCACTTTGGTGAATTGCGTGTCTGTAATATACCCTAGTTCTCCAACCAGGCAAGGGGACCTACAGTTCAATGTGGAATCCAAACCATGGGTCATTTCTGGTGAACTTCTGTGTCACAGAGGTGAATACAAGGTTAAAAGGCACATCTTGTGAATGACTTCCTTCAGCATAGAGACATCGCTCAACTAGAGTGGCCAGCGTGATCCCCAGACATGTCCCCTATCGCACATGCCTGGGATAGAGTGAAAAAAAGGACTTTTTATGGATGACCTGACCCACCAACCACTCTTAGGGATCTTCGCCAAATTGCCGTTGAAGAGTGGGACAATCTGGACCAACATTGCCTTGATGAACTTGTGAATAGTATGCCACAACGAATGCAGGCATGCATCAATGCAAGAAGACGTGCTGCTAGGTATCAGAGGTACCAGTGTGTGCTGGAATCTCTGTGTGGTGGTACAACATGCAATGTGTGGTTTTCATGAACAATAAAAAGGACGGAATTGATGTTTATGTTGATCTCTATTCCAGTTTTCTGCACAGGTTCCGGAACTCGCTGAAAAGAGATGATGCAAAACTTTCTTTGGTGCACTTATTTAGCAGTTGCAAAGCATTGCCGGGTTCATTAGTTAGTTACACACACAAAGATGTCCCATGGCTCACTTATTTGTTAGTAAAACCCATATCAAAATCCATACAGTGGTTCCTGAGATTAAATGGCACATACTGGACATTGTTTCCTGTCTGTACAATATCTTCTGTGACATTAAGTTTTCTCAATTTTCTTCCTTGTCCCTTCCAGTTAACCCATGCTGTTTTTTTAATTTTGAAGTGAAATTAAAAATTTTATTCATTGGGCTATTGTCATTCATTCTGCAGATATGACCGTAAAACTTTAACCTACTCTTGTGTCTGTGATTGTTTCTATGTTTCTGTATAGATCGTAACTTCTTCTCTTTGTCCAGTGTTATCTTTGTTCTTTCGTCATCCTAAAATTTTTGTATTTTCTTTTCTTGTTTCTTTTTTCGTTTACCTCTTTTATTACAAATTAGGCATTCACATCCATAAAGTCCTTCCAGTTTTTTTGTGTAGTGTTTAATTTTTTCCTGGAATGATACTGATCACTTATTATATCGGTTTTTGGTGAGTTTGTATGCTAATTCTGTTTTGTTCGATATTTATTTACTTGTGGAACTATCTAATACCATTTGATTGCATCCATTCTCCCAAATTCTTAACTTATCAGCTCTTTTGATGATCCCGTGTTGTATTTGTAAGTGTTTTTCACTATCGCGTATATGTTCAATGTATTATGTTTCCTATATTTGTAACCCAGTTTTAGCTCCAATGTCGCAAAGTGGGTCTATCATTATCTTTGCATTTATTTTGTCCTTAGAAATTACTGCAGTATCATCAGCAAAAGGCACATTTCACCTCAAATCTTCCACTACCTTGTCCTAGATGGACTCCTTCAATGTTTTTATCTTGTAGTTCCTTCTCCATCTCTCTTGTGTCTTTGTCTAAGATTGAAGAGAATCGGTGAGAGCCCATTGCCCTGTGGAATGCGTGGTAATTGTCTGTTGGATTTGGTGATACCTGCTTGTCAATTGTTAGAAATGCTGTCTGTCTACAGAATCTAACACTTTTTTTGAAATCAGTGAATATGACGACTGTGTTAAGGTTACCCATTGTTTGGATCCTGTCAACTGTTTTAAAGCTAAAAATTTGCGCAATCTGTTTTTATTAATCCTGTTTGGTACTCGCCAGTTGTTCTGGTTATTCTTCTTTCTTATTCAGTAGAGCTTTGGAGATAATTTTGGAGATGACTGAAAGTAGAGATACGCATTGATAATTTTTGTCATCTGTCCTGTCACCATTCTTGTGTAGCAGGTGGATTGTATCTTGTTTATAGTTGTCTGGTGTTCTACCTTTCTCCCAGCTATCTTTAATAACCTCAGAAATGGTTTCAGCTACCTACTTGGCACCAGTTTCCACATCTTTGCTGATGGCCTATCTTCACCTGTCACTCTGTTTTTCATCTGGTCAATGTGTTCAGTTCAGTGGTTCCAAAGATGGATTTTCCTTTTGAGGCTTTCTGGAAATTATTTGTTCGTTCCTTCAATATAGAAGATTTTGCTAGTATCTCACAGTGGTCTTTGTTGTTGGTAATCAGTTTTCCGATTGAATCTGTGCAGTGTGAATCTGTGCACCGGCTTGTACCCTGTTGTTTCTTTTTTGGAAACTCTGTAGAAATCTCTAGTGTTGTTCTGTCTGAAATTTGTATCTGTTTCCTCTAGTCATTTTCATCATATTTTAATTTCTCTGTTTGAATAATTTTTGATGTCTGATTTGTAATCTCTTTGAAAGTGTTCCAGTCTTTCCTTTTTGCAAGTGTTCCATTTTTTCCAAGCTGTCAGTCAGTGCTGTATTCTTTTGTCATATATATATTATTCCATGACGCACATTTCCTTTTTCTTCATGGTTGTTCTGTCTTTCACTGTGTCTGTCACTGCTTATCTGATCTCATCCCAATTTACTATCTTCTTTCTGTGAAGCTTTTTAACGAATTCGTTCCTGTTGTCTGATGGAAATTTTGTGTCAATCGTATGAATTACTTTAATTTTTGGGTTTGGTTTTTTAGGTTGAAATTTGGCTTTGATTTCTGTTAAAAATTGTGCGGTTCTATGCTTGGTCCTTTTCTGATCGGTACATTCGTGATTTATCTATGGTTTTGTTTGGTTATTGCCACATGATTCAGTTGAAATGAGCCTAAATGTGTATTAGGAGAAGACCAGGTCGTCTTTCTCCTTGGTAAATTTCTGAAAACGTTTGACCTTAGATCTAGGTTGAATTGTCTGTAGAAGTTGACGTACCTTTCTCCGTTCTTGTTGGCGTGTTTGAGCGCAGGAAAGTTTCCTGCTGTTGACTTGCATTTCTCGTCACTGCCAATCCATGCATGGAAGTCCTCCTACAACTAATTTTGTGTGGTGCTTTGGCATTTTTGATAGGCCTATCTCATTTTCTAGGTTTTCCCAGAATTGTTTGCCTTTTTCTGGATTTTTTTTTCTGTTGTCATTGTTGGTAGGTGCTTCTGCAATTATGATGCTATAGTCCTTGTTTGTTGATCAAAATGAGAGAAGTTAATGTTAATTCCAATGGGGATGCAAAACTTGTTATGGATTCTGTTGGATTTCATTTAATGATGAAAGCCATTCCAAGCATAGTACCTTTCCATATATTCTTTATGATTGGTTTCTCATTATAAACTTTGTCGCACTCCCATTCGAAAATGTTCTCGTCTCGGTATCTAGTTCCCTGAAGTGCTAATATAACTATGTTGCATCTGTTTGATATATCCATCAATTGTTTGTTTTCTAGTTTTCACTAAAGTGTTGATGTTCAATGGGCTTAGCAGATATTTTTTCATAGGCCATATGCAGAAGTTCTAAAAAGCTCCGACTCTTCCTTACATGATGTTCTAGGCTCTCCAGAATCCAATTGCTAGTTGCATCAGTGTCTCCAGTGATGGATTGTTTACCCGCTAGAGTACTTTTCCGTTCAGTGTTTCCCATCATGTCTTGGCTGAAAGTGGTATGTTACATATGTGATAAAAACCCGAGAGGGGTCTTAACAGGCTGCTTAATATGGGAACAGACACCTTTTGTAGCAGACCACTTTGGTAACACACTACTGATTTTTACAGCCGCTGTCGACATACAGACAGGCGCTGACCATGTAACTGCTAGCTGCAAGTCAGATGTGACATGAACTTCAGTTCTGCTTTGTGGGTTGCTGCTTTCACTAGGTCTACCTTAGTGAAGTCCACACTATCTGCCTTTAATACCATTGAGGTATCACTGTGAGGAGAAAGATGTATCGGTCTTTTTTGTTCTTGATATTAATATCTTCACCTGCCTCAGAAGCTGTTGATCTTCTTCACCTCATTTCCACACTGCTGACTAATTGGCTTTCCCTCTCCTCTTACCAAGCAGTTAGCTATTGCAAACAGAAAGTTTTTTCAGTTTTCTTTTGGCCCAGTACTGCTTCAGTCCTGCATGCCTAAAGTGTTGTTCTTTCTCTGTGATCACTCTTCCCCTCATTTGTTAATCTTGGTTTATAGAAGCGTTTGTGTCTTTGAATATTTTGATTTTATATGCTTTGGTTATTTTTTTAACAAATGTGAAATTTTGGTGTACCCATATACCTACGTTGATTTTCACAAGCCGTTTAATGCTGTTCTTCCTGTTGGATAATATTTCTATCGTACTCCAATTTCTGTTTTCTTGTGACCAAGGAATAAAATTCTACTTTCTTACTGTGTTCATTACTGGTTCCATTTTGTAGTTGTATATTTCATAAGCTGCTAGTCTCAAGTGCCTTTATTTTCTTAGTATTTTTGTTTATGCTCATTGTGATTATTCTCATTTCCGTCTTGAGCATTTTATCTATTTATGCCGTTTTATTGGTTTTTTTGTTTTTTGGTGTTTTAATTTTGTGGCTATTGAGAGCCCATTAATGGTTATGGATTCTTAATGATCTTTGTGCTTTTGTTAGTTTAATCTGTTGTGCCACATAATAGAGTTCAACGCAGTTGAACAGCAGTTGTGACAGCCAATCTCCCTGTGTTTCAGTGAACTGCTCAGGAAATGTTGTTCTAAGCATACTGATTTGTGTTAAGGTGAGTTCTGTAAAGTTGTCTATTTTTGAGTGCAGTCTGAAGTTTCTTGAGATTTCGTATGTTGAAGGTCTATGGACACAGTTCCATCCTTTCTTAAAAAATCTGCAAATGTTCTTGCAAGGGGATTGGTTTCTTTTATGTGCCATGAGTAATTTTAAAATAACAATTTCCTATGCACAGCTTAGGTCTGAAGCCTCCCCATTACCCACCTGTTTCAAGCACAGTGCAACCTGTCAAGTTTGACTGATGAGTGTGTCAGTGATGCAGCTATTTGTCAGTATTGTGTAATCAGTACAGCGACTATGATTCCATAAAACCACTTGCTTCTCAGCTGTTAAAGTGTTAAAACATCCCTGTAGGAAAATATGGTTTCTCACTGGGGGATGTAAATATGGAATGCACAATGCATAAAAAGAAATTGCCATTGCCCATTTATTGGCTTTATGGTACAGGTTAGTTTGCTGCCACAAACCTCATGTAAAGAAGTGGCACAGATGGTGTTGTCAGTAGCGGGAGCAGAATGGCAGCGTTGTGAGCATCAGTATACTATGTTTCCCCGAGTGTCCCATTCCTGGATGGAGTCTGGAAAGAATGACTGCCAGTATGCTTTGGTGTTTTAACTTGCACTACAATCATCTACGGTCTTGTGATCTAGTGTTTCATTGAGAATTTCTCCTCAGAGTGACTTGATCCACTACTTCCATTGGTAGTAATCAATAAGGCACACCAGAAACAAAGTTAGGAAAATTTTAAAGTAGCTCGTGGTCTCGTGGTAGTGTTCTCGCTTCCCGAGCACGGGGTCCCGGGTTCGATTCCCGGCGGGGTCAGGGATTTTTCCTGCCTTGAGATGACCAGGTGTTGTTGTATTATCATCGTCATCATAATCATCATCATCATCATTCATCCCCATTACAGTCGGAGGAAGGCAATGGCAAACCACCTCCACTAGGACCTTGCCTAGTAAAGTGAGAAATAATTGTAACTGTGTTTTAGCTTTATGGTCTGTAGGAAGCTTATTAGCTTTTATAGGCTACAAACTGGAAGCTGCAAATTGAATTTTGTAGGTGTAGTTGTGTTCTGATGAAATACTAGGCATTTGTCATGGTATATCTGTCGATTCTATATTACACGTTCCCACCTGACAGCCAGGCCAGAAATAGTTGACACCGCACTTTGTTTACACACACACACACACACACACACACACACACACACACACACACACACACACACACCAATTTTGCTAAATCTGACAATTTGCAGGAAACAGTCGCTGAGAGTATAAGGAGTCAAAAAGTACATATGAACACATGGCTGTAAATGCACTGACTGCTTTGCCATCGTGGCACAGTGGCTTTGCACAACTACGTGGACTACCCTAGCATGCCTCCCTCTTCATTCCAAATTCCCATTCACATCGCAGTGTACTAAATCCGAACAGCATTGTAGAGGCTATCGAACTGTATTGGAACAGTGCCACAGCATTGGACAATTGAGGAGGGAGGCATCCTGGGGTAGTCTGTGCAGTTGTGCAAATCCACTGTGCCAAGGTGATGTATTGATTCGCACATCTGCCTAGTGAGCAGGTGAGCCAGGTTCGAATCCCGGCCTCAGTACAATCTTTCATTGCTTCAGTCTACATATATATACATAGATGCTTGAAATTTGAAAAGGTTTGTAGAACATAAAATTTGATCTGTTTAAAAAAGTGTTTCTAAAATGGAATTTTACATACCCTTTGAATTGAGCAGTCTCATATTAGTCTAGTGTGATATGCACTTCAGAGAATGATATGTATTAACATGGACAATAAAACCTTTGTTGGCCACATTTTCATTTCCTGATGTGCGCTGTCTCGTATATCGTCCAGACCCATGCTGTATGCTACTGCCGTGCAGTAGTGCTGCTCAATTGCTGCTGGAGTACTGTCCCTATTAACAACACATCACTGAACTAGACTAAATTGGGCCTGCTCGACTAAAGGGGCATGTAAAATCCTGCATTTTTAAAGTGGAAACTGACAATTTCTGTTGAGAGTGAGTGTCGCAGGGAACATATGATGAAAAATGTGTGTTTGGGCTGACTCAGTCTACACATTACAAAAGTGAAACAGAAAAATCTGGTGGAAAAACCGCGAAAAAATCTGCCTGGCGATTCTTAAAAAGGGACACTCTGTATAATGGGAAATCCGGGATGGTTAAAAAAAAAAGCATGTGCGCGCGCACACACACACACACACACACACACACACACACACACTTGCGCTCGCATCGTTACTCATTGTACTTCTATGCAGGTTCCTTTCATGAAGGAATCTATGGAACATGATGCATCAGTCAACTATGGAACACATTAAGCCTAAAACTATTCTTGCCACCTCTTTTGTCCAGCCCATAATATTTCTGTCTTTCTGAGTGGACTTCTTATTGCCACCACGTATTGTTCTCAGTTTGTATTGATGCATTGTTGTTTCCTTAATCCGCTATGAACTGTATTGTTAATGTTATGTGGCTGAGATTCTGATTGGCACATTTTTAAAGAATTCCCATTTTGTGCCATAAACTCATTGTGAACAATTTTTATGTAAAACATGGAAATACATTAGCATTTATTGAAGAAATTAGGTTTTGCATCATGCTGTGAAATATCTTGTGATGGTACAGTTCTTGTCCAAACAAGGTAGCCATATTGGAATGTTCATGTATGGAGATACTGTTAAACAGGAGAGACTTTAGCCTCCATGCACTCATCTGGAACTGATAGTGTCTCAGTGTAATGTAAACTATTGACTGCATCAGAGTAGCAGGTGCTCGATCTTATCAGTGACGCACAATGGGAGGGTGGTGTGGGCAATACTCACATAGCAGCCTTATCTCCAGAGAAGAGACTGATAAATGCTTGACTGGCTTGTTGTGTGTTCTTCCTCTACAGCTGGTGTTCACTTTGCCACTACAGTGGTGGGAGTTGTGGAGGGGGAAACAAAACTCTGGTGTAATTGAGGCACAGCTAGAGTAAACTTGCATCGTAGATGCTGCTGTTCTTATGTACATAGGTGGAAACTGCATTGGTATGCTATTTCAGTACACGTTGTTTTGTTGTTTATATTGATGCTGGTTGTGATCAAAGCAAAGGAGTTAGTGCTGCAAAAGAATGCAGGGTTGTTTGATGGGGATGGTGTGTTCGTGATTATTTTGTGAGTAACGACAATAGAGAGAATAACTTACTTACTTTCTAATATTCAACTTCTAGTCAGTCGAGATTGTTTCGATTATCATATTTGAAATGTATTTAGAACTCTAGGAGCTCATGTTTAGGGGCCTGCACGCAGTTGGACAACTTCATTAGGTTTTACTAAACAGTTTCTGTGGTGTCCTTAGGTTTCAGTGAACAGTTTCTGTAGAAACAGCTCCATAATGAGCTGGGCTTGGCATGACACTCACACTTGATTCTGTGTAACTGCAATAACTGGTTCTGGCCGTCTTGTTTCTGTTTTAGAACATTTCTCATATGCTTCCGTGAAATGTTTAAACACCAATGTTAACAACTGCTGTGTTACTGTATATGTATTTTCAAGAGAATTCCAATGCCATTAACATTGCATTCTATTAAAAAGTTCAGTTGATGAAAGAATTAAGTGTAACAAAAATGACATACTGTCATTTGCTGAAAATGTTCAGTATTGTGAGGTGTTCAAAAAGTAAAAAAGGTTTTAGTCTTGCGCAACTGACACTGGATATATCTCTTTATATTGGATTTGTTGTTTTGTAATGATTTCACAAATTCTGATAGTGTAAATAAAATTGTGCAGATCTTTTATTAGTGCATCAAGGAAAAAGCTGAGGATTGTGCCCTCATCAGGTAAAGGAAAGCTGTAATCTTTTCATCTGACTGCATACTTAATTTTATTATGAGCAGCACCAGTAAAGTTTGTTTTGATATGCTTCCTTACATTTTACATGCTTTGAATCATTATATTTTTGTTTGTGTGTGTAGGAGTTTGTTACAGATAAAATATTACTGTGTTACATTTTGTCAAAGAAGTCACTGGCAAAGTTGGAAATATGGTACTGAGGCAGCATTTATAATTCTCTCTTCCAATAGCTTGTATTTACCCTCTTAATTATTTGTAACTTGGTACGCTGCCCACAGTATTTGGACTTTTTAGAAGTAGCATTGACGTACTTGTTCCTGAAAGAAACTTATTTGAAATGCATTGTGGGACATGTAAAGAATGCTTTATTTTTCATCCCTGTAGTTTAGTTGAATTTGGTAATTTGAAATTTTGTTTTGAATTAGTGCTTATCTGTTTCTGTTCTGTATATTGTTTTGTTTGTTTTTTTAGTTATGTCTGTTGTTTCCCTGTCTTGATTTCAGTTGTGAGTACTTTGCTTGCTCCCCCCCAGTAGTATGTTGTTCTAACGCACTTGGCAGTCTAGCAAGAGCGTGTGGATACAATGACAAACACTCAGGTAAGTGCTGTATTATTTCTTCTATTCTCCAGTGGCTAACTTTGAGCCACTTATTTCATTACTGTATATTAATATCTACTGAAAAACAAGATGGAGTGGATGTGGGAAATTTCCCTTACTTTAAATTATAAATGTATATACATATGGTTATCAAAATAATGGAAATATTCTAGGTTCTTCTTGCACAGCTTGACATGTTAGCAACTGCACTCACTAATTAGTTAGCAGCTTACTTGGTTGTCAGCGAGCCCTTCACACAGTGAAATTACTGCTGTTTGGAATGGACAAGTCCATTTTTAGGGTTCTATACCTTAAATGATGAAAATAGAATTTTATAGGATCACTTTATTGTCCATCTGTCTGTCCATCTGTTAAAACCTCTTTTTCTCGGAAGCATGTTGATGTATCAAATTGAAAATTGACGCATACTAAGAACTATGGTCCTTTGGCAATGTAATAAATGTAAGTTTCTAAGTCAGTGTATTAGAAAGGTATGACCACTTATGTCACAAATTTTGATATTCACAAGTTCACTTATCAAAACTTATTGCGTACTTCTGTTTGATGTAGTATCAAGCAGATTGGAAGAAGCAAGTTTTCACAGTATAAGTAAAGGGGAAAAAATCAGAAAATTATTATTTTGTAATTATATTACACGACAAATTTTGTTGTTGTTGTTTATCAGACTCCTAACGTAAAATCAAAACAGTTCAGGAAAGTCTTGGGATTCCTGGAACAAACATCTTGCCAGTATCAATGTTAATAAAAGGCAAAAATCATAAAGAATCTTGATTCCAGGGGTGGATGAACTGCCTATATAATTAATTAAATTTGTATGGGATTGCCAGAGCACAAGTGCTATTCACTCCTGGCTAATTTGTATCTTTACAGCCCAGGAAGAGTTATAGGTCCTTTGCTGTTCGTATCCGATACAAAAGATTTACGAGACAATCTGAGCAGCCTGATTTAGGTTTTCCGTGATTTCCCTAGATCACTTCAGGGAAATGCCGGGATGGTTCCTTCGAAAGGGCACGGCCGATTTCCTTCCCCATTCTTCCCTAATTCGAGCTTGTGCTCCGTCTCTAATGACCTCGTTGTCGACGGGACGTTAAACACTTATCTCCTCCTCCTCTGAGCAACCCTCTTGGATTTTTTGCAGATAATGCTGCCATTTTGCCATCTCGTAAAGTCGCCATAAAATCAAAGTGAATTGCAAAATGATTTACATGTGACATCTGCATGATGCTAAAAGCGGCATTTGGCCTTAAACAACAAAAAATGTTATGTTTTCCACATGAGAACAAAAAATTAAGTTTTGATTTCACAATAAATAACACAAATTTGTTGTAGATTCAACTAAATTACCTTGGGAGTACAGTACCAGACCTTTGAAATTGAAACCATCCCATAAAAAAAATGTAGGAAAGTTAAATAAAGCTGGTGTTTTATTGGCAGAATACTAAGAAGATTCAGTAGGTTACTAAGAGACTTCTGAAACTGATAGTTATCTTCTCTAGTATTCGTGTGTAGTATGGGATCCTTACCAGATAGAATTGATGAAAGACATTGAAAAGGGGAGCAGCCCATTCCCATTTTGTGTTATCGCAAAATAGGGAAGTGAGTGTCATGAATATGGTAAGAGAGTGGGGGAGCCAGTCATTAAAACGGGCATTTTTTGTTGCTGCAATATCTTTTTACGCTATTTTAATCACAAACTTTCTCCTCTAAATGCCAAAATGCTTTGTTAATGCTTGCCTACCTAGAGAGAAGCGACCTTTGTAATTAGAGAATACAGAGCCCTCGGAAAGATTCGTGAGTTGAAAGGCCAAGATATAGCCTGGAAGTGAACCAATGAACCCCATGCAAAGCACTTGAGTGTGAATTACAGAATAATTGTGTAGATGTAGATTACAGTGAAGGAGGTTTGTTATTTTATTACAGGGTTGGCAGTGTAACAGACTGGAAGGGATGTTTTTAAGTCCATTGGTACATAAAAAGAAACAAAGTCTAAGACTGATCCTTTATCTTTTAGCCGAATATATACCTGTGCAGAGTCATCATGCCTCCAGTGCTGTTGACACATACATATTGAGTCAAGAGGAGAGGCACATGCTTTGAGGGTGGACAGTATTGGTGATTCTGAAGGGGAAAAAAAGATGAACATATGACATTTTCTTAACCATATTCAACATACAGCTCTTTGAAAATCACGGGCAACAGTCACATGTCTTTTACCAACACTCACTTGCGAATAAAAGTGACATTAGGCTCTGTAGTGTTGTCTTTACTGGCCATAGGTTCTGGAACCACGCATTTTTCCCACGTACACATTCGCTTGGTGTGCCCACAGCATCAGCAGTAGGGTTCCAATACATCTTCACAGCATTTGATTTCTACAACAGTTGGGCTGGAGCTACTCTGGTTATTCACATTTCAATGGAAACAGCAAAGCTATTACTTACTGCATAGAACTTCAACTTCATATTTTATCTGTGTGTGTGTGTGTGTGTGTGTGTGTGTGTGTGTGAGTAAAGGACTACACAAATGGTCTCAGATCAGCAGCACGGTAGCTCTCTACAAGTGCTGCAAAATGCATTACAGATGACGGTTAATTTTTTGAATGTCTCTTGAAGAAGGAAAAAAAAAAAAAAAAAAAAAAGTACAGATTAAGCAAAACTTTAGATCACAATGTTTTTTACTATTGCTTGTATCTGCCCTGTTCTCTATTGTTTTCATCAGTGTCCTTGGAAACTGTTAAGAACATGACATATGTTCATATGATGAGTTTTTGCTCAGAATCGCTAATACTACGAATCCCTCAAAGCACATACCTTTCCTCCTGGCTTTGTGAATTGTTTTGTGAATGGTGTTTTATTCATCTCATGATGCACATTTGCTATCTGTTTGGTTTGCGTACAGGAGACATGTCAAAAATTTATAAGACAGTTCCAATGATTTTTACATTAATAAATAAATAATGGCACTGTAATAAATAACAACACTATAAGGATATTTCTTGAAATGTGTGACACATTGTATCCAGTTCAAATTTCCAGTTTGTCCTGCACAAATTCATCGACTGAGTAATAACACTTCAGTGTCAGTACCTCACATAGCTTTGTTTTAAGTTAGCCCAAATTCATCTGCATCAACTTGTTCCCTTTTAATTTATTACAAGTTTTCATTCCTATGTATTAAGGTCCCTGGTCATGCAGTCTGAGGCAGCGAGTGGGGAGCATAAATTTTTCTTTGTTTCTAGTTATCATGTGAATGGACAAAATGATTTCCCTTGAATCATTCATGTCTGGTGTACAAAAAATATAATAATCTCATATATGTATAAGGATGGCAGAGTTAATATTTTAAGTTTCCTAGATAATAGTTGACATGGTTGTTTGTGATTTGCAGTGCACATATTTCAAATGATTTTTTCTGTAGTTTTAGTATCCACACTGTGTTTGTCGAGGTACACCAAGAAACAATACCATACCTAATAATGGATTCGAAGTAGCTTGTATATGCTACTTTTTGTGTGTCCATGTCAGTTGCAGTTGATAATATTTGCTTTGCAAATGCAAAGCTGCTCAGTTTGTTCGCCAGGTATTCAATTTGCGCCTGCCAGCTCAAATTTTTATCTACATTTAAACCTAAGAATTTGACTGAGTCAACTTCTTCTATACCTTGATTGTTGTGTACAATCTTCATCTGCTCACATTTTGACTGTTTGGTTTTGAACTGCATCACATGAGACTTACATATGTTTAGATTCAATCACCCCATATGTGCGACAGGAGCTGAGCATACCAAGAGTGCTAACATTGGATATATAAGTTTCAAGGTTTTCTTAGTAAATGTACACTCTGTATGGAGAGTTCATATGCAAGTCCATCTTTCTCTCTCTTTCTTTGCATCAAAGAACAACAAATGCAAAAAGTACAGTTCACATGAATAGGAACGGTACACCAAAACTTGAAGCCAAACTACAAAGAGATGAGATAGAATTTAGGTAAACAGACACTATGATGACTTTGAAATGGCAGGATGAAAGAGATGTATGTATGTATGTTGATGACCCACATACCATACAGATGCAATTAAATTGGCTGTGAAACTGGACAGTAAAACTGATACTGAAAAATGCAAACCAAAATGTGTAGGATTACAGTGAGTCTATGGATGCAGTGGACAAATAAGACACACTGCTTAGCTCAAAGCAGTGTGTTAGCAAAATGATGAAATGCTACAGAAGAGCCTTTTCTTCTCTTAGACATGTGCATGTTAAATTGCCTCACTATTTACAAGATTCTTATGAGAAGGAAAACTTAAGCCACCAAAGTTCATCTAACAAGGGGACCATCAGACCTGTTAATCACAGATTTTAGTAAATCTTAGATATGTCGTAGAACAACCTTTCCTGAGAACCTGGTCAGTGGCTTTTCATGTGGCAGCCCCCAGTTTCCAAGATAACTGATTTTTGTTTTATACGTGCCCCCTGAGGATGGTCCTCATTTTTTCAAATTTCATGTTTCTTCACACACACACACCACTTGGTTTTTCTACTTTTGTTTTAATAAGAATTTTAAGACCTGCTTTGTTGAAAATGAAGATAAGGAACCCATGCTGCAGAGCCTGGGAAACAGCATCAAGTCACTCTGTGTTGTTTATTAGTGTTTATGCGTGTGTACTTAACTGCTATTTAGTCCATTGAAATTTTACATTAACTTCACTCCTCCTTCCACCGTATCTTTTGCCACAATAAAATTTTACGTAAGAAAAAGGAAATGTATATAAGAACTCTAAACCTATGTCTAACTACTTCGTGTCCAGACTCATGACTGAAGTGAACTTGTCACCTCACTGCAGAGTGAAAATTTTATTCAGGAAATATCCCCCCCGTGCTGTGGCTAAGCCGTGTCTCTGCAATATCCTTTCTTTTGGAAGTGCTAGTCTCAAAAGTTTCACAGGAGAGCTGGTGTGAAGTTCAGAAGGTAGGAGACAAGGTGCTGGCAGAAGTAAAACTGTGATGACAGCTTGTGTATTGTGCTTGGCTAACTCAGTTAGTTGAGAACTTGCCCAAGAAAACCAAAGGTACCAAGTTTGAGTCTTGGTCCAGCACACAATTTTAATTCGGCAGGAAGTTTCATATGAGTGCACACTCTGCAGCAGAGTGAAAAATTCATTCTATTTATTTCTCAGGGTGAAGTCACACAAATCAGGTTTCTACATTTTAGCAAGTTTTCCTAAGGTTAATTCAATAAGTTAATTAGTAAATTGTCAAAGTATGACTGAACAGGTCAGGAGAGGCAATCACAGTGTCTATTTAAAGGTGCGAGAGAAATCGGTGGGAACCTTGCATTGAGGGCTTCTTACCGGACAGAATGAGAAGAAAGAATTAATAAGTTTGTCATCACCCCAAGTTCTGGAAGAAATGTTTTGTTTCTATGCTTTGTCAAGTTCCATTCTGCATACAGTGACCTTGTGGTCAACTCAAACCAGTATGTTGCATCACAGCTTCAGATCAAATTCCTTCAGTCTACGAATAAATGAAGGTAATCCCACTATTTTGATAACCATATATTGTGTTTATTTTATTTACTTATATGAACAATATTTTCAGTATACAATGGTCATTGAGTTAAACACAATGTTATCTTAAGAATACCTCTTTTGTGCCATGAATAAGTACTTAATTGTAAATAGTCTTAAAGGGTTTACAACCGGATCCTGCGCAAATTCCACAGTATTTCTTCAGAGCAACTGTCCAACATCTTCAGCCTTTCCAGTGGCTAGGTATGTAATGGACTACGACATTGTGTAGGATGATGGCAGCTCGTGGCCTGCCGCTGCTCCAAGGAAATAGTGTGGAATTTGCACAAGGTAGGTGGCAAACCCGTGAAGACTATTTACAACATATCCATTGGGAAAGCTTGAAGACTCATAAGTACTTAATTGTTTACCAGATCTGTTTAAGACGTATTGAAGAAGCTGAAATAGGCTTATATTTAAGTTCTGATAATATGAATCTTATTTATAAAAGATTAAAATGTGTATTTTCAGGTAATAAACAAGTTTCTCATTTCATAAACTTGACTTCTCCTCAGTCAAGATATGTTTTGCCTCTACTTTACATGGATGTTGCCTAGTTGTAGTCTTCTCTTTATTTTGCTTACACTACACCATTATAAGATATAGGAGACACTAGTTGTTGTACACTTTCCTGTCAGCAGCCATTAAATTAACCTAGCAAATAAAGCAATGATCTTCTGTTGGTCACAAATTAGGTTTTCATCCATAAAGTAATTTCCCTGGGGGAAAAAAGATTGGGTGGGTGGGTGGGGGTTCACTGTGTGTGTGTGTGTGTGTGTGTGTGTGTGTGTGTGTTTTGCTGAAAATACATGTCAGTGACCTTGCATTCCTGTATTCTAGACACATAACGTGATCCGTGATAATTTTCATGCGTGGTTTGATATACATATCAGGAACTTCTTTAAATGTGTAATTTCAGCCTTATTGCATTAAAGCTTTTGAGATTAGATACCAGTTGCAACTAATGGGAAGACACTATTGAGTACTTAAAATTGGTCAACATGAAGTAATAACTTGGAAAACTGAACAGTATTTTGCTTTTAGTGCAGAGACTGATAACAACAAATGGAGATGCTACATTTACAAACATTTTCTAGAAACCCAATCCCCACTGCCCCAACACATAATGTTGCTGAGCAGTTGCCACTTGCTTGCTGAATACAATCTAAACACTTGCAGATGTTGATCTAATTTTCCTGATGCTAATGTGTTATCAGGCTCTTTATCTGCTGAAAGTGGATATGTAAGAGTCTGCTCTTCACATTATGATGGTCTTTCACTGCTAGCTGTTATCACTAGTTATAATTTTTCCCTGTTGTCCTCCATATCATGATATATCATGATGTTCCTCTTCTTAAATTAATTTATAGGGAAAAAATCTCCCCCCCCCTCTCTCTCTCTCTCTCTCTCTCTCTCTCTCTCTCTCTCTCTCTCTCTCTCTCTCTCTCTCATATATATATCTCGTCAATTCTTGTCAAGGAGCATTAATATGTGTCAACACAACTTGGCATTAGATTACTTTTTCCTTACTATCTCTTCGGAGTTGCTGCAGTGACAGGTTAAAGGTGGCATATTATTATTACTAAACAAATAACTTGCCTGGTGTAAGAGAATGCCACATGCACAAATTCTGTCATGGCAGGTGCTAATTCACTGCAAAGATAGAGATGCTAATGAACATTGAAGTTAATGTCCTACTCTCTAGATTCTCTCTTCCAAATTCATCAGTCAGTAAAAGGCAGAATACTGGAATCCGTATCTTCTTTCATGTTATCCCATATAAATCCATGAGAACACTGTATCTCCATCTGCAGCAGGGTATAATTATGGCAAGTCTGTGCAAGTGGATGAAGAGAGGAACTACAATTTGTCCTCCTTCATTATTGTTAATGTCATACTCAAAGTGATTAGAGAGGCCAGATAGTGCTTCTGCTGTAACAAGATAGCAGAAACATTAGAAACTTTTCTTCTTCTCTTTTTTCATTTATTTATTTTTTTATCCAGCATTTGCCTTAAAGGCAGTTTTCATTAGCTAAGTCTTTTAAATAGATTTTTTAATTCTTTTTAACTGTCCATAAGACAGTTTGACTTCCCAGTAATTAATGTTTTCTAAACAGTGATGTATCGTACATATGAACTGCAGGCACAAAGTGTGAGGTAGCTTGGGTATTTCTCAAAGCCTTGTAAACCTCTTATGGAGTCATTGGGCCCATTTTCTGTGATGTTTCTGATGACACATGCAATTTCGTTTTTGCAATGTGTAGTTGGATTCATCACAAGCGAATACTGCTCCTCATGTCTTTCATCCAATGCCCAGTGTTGGCAGAAAGTGTCAGTTTGTTTCCCCACTAGAATCAATATTTTTAAAGTGGAATTTAATGAGATGTCCATTAGGATGATCCCAAATTTAAAAAAAAAAAAAAAAAAAAATGTTAAAATGTGTGTGAAATATTATGGGACTTAACTGCTAAGGTCATCAGTCCCTAAGCTTACACACTACTTAACCTTAATTATCCTAAGGACAAACACACACACACACCCATGCTCGAGGGAGGACTCGAACCTCCGCTGGGACCAGCCGCTCAGTCCATGACTGCAGCGCCTGAGACTGCTCAGCTAATTCCGGGCGGCGATACAAAATTAGCTTAGTGTGACTTTGTTCCCAAATTAGCTTAGTATGATGTATTAACAGGAGGAGTAAAACATGAAGAATAACCAGTATTCAAACAGTGGCAACAGCGTCTCTACTGTCTTGCAGCAGTGCTACTCAGTTGCTGCTGGAGTACTGATTATTCTACGTGTTTTACTGTCCCTGTTAGTACATATTGATAAAACAAATATCACACGAGGTGATGGCTCTAGAAGTGGCCATCTAAAATTCCACTTTAAAAATCTTTTTGTTTGTAGCGGCGAACAAATCGATGCTTCATTTTGATGCTGGGTGCAATGTGAAAGATTTGATGAGTGTAACTTGTTTTGGCTGGCTTCATCTACACTTAAACAAAATAGAAAGTTTCTTCCAAAATTCAAAACACCACTGAAAATACGACTGATGGCTCTTAGGATGGGAAAAAGTCTATAAAATGTGGGCTCTAAAATACATACCTCAGGAGCTGTGAGCACTTAATCATCATCATCAGTACTGTGAAACAAATCTCATCTGCTGCAATCTCTTGGCATTCCACATGTCAAGAGGTGGTAATATGGACCAAAGCAAGACAAACTCTTCATCTTTGTTATTCTGAAACACACTTTCTTTTTGCAACAAGTGCTCATAGCA
The DNA here is from genome assembly GCF_023897955.1 of Schistocerca gregaria. Taxonomy (NCBI): domain Eukaryota; kingdom Metazoa; phylum Arthropoda; class Insecta; order Orthoptera; family Acrididae; genus Schistocerca; species Schistocerca gregaria. The sequence continues at coordinate 207,986,859 of NC_064929.1, read as the reverse complement.
CTTAAGGTAGGCATTTTAGAGCCCTTATTTACTGGACATTCTTGTCTGTACTACCTACCACCTCTCAAAATATGGAATTGGGTGATTTTTTTTTTTTTATATTTGAGCAGGAGGGTGGGGGGTTGATTTTATTGAAAACTGTCAAATGTGTTGTTTTCATTGCTTCAGCAATCAGGACTATAAATTAAGAGCTGTGTGGTGTAACAGAAAACTGGTCTGTCTGATTGTTTGAAGTTACTAAAATCCCTGAGACCACATTAGCAGTTGCCAGTTGCAACCTACTTTACCAATTCATTTATTTGCATTATTAAGATACTGTAAAAGTCTATTTTATTCACAGGAAGAATACAAAAAGGATTGCAGAAAATAACAATTTCCATTTATATATTTTTTTCTTTCTGACAGCTCAAATGTAATTTATGCTGTATCCTAGGATGAAGAGACTTTTTATTAGTTCTCTGGAGCAAGTAATGGGCACCAAAATGCTAGAAACACATGAAATAAAATGTTATTGTGACTCCAAAGGCAATTAAACCTTTGATGTTCATTCATTTGAGGCAAAAGTAATTAGCCCTAGGGAGAAAAAAAGATGCAAGCAGCAAATGAAAGTTGATTGTCCAGTATAGCAGTACGTATCGGGCTGCCTGTTGGTGGTGAGGTGCCTTGCCTGCCCGGGCCATTGGCCCTGCTTCCTGTCCCTCAGTTTACTGAGTTGCTCCAATTCCCTCTCATCAAGGCTCTGCCCTGCTCTCCCCTCTTACCTGCAGCATTGTACTGTATTTGAGCCGTGGAACCCATTTGCTGTGTACATTTCATTCACTGAGACGAACACACGTGCTGTGAAACAATGTGTTCCTCCCTCTCCCACCTCAGCTACTGTTTTCTTTCTTTCTTTCTTTTTTTAATATATAGAATTTTGTCGTGCAAATTTAAATAAATAAGAGGACAGAGAACTTGAATTGTGGCAAATAGGCAGAGCAAATGTGTAGCAATATACCACCCAGATTTGTTCTCAGTACATCTGCAGGAAAGTCAGCAGTAAAAGAAAATTTTAAGTCTTTTTTTTTTTTTTTTTTTTTTTTTTTTTTTTTTTTAATTTATTTATTTACATTTTCCTTGTGTGGAGCCATCAAAATGATAGCTATTGCAACAATTGTTGCAACAATCTTATATACATTTTATACCCTTAGTGCTTTACAGCTATTATACTACCAGTTCATATCATAAGCAGTATATTAAAATTCATCAAATGAATATAAACATGTCCCTATGAGAGAAGATTTTAATTTACTTCAAAATCGTTCCCCTTTCGTGTCCTTGGAGAGTTTGGTAGTTTGTCCATCAATCAGGTGGATAGACTGACAAAAATTGCTTTATCTTGTGTTATATCATGGACAGTGAAACTATGTTTAAGGACACATCTGACAAAAACTGTTTTTTTTCCCATTTTAAAATGTCTTTTCTTATGTGTATGCATTATAAATCACCATTGTCATGTATATAAAAATATTTTGTGGTTAGAGAAAATCTCACTTTTGAATAAAAGTTTTAGGCAGATCTCTGTTTTAGTTTCATAGCCAAAAATATACTTTTATGGGGGTTCGGGAAGGGGTAAAGGAAAATAAGAACAGAGTTCCAGCCTGGAATTCTTCATTAAGAGACTAGTCCTTTCATAACCATATGAAGAAACCCTATTTAAGAAATGCTGTAAAATCCGAGGAAATTTATGTATAGATCTCGTTCTTGTAGTGTCTTCCCTCTGTACGCAATGTCTTCTCCAAATAAGTATAGGTTTTTAAGATGCTGCCAAGCATAATATATGCCACAAGTTCAAGAAATTTCACCTGATAATGTAGAGAGCTGCATTTGTGTCCTTTGCTAAAAAATCATTCCAACATTCCGACCAGCTGTGGTTTCGTGGTGTGCGGAGCTCCAAGTTCCGCCACGTGTACGGAGCCCCGGCGAAACGCGAGCACTGCTACGAAAACATCAAGATAACGAAAAATGCACACGACGGCCATTTCTGTGCAGTCAATCCGAAGTTTGTCGCCGTCGTTACGGAGGTTGCAGGTGGTGGCACTTTCGTTGTGCTGCCAATTTCTGAGGTGAGTGGCAGTTTACACACAACATTTTTGTTACAGTCTATTGCTGCTTTTATTGTAGCATGTAAGTTGAAAAGGAAATTTATTTTAATAATATACACAGCCTGACAAAAAGAAAGTGAGGCACCTAGATGGGAAGGAGAAAACGAAATGAAATTTCACAAATTAAGAGGGTACAAGATGTTATTTCACCGATAACAAATAGTCAAATTTTCAGATGACTTAGCAGTATGAGCTCACTTACCAGTATGATATTGCATCCCCTCTAGCCACTAATGTGTGAATTAATTCAGTTGGGAAAGGGGTCATAAGTTAACTGGTTAACTGGTCCTCGATATCCCAGATACTGGCACTGTGACGCAGACCGGGGATCGTGTTGGCCGTGGAAGTGCCTCACCATCTCTCGGACAACTCGGAGAGGTCGTGCCGTGTGTAGATGGGCCTAGTCCTGTTGAAAAATGATCCTACGATATTGTTGCACGAGGGGTAACGCACAAGGATGCAGGACTTCTACAACATATCACTGTGCAGTCAGAGTTCTCCGAATCACTACTGGCCCTGACCTGAATTCGTACTCTGTGATGCCAGGACTGACACTGCAGTGCATCTCTAGACATTGCAAGAATGGAATCTTCCCAGATCGCTGCCAACAATCTTCATCTAGGTTAATTCAGAACTGTGATTCATTACTGAACACGATGCGACACCATTTGTTAGAAGTCCGTGCTTCCCAGTCACAACACCACTCCAGACACAACCATTTGTGTCATAGTGTTAGTGGCGGCCTACTCGTGGGATAGTAATTCCATAGTCCGGTGGCTGTTACTAGTCTGACCAATTGTGTGAGATGACACAGAATGTTGCAGGGAGTCCATTACTTCTTCACAGATATGAAGGGTATACGATGCACAATATGGCGGTCCTGCCTTTCTAGTGGTCAGACTTGGTCAAGTGGAACACTGACAAGTATGACTACTGTCACATTCCCAGGCAGTTTAACTTTGTCTTACTGTCACATCCAAGTGCATTTAATGCTCTTTTTCCCAGACTCGGAAAGGTGATCCAGGCCCAGGTCAAATCTGCTCCTCGGAGTAACAGTGTGGGTCGGTGAGCCGGCCAGCGTGCACATGGTTTTTAGGCGGTATCCCACATTTCACTAAGCGAATACCAGACTGGTACCCACATCCTGCCTCTGATACACCTTATGGAAACATTTAGAAAATGTCCTCTCACTTTCACATAGGATCAACTTCAGACACAGTCGGATAGGGTACACACATTGTCCTATGGGTTGAATAAGTGACTGATGGTCTTTGATATTTAGCTTCTTCAAATTCTTAATTGCCGACTGCCTTGCCCCAGTGGTAACACCGGTTCCCATCAGATCACCGAAGTTAAGCGCTGTCGGGCTGGGTAGCACTTGGATGGGTGACCATCCGGTCTGCCGAATGCTTATGGCAAGTGGGGTGCACTCAGCCCTTGTGAGGCAAACTGAGGAGCTACTTCATTGAGAAGTAGTGGCTCCAGTCTTGGAAACTGACATACGGCCGGGAGAGCGGTGTGCTGACAACATGCCCCTCCATATCCGCATCCAGTGATGCCTACGAGCTGAGGATGACACGGCGACCGGTCAGTAGCATTGGGCCTTCGTGGCCTGTTCGGGAGGAGTTAAATTCTTAATCAGCAGCAGCAATATGTCCAAATGCCCCACAAATCTGATGAATGCACGATTTAACCAGTTGGACAAGTGGCAATTCACAGTGAGGCCTCTTTCTAACTCTGTCGGGTCCTGATAACGCTGTCTCACAAGAGTCTGAGCAATCCCTGTGTTCTGTGAAGTAAGGAGTCAACATCTGATGCTGTTCACACCACTTGCATACCCTACGGCCCGGGTAATGGCACTAAACACGAACAGCCCTAGTGCACCCTGGTGGCCATTCTACCCATTGCAGAGAATTGTGAGTTTGATCATTTATGTACCCAAAGTTACATGTCCAAAGTTACATTGACACCCAACTATGTCTTCCGGGTAATTCGCCTTCCCCCCCAAGGCAGTGTATAATGATAAAATAATTGAAAGTTTCTTCAAACGTTTGAAATTCTTAATAATAAAGAACTACTGCCTTCAGCCAAAAATCGTGATTTTTATTAAAATGGACAATGCATTTCAAGCCCTGAAGGCTTATCTTCAGATACTTTGACAGTCTACGTCAACTTCACTTTTTGTTTAAACGAAATGTGAAGTTGATGTAGACTGTCAAAGCATCTGAAGATAAGCCACCGGGGCTCGAAATGCATCACACATTTTAAAGAAATCGTGATTTGTGGCTGAAGGTGGTGGTTCTTTGTTATTACGAAAGTAATACAGTTACTGCAACACTGTAAACAATGGATAAAATTAAGTTTGAAATTCCGACAAGGCAAAGAAAAAGTTTCATTAGAGTTGACTTTGACAGCTATTTGTAGGTGGCCTGCCCAAAAATTTGCCCTATCTGCTCATTTCCAGATACACTCTAGAGGGAACTTACGACCGCATTAATCTGTGATGTCAGTGGCTCCATGTGCATCCTTTCTACCCCTCATCAGTCATTCGTATCCTTTGATACCATTCTGCATTGTGCCCTGTCTTGCATTCATGCAATAAGTGAATGCTCACAGTTGTCATATAATAAGTTAACCTCAAGTGTGTTATAAAAACTAACTTCCTTAAATATGCAATCTGTGCATACATTTTGACGTTAATTCTCCACATAGTTGTGACCCAAATTCAAACATCTGTCGTACTTGGACACTAGCTTCTTTATCCCATCATCAAAGAATGGTGCCACCTGGTGCTTCAGCAAGTTGCTGAGAGAATCCTTATGGTAATTTTTTGGTTGCGCCTCTTTATTGGGATAAATATGAGTTGCATGGTGCCATGTCTAGACTATAGGGAGGGCCTTTGAAAATCTCGCAGCCAAAAAGACTTGTTTTTCCTTCATTAATAAAATGAAGGAAAAACAAGTCTTTTTGGCTGTGAGATTTTCGCAGATCATCTCTATAGTCTAGTATGAGGTCATCCATTATCATGAAGGAGGGTGATTCCGTTCATAATGTTTGTTTTGGATTGACTTTCAGAGATTTGTAAGTGTCTCTAAACATCTATGATACCACAGTGTTCCCATGTGTTACACTCATTAAATCTGTTGTCAAAATTTCCCCCTCTTCATGGCAGTGCTTAAGGATCATTTAGGCCAAAACTCACTCTTCCCGTTTTGTGTGAACATCGGTTTACATTTTGGTAACCATTTTGCGCATAACTTAAGGCAACCTAACCTTTCTATGACAGTGTTAAAGAAGGTTGTCCTTGAAATCTGAGGCATGCCTTCAGAAAGTTCAGAAGCTAATAGCCGATAACTAATGCACACAAATTCATAAACAGAATATTCAGGTTTATCAGTTGCATCTGAATGTCTTCCTAGACCACTTTCATTAAGCTCAACTGTGCACTCCACCTTGAATTATCTACACCACTCCCTTGCAACACGATCACTCGTAATCACACACCTTTATATGACACAATTGATTACAAATCTCTACAGCATTGTCTCCCGCTTACATGAAGCGATTGGCATAATATACTTCGCAGCTGGCAGGAGACACAATACACCATCCATTCCAACTGCATGCTGATTACACAATGTTGCAGTGTGACCTTCAAAGTCTCCTTTCCCAATCATGCAACTGCTACATAGCTACAAACATTTATGTATTTTTAATAGCCAGTCAGACTTTAATTTGTGAATAGCCCAGTGCTGCTGTGTGTATCTGCTCTTCCCATCAAACTTGAATAATCACTTCCACACATTCTACTCTTCATCTGTACCTTCCAGTGCCTTAACAGGTGATTCAATAATTTCTCCCTTTTTTCCATAATACTTTGCCAAGTATGTCTTGCTAATGGCTTGCTCCACAGTGAGATAAATTCCTGTGACTGCACTCTTTGACGTAAGTTATTGCACATATGTGGTTCCACGACTACCATGGTCCAAACTATAACTAGGCAACTCTGGTATTTTTTATTTCTTCACCATGTACTATATGGTAGCTTACAGACAACAGATTTAAACATAGTAAAAGAAGAAAAAAAAGTGGAACAACTCTTACTTCCTGTGGATATATTCTATTTTTAATGAGTATGTATTAAAACTGCTCTCTCTCTCTATTGTTCATCACCTGAGAACAATTTCTTTCTAGTGTTTGCTGAATGATCTTTTTGGTAGTGTGTCATATCTTGCAGGAAATTCTACAGGTTTCCCAAAGACTTTTTCCTTTCACTGTTCATAGATAGAGGGTGTAATTTCTTTAACTCAAAACACATTTCTGGAAAGAATGTGATGTATTGCTTAATATTAGATCCCGGTTGTTTGTTTCCTGCAATCATACCAGCAGAATTTAATCATATTAAGTGAAAGTATATGGCTGAAAGTTTTTGACTGTGTAAAATAACTGAAAAAAATGGAGGATTTGACAACTATGGTGGTAATAAGTGGTTGGTGATCAGAAGGTATTGTTGTTTCTGACTGTTCCATGTAAACAGTTTCTCATGGACTGTGTTTGCAGAAATTGAATTATTTAGATAATTTTTTTAATTTTTTTTTTTTTTTTTTTTAAATTGATCCATTTCATCTACAGCTGCACAATGTGCAAGAGATATTTGGATTTTTTTGTTAATATTAACAGTTTTACATATAATATACCTTTGTATATAACAACACACATTAATATATCAATTAATGATAAATCAGCACATTTCAGTTCTTAGTTATTATTTCATTATCAAGTAAATGTACAGTGGCAAACTTCAACAGCGTATTTCGTCACATTCTTGTTTGCACTTGTGTATGTTTTTGCAACAGTAACAGATTGATGTGCAACAGTGTCTTTAGAATGACAGGATCGGTGAAAAACATTGTAATTGCAACCTGAATATTTTTCTGGCTCCATTTTTATTCCGTGTCAAATACTTACGCAGGCATCAAAAAACAGACTGCTCTCACAGTTTGCCAGCTTAACATGACATTAATGTGCAGAAAGCTTTAATCAGTGAAATTCATACACACTGTGATTCAGGTACAAATATGAGGAAGTGTCAGTGAAAACCTTAAATTTTTTTAAAATTTTCATTTTTTGTACAAAAGTGGAACACAAATGTCATTTTTTGACATAGTCTCCCTGTTGTTGAACACAGTTCCTGCGGCATGTAGGAACTGCCTTGACCCCTCCAAAGAAGAAAAAAGAAAAAATAAATCTTCCATTGATGTGCATGGGCACTTGCACAGAGCCTGATGCACTTCTTCATCGTTATGAAATTTCTTTCCTCCCTACTCTTCTTGGAATGGTCTAAACATGTGATAAACATATGATGCAGTTGTGGCAGAGTATCAGAGGGCAGATCATTGTCATGTTGAAAAATGACACCTGCAGTCAGAAATCCATGTCGCTTTGATCTTATTGTTGCCCAAAACTGATTTTCTAACATATTGGATCATGACATGCTGGTGATGGTGTATCACCTAATGTTCAGAGACAGCACCTCATTTATCCTAAAAGAGTCAGCGATACCTTCTGTGTGGATGACTGCACCCAGAAATTGTTGGGTTTTGGTGATGAGAAATAGCACCATTCCTTGCTTGCACTTTTCAATTTGGGTTTGTGGAAGTACACCAAAGTTTAATCTCCTGTAACAATTCTCATGAAGTAGATGTCACTTTCTGGTTCAAAGTGTAACAGTAGTTCTTCAAAGATGTCAATGTGTTGCTTTTTCACTTCTGTTAGTGAGCTACTATTTCACACACTTTACAAAACTTAAGTGTTTTTTGACTGATGATGTGATATGCTGAGCCATGACTAATGGTCAGATTTGTGGCTACTTCATCACCATCATACAGTGATTTACCATCACAATGGCTTCAACTGCTGCAGTAGACTCTGGTGTCACAATTTAGTGTGCCTGACCTGGCCACAGAACATTTGTCACAGAAGTTACGCCATTTCCAAACTTTATACTCAATTTGTACCCTTGCTGCAGTGACAGATGTGCCTCACCATACTGGACCTGGACAGTGATAACCGCACTATTGAGTGCAACACAAACCAAACATCATAATAATGGACCTTCATTCACGGATGGATTTCAGTAGATTTTTTACCTTCACTGCTCAGAAAATGTATAACAGAATGCTGTTCTTCCTCGAAGTATGTCACAAGTGGGGCAGTCGTATTAAAATGGTGTTGCAGCCACCTTTTGCGTGTCTGTAGTATGCTGCTGCCAATAGGACATTCCCTACATTATTGGTGACAGAACACTTACATAAAATCTTGATTTTTTTAAAATACATATTTAAGGCTTTCATCTGACTCCCTTGTACGCGTGTATTGAAATGTTGCCTATAATATGGGTGATTCTGAAGAGGACGCTCCATACAAACATATCCTCATTGATCAGATGTAACTGATCGTTAAATGTCAGGAGTGGGAATGATGCAGGTGATAATAACTCTACAGATGGTGCCTTCTCAAAGCAAATTTAAAATAAAATATGAAAAACTGTCAGAGGTGACTTCAGTGAATTTTGTTGCGCGCCTGTACAGGTTTTCTTTAACTTGGGCACACACATTCAAAATGGGAGCAAGCAATTGTTCCCTTGCTTAAGCTTCTTGCCTGTAGGCAGTGGTCTGTACCCATCCTTACAAAGAGCAATCTAGTGAAGACAGATTGCATATGATGTTCCTATATACCGTCCATGCAAACTATGTTGACACTCCGCACGCTGGTTGATGGGAGTGGCTGTAAAGGAATTTCCCATTTACAGTCACTCCCATCAACCACTGTGCCAGATGTAAACTCAATTTGTGTGGGCAGTAACTGGTTAACACTGCAAATACTGTGCCTGCCAAATGGATGTACTGTATTCCATACACTGTTAAGAATAAAAGGAGCATCAGTATATGTAGATTTTCCTTCAGAATAATTCATACAGTAATCTTTGAATTTATTTCTGTTTCCTAACGTAACATCATCTATAATTACAGACCTTGACGAGTTCTGTTTTTGAACATAGAAACAATTTATACTGAATTAATGTTGCATATATGTAATGGCAGTTTGAAGGATACTGTTGATAAATTTTTGCTGCTTCTTGACAGTTAAGAGGGAAGGTTTTTCTAACTTAATGTATATTTTGCAGACTGGTCGCTTGGATTTTAATGCCAGCAGGGTAACAGGCCACAGGGGTCCTGTCCTCGACATTAAGTGGAATCCTTTCAACGACAACATCGTTGCATCATGTTCTGACGACTGCACGGTAAGTTAGTTAGCAGTTACAAAAGTGAGCATTTCTGAAGATAAACACTCTCTCTCTCTCTCTCTCTCTCTCTCTCTCTCTCTCTCTCTCTCTCTCTCTCCCCCCCCCCCTCCCCCTCTCTCTCCCTCCCCCCTTCCTCCCCCTCCCTTAATCCATACCCTCCCTCTTCATTATCGCCCTCCTCTCTTTCCTCCCACCGCCCCCCCCCCCCCCCACTCCCTTCCAAGTCGCTCTCTGTTCCGCATAATCCCCACCCTCAGAACTGGTACTGACTTGTGCAGCCACCAAATCATCTGGCAAATGACCTGCCTCAGACTGTCCTGCTACCCATCCTCGCCTCGTTTGTCTTTCTCGACCTCCGTGGCACCCAGACAGCTGCTTTTGATAATATACACTAATCAGTCTGGCTGCTGCTAACAGTGTGTACATTTGGGTGTCTGTGTGGATGTTTGTCTGAATGTGTGTAATGGCATATAACAGTGCTATTCTGTAGCTGTACTGAGCCTAGAAGACATGTTACCTTCCAAAACATCTGTCATCCTGATGCTATCGATTACGCTTTTTACCCTATCTATCTTCTTGTACTGTCACCTTTCTAGAATTCTCTTGATACAGTGGACCTCTTACCAAGTGTCATCAACTCTTGCTGTGTGGCTTATTCTCCATCTACAAAAGTTTGAAGGCTGGAAGGGAACTTTGTAGTACTCAGGCTACAAAGTGACATAATTGCTTTTTAAAGAACTCTTATGTATGTTGTTGCTCTTATATAACAATTACAACATTGGGTGATTTGATCTCTTTTTTTTTTTTTAATCAGGACACCATTTCTGAACTGAATCTCAGAACAGAAGGGAATGACATTTCTCTTCAACTTTGTTCCGCTGTTTCTTGGCTTTGTCATTGTAGGCAGCACCTCACATTCTCTGGCTTTCAAACCACCACCAAGCCACAGTGCCAAAGAATAAAAGGATCCTTCACAGCAGATGGGGACACCCAATCAGTGTTGCGCCATGGTAACATTCTCTGCTCGCACGTTTGGCTCTGACTCTGTACATTCATCAAACCAGTGTGAACACAGTGGAATGTTAACTACGTGCTAACTACCTAAACAACATTTTAACAGAAACATCTTTCATCTGATTGTGAGGAAGAGGTTGGGCATCACGTTACACCACAGTACTAGAAAAATTGTAAGAGCTCGAAGGCTAGCGTTAAATATTTTGTATTACGTATTTCGGTGGTGGTTGTTGTTATCTTATTTTATGTATAAGTTGTTTTATGATTTTCATTCACAAGTACAAGGGTGTGCAGAAAAGTAATGCCTCCAGGTTTTTTATGTGAAAAATCGCGACGATTTCTAAATCAAACCAAGTGCATTCTTCATCTTATACATTGTAAAAACATACATCCTCTTCATTTCACTTTGCTGTTATAAACCAGTGGTGTCTTGTGAAATTTGCCACTGGAAGTTCTTTGACCAGCCACTTCCAGTGGCAGCGGGCAAATTCTAACACAAAATGCTTTCTCACTACCATTTTCAGCAACTACAGCCACTGGTGCACCAGTTCGTGGTTTTCCAAGTTAACTTGTCAGCACAACGTTCGAAAAAAATCTTTGAATGTTTCTCTTTCACGTACTGCATCATTTGTTAAATTATGTTCAGTCATTCACTTACACAAATAAAAAAAAATAAAAAAAAATGTTTCATAGACCATATAATCACCCAGTCTCTTGGGTGTTCAGCATGTGAAGTTTCATAACTTTTTTGCTATTATTTATGTGCTTATTAATTTACAGTGATTTTGTAATCGGAAGCACATGTCCTAATAATACATTGTAGGTGAAGCTGTGGTACATACCCGACAATGGACTGGCCACACACCTCTCCGACTGGATCGTGGACCTGCATGGGCACAAACGCCGTGTCGGCTATATCGAGTGGCACCCGACGGCAGAGAACATCCTCGTGAGTGCAGGCTTTGACCACCTGGTGAGCTTATGAAATGCTACTGTGCTTATAAGTCTTATTTTCATGTCAATTAGCTTCAGTGTAAAGCAGTTCTTTCTTTGTATTTTCTTCCTGCCTATGGGCAATGGTCTTTACTCCACTTTACAAGCAAGAATACAATGACAGTAACACTAGTCTTTTATTACAAGGGACAGAATAGACATCATATAAATAGGAAAGCAGAGGCCAGCTATTTTGATTTGTATGAAGTTAAGCATTGTGCTTGATACCATATTGAATCCAACCAAATGCAAAATGATGGCTGCTTACTACTATGGTGCGAAATGGACATTCATTCAAAACGGAAGTAATCTAACTGACTAAAGGAAAACTTCTACAAAAGGGAACGCTAATGGAACATGAGATAGATCTCTAGCTAAAAAAATATATCACAAGCTAGCCACCTGTGCCACTGCTTTTAGCTTCAGATGGTAATGAAGATACTTTGTTTATTTTTTTTCCTTGCAGCGATTTTATCTTCATTATTAATTTTTCTTTTTTGAGACTTTGATCCTATAAATCAACTTCACTTTCAACAGAAACAGCTGTAATGGGACACACTGCACGAATTTGTCTTTGTATCAATGCTGGAATTTTAATTCATGTATTCAACCTGAAAGTAAGACATAGGCATTATTTAATTGAATGTCTGGATCAACAGTAATTAATGATGATTGACAGCTGCGTCAAATTAATTTGAAATAAATTTGTGTGCACAGATTGGTTACTGCAACCATTCACGGTGAGGGAAAATCTTGGTTTCAGTCTCTGTCCAGCACAAATTTTCATGTCGCTAATGGGTAGTGTACCTAACAAAGATGATGCCAAGATATTTGCAGTCAGCAAATTTATTTTAAATAACTTGGGAATTACTTCAAATGATGTTTTAAAATTTAGAATTAGGCCCACACCTGCAAGTTGGCTCTAACGTATAATGCAATACAAAATATGTTTGCTTAACAGGTGATGATTGATAAGTGTCACCAAGAAACTTTTGGCAGGCTTTGTCCTAAATATAAGATGTGTTTCAACTTTTCCATTAGGTAACTTTCGGGTGCAATGTTTTCTTCATTATTTTCTTCCAGGTATAAGTACAACAATAAATGACTGTAAGTAATATCAGAAACATGTATCTACTTAAACGAATTATTCATGACTGGGCTGCATGCTAGCAACACACTGTGTAAGCAGGCAGCACACTCAAATAAAATACTTCAACTTACATTTTATGTATACTCTAGTGAGATGTCACTTCTTCCAACCTTAAAAACAATTTCGATTCAGTACACAGCAACATATCACCTAAAATGAAACAAATGTAAAGTAGTCGGCCACCACATTTTTCACTGCAGACCCTTCAAATTTTATGCTGCTAAGTTCTAGGAAATTAAATATCAGTCACTGTGACCAGAATTGAAGAAGAAAAAAAAAAGAAAAGAAAAATGCATTTCATCGTCAAGGTGTGATATGAAACTATAAGCTATGAAGGAAATTAGTTCTGTATGCTAGTTAGTTGCCTCAATCGGATGAGAGGAATTATGTACAGTAGTGAGGAAAAACAAAAGTGAAACAGCGATAAAGTGGGAAAACTGAGTTTTATTGTGTTCTGCTATCAGCCACCTTATGGGAACATTTAGTTACTTTCCTGTGTGGTCTTTTCTCTTACTTCTGCTTATCATATATTTCTAACTTTAACAGTACAACAAACAGCTGTTTACTTGTAAGTAAGTGCAGCAGCTAAAATGCACGGTTAATAAAATAACTGAAACATATCCGTTCCCCTTTGGCTTCCAACACGGCTGTTTATTCGTTTTCAGTATGGCTGACTTCTAGCATGCACAGTAAATTTTAGCGCATGGATTGTAGCAGTGTTTGTTCTGTATACTGTTTATTCTGTTTTTCCTGTATTAGTTGGAGTCACTCATTTTGTGCCAGTATCTGGACTTAATGTACACATATATCATAATATTTGTATTGAAATTTGTCATGTATCTGCAGCTGGCAATATTATTTTGGAAAATGAATATTGCACAGCTATAAATAACTTCATTTATTGTCATTATTTCTTTTGCTTCTGAAGCCACATGATCAAAAGATCTTGACGGCAACTGTATTGATAGCAATGGATGCTGATGACCCGTCATAGCAAAGTAGTCATAAAATATGGTAATTAAGGCCAAAATTATGTATGCTCATTGAAACCAAACATTAAGCTACTGTTGGATCAACTGTAACATACAAGAACCTGAGTATATATAGATCTACATGTAATCCAAATCTGTCTGTTTTCGTACTGGCAATTTGTGGCTGTATGCTGATGGCGACCATTTCATAATGAAGCTGTAGCCTTTGATCTGGTGATGACAAACTAGATGAAAAAACAGGAGAAGGTTTTATTTCATGAAGTATTTTCATTTTCTCGTGCACATCGTAGATAAATTGTTCATTCTGTGAACTTGATAATAATTGACTGGTCAACATATGAGTGCCAAAACCAGACAAGAAGAGCGATGTGCCCAGCCTAATTTTTAGGTTTTTTTCACTCTTAAAGCAGTCTCTCTTTCCTTAATCTAAACTAATTAACCTATGTTGTCACACAAGGTATGGGCAGAGTCATAAAACAAATATAAATACACCGGAATTTTTCACTTTGAAAGAAACCTTATTGGCAATAATGCAGTTTCAGCAATGTCTATAAAGCTGACAGAAACAATTAATTCTTCTTTTGTAGAATGTAGAAGGACTGATATATCAACAAAAATAATCAATTTTTGAAAATATAATAAAGTTGAATGGATAAAAAAAATCTGCTCACTAAGCGGCAGCAGGAGGAAATGTACATAAAAGTTCAGGAAATGAGCAAACTTTCAGTCAGTGGCTCCTTCTTATGGCAGAACAGTTGAGTGAGAAGCAAGAGAGATGAAGGGAAAGGACTGGTGAGGTTAAGGAAATGGAGAGCATTATGGGAAAGTCACCCAGAAATCCAGGTCAGATGGGATGAAAAGGAAAGACTGATTCCTGAAATATTAAATTTATCATGCTGCTGCAAAATATTTGGCTTCAGAACTGTCAAATGAATATTCCAGTTGCAGATAAAGAAATGTCACTCTGTAGACAGTGAATGGTGAGGACCCCGGATGTCAAAAGTGTTCAAGCTCTGATATTGGAAAATCCAAGTCAATAATTTGGAATTGAAGTAAACCATCAACTCATAGAATTGCAGAGGGTGATATGTGATACAAATGCTACACATCAGAGGCAAGACAAATGTTTTCCGAGACTGCCAGAACAAAGTGAGTAAGTTATTGCACTGTGCTTAGTGGGAAAAAAATAATGCCATGCAGTGACATACATTCTGTATGTCTTAAAAGCTGCATATAAGAAGTTTAGAGACTGTACCGATGTCTTGCAGGAGACTAGCTGAAATTCCAAACAGGTTGGTATCTCTGCAAATAGCTTGACAGCTTTGTTCCACAACCGAAAGGTATTAGGTGGTTTGTGGTCCAGATGTATAGATACGGGTGGAAAGAATGATCTAAAACACACATTTGAACTGAAAGATTCCTTGTGTGTGGCATTGCATCCTCTAGTTATGTCGTTGTGTAGCATATCACTTGGTCAGTTGCTTATAATAAGCAATATGTTTTTCTTGTGTTTGTTGTACTATCATTTTGAATGATTCTTTCTTGTGTAGAAGGACATGAATATAAGTGTTATTGTCTTGCTACATTTCCCTGTGTTGGTGATACTAGACATAACATTTTGTATTTATAGCCTACATTTACTGCTTATCTTCTGCTCAGAAACTCTGCAGGAAATTGCAAGCTATTGTAATACACAAATCATTGTACTGTGCACTTTCAAAGCTGTGGGCATCTTGTTTTCTGAAAAGAGTAATCATAACTTATTTCTGTCTCAGAGACAAGACATCTGTAACCTGGCCTCTGGAGGAATGCATTGTGTGTCCACTGAATGGTGATGTAACCGGGTGTGGTTGCCCTGTTCGCATTGCAGATGATTGTCTGGGACGTGGGGAGCGGCGATGCGGTAAACGTGATAGACTGCCATCCCGACGTCATCTATTCCATGTCGTTCAACCGTGACGGCTCGCTCATCGCAACGACGTGCAAGGACAAGAAGCTCAGGGTCATAGAGCCACGGAAAGGCATAGTGTTTTCGGTGAGTAGAAGCTGTTGTGAATCGTCTGGATGGTGTCTCGAATGACATTGCATGTTTTGCTTGAAGAACCCTATGTTGATATTTTATAAATGAATAACATTTCTAATGCTCTTGTAATGTAGCCTTTGTATCAAAAGAACAATTCACTCAAGAAAACTGTAAAATTGCAAGGGAATGGGATCTCTAACCACCACTTACTTACCCCCAGAAAGTGGAATTCTAAGTAATACCATTACACACAATTTTTTTTTGTAGTATGCCTTATCCTTCTGCAGCTGCTGCATGAATTTGTTAACTATGATATGTTAAACTGTGACAGTGATGATCGTGCAGTATTCCCTTACAGTTCCTGAACTGTAATACATCACACAAAACAGTTATTTACTCATTCTACTCACATCAGGAGACAAATAAGAGAATTATGTTCAGAGATGTCAAACAAGAGCCTGCTTAATATATACACCCAAGCTCAATTTTCTCTTCTCCAGCATTGTTAGTTAGTGTTAAAGAAGCTTTCTGTCTGGCATATGTCTTGGAGCTGCAGTTGGCAGCGGAGTGTGTCTGCACTTGTTCTGCGTCACATTGGCTGCCATGCCCCAGTGCTGCCCGTAGCCCTCTGAATACCTCAAACAGAAGTTGCACAGAACAAACAGGGACAAAAGTCTACAATACATAAGAATTGCATCAGTTCGCAGAATACCATCTAATACAAATCAATACCTACAACTCTGCACATTTACTCATTCATATATATCATCAAGGGAGCAGAAATTTTAGATTTATATGTTAGTATGCGTTTTAGGTTTTTAAGTCTTGAAATTTCTGCGTCCTTTCATCCTCTCCCCCCTTAACCAGTAAACCCTCAATTCTTTAAAGAATCAACCTCCCATGCATAAAACAGCGTCAGGTGTCTGAGTACTTTACAAATGAGTGAATGTGTTACATATTTTATTTTAAGAATGTAAGCAAGGAAAAGTGCAGGAAAAGTTTGAAATTAGCCAACAGCCTTGCTGCAGTGGTAACACTGGTTCCTGTCAGCTCACCGAAGTTAAGTGCTGTCGGGGTGGGCTAGCACTTGGATGGGTGACCATCCGGTCTGCCGAATGCTGTTGGCAAGTGGGGTGCACTCGGCCCTTGTGAGGCAAACTGAGGAGCTACATGATTGAGGAGTAGCAGCCCCGACCTCGGAAACTGACTATGGCTGGGAGAGCAGTGTGCTGACCCCACATGCCCCTTCATATCTGCATCTGATGGTGCCTATGGGTCACTTGGCTGGTCGGTATCTTTGGGCGTTCGTGGCCTGTCCGGGAGGAGTTTAGTTTTTTAAAGGTTTGAAATTATTTATGTTCATAAACTGGGTAATTTGAACTCCGTTTTAAGCAAAAGCTAGTTTTACACAAATCTCAGCATTTGATGTTATATCTCTTGACCTATACTTTGTCTACGAATATAATTTTGAAGGTATATTCAGTGGTTTATGCGAATACTGTCTATAAATTGTGTTATGAGTGGAATTAGTTGTAAAGAAATGATAAAGGAAATGTCATGCCTGATGTTAGACTCACTTCATGAACAACAAAAATGTAATAAATGACAAACATTGTTCCTTTCTTTTTGTGGGAGGTGTCAGTGCAGAAAAGTTTCATAGAGGTTTGAAATTAAGTGTGAAGTTTATTGGAAATTGTTTAGTGCTCTCTTTCTCAAATAGTGGACATATGAAGTCAGTGTATTTACGTGCCTTGACCTATGCTGCCTCAAAACACACTCTTTCAAACTGCAATACCTGCCGTATTGTGTTAAACTTTTAAAATAAGATTACACCCCTTGGTGAATAGATTACAAAAGCACATTAAATTTTTAAATTCGATTAATAGTTAAATGAAATATTGAAAACCAAATTTGTTTGTCCATATACTGAAACTGGTCTGGGTTCCAGGATAGCATTTTAGTAATAAAGCTTCCACTTATTTCTCTGTCTTTCAGTTTGCCTTTACTTTGCTGTCTAACCTTTCATTATCTCTGGACTGAAGCTGGCATGACAGCTCATCAATGCCCTATCTTTGATCACCTATTGTCTTATCTGTTCCTCCTTTCTAACCTTCCCATACTTATCCCTCTGTACTCCCTGAGGAAGAATCATATAATTTGCCAAAACTAGGTATAATTGTGTCTATTTCTATGTGTGTCTATTGCAATACTTGGATTGATTAATTTATTATCACATCAAGGTCTCTTAATGACCATATGACGAAAATTAAACGTTTTGGCAATCAGTTGCCATCTTCAGAAATGATTGATCCACATCTTGCTCATGAGATACAAAAATATCAAACAACGAATAAAATATGTCAATGAATCCTATGTCATGTCATCACAAAATCACATAGTAAAACTTTAAGCAACAGTGAAAATAATAAGAGTTAAAAAGCTTCACAAAAATTAAAAAAAACTTAAAAAATAAGTAATATTATAAAGGTATGCATACACCTGAAGGTAATAATAAAGTAGATGCAGCAGTTAACTACAAAAGTGAGCACATACAGTGTCTAAATATGCAATAGCAGAGACTGTTAATCTTTACGGGAAGCATTCTGTTTTACATTTGATGTCTGCACATACGTGTGCTCGCTATCAGAACTGGCATGTCCATTGCTATATAATTAGATACATTATGAGATGTTGGCACCTACAGCGCTTGAGAATGGCCTGTGAGGCCAAAACTGACCAGTCACGTGAATCTAAATAGAGTAAACGTGTGTAAACAATAGCTAAGGTGAAACCATAAGACTGCCTTTAAACATTATTACTTTTTTGGTAGGTCAGGGTATATTAGCGTATCACAGCATGTTCTTAATACATTTTAGTCTAAAATTACTAAAAAGAGGCACAAATTGCCTCCATTTCTTGAAGACCTGCTGACACTGTGATTAACAGCTTTCTTCAAGCAGATGTTTGAACATGTGTTTATTCACTGAACTAGAAAAAAATTAAGTATTATTAGGAAAATGCTACCTAATATTTCTTCAAAATTTTATTTATTTGGTCACGAACCATCTTTTGGATTCTCGGGCCACATTCGGGTGAGAATTGATTGTTGCAGCACAGATGAATATTATATTTTTTGTACAGAAGATACGAAAATGGAGTGTTTGCGTGGAAAACATCATTTTTTTTATCATCTAGAAATAATTACATAAACTGAAAAGGGGGGATACATTATCAACTGATGAGAAATAAGGTGAATTTACAGTCTGAGCCTGGTATGTATAATAGAAACTTAATTTCATGAAGGGGAAAAAGGAAACTGAGCATGATCTTTTAATACTAAGCTGGCATTCTCTATCACGTGTTTGTTGATTTCCATTAGGGTCATATTTCTGCTTAAAATACTGAAAGTCAACAAACATAGGACACAGAATGCCAGGTTAGTATTAAATAGACTCAGTTTGCTTTTCCTCCTTTGTGAAATTAAGTTAGAGTGTAAATCCATCTTCATCAGTAGTTTTAGTATATTCACATAAAAACTTCTTTTGCCCCTTTTTTAGTTTATGTAATTATTTGTGTGTGTCACTGTTTCTTCTATACAAATATGTACATTGCACATCGTGTTTATCTGTGTTTGCGACGTTCAGTTGTTATTTGAAGATGGCCTGAGAAGCCGAAAGCCAATTTGTGACAAAATAAATATAATTTTGATGAGCAATAGTAAGTGTTGTTCTTTTTAATGTTATAATTGTGCTCTGCTGAGCACCGATGCAAAAGTCAGTTAACCCTTCGGTGCTGTGGGTGTGTATACACATCCTGCTACACTGCTCTGGAGGTGTTGTGAACCTGTATACATACGCTGCTTGGATTTTTCTACAGTGCTATGGACGTCTGAATGAATCGTGAGTCGCCAACCTCACACTGTTGCAGATGAGTTACTTCTGTATCCTGGAAAATAAAAAACTTTAGAGTATTTATCATACAACATATGTGCCTCATTACAAGCTGTCATTTGCAGAAAACCATGTTTCAACATCTTCAATTCCATGAGAGGTGATTATTGTTATGGCTGCATGATTCGTGATGGTACACAGGGATGTGAATGGGCATGTCATGTGCAGCTGTACTTCGGATATAAAACAAAAATTTTTTTCATGTGACTGTCAACAGCATGAATATACTTGAAGAAATCCGTGATAATGCACTATGCTGTCTAATGATATATTTATCCACAACTGGTTTCAATTATGGACCATTTGCAGTGTAAAAATATCTATTGTGACACCTTCGCATGTCATACATGCTATTTAACCAAAAAAGTATACACTGTTCTTGACCTGAAAACTTTAAAATAATACGTAACTGCTCAGGTAGTGTTGCTGTACACTTACTTCTGTTACATTTTTTCCTTGTTTTCAATGTTATCTGCTTGCTTAAGCTGGTATAATGGTGTTAAGTATCATTTTAATGTTTTCAAGTCAGCAGTGGTGTACACAGGTCTCATTAAATAACACTTAAGGCATGTGAAGTTGTTACAATAGATATTTTTCCGCTATGAAGGTGGTCCATGATCGAAACAAATACCAAATAAATACATTGTAATACAGCACACTGTGTTGTTATGCATCTCTCCAAACTGGATATATAACCCAATAACAAAATGAGACATCCTTCTGCTCTTAATTTTAAATAAAATTTGGGTATCTTATATATATTCCATTCATTGCACTGTATGAGGTAAAATCAACCACATGCCAAATTTATGCATTGCCTTTTTACCTCTGCAAAATCTTTACAATTTTATGCAATGTTTTACTTGATGCTGAAATTAAGTTTTTTAGCGTGTGAAGATATAGGACTGTAAGAAATGCAAAAATCAGCCTTTTTCACCTAATAGTTCTCAAAAAATTGGATAAGAGTTTTGTATTGGTCAGAATGCCATCGCCCAGTACAGGCATAAGCATTTGGTGGCCAGTGCAGCCTTAGTGTAGTAGCCTCAGTACGGAATGCAGAACTTGTCTTTAGCAGCTAAAGGGTTAATATTAAGAAAGAAAAGTTGGATAGGATAAATGATACGTAAGCATTGAGGGGGTTATGGAAATGTCGCCTGTGCCGCACAGACCAAAACCTTTGGCAAAATGACTTATTTCCAACGAAGACTTATGTAACTGGAATAGCTATTTAATCAAACTGGAAACAGCAGTTGCATGTGCCGTATGTCAAGATAAGGAGCACACTGGACAAAATAATGACTTCTTATTCATCTCTGCATGCAGGAAGGGGTATGCCATGCAGGTACCAAGGCGTGCAAGGCAGTGTTCCTGGGCAACACGGGCCGCATCCTGACTACGGGCTTCTCCCGCCACTCGGACCGGCAGTATGCCGTGTGGAGCCAGAGCGACCTGTCCCAGCCGCTCTGCATAGAGACCATCGACAGCTCCTCGGGGGTGCTGTTCCCCTACTACGACCACGACACCCGTGTGCTGTTCCTCGCAGGCAAGGTGTGTTGCAAAATGAATTTTATTTTGACCCCCACCTCTGTATAGCTACTGCAACGTACATCCATTTGAACATGGTTACATATTCATCCCTTGGTTTCCCTCTGCAATTTTTATCCCCCCCCCCCCCCCTCCCCAGACTTCCTTCCACTACCAAATTGATGATTCCTTGATGTCTCAGAATGTGCCCTGTCAACCAGTCTACATCTACATCTGTACTCTGTGAAGTGCAGGGTGAAATATGGTATCCCGGGTGCAGACCACAGTTGAAATATGGTCACTATTTTTATTTACTTAAATTTGGCATATTTCGTGACAGTACATTTTCCGTAAAATGTTTACAAGGCGATAATTGTCTTGGCTTCAGTTGTCTAGTGGAAGTATGATTCCACTATGCAGTTTTGTTGGCTGCAGAAATGTCCTGGTTCAATGCATTTGCCTCATTTTTTGGTACTTCAAATACCATTTCTTCAAATGTGGTTTCTTCTTAAAGCTTATATAGAAAAAAAGTAACATAATTTCCCCCCCCCCCCCCCTCCCAAATTAATATGACGGCGCCCAGCACATTGTTAAACCGTCAACACACACCACGAGTTCACTGCCGACTGACTACAGTCAAAGATGTCTCCAGCGTCAAAGACATTTTACACAACACACAAGCTTCCACTTGTAATCAGTCTCTTTGATATTCTTCGTCACATTTACTAATAGTTATCAATATGCTTTCACTCTCAGAAATATAAGTAAATTAACAAAAAATAAGGCAAATTACAATAAAAAAATTCTGACATAAAATATAAGAAAACATTTACAATTTGGTATCGACAAATCCGGTAGAAAATAACACATCTCCCAGATCCATTACAAAGGCAAAGGGTACATTCTATTACACCAGTTATTATTGTTACTTGCCATTCCATTGACAAATGGAACATGAGAAGAATGATGATTTTTAAATGCGTCTTTGCTTTCTGAGGATATTTTGTGTCTGTCTCAAAGTTACTGCCACTTCAGTTCCTTTAAAATCTCCGTGACACTCACACAAGTCAAACCTGTGACCATTCGTGCTGCTCCCGCTGTATACATTAAATATCACTGTTAGTCCTCTTTGGTACGAGTCCCATACACTTCAGCCAATTTTCCAGAATAGGTTGCATGTGTGATGTGTAAGCAGTCTCCTTTGTAGACTGATTGCATTTACCCAGTATTCTATCAATAAACCAAAGTCTACCGCCTGCTTTACATATGACTGAGCCTATGTGATTATTCCATTTCACATCCCCACAAAGTGTTACCCTAGATATTTGCATATATTCACCCATTCCATTTGTGGTTTATTGATACTGTTGTCGTAGGAAGTGAAGTGCACAATTTTACATTTCTGAACATTTAAAACCAGTTGCCAATCTTCACACCACTTTGAAATCTCGTCAACATCTGACTGAATATTTGTACAGGTTCATTCAGACATTACTTCATTATGTATAACTGCATCACCTGCAAAAATTCTGAGTTGACTGTTAACATTGTCTTAAAGGTCATTAATATACAACATGAACAGCAATGGTCCCAACACACTTTCCTCAGGTACACCCAAAGTAACTTCCACTTCTAATCCTTCTTTTAGTCAGAATGTGCCATAAATTTTCTTTTTTACCCAATTAGATTCAGTACCTCCTCATTTTTATGTAATCTACCCACCTAATTCTCATTGTTACTCTGCAGCACCTATTGCATTCCAGCCTGAACTGCTTATCATTCATGTTTGACTTCCATAAAAGACTACATTCCAGACAAATACCTTCAGGAAATATTTCCTGATACTTGAATTTGTGTTCAGTGTTGACAAATAGACCTTCCCCCCTCCCCCAGAAATGCTGTTCTTGCTACAGTCAGTCTGCATATCTTACGCCCTATACTTCAGCCATAGTCAATCAGTTTTCTACTCTGATAGTGAACCTCATCAACTGCTTTTGGTGTTTTATTTCCTAATCTGATTCTCCTGAGCATTACCAGATGAAATTCAACTACTTTGCATTAACCTTGTTTTGTCTTTTTTATGTCCTCCTCATACTCTTTTTTTCAAAACACTATTCATTCTGTCAACACCTCTTCCAAGGTATTTTTTTCTCTAACAATATTTCAATGTTATCAGTAGATATTAGTTTTTATTTCTTCTCACTGAACTTTAATTTACTTTACAAATTTTTCCTTGCATCTGTTCACTGCTTCTTTAACATACATGCTGAATACTATGAGACATGGACTAAAACACTGTCCCAATCCATTATTAAATACTACCTCTAAAAGGCAACTGTACAGTAGTTTTGGATGGGGACAGCAAGACTTGGTGCACGGAGTATTTTTAACATTTTGGAAGATGAATGGCATCTTTAAAATAGCCATTAAAAAGATCTAGTTTCAACCCTGTTAAGGACCTGCATAATACCAACTTTTCAATCATTTAACCCATTGGTTTATTCAGCTGGCTCACAGCCTGCTGCAGATTTCAAACCTGTTATTACAGTGCCTGCTGTAAGATGGGCTGTGCAACTATACCTTCTTCTTAGTGTTTCTTCTTTTCTGTCAATAGATGGCACAGCATGTTATATACCATTGGAAGGGTGAGAAATCTATTTAGCAATGCATAACATGCTCAATTTGTCTCGAAATTTTGTGGGTTATAAGCAATCCGTTTTGAGGGTATTTTGGCAGCTGTGTAGTAGCAAGCAATGCCATACTATAAAAAGTTTTTCTCAGACAAGGAAATCAAAACTCTGTTGAATAAAAGTGACAGTGATGTGACAAAGGATATAAGAAAATTTTCTCTTACTTGATGGACATTGGGATTTTCAGTTCATATGTTCTACTAAACAAAGTGACAGGGAAAAAACCTTGTTTCAGTTGGTTTAGAATTCAGCTGGCAGGGAATATATTAGGTCTGCCAGGCTACCCTAGACCTGGACTAGCCAGGTCCACAGGAACGGCTAAATGTATTGGTTACTGTCACTGAACACTAGCACTTGTATCACTTGATAAAATACAGAATGATAGTCTCTTTATCAGTGTAGAGTTGACTGTAAATTTTGATATATGTTACTGGCTTCTAAACCTAATCTTGCTTCTGGATCTGAAGTAAGATGATGCTGTTCTCATAGTATGTGACAATTAAAGAGTGGGGTAGAGTGGCGCTGCACTGTGACGTAAGTAATCTTCCAGTAGTGGCGTGCCTATGCCGACGCCTCTCGTTCATTGCTGTGTAGGGCAGCAGCAGTTCTCACTTGCAATTCTCTCGTGAGTTACCAACTGTGACATGGGAACTTGTTCTTCAGATGATCCCATAGTTCTTTCTCAAGATTTTTTTCTAGCATGTTCAGTCCAGTCTGAGGACAGAAGCAAAATCATAAAAAATTATAGCTGTGATCTCTCTCTCATCACTATTACATGAAAATAGTAATGTTTTTATTTTGATAATCTATAATTTGACTTGATGTTATCTATAGTTATAGAATTGTGTGAACCCTGTGACTGTATTTTAAATGTGTGAAATAATGAAAACTTCTTCAGTTACTTTTTATTGATATTTATCAACCTGATGTGTTTCAGCAGCAAGTTTCCAATGCTGTCAACAAAAATGTAGTAGTGATGAAGATATAAATGTTTTAGTCCCGTTGATTATAGGTGAAAACCCAAAATGTGTTGTGGCATAAATACAGTTATATAAAATAAAATAGAAAGAAACATTCCACATGGAATATATATATATATATATATATATATATATATATATATATATATATATATATATATATATATAGAGAGAGAGAGAGAGAGAGAGAGAGAGAGAGACAGAGAGAGAGAGAGAAACTTCCACATGGGAAAAATATATTAAAAACATAGATTCCAAGACTTACCAAGCGGGAAAACGCCGGCAGACAGGCACAAGAACAAAAAACACACACACACACACACACACACACACACACACACACACACACACACACACACATCCATCCGCACATACACAGACACAAGCAGACATGTCTGCTTGTGTCTGTGTATGTGCGGATGGATGTGTGTGTGTGTGTGTGTGTGTGTGTGTGTGTGCGTGCGCGCGCGCGCGCGAGTGTACACCTGTCCTTTTTTTCCCCCTAAGGGAAGTCTCCTCCCCCCATGAACCATGGACCTTGCCGTTGGTGGGGAGGCTTGCGTGCCTCAGCGATACAGATGGCCGTACCGTAGGTGCAACCACAACGGAGGGGTATCTGTTGAGAGGCCAGACAAACGTGTGGTTCCTGAAGAGGGGCAGCAGCCTTTTCAGTAGTTGCAGGGGCAACAGTCTGGATGATTGACTGATCTGGCCTTGCAACATTAACCAAAACGGCCTTGCTGTGCTGGTACTGCGAACGGCTGAAAGCAAGGGGAAACTACAGCCGTAATTTTTCCCGAGGACATGCAGCTTTACTGTATGATTAAATGATGATGGCATCCTCTTGGGTAAAATATTCCGGAGGTAAAATAGTCCCCCATTCGGATCTCCGGGCGGGGACTACTCAGGAGGATGTCGTTATCAGGAGAAAGAAAACTGGTGTTCTACGGATCGGAGTGTGGAATGTCAGATCCCTTAATCGGGCAGGTAGGTTAGAAAATTTAAAAAGGGAAATGGATAGGTTAAAGTTAGATATAGTGGGAATTAGTGAAGTTCGGTGGCAGGAGGAACAAGACTTCTGGTCAGGTGACTACAGGGTTATAAACACAAAATCAAATAGGGGTAATGCAGGAGTAGGTTTAATAATGAATAGGAAAATAGGAATGCGGGTAAGCTACTACAAACAGCATAGTGAACGCATTATTGTGGCCAAGATAGATACGAAGCCCACACCTACTACAGTAGTACAAGTTTATATGCCAACTAGCTCTGCAGATGATGAAGAAATTGAAGAAATGTACGAAGAAATAAAAGAAATTATTCAGATAGTGAAGGGAGACGAAAATTTAATAGTAATGGGTGACTGGAATTCGAGTGTAGGAAAAGGGAGAGAAGGAAACATAGTAGGTGAATATGGATTGGGGCTAAGAAATGAAAGAGGAAGCCGCCTAGTAGAATTTTGCACAGAGCACAACTTAATCATAGCTAACACTTGGTTTAAGAATCATGAAAGAAGGTTGTATACGTGGAAGAACCCTGGAGATACTAAAAGGTATCAGATAGATTATATAATGGTAAGACAGAGATTTAGGAACCAGGTTTTAAGTTGTAAGACATTTCCAGGGGCAGATGTGGACTCTGACCACAATCTATTGGTTATGACCTGTAGATTAAAACTGAAGAAACTGCAAAAATGTGGGAAATTAAGGAGATAGGACCTGGATAAACTGAAAGAACCAGAGGTTGTACAGAGTTTCAAAGAGAGCATAAGGGAACAATTGACAGGAATAGGGGAAAGAAGTACAGTAGAAGAAGAATGGGTAGCTCTGAGGGATGTAGTAGTGAAGGCAGCAGAGGATAAAGTAGGTACAAAGACGAGGGCTGCTAGAAATCCTTGGGTAACAGAAGAAATATTGAATTTAATTGATGAAAGGAGAAAATATAAAAATGCAGTAAATGAAGCAGGCAAAAAGGAATACAAACGTCTCAAAAATGAGATCGACACTAAGTACAAAATGGCTAAACAGGGATGGCTAGAGGACAAATGTAAGGATGTAGAAGCTTATGTCACTAGGGGTAAGATAGATACGGCCTACAGGAAAATTAAAGAGACCTTTGGAGAGAAGAGAACCACGTGTATGAATATCAAGAGCTCAGATGGCAGCCCAGTTCTAAGCAAAGAAGGGAAGGCAGAAAGGTGGAAGGAGTATATAGAAGGTTTATACAAGGGTGATGTACTTGAGGACAATATTATGGAAATGGAAGAGGATGTAGATGAAGACGAAATGGGAGATACGATACTGCGTGAAGAGTTTGACAGAGCACTGAAAGACCTGAGTCGAAACAAGGCCCCCGGAGTAGACAACATTTCATTAGAACTACTGACGGCCTTGGGAGAGCCAGTCATGACAAAACTCTACCAGCTGGTGAGCAAGATGTATGAGACAGGCGAAATACCCTCAGACTTCAAGAAGAATATAATAATTCCAATCCCAAAGAAAGCAGGTGCTGACAGATGTGAAAATACCGAACTATCAGTTTAATAAGCCACGGCTGCAAAATACTAACGCGAATTCTTTACAGACGAATGGAAAAACTGGTAGATGCAGACCTCGGGGAGGATCAGTTTGGATTCCGTCGAAATGTTGGAACACGTGAGGCAATACTGACCTTACGACTTACCTTAGAAGAAAGATTAAGAAAAGGCAAACTTACGTTTCTAGCATTCGTAGACTTAGAGAAAGCTTTTCACAATGTTGACTGGAATACTCTTTTTCAAATTCTAAAGGTGGCAGGGGTAAAATACAGGGAGCGAAAGGCTATTTATAATTTGTACAGAAACCAGATGGCAGTCATAAGAGTCGAGGGGCATGAAAGGGAAGCAGTGGTTGGGAAAGGAGTGAGACAGGGTTGTAGCCTCTCCCCGATGTTATTCAATCTGTATATTGAGCAAGCAGTAAAGGAAACAAAAGAAAAATTTGGAGTAGGTATTAAAATTCATGGAGACGAAGTAAAAACTTTGAGGTTCGCCGATGACATTGTAATTCTGTCAGAGACAGCAAAGGACTTGGAAGAGCAGTTGAACGGAATGGACAGTGTCTTGAAAGGAGGATATAAGATGAACATTAACAAAAGCAAAACGAGGATAATGGAATGTAGTCAAATTAAATCGGGTGATGCTGAGGGAATTAGATTAGGAAATGAGACACTTAAAGTAGTAAAGGAGTTTTGCTATTTAGGAAGTAAAATAACTGATGATGGTCGAAGTAGAGAGGATATAAAATGTAGACTGGCAATGGCAAGGAAAGCGTTTCTGAAGAAGAGAAATTTGTTAACATCGAATATAGATTTATGTATCAGGAAGTCGTTTCTGAAAGTATTTGTTTGGAGTGTAGCCATGTATGGAAGTGAAACATGGACGGTAACTAGTTTGGACAAGAAGAGAATAGAAGCTTTCGAAATGTGGTGCTACAGAAGAATACTGAAGATAAGGTGGATAGATCACGTAACTAATGAGGAGGTATTGAATAGGATTGGGGAGAAGAGAAGTTTGTGGCACAACTTGACTAGAAGAAGGGATCGGTTGGTAGGACATGTTTTGAGGCATCAAGGGATCACAAATTTAGCGTTGGAGGGCAGCGTGGAGGGTAAAAATCGTAGAGGGAGACCGAGAGATGAGTACACTAAGCAGATTCAGAAGGATGTAGGTTGCAATAGGTACTGGGAGATGAAGCAGCTTGCACAGGATAGAGTAGCATGGAGAGCTGCATCAAACCAGTCTCAGGACTGAAGACAACAACAACAACAACAAGGGAAGTCTTTCCGCTCCCGGGATTGGAATGACTCCTTACCCTCTCCCTTAAAACCCACATCCTTTCGTCTTTCCCTCTCCTTCCTGAAGAAGCAACCATCGGTTGCGAAAGCTAGTAATTCTGTGTGTGTGTGTGTGTTTGTGTGTTTTGTTCTTGTGCCTGTCTTCCGGCGTTTTCCCGCTTGGTAAGTCTTGGAATCTTTGTTTTTAAAATATATATATATATATGTGTGTGTGTGTGTGTGTGTGTGTGTGTGTGTGTGTGTGTGTGTGTGTGTGTGTACCTGTCCTTTTTTTCCCCCCAAGGTAAATCTTTACGCTCCCGGGATTGGGATGACTCCTTACCCTCTCCCTTAAAACACACATCCTTTTACCTTTCCCTCTTTCCTGACGAAGCAACCGTGGGTTGCGAAAGCTCGAAATTTTGTGCGTTTTTTTTATTGTGCCTATCTACCAGCGTTTTCCCGCTTGGTATACAATTATATAAAATAGTAGCTGATTGTATTTCTTAAAGCTACTTAATCCGTAGTCATGGAGACCATCACTCAGAAATTAATCTAATTTTGGCTTTATTTGCAGGGAGATGGCAACATCAGGTACTACGAGGTGGTTGACCAGGCCCCGTGGCTGCATTATTTGAACCAGTTCCTGTCTGGATCTCCCCAGGTGAAGAATTGGAAAAAAAATTTGACTTTCCAAATCCTGCTTTGACCAAAACTTGTAGATTAATTTTGCACAGTGAACGGTTTCTTGTGTAATAACGGGTTTAAAAGTTCACTGGCCATTTTTCTAAAAATCTAATTTGACCTCATTTGCGTGAGAGGCGTTCCTTTACGGAATAGTTTATTTTGATAACTCTGTGTACTAGAAAATTTTAGACTACTTTATGTTCTTATTATAACACACAATACACGGTCCAGTCTCATTACTGTGACCACCTGGCAAAAGTCTAAATAGCCACCTTTTGTAGTGTGGACGAGTTGAAAGAGTGTCAGTGAGTTTCTGGAAGACAACCAAAAGTAATATGGAGCCAAACCAATGCCAGTGCCATGGCCAGGTACACTAGGTTTCTTGGTTGAGGGCCCACGATGCAAACATTCCAGTCGCGATGGTCCCATAGATACTCAATTCATTTTAAATCTGGGGAGTTTGGTGAGGTTAGATGTTATTTTTGTGTCGATCCACGGAGCATAAAATGAGTCGTGCAAGAACATCACCTGTTGCCACCCATTGGATGTCCAGTTGTAGTATTGACATGCAAATTCCATCCTTCGGTCCATCCAATGAACAGCAGTGACCTTGGGTGCATAAAACAGGTGCCTGCTGTGGAGAGCCATATGCAGCAACATTCACTGAACAGCCGTTAAGGAGACAGTATTGGGAGCCATCTGGTTCATCTGGGCAGTCAGTTGATCAACAGTTGCACCACTGTTTGGCCATAAGCATCTTTGCACTCATCATTCACCTCTGCCTTTTATGGTCTGTGCTTCACTGCAGTTGCCTCGGCGCCAGTTTTGCGTAGTGCTTTTTTGCACAGCATACTTCAATCACAGCTACATGCAAACAGTTTACAAACTTGGCCATTTTTGGAAATGCTTGCATCCTTGCCCAGAAAGCCAATGATCGTGCCCTTTTGGATATCAGATAAATTGCTGCATTTCCGCATTATGGCAACGACTGCACCGTTTTCCACATCCCCCACGACGCGCTTTATATACCCTCCATTGCTAGTCCTGCCATTTGTGACTGGTTATTGTATGTTGATGTTAAATGTAGGTGGTGGTCTCACGAATGTGATTGGACTGTGTACATCAAATTACCACTCTCATCCAGATCGAAACAAAGTACGAATGTTACATATAAATGAACTGACCTGACACTACTAAACAACTTTCATCATTTCCTCTAGTCCTTAACAGTGTGCCAGACTGTGTGCTACAAACCAGTGTTATGAAGTGTTGACCAGCCATTGTATAATACTCTACGATGTTATGACATTGAAACTGTTATGCCCCACTAAGTAAAGAGCTTATAGGCAAAAAATTAAACAACACAACTAAAATTAATGTAGAACTGATTTTGTTCATCAGCTCTGGTGTGGAATGTTCACAGGATGAATTGACACAAGCTTTTCTTTATTTTTTCTAATGAAAGGAAGCTCATTTCCTTAAGAGTGATGTAGCAGTAATGATGTCTTGAGGAGTAAAGGAAAGAAAAACTGAATATTACTATACTTCAGTATATCAAATCTCTCTGAATTTACAAATTTATCATTAAAATGGACATGAAGTCGTGAAGTATGTATGTACACTTCTGGCCTTTAATCTCATGCCTTATGAAACACTGTCTTAATATGTCACTAGTACACTGGAGGTAAACTTAGACTGAAGATGGTGATTGAGATTATAATGAAGAACAGTGGAACATACACGTATCTAAGAATTGTTTTTGTTTCGATTTGTTGCAGCGTGGCTTGGGATTTATGCCAAAGAGAGGCTGTGATGTTCACCAGTGTGAGATTTTCCGGTTCTACAAGCTTCATGCAACAAAGGGGATGTGCGAACCAATTTCTATGATAGTACCTCGCAAGGTAAGGTATGAGAAATTGCTGCTAGCAAAAATTTCTGCTGTGCTTAGTCAATTAATTGTGTTATTGATGTATATATTTGGTATTTTCTGTTGTAAAGATGACACATTAAGTTGCACATAGGCACAATTAAGACACTTACACATAAACTTACGGCCATATCCTTCACCAGAAAAAGAGAGAGAAACACACACTGTTCATTCACACTAGCAAGCACAGCTCATGCACACGACCATCAACTTCAGCACCTCATACCAGAATGCTGCTGTCACGTGGAATGGAAACAGCAACCTGGAGGTGGTGGGGAAGAGGAAGAGATAGCAGAAAACAGATGTGGGAAGAGAGGAGTGTTGTCTGGCAGTGTGTACAGTGACTGTACTGCTGACAGGCGCAGCGTCAGGAGGTTCAGAGACAGGGAGATTGGGAAAATGAGAGTAGCAGGGAAAAAGGGGCAGATATTTTGGTAGAGGACAGCACACACAGAGGGTGGCAGATGAAAATTTGGAAGTAGTGAAATGACAGAGGGAGCGGAAACTGTTGGATGCAGGGTGTGGAGACAGTATGTTGTCATAGGTTGAGACCGGTATAATTATACGAGCAGAGAATGTGTTGTAAGAGTTACTCCCATCAGTGCAGTTCAGAAAAGCTGGTTGTGGAGGAGAGGATCCAGATGGCTTGATTTTGATGCCTGCTTCACTATCTGAGCTGTCTGGATCCTTCCCTCCACTACCAGCATTTTCTGAAATGCACAGATGGGAGTTATTTTATGGCATATTCTCTGCTTCTATAATTAACCCGGCCCCAACCTATGGTAACATACTGTCCCCACATTCTCCACCCAACAGTTTCCACCACTCTGTCCTATCAGCTCCTCCACATTCTCATCTCCCACCTTTGTGTGCCAAACTCTGCCAACGCACCTGCCTATATTTCCCTGCTCCTCTCCTTTTTCACTTCATTTTCCCCATTTCCTTGCCTCACAACCTCCTGATGTTGCACCTGTTGGCAGTCTAGTAAATGCACACATTGCACACCTGTAAACTGCCCTTCCCCTCCTCTGCGCCGTTCAGACTGTTGCTTCCATTCTGTGCGATAGTGGCATTCTGGTTGGAGCTCCCAGTGTTGGCGATAGAGTGTGCGCGCGGGTGTGCGCGCGTGTGCGTGTGCGCGCATGTGCGTGTGCGTGTGCGCGCGTGTGCGTTTGCGCGCGTGTGCGTGTGCGCGCTTGCTTGAGTGAGTGAATGATGTATGTTTCTCTTTCTTTTTCTGATGAAGTCCGTGGCCGAAAGCTTACATTAAGTGTCATAGTTGTGCCTGTCTGCAGGTTAAAGTGTCACCTTACATTGTAACGAGGAAAACAATTTTTGACTATGTAATGTAATTGGATAGATTAAAAAAAATCTACTCACCAAGTGGCTGCAGAACACACACATTGTAGAAGGCTATAATTAGCCAAGCTTTCAGAGTCAGTGGCTCCTTCAGGCAGAAGGTTTGAAGGGAAAGGGAGAGGGGTGAAGGAAAAGGACTGGAGAGTGTAGGAAAGGGGGGCAGATTTCGGAAAAGTTACTCGGAAACGTGGATCAGGGGAGACTTACCAGACTTCTAATCCTGTCTGGTTAGTCTCACCCGACCTGTGATTATGGTAACTTTTCTGAAATCTGCCCCTTTTCCTAGACCTCTCCAGTCCTTTTCCTTCACCTCTATTTCTTCCCCTTCAACCCTTCTGCTTGAAGAAATCACTGACTCTGAAAGATTCCCTAATTATAACCTTCTGTAATGTGTGTGTGTCCTGCTGCCACTGGGTGACTAGAATTTATCTATACAGTTGTATTATATTTTCCTTAAATATATGATATTCCAATGTGGAGTTTCTATTATTTGTAGTTTCTGTTGTAATATTCTTGTTGAATAAAGTTGATTGCTCGTTATTGGTAGCTATTGAACCAGAGTTATGTTTATGTCGAGCAATGGTGCTATTGTGGAGATGGAAAAGTTTACTTAGAAACTGCCCTAGTTTCACAAAGCAACTACTGCAATATGCCTACAGTTTTGCCATTGAATTTGATTGTTATTAAGATTTTGAGCAGACTCGAAACCAATATTAGCAAAACCGGTATGTAGCACCCAATATTATAAAATACTAGAATATTAACCAACAGGTCCCAGATCTACTCCAAACTGTGCTCATAGTTTTGAAAATATGTGCTTGTTGTGGTGTCACCATTGCTGCATTGAAATTAATATGAGAACAAACCCACAGAGGTGACAGAAGTTGTCAGATACATACTAATACTGTGTCTGACCTCGTTTTACTCGCCATAGTGCAGCAACTCGATGTGGCATGGACTTGCCAAGGCATAAAAATCCCTTGCAGAAATGTTATGTCGTAATGCCTCCATAGCCGTCCATAACTGCAAAAGTGTTGCCGATGCAGGATTTTGTTCACTAACTGACCTCTCGATTACATTGCACGAATGTTCAGTGGGATTCACATCAGGTGATCTGGGAGGCCAAATCATTCATGAGAATTGACTGGAATGTTCTTCAAACCAATCTTGAACAATTGTGGTCCGGTTACATAGCAAATTGTCATCATAAAAATGCCATAGTTGTTTTGGAACATGGTTGAAGTCCATGAATGGCTACAAATGGTCTTCAGGTAGCTGAACATAACCATTTTCTGTCAATGATAGGTTTGGTTGGACCATTGGATCCAGTCTGTTCCATGTAAACACAGCCCACACCATTATTGAACAACTATCAACATTCACAGTGCCTTTTTGACAACTTGGGTCCATGGCTTTGTGGGATCTGCACCACCTCTTACCAACTGAAATTGGGACTCATGTTACAAGGACACTGTTTTCCCGTCATCTGGGATCCAACCGATATGATAAGGTGCCCAGGAGAGGCACAGCAGGTGATATCGTGTGTTAACAAATGCAGTAGCTGCCATAGCCCATTAATGCCAAATTTCGCCACACTGTTCTAATGGATGCATTTAACGTGAGTCCCACATTGATTTCCGTATTATTTCACACAGTGTTGCTTTTCTGTTAGCCGTGACAACTCTACGCAAACGCTGCTGTTCGAAGGTGTTAAGTGAAGGCCGTCAGCCACTGAATTGTCTGTGGCAAGAGGTAGTGCCTAAAATTTTGTATTTTTATACTTTTGACACTGTGGATCTTCGAATATTGAATTCTTAATGTTTTCTGAAACGGGATTCCCAATCATCTAGCTCCAACTGCTGTTCCGTGTTCAAAGTCTATTAATACCCATCATGCAAAGTAATCTCATCAGAAATCTTTTCATATGAATAACCTAAGTCAAATGACAGCTCAGCCAATGTGCCTGCCTTAAGTATGTTGTGTACGTGATACTGCCTCTATTTGTATGTGCATATCGCTGTCGTTTGACGTTTCACATTAGTGTTTAAGCTCTGTAAGGTGAGACCATGCACAGTTGACTATCTCTGGGCTCAACAATGAGTTCTAAGGCTTCTTGTTTGAGAGTACGCAAGCCAACCTGTGAAATTGTATTTTTTATTCAAATGTCTTGGCACTGTTTTGTTACTACAATTCAATAGCAGCTTTCTACAAAAGGTATAGTAAACTATTAGAGCCATCTCAATCTATTGTGCTTAGTGAAGTCCACTTATCCAATCATCAAATAATATTGCGATAAAATCTACAATCGCAAGGAGAGTAGTAATTATGAAGTGAGTGAAAAAGCGAACTTGAAACTTCCAATATGATATCCATACTCAATACTTAAAGCAATATTCTATATATGTTAATTAAAGACAAGTTCATTAAGTTTCTTCTGTTTCATTTCATTTTTATTTCTTTCGTGGATCAAATGGGTTCAGTATTTCATAGCATTGGTGTGTCAGAAGTCTGTACTACATGTCCACCAGTAAAATAAAATAAGTATTTCAGTAAGCAAAAGCTTAATTTTAGTCGCAGAGTGACATTGTTGTTCTCAAAAATAATGGACATTGCTAAATTTCGGACTGTGTGTGTGTTTGTTTTATGAATAACTGCAGATATCCAAGTTAAACTGTGTGCTGGTCACAACAAGCATGTTGTGTTTTAAAAATTACAGTTTTAATTGGAAAAGAGAAGAGTTTTTTTACTAAGATTTGAAATTGGCAACTGAATAACAGTGGTTGTAATACATTGGTTAAATTTGGTTATAATTTCACTTGGGATTGAGCTGACTTTATGGCTACTGGGAGCTTGTATCTATGTTTTTACCCTCAGGGTGCCTGCAATCGAAGGAGGTCATTGTGACCTTACCAGAACCCGTGTGAACAGCTTCGGATTTCTTTGATGGGGGAGATGTGGGACATTTCTTTGGGCTTGAAATGATGACACCAAGTGAGTTTATGGTGACCTCCTCTGACTGCAAGGGTCCTCTGCTTGTTGAGCTGCTAGAGCGTAGAATCACAGTCAATGTGCAGCACTGGGAAGACACTTTGCAGAAACTGCAGGATGCCATAAAGTCAAAATGCCCAGGAATACTTTTGGACACAATCATCTCTTGGCATGATAACACCTGCCCCCACACTGCCAATTGGACAAAGGCTAAAGTTCAATGTTTTGACTGGGAAACATCTTCCATATAGCCTGGATCATCATTTTGACATCTTTGGCAATCTGAAGAAAGATATGCGTGGATGTTGGTTTCAGTCAGACAAGGAATTTCAAAAGTAGCTGTAGTTGCGGATTTGTCAGTCCATCAGTGGCCGACCGCATACCACAAAACAGGAATTGATCAAGAATGAGGCTGTGGCTAAGTTGTGTGTCCAAAGTATCCTTTCTTCCAGGAGTCCTAATCTTGCAGTTTCTGCAGGAGGGCTTCTGTGGTGTTGGGGAAGTAGGGGATATGGTAGTGGCAGAAGTAAAACTGTAAGGATGGGTCATGAGTCGTGCTTGGGTAGCTAAGTCGGTAGAGCACTTGCCCATGAAAGGCAAAGATCCCAAGTTTGAGTCTGGCCAGGAAGTTTCAGGAATTGATTGTCTTGGCTCACAGTGGCATAAAGGTTATAATGTGTGTGTGGTGATTACTTTTGAATTGAACCATTTCATGGTCCCATTGTGACAGGTGTTCAGTTTTCATTTGACTGCCTCTTATATATATCAAACAACTCTGTTTGATTGGAGAATTAAGGAACAGAAACTGTATTTTGTCCAGCAAAGTATTACAAAATATTAATTAAAACATTCAAACAATGGAAAATCCAGGATGGAATGTAACAATATTATGAGAAGAGAAGTTGGTGTCTACTGTATAGTGGAGATGCTGAGTCGCAGGTAGACACAACGAAAAAAACTCACAATTATAGCTTTTGGCCGTTCAGGCCTTCGTCAACAATATAAACACACACACACACACATACGCAAATGCAACTCAAAGCAGCAGCACCAGTGCATCATGGGAGTGGTGACTGGGTGGGGGTAAGGAGGGGGCTGGAGTGGGGAGGGAGGGGAATGGTATGGTGGGGGTGGCAGATAATGAAGTGCTGCAGGTCAGATTGGGGGCAGGTGGAGTGTAGGGAGGGGAAGTAACGGAAAAGGAGAGAAATAAAGAGTGGGTGTTGTGGTGGAGTGACGGCTGTGTAGTGCTGGAATGCGAACGGGGAAAGGGCTGGATGGATGAGGACAGTGACTTAACATTGGTTGAGCCAGGTGGGTTACAGGAACGTAGGGTGTATTGCAGACAATTCAGAAAAGCTGGTGTGGGTGGAAAGGATCCATATGGCATAAGCTGTAAAGCAGTCATAGAAATGAAGGATATCAAGTTTGGCAGCATGTTCAGCAGTAGGGTGGTCCACTAGTTTCTTGACCACAATTAGTCGGTGGCCATCATGTGGACAGACAGCTTGTTGGTTGTCATGCCTGCATAGAATGCAGCACAGTGATTGGAGCTTAGCTTGTAGACTACATGCCTGGTTTCACAGGTAGCCCTGCCTTTGATGGGATAGTTGATATTAGTGACCAGACTGGAGTAGGTGGTGGTAGGACGATGTATGGGACAGATCTTGCATCTAGGTCTATTACAGAGGTATGAGCCATGAGGTAAGGGATTGTGAGGTGGGGTTGTCTAAAGATGGACAAGTATATTGTGTAGGTTCGTTGAACAGTGGAATACCACTGAGAGAAGTGTGGGAAGGATAGTGGGCAGAACATTTCTCATTTCAGGGCATGGCGAGAGGTAATCGAAACCCTGGCGGTGAATGTAATTCAGTTGCTCCAGTCTTGGGTGGTACTGAGTTATGAGGAAAATGCGTCTCTGTGGCTGGGCGGTGTTATGCGTTTTAAGCAAAACTTGTTATTGGAACTGAAATATTTTGACCATAATTACATCAAATGATTCAAAAAGGCTTTTTTTAGTGTCAAACTGAAGGTGACAATTTCTCAGGCTTTGCAAGATTGGTTTATAGAAGCACCCCTCTCCCCCCACGCGTGCGTGCGTGTGCGCGACACCCGTACATTTTATTCTCTACCCTCTCACCTTGAAGAAACTGCTTAAAAAATTACCAATACCACACACTAGCTCTTTTGTTCCATAGTTGCAAAATACCCTTTCCTTGTATTTGAGATTAGATTAGATTAGTTTGTTTTCCTTCTACAGACCTGGAAAGAGATGATTCTAGAGATTATTCTAGAGATGATTCTTGTGGATGTGGACAACGCCAGAAAGTGTAACGTAAAAAACACAGAATATTTGAACATAACTCACTACCCTGATCATTTGTCAGGTGATTTTCAATATATCCGATTACATTACACTAAATTGGGACTGCTAATATTTACAGAATTTATACACTGTCAGAATGAAACATAGTTACGCATTTTTAATAAATTTATTAAACAAAATACCTGATCATGACTGTTCTGACCAAGTACTCTCAAAACTGAAATTTAGCAGACATTTTTACCTAAGTTGATCTAACAGTCCCTGTCAAAATATTCATCTATATAGTAGAAGTTGTGTATCAAAAAGTCTTTCAAACTCTGTTTGACTTGTGCTTTATCTGACACCAACTTTTGAACTGCTGTTTGTAGATATTTAAATATAGAGAATTTATAATTGCACTAGGATAGAGTATGACGAGAGTGGTGACTGAAGTAATTTTGGCACCATTTTTCAGAGCGACCAGTTCCAGGATGACCTGTACCCGGACACGGCAGCTCCAACACCGGCGCTCTCTGCCCAGGAGTGGCTGAGTTTCAAGAACAGGAACCCAGTTCTGATGTCAATGAAGACAGGTGAAAAGTCAACAAAAGCCGCCGAAGACACAGTGTGCCCTTTCCAGGACTGTAAAGGTAGCTCACAACTGCACACGCACGCTACCACTCGTACTGGAGGTGGCGGAGCATCGACGGGTGGCTGTGGTGTTTCGTCCTTCACGTCCTGTCGCGGGCTTCTCTCCACTTTTGTGTAGTTGTTTTGTACCCGGTTTTGGTAGGTGGGGGTTGTGTCGAGCAGTTGGCGCGCCTCCAAATCCGTCTGTGCCCTGTCTGTATTTTATCAGTCTGCTTTCTCTTATAGGCAGTTTATATCAGTTTAAGATCCTGTACTGTCTATTATGTTCTTCGTTGGTGTGGAGTGTGATATCTTTGTAGCAGTGAGTATTAATTAGAAAATTATATCTTTGTCTGTGTGAGGCTTAGATTATTGGAAACATTCAAATTATGTGATAACTGGTACAGTGTGTCATAGAAAATTGTTGGCTGAAACACCATCAAACAGTTTTCAAACATTAAAATTCAACTTTTTATTAATATCTGTCATTTAAATGACACGGACAAGACTACTGCTGTGAATTATTATCATGATATTCTGTTCACACACTGCTTTGATGCTAGTCTATCGTGGGCTGGTCTCGCCATGCCTGCATAACTGAGGCAATTTACAAAGCGTGTCCAGAAATTAATTGTTTAAAAATCGAAAAGACAATATATTTACAAAAAATTTACAGATTCACATATGTCCGACACCTTTCTTTTTGATACAGTCAGTGCGACAAGGAGTGCGCTTTCTGATACCTCACTCAAAAAATCCTCCCACCGCCTCTTAGCCCATTATTTGACACCACTCTGGACCTTGTGGTTGACAGAAAACCTTTTTCCACCCATAAACAAGTTAACAAAAATGACCAATGTTCGAAAATATAAAAATTGAATAGATAAAAATTACTCGCCAAGTGATGGCAGGAGCAACCACACTTGTATTATGTGGAAATGTGCAATCTTTCAAAGCCAGTGGCTTCTTTTTCTGGAAGAAGGATTAAAGGAAAAAGAAGAGAGATAAAGGAAAGGGGCTGGTGAAGTTTAGGAAATGGGGAGAGTTCAGATAACTTGCCCAGAGCCCTGGGTCAGGGGAGACGTGGAGGCTGGGATGAGATGGAACTACTGATTATTGGGGACTGCACTGAATGAGATTTGAAAACCTCAGAGCTTAAAGGTTGAAGATAGGATAATACATAAGACAGAGGTTACATTGCATACAGTGGATGTGAGGGGCAGGGGAAATACAGGTCAGAAAATAAAAGATATAGAAAATTAAAAGGTAGTGAAGAAAGGAATAGCTCGTGTGCAGAAATACTGAGACCACACAAATTAACGTAAATTAATGTCAGGTGGGCGGTAAGAACGGAGGACAAATAACACCTGTTCCCACATGTGGAATTATGAGAAGCTAGTGTTAGGAGGGAGAATCCAGATGACAAGGTGAAATGGGTGCTTCAGTCAAGGCTGTCATGTTGCAGAGCATGTTCTGCAATAGGATACTGTGTCTGTACCCATTTGTCCTAACTTATGACTTTGTGGTAGTCACACTAGTAAAGAAGGCTGAACAGTGTTTACGTAACAGCTGGTACATATTGTTATGACTATCACATAGTTATCAGTTAGGATGAATGGCCATCGTCAGAGACTGTGTACTGATAGTAAATACTACCCTGTTACAGAACACACTATACAACATGACAGTCACGACTTTGATACCTGTTTCACCGCACATACAATGTGACATCAGTTTCTAAGAACTGTGTAGGTGAGAACTGGCATTACAACTGTGCTTGGTTGTCACCATCTTCCTCACCTAGATGTGAGTCAGTTTATGTATTATCAGTATTTCATTTCAGTATCCTACCTATTCCTTTTCTTCACTCCCCTTTTGTTTGTCTAAACTCTGTCTTGCCAATTATCCTATCCTCCAGCTTTAAGCTCTCAGGTTTTCAAATCTCATCCAGTGCAGGTACTAACAATCAGCATTTTATTCTCATCCTGTTCGGTAAGTCTCATCTGACCCGGAGTTCTAGGCGACTTTTCTAAACTTTAGCAGTCTTTTTTCTTTGTCTCTTGACTTTCCCCTTCAACCCTTCTGCCAGAAGGAGCCATTGGCTCCGAAAGCTTACATTATACTTGTTTTCTCCCGTAAAAAACTTCAAATAGATGAAAAGATGAAACTGCCAGATCAGATTTGTGAGCAGGGTGCTTGATGATGTCCCAAATACCTGAATCCAAGAGTTGGCTGTGCGGAGTAGTGTGTTTTCATGCAACAAGTGCATTTACCTTCTTTTGTCCAGTATCACCCCTTTCTTTCTTTCTTTCTTTCTTTCTTTCTTTCTTTTTGTAGGGCTTCACAGTACTGCACAGCATTGTCTTCCCATGGGGCAAAAATTCACTGAACAGAATCCCTTTGTGATCGGAAAAGGCAGAGCTCATTATTTTTCAGGATGAAACAGTTTTTTCAGTTTGCTTGATTTTGCTGTTTTGCCTCAAGAGTGTAACAGACCACACTAATTTTGTGGTCAGGCACAATAGTCAAAGAATTATTGATCTTCCAGTTGAAAGGGCTCTTGAGATTAGTGTGGAGATGCAATTCTGTTGACCCGTTTTTATGTTAGTTGCTTTGATACAACCTCTGACATGGTTTTCGGAAACAGTGTTTGAGAAATGATTTCATGCAAAAGAGGTCTGGATTTCTGGAAACACTGCATTCATCTCGTGCCAAAGTCAGTCACTGGTCATCACGAATCGTGTACTTGATCTGGTTCACCATTTCATCAAGACACTATAACAAGAGTTCAGTAGACTGAGACAAATGTGAGTACCTTCTACTGCAAACACCTTGTTCTGGTAGGCATTGTTGCCAACTTTGTCCAAAAAAATCCCTTTTAGGGTTAGATGCTCATTACTCTTACTTTCTGGACATGCCTCGTACATCCTCTTCAACCTTTTCATCATAATCAAACTCTGGTTTTCCTTCCTAATTTTTTTAAGGCAGAAGAAAATTAGAAGTTTGGATGGAAGAAACGGAAAGACAATATGAGGAAAAGGTGGAGTACTACACACACACACACACACACACACACACACACACACACACACTCTCGCGACACGTGTGTGTGTGGGGGGGGGGGGGGGGGGTCTGTGGTCTGGAATACATTCTTTGCTGTTGTGTGGAGAAATTATATATATTATATATTTAACATATGTGGTGGAAACCACACCCCCAGAAAGTCTTCCCACCTGTTATTTTGATGCAGCCGTTTTGTGCACAGGTAGGCATTCATCCGAAAGAGAGCTTCCTGTTTTTTTGTTGTCCTGTATGGTCAGCCACGCACACTTCCTGCCTCAGGACAGGACAGGATAGGACAGGACACACACACACACACACACACACACACACACACACACACACACAGTTAACACATGCCCTTGTATTTGGTAAATGGAGCAAACCAACACAGCTGTGACGTGTGTAAGAGATTTCCAGTGGTGTGCATGTGCTGAGGTGTACAATATTTATGCATTAATTCTTGTTTCCTTAAGTAGTTTCAGGTGAAAGTGAAATTTGAGAGGCTACACCTTCCTTCACGTTTGGTAACTAGCGTAGGCCGTAAGTTCATTTTACAAGTGTGAAATAATACTACTTTTTTTAAAAAAACTTTGATTGTGCTGTTTTTCTGAAATTAACATTGCGAGTAAAATTCTAAACTTAAAGGATTTGCAGGCATTTCACGATGATAGAGGTACTTTGTCTAACTGCATCTTCTTCATGCATGTAAACAATTGTTTGTAATATGACATCAGTATTGAACTGACAGGAAATGGAATAGGTAGTCTTTTAAATAACTGAGAACAAGTAGTTTCCACTTACATTTATTGGCAGACTGAATATCATTTGTTCCTGAGTGGCTTCCTGCTCAACAATTTTCCTTTTATCAGTATCTGTTATACATTGGACAATAGTTCTTGTAACATCCTGATTGATTCCATGATGTCTCAGATGTCCTCAGTTATCTAGCATATCTATGGATTTAGGTAATCTGTAGAATTCAGTCTAGATAATGTCTTAGTTTCTTTGGACAGGTAACAGGTAAGTGGTTTTGGCTTTACAACCGTCATCAGGTGTGTAAGGTAAACAAAAACTGAGGTACTTTAGAATTTCTGAAAAATGGACCTAGTACACCTCTCACATGTTTCTGTATTCATCATCTTCAGATTCTCATAAAAGACCCAAAACAGGATAACTGAAACTCGTTTGAAGGAGTGAAAAAAGTTGTGATCAAGACTTACGTGAGTAATTGTCAATTAAGAGAATATAGTTGCATTTCTCTATTGAGAATTATCTTTTATCATTAAGACTGGCACAGTTGTTAGACCACTGCTTCCTCCACTGTCATCATGTTTGTTTATTTTCGTTCCCTTATGAAATATTTGGATACCTTTTTGTTTAATGGCAAATTAAAAAATTCATAAGGAACACAGTTCCTCTGTCTTGTAACACACAAATAGAATACTGTTTTCTAAATAGCTGTGCCAGTACGGCTCAGAACACTGCCATTTTCAAGACATTCAGAGGAACCCTCATAGTGTCCAAATTGCTGTTGAAGTTCATGTAACTGTTACTGTTAAGAGTTTTGTCTGTGGAATGAATTATATTTCACAAGTAAAAATTCGTTTTCAGTTAGTTGTGTGGTATACGAGTATCAGTGTTCCACTATCCCAGCGGTGTATCAACATTCCTTTTGTGTGATGCTCTTATGCCAGCACATCAGTCAGCTTCGGTAAAGACGTCAAGGCAAGCTAGCTATAATAGGCATTAGGTAGCAGAAATTTCACTATTACTAACACTCTAATATTAGTTTGCTCATCTGTTCACTTGGAAGTTTTTTCCATTATTTAGTGGTGACAGTGGTAGTTTGCAACTTAATGTAATTATTTTGACCATGATCTACTTCTCATCCTGTTCAATGCATTTGTACTGAATTTTGAGTATTTTGTAAGATACAATGTGTGGTCCCTTAGTTTGTGGTAGTGTTGCAGTGTGTATGCTTCAAACAGTAATTAGTTTAGTTGATACTAATGTTTGAAGCACTGAACACTGATTTAAATTGACTAATGTGATTGTTTTATGAACTGCTGACACAACACATAAATGACACCAGTTATCTTTAAGGTATTATTGTGATAATACTTAAACCAGTACAAAACAATTAAAGAGAAGTCATGAGCTCCACAGATGCTTGTTAATTTTGTGGAATAAAGCCAATAGTGCAGTAAAGTGAGAGTTTTTGATAGTCAATTAGGTTTTGCCTAAAATTAAGTGTAAGGCTACATCAGGCCGTTTTTCAAATACTGCTTCTAGATTAGCAAAGAGTCAGTCATGTATAGCCAACAGGGAGATTTTGATAACAAACTAGAGGTGACAAAACAGATGTCTTTTTAATTCTGAAATTGAAAACTTAT
The DNA here is from genome assembly GCF_023897955.1 of Schistocerca gregaria. Classification (NCBI taxonomy): domain Eukaryota; kingdom Metazoa; phylum Arthropoda; class Insecta; order Orthoptera; family Acrididae; genus Schistocerca; species Schistocerca gregaria. The sequence continues at coordinate 207,942,928 of NC_064929.1, read as the reverse complement.
TATTTTGTGTATGTAACACTGCCTGTAGTTGTGGGTTCATTTGGGGTGTGAGAGTTTACTTCAAATTCCTCATTACAAAAATTACTGCCTGCTCTTCTCTCATTGCCTGCCATCAGCATTACTACCCAAAACATCTGTAAGAGCACTGGAACCTTAACCAAGTTACTTTCTCTCTGTCTTCTGTCGGATCTAGTGCTTCCCACTTCTAAATTAGTTTTGCCACCACATTCTAGCATGTTTCAAGGATCGTCTATTATCATGTCATATTATTTATTATTTTTTAAAATTAGTTTGCCTGCATATAAAGTATCAATAATCATGAAGTGACAGCTGGTGAAGCTATTTCCAGAAATAAAAATTATCTTTGCTTGCAGAATTTTTTTTTGTAAATTATTATTCTCATTCTGATTGTTGGGACACAGAGTTTAATACACCAATGGGGAAGAGGAAAAAATTACAACACCAAAAAAAATTAATGTAGAGTAATGAAATTTTGGAAATACTTTAATCTAGGCAGCATATTTAATTGATTGACATCGCAAGATCACAGGTTAATGTAAGCACAAAATTAAGCCAACGCAAATGAGAAAAGCTGTCAAATTAATAACTGGTATAACTGCCAGAATGTTGAATGTGAGCATGCAAACATGCATGTTTCTTTGCTTTATAGGTGCTATATGTCTGTCTGTGGGATGCAGATCAGTGTCCACACTTGGTCAGTGAATACAGGGACAGTTACTGCTGTTTGTGGATGACAGTGGAGTTATCATTGTATGAGTCCCATATGTGCTCAATTGGTGACAGATCTGGTGATTGAGCAAGCCAAGGCAACAAGTTGACACTCTGTAGAGCCTGTTGGGTAACAACAACAGCAGTATGTGGGCCAGTGTCATCCTTTTGAAAAACATTCCATGGAATTCTGTTCACGCATGGTAACACATGTCGAATCAACAGATTGGTGTACAAATTTGCAGTCGGGGTGTGTAGGATAACCATGAGAGTGGTCCTGCTGTTACACGAAGTTGCACCCTGGACCATAACTCCAGGTGTAGGTCCAGTGTATCTATCACGCAGAGAGGTTGTTTCTAGGTCGTCAGTGGCCCCCTCCTAACCAATACACGGTCATGACTGCCACTGAGGCAAACCATATTTCATCAGAAAACACAACTGACCTCCAGTGAACTAACTCTTGACACAACTGAGGTCATAAATGGCTGTGGTTTGAGGTAATTGGAATGTATGCTACAGGGTGTCTCACTAGGAGCTGCCCTCAAAGTAAATGGTTTTTAACAGTTGGTTGTTTCACAGTGGTACGAACTGCTGCTATAATTGCTGTTGTAGTACGATTTGCCAGAACCATACACCAAACAAGATGGTCTTCTCTCTCGGTAGTGCCACATAGCATTCCGAAGCCCAGTCTACTTGCAACCATACGTTCTCACGATCATCGTTGCTGCTACATTCCTACCATTCAGCTTCTCACAGCCGAACTCCCCGACGTCATTCAAACTCAATGAAATGTTGATAATGGCATCTTTGCCGCTTTAAAGGCATTCCTTACCAACGTCAACTCACCATGTCAAATCTCAAAAGTAACTAATGCTCATGACCATTACAGCATGTGTGATTTGCACACTTATAGTGATGCTACTAGCATAACTCTTACACAACTGGTGTGAAATTTCATCTTTCAGATGTAGAAAAGCACACTACCAACTTTCGTTTATGTCGCACAACTCCTCCTTGATGTTGCCTGTGTGCCTGTGTGCCTGTGTGTGTGTGTGTGTGTGTGTGTGTGTGTGTGTGTGTGTGTGTGTGAATTGAATTTTTTGGACAGATTTTCCAACAATAAACTGTACATTTTGTGATCCCATAATTAATTATTATTAATTAAATCCTTTGTATCATAGTCTGCTACTGAAGGAACAAATGATAATTATTTGAATAAATCAACAAATTGGCTGAATCTACCTGTTATGATAGCCCAATTGGAGAAACAGATTTAGAGAGAAGTGTGGTAGCATTTTCACTAATGTTGCAGTGTGGGTTTTACAGTGTGGGTATTTGTTCGTGTTCTTTTCCTGAATAATTTTGTATGGTAAAAGTTGGTTACATCCATTCATTGCAATCAAAACACTTCAAATTTAGTTGATTTTGAATACCTGGTGTATAAGCGCATTTAAAAAATAGAAAGTAAGACATTCTCTTTGTGAAATTTGCATTTTTGGACCAAGATTAAAAGTAAATGGGGCATTGTTTTAAAACCAAAAATTTATGCACATGTCAAAATGTCTGGTGTGTTTGCTATTGTCCATGTGTTATATCTGTAATTAAAAGCTACTTGAAGGTGTTCATATTTGGTGGAGCAAGAGGAAATTGGCTGTAAGATTAATCCTTTAATGATTTTTTTTTTTTCAAATTATGTTCAAAAAATAATCTTTTCATTAATGAAAAATGGATGACATTACCTAAGACAAATAGAGACAGCTTTTATAGCCCAAAATAAGTTACAAGATTTTAAGAGCACCAATTATAAAATCCACTGGACTTTGACTGAAATATCCTGAAACTTGGTCACTTTTTAGTTTCTGTGTAACTACAAAGTCTAACCATGCATTTCACAACAGTTTCCTGTAAACATAAATCTTGAATGGCTGATTGGAGCACATACCACTGGTGAGCACTTCTCACTCAGTAGGCGAACTGCCATCACTTTCAGTCTTCATTGAAGAAATATCATATTCTTCTACACTTTCTAAGCCACTAAATTCAGTTTCAAACTAAGGATCACTACAGCCATCCTGTGTTGAAAGCATTGTCTTAACAAAAGTACAGGACAGAGTCTGAAAGCAAGTGTTTTGATGTAAAGTATCCAAAGCTGAACACTGTAAAGACGATATCTTGTGGTAACCATCTCAACCAAAACACAGTAGCCGGGCTACAAATGCAGGACCAGATGTTCTCTAGTGGCCGAGCTCTTAACTATGACTGCTGAAAAGGATATATGCGTTGCCCCTCTTTCCTCCCAGTGGTCTGTTCTTCAGTTAGTTGAGTATTCTCTGGATTTTAAGTTTCTATCAAAACAATAAAAACTAGATAAAACTCGGAATATTAAATTAAGGAGTTGAAAATAGTTATTTGGTCAATAGTTGTTTATCAAGTTTAATGTGCTATGCAAGAAATTTTACATATAAAGGAGCACAAGAAGGTATAATGATCTTGAAAATTTCAGTATGTGACACATGATTTGGATGGACTCTTTTAAAGATTAGGCTGTAAGCAGTTGATTATTGTAGCACTGTTCCTGCCTTTCATAGCTGATAGTGTTCCCGTTTGTCTAAGGTGTGACAGTTCACACACACAAACCTCGAGTCCGTCAGCCAAGGGACAACGTGCTCCCCATGGCTAACAACAACAACAGCCGCAAGTTTGCCTTCCTCTCCCAAGAGACAGTGCCAGATTACCGGCCCATCGATGTTAAGGTACGTTTAGTTACTGTTTGAGGTTAATTGACTATTCCATTGCTTCTTAGTTGAACACTATAATTTTTTATACCTAATTTTCTAACTGGTTTGATGCGGTCACCACAAAGTCCTCTCTTGTGCCAACCCCCTTCACCTCGCAGTAGCAGTTTCACACCTGCATCCTCAACTATTTGTTTTGTGTATTCCAATTTCTGTCATCCCCTATAGTTTTCATCCTTGGCAGCTCCCTCTAGTACCAAGGAAGTTGTTATACTATGACTTAACACATGTCTGATCATCCTGTCCTTTCTCCTTGTCAGTGTTTTCCATATGTTCCTTTCTTCCCCAATTCTGCGGAGAACCTCCTTATTCCTTATCTTATCAGTCCTCTTGTTTTTAATATCCTCCCATAAACCACATTTAGAACACTTTGATCCTTCTCTTTTACAGTTTCCCATAGTTTGTGATTCACTACCTTGTAGTGCTGTGCTCCGAACATACATTCTCAGAAATTTCTTGCTCATATTAAGGCTTTGTTTCATACTAGCTGACTCTCTCGACGAGAAATGCCATCTTTGTCTCTGAGACTCTGCTTTTTATGTCCTCTGTGCTTTGTCTGTCATGTATTACTTTGCTTCCAAGGTAGCAGGATTTCTTAACTTCATCTATGATCATTCAAAAAAACATTCATCACATGCGATAAGTCATTTATTCCACTGTGAGTCGAACAATTAATTGTTTTTTCATCGATTTCCATCGGCCACTGATGGCTTCGCAGCCACACCCACACTAGCACTTTCTCATCTGACTGAAACCATGTCCACACATCTCTTTCTTCGGACTGCCAAGGATTTGAAAATCACACAGTGAAAGATCTGAGGTGTACAGTTTGTTACAATGTTTCCCAACCAAATTGCTGGATCATGGCCTTCACTAGATTGTTAGTATGGGGACAGGTGTTACTGAGCAAAAGTATGATTCTGTACGACAGCCTGAGGGCAAACGACAATACCAGCAGTGTAAACATTCCATATCTCCCCTGCCAAAGAAATCCAAAGCTGTTCACACAAGATCCAGTAGGTTATGATGACTTTCTTCTTCGACTGCAAGGATCGTCTGCTTACAGAGTTCTTCCACCGTGAAATCACAATGAATCTGCAGCACTATGAAGCACTTTGCAGAAACAGCTTCGCTCCATGAAGTCGAAATGCCAGGAATGGTGTCTGATGGAATCATCTTGCTGCATGTTAACTCCCGCACTGACACTGCTGAGCAGACAAAGGCTACGCTTCAGCGATTTGGTTGCAAAACATTGCAGTGTCCTCCGTACAGCCCCAATCATTCACCATGTGGTTTTCACAACTTTGGCAACCTGAAGAAAGAAGAGCGTAGACATTGGTTTCAGTCGGATGGGGAAGTTCAAGGTGCAGTTGTGGATCCATCAGCAGCCGACCATGTTCTACAAAACAGGAGTTGATCATCTCATCTCGTAGTGGGGTAAATGTCTTAATGCAGGTGGTGATTACTTTTCAATGGAACCATTCTGTTTCTGTTTGGTGGGTTAAGTTTTCATTTGACTGCTCCTTATACATTGTAATCCATGATTGTAATGTTAGTCTTATTGCTACTCTATCCCTGCTACTCCTCACTACTATTGTCTTTCTTCAGTTTACTCTCATCCCATCTTCTGTGTTCATTAGGCAGTTCATTTCATCCAACACGTTAGCTACTTGATATACCTATCTAATCTTCAGTATTCTGCAGCACTACAGTTCAAAACCTTCTAGTCTCTTCTTGTCTAAGCTGCCTACTGTCCACATTTTAATACCTTACTAGGCCTAATACTTAAATCTGTATGTAATGTTAACAAACTCCTTTTCTTCAGAAATGTTTTTCTGGCTATCATAAGTCTGTGTTTTATCCCCCTCTCTTCTACAATCCTCAGTTATTTTGCTGCCCAAATAGGAAAACTCATCTACTACTTTTAATGCCTCATTTCTTGATATAATCCCCTCGGCATCACCGGACTTAATCCACCTAATATTCCATTATCCTTGATTTACTTTAGTCTATGTTCATCTTATAACCTCTTTTCAAGACACTACCCATTCTGCTCAACTTTACTTTGAACTCCTTTGCCATCTCTGACAGAATTAACCTCATTAATTCATTGTCCCTGAACTTGATTTCTCATTCCAAATTTCTCCTTTGTGTACTTTACAGCTTGAATAGGCTGTAACACTCCCTATCTCCTAAGATCAATCTTTCCATACATGCATGAATAATTTTTGTTTGTATTTTGCCGTAAAGATTGAATAAAGTGAATGGTTCATTAATGAATAAATCCCCCCCCCCCACCCAGTACCTCAGATTTATTGAGTTAGCTAGCTACATTGATACACATTAAGTTTTGCTGCTGCTCTTTGTGTTGTATCCTGCTATTTATGCAAGCGCAGCTTTTGTAGTTTGAGTCTGTTCAATTTTTTTTCTTGGTATGTAATTGTGCAGTCGTGCATACAAACCATTTAGCTGTGTTCTGGAAAGCTTTAATAAGGGTGGAGGTGTGGGGTGTTGTTGCAGCTGCATACATGCTTTTGGGTCTTTATTCTTACTGTCACACAATGGAGGTATACTCAAACAGTCCAATAAGTTCCAAGACTGATTTTATTCCTGGCATGTAAGTGACATCAGTGAAATAACTATAGTGGCCGCTTGAACTAACAACTATAAACAACAGACATGCTTTAGACCAGCCAATTGCAAGCAGACAATGTTCAGTTGTGGACGTGCGGCCATAGGGTGTCAGTGTTGCGTCACAGATGGCAACAGAGCAACATGAGGTTAAGTGTTCAGAGATATTCTCCAGTGTGGTTTGAAGAAGACAAGTATGTGAAGTTTGACCCACTCACCGTGAATTCCAAATAAGATGACGTGTACACTATGTGATCAAAAGTATCTGGACACGTGGCTGAAAATGACTTAAAAGTTCATAGCTCCCACTCTTAACGTTGACAGCTTCCACTCTCGCAGGCATATGTTTAATCAGGTGCTGGAAGGTTTTTTGGGGAATGGCAGCCCATTCTTCACAGAGTACTGCATTGCAGAGAGGTATCGATGTCAGTTGGTGAGGCCTGATGTTCTATAGGATTCAGATCAGGACTCTATGCAGGCCAGTCCATTATGGGGATGTTATTGTCGTGTAACCACTCTCCCAACCACTCTCTCAATCTTGTTGAAAGATGCAATTGCCATCCTCGAATTGCTCTTCAGCAATGGGAAGCAAGAAGGTGCTTAAAACATCAATGTAGGCCTGTGCTGTGATAGTACCATGCAAAACAATGATGGGTGCAAGCCTCCTCCATGAAAAACATGACCACCCAATAACATAACAACCTCTGAATTTTACTGTTGGCATTACACACACTGGCAGGTGACATTCACCAGGCATTCGCCATACCCCCACCTTGGCATTGGATCGAGACATTGCGTACCATGATTAGTCACTCCACACAACAATTTTCCATTGTTCAATCGTCCAATATTTATGCTCTTTACACCAAGCAAGGCATCGTTTGGCATTTACCGGCATGATGTGTTGCTCGTGATCAGCTGCTCGACCATGAAATCCGTTTTCTCACCTCCCGCCTGTCATAGTACTTGCAGTGGATCCTGATGCAGTTTCGAATTCCTGTGTGATAGTCTGGATAGATGTGTGCCTATTACACATTACGACCCTCTTCAACTGTCGGCAGTCTCTGTCAGTCAACAGACGAGGTTGGGCTGCATGCTTTTGTGCTGTATGTGTCCCTTCATGTTTCCACTTCACTATCACATCTTAAACAGTGGACCTAGGGATGTTTAAGAGCATGGAAATCTCGCGTACTGACATGTGACAAAAGTGATAACCAATCACCTGACGACATTTGAAGTCTGTGAGTTCCGCGGAGCACCGCATTCTGCTCTCTCACGATGTCTAATGACTACTGAGGTCGCTGATATGGAGTAGATGGCAGCATAATGCAGCTAATATGAAAAATGTATGTCTTTGGGAGTGTCCAGACACTTTTGATCACATGCTGTATGTGACTACTGTGATCTGATGCAAATGCAAACACTAGTTGAACAAAATCCCGAAGAACAACTTTGCTGACAGTATCACATGTTTATATGAATGTTCTGCATGTTGTACTCAAGTGAGGGGAAACTATATGGAACACCATTAGCTTTAAAATCACTGTCTTAACTTTCCTCTATTTTATGTTAATCTAGTCTTGGAAAAACTTTTTGTACTATCTCTCTGAGACACACACACACACACACACACACACACACACACAGTAATTTAATAAAACAAAATTTTGACAACTCTACTGCAATGACTGTTTGATTACTTCAGAATTGATGTTTGAATTATTGTTTAGTTCTATTTATTTATATTTACAAAACATTTTTTATAGTAAAGAAATAAAAATTATGTACTAAAAAATTAAATAAGTTGCACCCCAACAGTAAAAAGAGTTACAAAACACACAATCTGTAAGTTATTCAGTGTTGTTTGGTTCTTATGTAGAGGCACATTCATACAAAATTGTTGCTGCCTTTTTTTTTTTTTTTTTTTAATTCTGTCTAGTTTTGGGCGAAATAACATTTCAGTAACTAGACTGTAACTGCATGAACAGTACCTGCCAATATGAATGAGTCTTTCATTGTTATCAGTTCTCTGTGATGCCCATCAGTTCTGTGATGCCCCTTCCCACACAATTTTAACAAATCTATGACCAATATTGGGTTGAGAGAGAGAGAGAGAGAGAGAGAGAGAGAGAGAGACCATCCACATTTTCTCCAGAAGTTTGCATCAGTGATTATCAGTGTTAGTTACTTAACAAATTTGCAAATAACATACATTTTTACCCTATACACTTCATGGATCAGCTAACAGTGCAGCCTGTTCACATTCTGGTCCCCATACCTTCCAAACTCGGGATGCCCTCCTGCAGTACTGGGTCGTCTTGGTGTGATCACATAGTTTTTAATTAATGTCACAGGGAACTATGTTCTGCAGTCTGATCCTGTTGCCAGTTTTTAACCTCACCTGTGATCTTCAGGTCATTATTATAAACAAAAACGAAAAAGAGAAATTAATACTGTAATTCATGCAGATGTTTATGTAGTTTTTAAAGATAACCATATTAACATTTTACAAGCTTGTGACACCTAGACATCATATTTGACCCATGTCTGGAAACGTACTGTTTCCATGCTACAGCCAGTATTTTCCACTCGTTAATATCCAAAGAAATTGCTCATGTATTCGCCAGTGGGTTCTCTTCGATGTGATAGAGTATGGCCTCATCCAGTATGGGTGTGCAGCATCTCCTTGGAGCAGCGCAGTTATGCTTGCTGACAGTGACGGTACCCTTTCTCGAAGTCTTTCCGTAATTGAGGTGAAAAGGGTACACAATGGAGTCAGACATGTGGAGAACGATGACATCAGCAGATCTGACAAAACCAACCCCCCACCGTGGCTACCTTTTTGCATAGATACCTAGTAAAGACGTTTCCAAATGGCTGTAGTGCAGAAATGGTGTGTGTCTGGACATGAATTCAATTTCAGAGTATTGTCTCCACAGCCTCTCTACAAGTCCTTGGGGTTTTTAGATATATGTACTGTACTGTACTGTGATGTGCACGTGTGGGTTGTGGAGGGTGTGCTTGTGTGCATTTTTTTTCCAGTTTACGATAAAAAAAGAAAGATTGACTCTTAACTACTATTTTAACTTTTCATAGTGTTATTTTCACTCTTGCCTTCATCCTTAAGCATGTGTTTGTATGTAAATCTATTTCTTCTTTTACTAATTTATTTTTTTGTAATTTCTGTGCATCAACTTTTCTCTGTAGAAGAGAGCGGTACGTATTTGTATAAGAATTATGCCACATTGTAAATGTTTGTAATATTCACAGCTGAGAAGAATGTGTGCTACAGGAACTTTGCAATGATTGGGGAGTGAGGTGACATAGTCTATAGCATGCTACATTTTCATGGACACTTACGTGAAAATTGTAACTGTGACTGGCTCGAAAAGATTGAGTGATGTAAAGCTTAAAGCATCTCATGTATCCAGTGTACCGATACTTTTGGAGTATTGTTCGTCATATTTTCTATTCTTGTACATGGTATCAGCAACTGCTGTATATGTAATTTATTAGTATTGGTAGTCGATATGCAACTACGGGATTTCTTTTTTATTTTTATGATTCATATTTTGTTTCATTTAGTCAAAACATTGCCAATGGTATCATTTTCACCTATGTTTCTTGCTTTTAGTGGGGATGTCATGTGTGCATTCACATTTTACTTGAGTTTTCTTATTCGGTAGTGGGGCTGTGCATAGGAAATAGCTATAAACTGAGAGACTGTAACCACGGAAAAAGACTTACAAGGGTGACCATCATGTCTATTAGTAAATGATCATTTTTAGGACATACAATGACACGGTTTGTGGGCAGGTGCAGGGCAGGAAGGAAAGAGGGGGGGGGGGGGGGGGGGGGGAGTGGAGTGGATAGGACTGTTTACACTCTCACCCCTCGCGGACATTCTTCTCAGCTGTCTGCTGTAGAGTAGAGTGAGTACTTTCTGGATGCACCTCAATATTATTGTTAACAATTTTATTGTAATTGGTACGAAATTTATTTCTTTCTTCCTGTTGTTTTCCCCTGACAGTGTCTCTAATTTTATAATTTAGTCAATCTAATGTCTCGTAGATATCTTCTACTGCACTTAAGCTGTACACAGAGCACTTGGTGTGTAGAGGTTTGATGTACATTCCATTCAAACACTGTAACTGATATATGCTTAATTCTTCAGAAAAAAACTGCAAAGTAAAAATCAAACTGATTTCAGTCAATACTTATTTCAAAATAAAATTAGCTGTATGTTGTACAAAGGTAGAAAATATGAGAAATTAAATGAGCAGTCATCACTGTTCCTTTGTCAAGTTGAAAATATCAGCCCTACATAGGAAGACTAGTCCAAAAAATCGTATTATTTGAAATATTTTATCATGTTAAAACGATGTTATGACAAATACAAGGGGTTATTATGAAGCCTTAATTATTACTTCAGAAACATCAAACTGTGACCACAGAACTCTCTGATGAAGTTCGTCCTTCTCTAGATGTCCACCATTCAGTGCGAAACATTTTTATCAACTGTTGATGACTTGCCAGGGGCCTCAGTTACAAAAGTCTGCATTTCAACTGTTCAGGAAATTTTCCACTACAAGATTAACTTGCAGTCTGGAAATGCATGCCATGCAATCGTTTCTTCACCTGAAGAAAGATGTAGTCACTGGGCTTCTTGTCAGGAGAATAAAGGCTGTGAGGCTGAATTTGATAGTGCAGAGAAGCAGCATGTATAACTGTGTCCTGTGCGGAGTGAACTGGGGTATTGTCGTGAAGCAAAAATATCCCTTTGGACAGCTATCTGAGGTGCTTCATTCGCTCATTAATTCGTCCATTCACCGATTCATTTGGTCATTCGTTCATTGTGCTCTGTACATACTATCAAAAAGAAAAACCTTCAGGGATGTGAAATTAATTGGGTGTACATTAACATGAGACAAAGACATCGTAGTAACTCAATATATTTGTTGCATTAACAATGAACTATCACTACACTGCTTAATGCTGTTCACACCTAGGCATCTAAATTTGAGTAAATTCGTAAGGAAGCTGCTACTTCAAGAACAGAAACTTCCTCCACAGTTTTTCTATACAGCTGCTATTTGTCTATTATTGGTATGCACATACATATATGTAATTGCAATTGGCTTTTATCACCTATAAATACACAGTCCTATTTACACAAGATCCATCCAATAAATAACGGGGAAAGTTGTATAAAAAATACAAAACTTTGAGAAAACTTGTGCTTCTTTCTTGAAACCAATTGAAAAACACTGTTGGGTGGCAGTGCATTAGGGTGAAAGTCGAGTCGAACACAAGTGTAAGAAGGGGCAGATAGTTTAACAGGATGTGCCAAGTGTTGAAGATTCACCAATCCCAGGATACTCTGTCTATGCAGCCACAGAGAATAACATTGCGAGAGTTGTGTTGGTACGAGAAAATTGGCCCAAATGATGCTGCAACAACAATGTACATCAGTATCGGATCAGCCCACTGTATTGTTCATAATGTACTGATGTTTGAAAAGGTGTTTGCAAGGTGGATTCCAAAACATTTGTCACCATAAATGAAAAAAAAGGTGCAGGGATGTGTGCAGGGAGACTTACAGTCTCTTCATACTCTAACTTGCAATGTACCCCATGCAAACTGCATTTGTCAGGAAGCCATAGTGTAACAGGGACGTGTGGATCTAGTGCTTAGCTGACAGACCTTGTTGGGTCTGCATCGTAGAAGTCCATCTACGATATCCATATCGGTCACACTTACCTGACTTACCTACAGGACAGTTTACAGCATGTCGCACACTGGCATATAAATTTTGAGAATGAATGTGCTACAAATATAGTACTCTCTGAAAGTTGTTCCACCTGCAAATATGTCACAGACAAATCTAGTTGAGTCTCAATACATTGCTGAGGCCCACTGTCCTCCAGTATTGTAGACGTACATTTGTTACAGCAATGACACAAAGTTCCAGTTGCTTGGATCAGAAAAGTAAACATAACGCGGAGCTCTTAGTCCGAGGCTACTGACACGCGAGGAAAGTTACTGGCACCAGAAGGCACATTACTACTCTCCTCCAATTCTGGTATGCTGAGAAACCTGTACCTGCCACGCAGGTCTTGCTACCACACAGACAGGGTAGTTTAGGAAATGCTGACACTTTTTCAACAAACACAAAATAATAGAATCCTCTCCCTGTCACAGTTGGATACTAATCAGTGATGATAAATTCATAACACTGAGACTGTACACATGGAACAGTGATGACAGCCAACTTACCTACATGCGTTGTAATAACGGTTTTGTGACTGGCATAATGTCTTCACCAAACAAATTCACTGTCTATGCAGCTTGGCTCCCCAAAACATCACTTATGTAATACGTACAAAGACAAAGCATATTTTGCCACAACTGTAGAGCCATGTCATAATAAAAGTCCACTCACTCTATGCTCCCGCCACACTCTTCTTGAAGAGTGGCACGTCCTTCCACGACTGCCCGACGGTGGCGACAATTTCATTACAACTTTGCCTTTGGGAATTATTAATATTCTTTATATTACAGTGCCTTCCACTGATGATACGAGTGAGACCCTTGCACAGTGATATCTCCTCCTAACTATTAAAATCCATAACATCATCAGATCCTACTTTGACTCTGAATGTCTAGGTTACCTCAGACTTGACCACTCATTTGGAAGGAAGAGATGTAAACTATGCAGTATTTTAGCTTAGGACACAGTTTGTATCCACCCATCAGCCTTCAAAACTTCCCAGGCCCCACGGCTTCACTCGCACCCCGATGATTTCCCTCTGAAATAGTGGCAGAACCCAATCGCTTCAGTCGCTCGTGAATTAAGATTGATCAGATGGATTGAAACTTGAATATCTCATGATCCGCTGCTAAGATCATTTTGTGGTTTTCATCAAATGTATTCTAATAAGATTCTCTATGTAGTTAAATATGCTTGTACTTGCTCAGTTTTTTCTTTAATAATTTTAATTTACCAAATTGTGGATGAGGGGTACAAAGAATGTGGACTGTGGACAGACATATCACTGCCACGTCCCATGGTGGTGCATTGTTGTAACACATTTCCACCAAATCAACATATTGTTCCCCTTCAATTGCAGAAAACAAGTTATCTCACAATACTTCATTGTCAGTGGATTGTGCCATTTTGGTCTGTTTCCTCTAGTTGTGTGCTACAGTACTCTGTGGCACAAAGACTTTAGTGTTTACCAGGGCACTGGTATATCTCGGCAAACAAACAAAACATTAATAAAGTAACTTTATTTTTTCTAGGTCATAATTACAACTATGTACCCCTCATATAAGAAATGCTACCTAAATGTCCCCAAAATCTAACACTAAGTACAATCCCAGATGTTTCCCCTCACTTAGCCCGCGTTAGTATGTTGTGAAAGAGTTCTCCATTACTCATCTGACCACGACGTATGTGGATAACCCGATCAGTATCAAAGAAACAAAACAATGAGGATTTGATGTTCTTCTGAACGTGACAGGCTTTCTTTGGTGGTGTAATGGTCCCTACCTTCGGCACGATACATCACCTGTAATGACCTTAGAAAGAAAATCTGAATCAGTTTGAAGGAGTTCTTTCTTTTCCCTGCAGACATTCATGTTTTGCTGTTTCTGATCATCATTCAGCAGTCGTAGTACGAACTTTGCAACAATCCTTCTCGTGTTCAATTTTTCTGACAAAATCCGCTGACGTGTGACATAATAATCCCACTATGTTATAGATGTGGATGGTCTGCCTACACTCTTTCACAGTCACATTTGAAAGAGTACTGATTTTCTGGTGTAGTGCCGGTGATAGTCCTCAATAATCATCATCATCATCATCATCATCATCATCATCTGTAGATATCCAGCCATTTTTAAAATGTTTATACGAGACATATATTTGTGTCTGGTCACGTCATTAATGAATGCTTGCACTAATGTTTTATGCATTTCTGCAGCTTTTCACCAAGTTTAAAACATAACTTGATACAGCAACAGTGTCCTCTCAGGTCAGTCATTGTAAAATTGCAAACACAAGCAAACGTCAAAATGCGAAAAGGCTCGACAACAATAAACACGTCCACTAAGATTGAAACCACTAGTGTTATTACGCTTCTCGTAGTGGTGTTTAGTTGTACTACCGTTTGTAAGTGTGGCTCGTACAAATTTTGAGAATTTTTTGGTAGCATTTAGTTATTCATCACAGAGTAGAAGTCCCAACATTCGTGGCAAGTGGGTAAGGTATCTCATTAAACGTTGGCTAGTACTTCACGGTGGAGTGATGGTGTGCCCAATAGTCTTCAGTCTCTCTAGGTGCTGCGTGCAAGTGCAGTGCAATGCCTGCCAGTATGCAACTGCTCTGTCTCCAGTTGATCTTGTTCAGCAAATTGTTAGTCTAGGGGGAAATTCCATACAGTGGGACAGGTGATAGTGAAACAATACGTCATTTCGGTAAGATATATGAGAATGCAGACTAAAATTTAAATGTGATTTCAAAAGCACAACACATTGCCACATGTAATTTTGATAACTGTTCTTTAAATTTTTTATAATATGCACGATTTACATTAGGAGGGCGAATTAATAGAACACAGTGCTTATGAGAAGGGAAGGGAATTTTGACAGGGCAACACAGTGCTTGGATTATATTGCAAATTTTAGGACATTTTGTGTAAGAAATGTGTAGTTTTGACTTCAGTATTACAAAAAGGATAGATTGATTCATTGTTATAGGAAAGGATAGATTGCTGCTCACTGTATAGTGGACATGTTGAGTTGCAGACAGGCATGACGAAAAGACTGTTGTATGTTTAAGCTTTCAGCAAAAAGGCCTTCATCTGAAGCAGAAAACACACACATGATTTCACACAAGCAAAACTAACACGCATACATAACCATTCTCTCTGGCCTTAATGGCCAGCTCAAATGTATGACAGTCTTTATGTTGTGCCTGTCTGCGACTCAGTATCTCCTCTGCTGAATTTTTCTTTTACCTGTAGTTTGTATAATGTTCCTCATCCACCTTTTTCTTAATTTTTGATCTTGTATGTGTAACGTAATTATATGTATTACTCATAATGTTTTGCCTTCCATATGCTGAATGTACACTACATGCTTTATATCACAGGTTAGCCCTCCTACAGAGAAAAGCCAGAAGACAGAAAGCAACCAAACCACAAAATTCCAGCAGCTGCAGCAGATGTTTGCAAACAGAGCATCTGGACAGGTCAGTACGCAAAGCAACCAAACCACAAAATTCCAGCAGCTGCAGCAGATGTTTGCAAACAGAGCATCTGGACAGGTTAGTACCCAGCACCTTTTCGTCGTTTGGAAATTACCTGTAGTGCGATATTCGTAATATTTCGCTAACGATGAGGCGTATCAGTATGAGATTTTGAGTAGTTCTAGTCGACCATAATATTATTGCACCTGGGAGTGAGACCACTTCATTCGGTGTTTCGTGAGTTTTTATCACGATATTTCGCAATGGCAAGTTGAACATCTTATAGTACATGCACAACTGTCTCGAAATCATTCACAGTGTGACGCACTTTCCTTAGTCAGTACTGCGCTTGTTTACCGCAACATCACTGTGTGTTCCAATGATGACTATAGGAGGCCAAATGCAATAATATTGTGGTAGGGTAACATAGTACATGTTGTTCTTGTTGTTGCCGTTTTCGTCAGTTTGAATACTAGTTTGATGCAGCGTTCTGTTCTGTTCTGTTCTGTCCTGTCCTGTTCTTGTCCGGATAAGTACTGCACCTGACATCAACTTGAACCTGCTTAGTGAAATCAACCCTTGGTCTCTTCTGCCATTTTTACACCCCCCCCCCCCCCCCCCCCCCTCTCCCCACACTTGCCTCCATCACAAAATTTACTAATCCTTGATGGTTCAGGGTGCTGTCTGTCAGCTAATTTCGTCTTTTAGTCATGTTGTGCCATAGATTTTTTGTGTCACCAGTATAATTAGGTATGTCTTCATTATTTATGTGATACGCCCATATAGCATTAAACATTTGTTGCACCTTCTAATTTTTCTGCCAATAGTTAGTTACAAGGGCGTGCTGAAACATAATGCCTCTGAATTTATGTGAAAACTCTTAAAGCTATTTAAATCAAATTAACTTTCTTAACATTATGCATCTTCACTCTTCATGTCTACATATTTATTTCTTAATGGTCACCTTGGAAATGAGCACATTTCTCCCAATGAGAAACCATTGCGGTGTTGATGGAGTCATAACCTCACCTCACTTTGCAGTGCATCATCACTATCAAATTGAACTCTTCAAAGGTGTTTTGGAAGCAGACCAATTGGGAGTGTACAAGGGCTGTTCAGAAAAGTAAGGTGACGTTTCAAATTGCACGGGCAACGTAATTCGACTATCGAGTTTTTTTTTTTTTTTTTTTTTTTTTTTTTTTTTTTTCACATATCTCAAACATATGTTCACAGTTTCAAGTGTACAGCATACTTAGTTTGTTTTTGACAGATAACAAGGTTAGACATAGTTTAGTATGATCGGCGATGTTCGATTATTATGAAAAATGGAGCAAAGAATTTGCATCAAATTTTTGAGGTAAAATGGAATCAAGTGCTCTAAAACACTTGAAATGTTGACAGTGGCATACAGGAAGCCTACATGTGGTACAAGCTCCTCCAGTGTTGAGCAGATGACAATGATGAACTTCGCTCTGGACATCCCAGCACATCAACAGATGATAACATTGAAGCTGTGAAGAAAATTGTTTTGGGCCGATCCATACCAAGTGGTCCAGCACTGGTTGCTTGACCATCTCAGAAAAAAATTATATTTGCTTGGTGGATTCCCCAATGTTTAGTAGTAACAAAAATATTAAAAAAAAATTGTTTATTATTTTGAAACGGCGGCCATATTTGTCCCAAGCCGCATCGTTTTTTCATATTTGCCAGCATCTACATTTTTTACAATTACTCAGTAGTGGATTGTCCTAAGCCTTTCGGATAAAATGTATTTAGTTAAACACACTCTGGGCTACAAATTAACATCACTATTACTTAGCTGAATGTATTCTTTAATGTATTTTTAATAGTTCAAAGGTATCAGCTACAAATTAAAAAAACTTAATTTTTGATCACTAGTTTTCCAAAGAAAGATTAATTTCTCTGCTTTAATATTTTTTCTGCTTTTACACTGTATAATATAGTTACGTTTTATAGGGTATCAATGGTGAGCAGCTTACACTTTAAAAAATACACCATTTTAAAAAATGGCATTTTTTAGTTTTTCCATTTTGTGACATGCAATATCTTTGTTGGGGGACCAAATAAAAATCTGAAAATTTACAGTTTATAGACCTTTATGATATCAAACTTTAGTATAAATTTCAATTTTGAGATTCAATTGGAAAAAAATTACAAACACGAGTCAAAAATACGCTTTTTAACATCTGCGATATCTGGTAGGCCAATCAAATAAGTATACCAATTGCATAATGTAACATACCACATTACACTAGCTAATGATTATCTGTCAAAACAACGCTATAGTAATTGTTTCAGCAGGCTAACAAGTGCATCGGCAAGCCTGTGCAAGTCTGAGTGTTGTCTTCCCCCTTAGTTGCCTACTCAAACTTATTTAGTTAGAAGTTCTTGAAGTGTGCAGTTGAAAAATAGTGTCTCAGTGTTCTGTTGGTGTTATTATTAACGAAGCATGTCATAAAAGTGTGTATGGGGTGTATCTTAAAGACGTTACTTTAATCGAAGATTGTTGTTGTTGTTGTTGTCTTCAGTCCTGAGACTGGTTTGATGCAGCTCTCCGTGCTACTCTATCCTGTGCAAGCTGCTTCATCTCCCAGTACCTACTGCAACCTACATCCTTCTGAATCTGCTTAGTGTACTCATCTCTCGGTCTCCCTCTACGATTTTTACCCTCCACGCTGCCCTCCAATGCTAAATTTGTGATCCCTTGATGCCTCAAAACATGTCCTACCAACCGATCCCTTCTTCTAGTCAAGTTGTGCCACAAACTTCTCTTCTCCCCAATCCTATTCAATACCTCCTCATTAGTTACGTGATCTCTCCACCTTATCTTCAGTATTCTTCTGTAGCACCACATTTCGAAAGCTTCTATTCTCTTCTTGTCCAAACTAGTTATCGTCCATGTTTCACTTCCATACATGGCTACACTCCAAACAAATACTTTCAGAAACGACTTCCTGATACATAAATCTATATTCGATGTTAGCAAATTTCTCTTCTTCAGAAACGCTTTCCTTGCCATTGCCAGTCTACATTTTATATCCTCTCTACTTCGACCATCATCAGTTATTTTACTTCCTAAATAGCAAAACTCCTTTACTACTTTAAGTGTCTCATTTCCTAATCTAATTCCCTCAGCATCACCCGATTTAATTTGACTACATTCCATTATCCTCGTTTTGCTTTTGTTAATGTTCATCTTATATCCTCCTTTCAAGACACTGTCCATTCCGTTCAACTGCTCTTCCAAGTCCTTTGCCGTCTCTGACAGAATTACAATGTCATCGGCGAACCTCAAAGTTTTTACTTCTTCTCCATGAATTTTAATATCTACTCCAAATTTTTCTTTTGTTTCCTTTACTGCTTGCTCAATATACAGATTGAATAACATCGGGGAGAGGCTACAACCCTGTCTCACTCCTTTCCCAACCACTGCTTCCCTTACATGCCCCTCGACTCTTATGACTGCCATCTGGTTTCTGTACAAATTATAAATAGCCTTTCGCTCCCTGTATTTTACCCCTGCCACCTTTAGAATTTGAAAAAGAGTATTCCAGTCAACATTGTCAAAAGCTTTCTCTAAGTCTACAAATGCTAGAAACGTAGGTTTGCCTTTTCTTAATCTTTCTTCTAAGACAAGTCGTAAGGTCAGTATTGCCTCACGTGTTCCAACATTTCGACGGAATCCAAACTGATCCTCCCCGAGGTCTGCATCAACCAGTTTTTCCATTCGTCTGTAAAGAATTCGCGTTAGTATTTTGCAGCCGTGGCTTATTAAACTGATAGTTCGGTAATTTTCACATCTGTCAGCACCTGCTTTCTTTGGGATTGGAATTATTATATTCTTCTTGAAGTCTGAGGGTATTTGGCCTGTCTCATACATCTTGCTCACCAGCTGGTAGAGTTTTCTCAGGACTGGTTGTCCCAAGGCCGTCAGTAGTTCTAATGGAATGTTGTCTACTCCGGGGGCCTTGTTTCGACTCAGGTCTTTCAGTGCTCTGTCAAACTCTTCACGCAGTATCGTATCTCCCATTTCGTCTTCATCTACATCCTCTTCCATTTCCATAATATTGTCCTCAAGTACATCGCCCTTGTATAAACCTTCTATATACTCCTTCCACCTTTCTGCCTTCCCTTCTTTGCTTAGAACTGGGTTGCCATCTGAGCTCTTGATATTCATACACTTGGTTCTCTTCTCTCCAAAGGTCTCTTTAATTTTCCTGTAGGCAGTAGCTATCTTACCCCTAGTGAGATAAGCTTCTACATCCTTACATTTGTCCTCTAGCCATCCCTGTTTAGCCATTTTGCACTTCCTGTCGATCTCATTTTTGAGACGTTTGTATTCCTTTTTGCCTGCTTCATTTACTGCATTTTTATATTTTCTCCTTTTATCAATTAAACTCAATATTTCTTCTGTTACCCAAGGATTTCTAGCAGCCCTCGTCTTTGTACCTGCTTTATCCTCTGCTGCCTTCACTACTACATCCCTCAGAGCTACCCATTCTTCTTCTACTGTATTTCTTTCCCCTATTCCTGTCAATTGTTCCCTTATGCTCTCCCTGAAACTCTGTACAACATCTGGTTCTTTCAGTTTATCCAGGTCCCATCTCCTTAATTTCCCACATTTTTGCAGTTTCTTCAGTTTTAATCTACAGGTCATAACCAATAGATTGTGGTCCGAGTCCACATCTGCCCCCGGAAATGTCTTACAACTTAAAACCTGGTTCCTAAATCTCTGTCTTACCATTACATAATCTATCTGATACCTTTTAGTGTCTCCAGGGTTCTTCCACGTATACAACCTTCTTTCATGATTCTTAAACCAAGTGTTAGCTATGATTAAGTTGTGCTCTGTGCAAAATTCTACTAGGCGGCTTCCTCTTTCATTTCTTAGCCCCAATCCATATTCACCTACTATGTTTCCTTCTCTCCCTTTTCCTACACTCGAATTCCAGTCACCCATTACTATTAAATTTTCGTCTCCCTTCACTATCTGAATAATTTCTTTTATTTCATCGTACATTTCTTCAATTTCTTCATCAATCGAAGATTACAGTGAAGAAAAAGGAAAAAGTGTTGTTTTACTTAGAAGTCAGCCCAGAGGTAAAATCAACATGCAAGTAGCATGAAATGAAATACTTAAAAAAATTTTCATCACATTTTTGGTCAGTCTTGCATGGATCATCAAAACATAAAGTTGAGAGATGGATCCAATCTTAGAGTTGACTATAAAGACCTTTTGGCAGTTATGGTATGCAATATTGACAGTTAAGATTGTATGATCAAGGGAGAATATGAAGATTGTCCAGGCAAGCGTTACTTGATATGTTTGAAGAACCCGAAGAAGACGATTTGATGCCTGGCAATATAAAATACAAACAATGGGTGACACAAGACAGAACTGAAATTGTGACAGTCATAAAATCATGAGAAGAATTTTTTGAAATGTTGGTGGCTAACCTTGAAAATCTGAAAATGCATTATTTTATTGCAAAGGCTCAAAGTAAATTTTTGAAAGACAAAAAGCAAACCTTGGCAGCTGATGAATGCTTAGTTCTTGCTGACTTTTCAAAAAAACTATTCCTTTGTTGTTCAAGATGAAGTATAAGGGCACCACTAAACAGCAGCACCCTTCCATAAGAAAACTGACTTACTTTTTGGATGGGGCAGCAAGTCAATATTTAAAAAAAATGTTAACATCTCTGTTCATAAAGAAGATTTTGGGTTTGATGTAGAATGGCTTTTTCTCACTTCATGCCATGGAAAGAATGCTTGATGGTGTCGAGGGCACAGCAAAGCGAGCTGTCACAATGGCAGATCTGCAGCGGACCGATGACAATCATATCGTAACACTTCAAGAAATGTTTGAATTCTGTAAAAAAACACATCAAAGGAATTACGTATGTTTTTGTACAATGTGAGGAAATACGAGAAGTCTATGACAGTGTCTTGAAGGAAAGGTGCAACACTTGTGAACTTAATCATTGTGGAAAACATGTACAACTGGTTCTTCAAAATAGACATAGTGGTTTGTGTTTATGATGAACAGTGGCGGATTGGCAAAGTTGATAATATTGATTGTCAAAAAAGATGTACATGTATTCTATCACCCTCCAGGACCAAGGACATCTTTAAAAAAAAATTGAGAAGAATCAAGTTTGGATGCCACTTAAAAATGTACTGAGGAAGCTGTCTCCCATGGAATTTACAATTGTGACTGGGTGAACTAATAATCTAACACCCAAACTGATTGAACCAATTTCTCAAATGTACAATGATGGATGTACTAAAACAAACAACAAGAGAGCAGTATAATGTAATTAGGAGGCTTAGTTTCAATAAAAAAAAAAAGTAAGTAATCATAGATATGATTAAATTATATACAGTAACTGATATATTTTGTTCCATAAGCCATGATATCGCAGATGTTAAAAAATGTATTTGTGGCTTGTATTTGTAATTTTTTTTCCTTAAATTCCAATTGAATCTCAAAGTTGAAAGGTATACTGATGTTTGATATCATAAAGGTGAAATTTTCAGATTTTTATTTGGTCCCCCAACAAAGATATTGCAGGCCACAAAATTAAAAAATTCCATTTATTTTAAAAATAATGTATTTTTTAAATGCAAACTGCTCACCATTGATACTCCATAAAAAGTAGCTATACTATACAGTGTAATAGCAGAAAAAATATTAAAGCTGAGAAATTAATCTCTCTTTGGAAAACTTCTGTTCAAAAATAGTTTTTTGTGGCTGATAACTTTGAACTATTAAAAATATATTAAATAATACATTCAGTTAAGTGATAATGATCTCAATTTATAGCACAGTGTGTGTTGAACTAAATGCATTTTATCTGAAAGGCTTAGGACAATCCACTGCTGAATAATTGTGAAAAATGTAGATGCTTGCAAATAAGAAAAAACGCATGCGGCCTGGGACAAATACGGCCGCCATTTCAAAATAATAAACAATAAAATCATTGTAAAAAAAATTTGTGAGAACTAAACATTGGGAATTCACCCAGCAAATATAAATTCTTTCTCAGATGGTCAAGCAACCAATTATTTTTTTTGTGGATTGGCCCTTTTGGAAAATTGTCAAACTGCTATAAGAGAAGTTGCTGAGGATGTTGGCATATTGGCCAGCTCAATTTTTTCAGATGATTTGGGCACGAGACATGTGTCAGTGAAGTTTTTTTGAAAACGTCTCAATTTTGATCAGAAGAACCGTCACATGAGCATCGCACAGGAGCTCTTGAATGACGTCGGTGATGATCCTGATTGGCTGAAAATGGTCATAACTGGTGACAAAACATGTGTTGATGGTTGTGATGTCGAATACAAAGCCCTGTTGTCCCAATGGAAGCATCCCAGAGAGCCAAGACCGAAAAAAGCATGCCAAGTTATGTCAAAGTTTTGCTCTCTGTTTCTCCCCCCCCCCCCCTTCCAATTACCCTGTCATAATGCATCATGAATTTTTGCCTCAAGGTCATATGGTCAATAAGGAGTATTACCTTGACGTTAAGCACCGTTTGTGAGGAACAATTAGCAGAAAATGTCCAGAATTGCGGAAAAACAATCCATTGCTTTTGCATCACAACAACTGAGGAAATAAAAACTGTGTCACTGGAAGTACTGAAGGCTATGCCAAAAAGAGGTTGAGAGGAGTGTTTTGAGGATTCTGAGAAGCATTGGCACAAGTGTGTTGTATGTGAGGGTGATTACTTTGAAGGGGACAACATGAATATTGTTGAGTAAATAAATATTTTTTTCATAAAAATATAAAGTCACTTTACTTTTTGAACACACCTCATATGGATGATGATTGGTGATAGTGAACCTGAAGTGTTGGATTGTTGCAGATGTCACAGTACTCCTGTGTGGTCTGGCATTGTCTTGCTGAAAGAGAGGGTGCTCCTTGTGTGGACAAACTCTTTTGAATTCGAAACTCAATTGTGTCATGCTGTTTCTCACACACTGCCATTATTATGTTACGTACCATCATGTTACATGCTACAATTCGGAGCTCTCTAGTGGCTTTAAGAGTTTTCACATTAAAACTTTGGAGCCCTTACTTTTCAGCACACTCATAGTTTAATGTTACATGGATCATTTGTATGATAAATCAGAATGATACAAAATGATTCATTTTACAGTAACATCCCAAATTAATTTTTAAATATGGCCTCAGGTTGAACAGTTATAACATCTTTTTTTTTTTAAAAAAATGTGCAGATTTGAGTAAGTAATTCCTACTTGCCATGTTTTATACATTACCCTATTAAAATTTCTTGTACAGAATAGGAGGAGTTGTAAAGGAGAAACTTTTCAATTTGTTTTCAAATTTTACTTTTACGTCTGTCAGACAATGTATATCACTTGCTAAATGATCAAATATTTTAGTTGCAGCATTATGCAGTCCTTTTTGTGCTAAGGTCAATCTTAATGTGAAGTAATAAATGTCATTTGTTCTCCTGGTATTGTAATTATCTACTTCATTGTTCAATTTCCACTACAGTGGGTAATTTACAGAAAACTGTGAAGCTGTAATCAAAATCCTGAACTCCTTAAACAGATTTATAGGAGATGATTGTTGGCGAGTGCCACATATTATTCCTACAGCACGTTTTTGAGCTTACCCCAGAATAATATTCCAGAGCAGATTATGAACTGCAGACTTTGGTTCATCTTCTCCACAACATTTTCTATGTGATGATTAGAATTTTTGTTGTTTGTAACTCTTCTCCATAGGTATTCAGTTGAAATTACAACCTTTAAATTTGAAGTATTTACCGTGAAACCAAAGTTTAAGGTTTTTTGGTACTCGCGTGGAGGATCTCACGATTAGTGGTGTTTTCTTTTTTTGTCCAATTGCCACTTTTTTGCTCTATGCAGATGTCTCGTCTAAGTCATTTTGCAGTTCATTTTGAGCTTCTGATTACTACATTATATGTTAGACAGAATTGTCTCCAAATAATGAGAGGGGGGTGCTCTGATTGCCTCAGAAATCACTTGTTTAGATTAAGAACGTCAAAGGGTCTATAACGCTTCCCTAGAGAACCCAGATATCACTTATGTTTCACTTGGTAACATCCTGCCAGTTACTACAAACTGTGAACATTCAAACAGAAAATCATGAATAGCATCACGCAACTGAGATGATGATCCACAGACATGAAATTTTACCTTCAATAAGTGTAAAAATGTGGTATCAGTATGAGATTCCACATCAGTAACACTCTTTACTTCATGTGAGTAAAGAGGTAGTTATGTTTTGCAAAAATGACAGTTTTTCTTTTTCTTTCTTTCTTTCTTTCTTTCTTTTTTTTAAAAAAAAAAGAAAAGAAAAGAAAAAGACAGAAAAGGCTATTTCATAATGTTGGAACACAACATATTTTCCAAAATCCTGCGCATCTGTAAAACTGTGCTGAAAAGCCAATGGACAATGTCTCACTAAGGCTGAGGTACACTGTAGCTGAGTAGTGTAAATGACAGTATACACTTTGCAATAAAATTATTTATTAACATGACTAAACTACAAACAGCTTCTGAGAATGAATGCCCACGCAACTTGATGACAGAAATGCCAATCCTTGACAGTGCCTATCAGGTGCACACTAGAAGTGTAGAGATGTACATGGCGTGAGGATAAGTAATGGCACAGTTCCACAAGGCTGGGAGCTCACAAGCATTCCACTGACGAGCAGCAAAGTGTCGTTACAACACTGTCGCACTAGGTAATGAGATGGAAATGGAGTGTCATGTGGGGTTCACAGTGTAGGTAAGATGGTTCCTCAATAGGCAGCGGTTGATGTCTGTCAATATCAGAGTCTCGTAGCTGCTGGCTGTCAGTCAGTTGGAGCCTGGAGCAGAACTGGCTTTCAAAGGTTGGAGTGCCTAGTGCGCCAACCTAAGTAGGCATCTGTGGAAAAGAATTCGCGCAGTTTCGTCTGGAGTCGTGGGTATGTGTACACGAGTAGATGCTTTCAACTGTTGCACTGTGTACCATGATTTGCTTGTTACGTAGTTGCATGGTTTGCACCCGTGGACACGTGGCAGCTGCCGGAGGCTCGACGGTATGCAGTTCAGAAGGAGAGTTCCCTAACAGTGGGATAAACTTTTTGAGACCATTTATATGGTGACGTTGGTTAAAGTCCTAGTTAGTACAGTTTGCAGCCATTCACCCTGATGGGCCTTTGTTTATGGATAATCAATGGAAAAAAAAAAATTGGAATTTCACGTGATGCTGCACTGCTTTAAAAAGTAATGATCAATACTCTTGATTACATAGTGTAATTGTTAAGGTAAAGGCCTTACAAAAGGTTGTAGATTGATATCTCATCAGATGCTTCGAAATTTATTTTTAAATCTTTTCCAAAATGATTATTATTATTATCATCATCATCATCATCATCATCATCATCATCATCATCATCATTATTAGTAAATGTCCCCATTGGAGAACAATAAGCAAGTGATTTTCAATCTTTCTTAGGGTTCTTATCATTTTCCCAGCATTGTTGTATTTTGTCCCCGAAGGCCTTCTTTCTTCAGGCCTTCTTTCTTCAGTCCTTCTTTCTTCAGTCCACTTTGGTCAGTTAGGTTTTGGTTCCATCTCTGGAATGAACTTCCACATACCAATTTTTCTTCTGAATGTATCCCTGTCTGATGTGTTTGTTACACCAATTTTAGAGTTTGTCAAATCCTTCTTAACTTCAGTTAGCCAAGATACTGATGCTTTAAGGGATGTCACATAGTCCAATACACATTTAGCAAGTCTGTTACCAGGTAATCTGTCTATGTGTCTGTAGAACTTCATCTCTTTCTGAGATGACAATTACCATCCAAAAAACTGTACATCTCATAAGGAAAAATATTTTTTGACATCTCTGTAAAGTCAACACAAATATATTATTTTGTCTTTTGTTTTTTAAGTGATAGATTGTCAATTTAAATATTATGGTAGATAAATAAAAATAATTAAATTCACATACACAAAGATTTAAAGTGGAATAAGAATGATAGGAAGAAAAAATGAGAGTAATTGATTAACATGATGGAACAGAGGAAAAGATATAAGAAAATTGCATTTAAACCAAGTAATTGTATAAAAATAATTGTCAAACTCATTACAATCAAGATTTAACAAACAAACATTTCAAAGCACCTGATGAGATTTGATCCCACGATCTTATGTGATACCGGTATATTTATGAATATACTTCGCAATCAATCTGTATAAAATTTCTTTCTTAAGTTGTATATCATCACACAAAATACCAAAATTTCTTATTGTCAGTTACTCTCAAACAAGGGCCCATCTGGTTGAATGGCTGCAGAATACCTGAGACCTTAACATACATCACTGTATTGATGGTTTCAAAAGTTTATACCACCCCTGGGTATTCGCCCTTGTCAGTGACTCTTCCATTAGCAAACATCCTCCAAAGTTGTGCAGGGACTGTATTTGGTCCACGAAGAATATAGGTAAAGTGTGGTGACTGAACATACAGGGGAGCAGCCCTGCCTATACTGCATAGACGTATCTGTGGAGCTGTACTGCCGTGTCGAGTTCAGTCGAGCACCGGAGGTGTGGGCTACGTAATGTACCTGTGACGGTGACAGTCATGATGTAGGTGCTCTCCATCATCAGTCACCAGTGGTGCTGGCCTAACTGTTTTGACCACCTCACTGTTGGACTCCAACTATGGTTCCTGTGTCTCTTATCTCACCTTTCCATCCTAGCACAGCCTCTCAGTGCTGCACCTGTCCCCCCCCCCCCCCACTCCCATGCTTCACTACAGCATCTCCCCTGACCCCTAACTTGCTGTCCCTGCCTCTGCCTCTTCTGTCCCCACCACCCATCTCAGCTGAGATAACTACTCACAGCACAGCATTCGGTGCCTCGGTAGACACGAGGAGAGGTTGCCGGGGTTGATTTTTTTTTTTTTTTTTTTTTTTTTTTTTTTTTAAAAAAAAACTGTGCATACGGCGATAAAGTTTAGGATCCCACATATCACGCAGTGCAGCTAGTCATGCTGGCAGCCCCCCATTTGCAAGTAGTCAACAAGAAGTTGTGTAGTTTTGGCTCATCCTCTACTGCTTCAAAAGCAGTAGCAGTAAGCAGAATGGCAACATAGCGTAACGGTTAAAGTTCGTTAACTACATGCGGAAAATTGCGTGTTAAAATCCACTCAGCTGCTTTGAGATTTTTTATTTTTTAATCTTAATTGAAATGTTTTTGATTATTATTTCTATTTAGTTAATTGGTTTAAATGTATTCTTTTATTATTTCTAATCCTATGTCATGCTATTTTAATCAACATTTTAACTTTATGATTTGCTGTCAACCTTTCTACCTTTCATGTTTTTCCATCTGGAAACTCTGCACCTATGAATTAAATTTTTTTAAATTTAACTATCATAATTTTCAATGTTTAAAGACTATCAATTAAAAACAAAAGACGAAATTTTTTTGTTGACTGAGCAGTGATGTAAAAATTGAATCTTGCATTGCGAGATGTAAATTTTTCTGGATTGTAATCATAACACAAAGATTTAAAACATAAATTCTTGTTGAACAATGGTCAGAATATTGCAGATGAAGATTTAAGTGAAGGCAGGGTTATGACTAAAAAGGAAGCCAAGAGAAATGGAAAAACAGAAATAATGAAAGGAGTGGACAAAATTATAAAATGGCGAAACAAAAGACATCAAACCAAAGGAAATAAATAATACTAATTACAATCTTATGAACAAAATTCTAGATTAAATGAAGACACCATGAGAGAAAATGGAAAAAGCTAATGCAATGATTAAAGTGAGAATGTGGATTAGAAATAAAGAATTTGCAAGTAAACCATTTAATTGAGTAAAAACAAAAGCAAAATAATTTTGCAGGGATTAAAAAATAAAATATTTCACAGCACCAGAAAAGAATTCAAATCCACAACCATCTTTATATGAGGAATTCACTTTAGCCATTACACCACGCCACTAATCTGCTTACTGTAAATATTTTTAAAACTCTGTAGCACAGTGCACAATAAGTCCCCCCCCCCCCCCTACCTCTCTGTTCATTACTTGCAAATTAGGGTCCAACAGAATGAATGGTTGAAGGTGTGATGCCTGGGAACCTAACATACACAACTGTAAAGAGGGTTTCAAAAGTTAATCCCGCCCTTGGGAATTCTTGCCTATGCTATTTATCAAACACATTTAATTCTGTTCTAGGTTACACTTGAGCAAATACCTTCAGAAACTAATATCTAACACTTGAAGTTGCATGAAATGTTAACATATTTCTCTATTGCCAGTCTGCGTTCTCCTTATTTTTTTTATTTCTCATTTTCTAATCCATTTAATTAACACTTCTGTTTAAGTTTCATTGAATTTTCAAGCATTGTACTATACAGAACATGGCTAATTGCATAACATTTGAGTTTTATATTATTTTGACATACCTTGATTTGGGTGAATGGAATTCGTTTTTGACATTATGTATGTTTTTCAGCCAAATAATAACTTGTTAAATGAAGAATACAAGCGATCGTCAGAGGAGAGGGATGAAGTCATCGCTTTGGATGGAAGTCCAAAGTCTCAAAACCAGGTACTAATTTTGCTGTTACTGTTTAGAATTCATTTATACACATTTGCAATAGTTCATCAGATCCTGGCTACTAAACTAGTATATGCTCTAATTGATGGTACTCTCCAATCATTTTATTTTATCTGTAAAGCAGGATCTACATTTTACATCAGCAGTGTAATGTAACAGCTATTAAAGATTAATTTGATGTTCTTGAACACACATGCTATGAACCCCCCCCCCCCCCCCCCCCCTCCCTCATCACATCACATCACATTAATTTATTTTATTATTTACTGAAAATCGGGTTTATGTGTGGGTCTATGCTACACTTTTCTTGATGTTGTTCATGATTTCCAAGTGGCCAAGTGGATCTATCCTGATGGAAATGTGTTGTAGATGGTTTTTCACAATCAGTTTTGACCAACCGCCTTGCTGTCTGATGGTATGAAATGCTCATGATACCTTTTCATGAAATCTGATGAAGCATGAACAAGGTGAAACACATTATTTGTAAATGACTTTTGTCACCCTTTAATAATGTCGTCGTCATTCCATGCTGACTTTTCCGTTGTTCAATAAACATAATTTTAATATATTTTGGGAACTTTGGGATAGCACATGGTAGAATACTAAACACCTTGCAGAGATTTCTTCATAGATCTAACAACACATTTTTATTGGCCATCACTGGTAACCCACCTTGTGCTGCATGCTCTTATTATCGCAATAAGATGTCTGTTACAAATTTTTGCTTACTGCAGTTGCAGCGGGCGTACTCTCGGCAGTGTGAAGAGCTCAAACTTCTCAAGAAGCAGCTGGCAAACCGTGAGAGGCGCGTCTCAGAGCTGGAAGAGGAAGTGCAGCGGCTGCGCAAGGCGCTCGGCAAGTAGAGACGTGCAGCGAGGAGCTGTGGATTGGAAGCTTTCAATGTTACCAGGGGGGTCCTGGCGATCCCCTGCTTAATGTTTTTAAGCTGTTTTAACACTGTTTACATTTTATGACCTAGCTTTGACTAGGTCAAGAGGCAATGGACTGCTTTAGCTTATCGACGTTCCTGTCACTATTACACGGGCTGTTTTGTAAGTGCTGAAGATCAGTGACAAATGTTGGGCACTTAAACAGAGCTACATTCTGCTTCTTTACACATTTTGGAGGAAGCTAGCAGAACATTGCCAGCAAAGCCATATTCTCGGTGCATGTGCGCACACATTCAGTCAGTTCGAGAGTAGTGTAATGTTAGTGTTTCGGCGATATTCCTTGCTGTGTTGCTTTGCTGTAACAAAGTTTCTTATGATATGCAAGTAACTGTCCTAGTATTACATTTTTGATAACAGTGAATCGAAAGAATTGAGTCACATCATTTATGTTAATTTCTAACTCACTCTACCTGGAGTAAATTAAAAATACTGTTTAAATGTCTGTATGAATCATATGAAACATTTTTTTGTAATTTGTTTTTGTTATTAATGTATTGACATGTGGTGTCCTTTTTGTACAGCGTCAGGAGTTCTGGAAGACTTTCTTGCCCCCTTGTAATGAAAAGTTGCTTTGTAATAGTCTACCAAAATAGGAATAACCAGTAAAAATGTTTGTGGGTTACATGTATGATGTGTAATATTATTGGGATTTATTTCATCTGTAACTAACAGTATATGCCTCGTACTAAATTCATACCATTACTACTTGATGTACTTAAATAAATTTGTACACAAGATACCTAAAAGGAAAAAGAAACAACTGTGTTAGAATAAAAAGTGTTAAAACTTGAAAGATATTAAGGAGAGGTACAGAAAACAATAGCTCTGTTAATCTTGGTTTTTGTTCATGTATTTAAACTCGAATCGGTTTTTTCATTACTTTTTTATAAAGAACAATTTTTAAAAAATCCACTTAAAGAATTAATTCTACAGCTGTCATAAATTGAATTGTACACGAACACTATTAACCAAACAACTTAAAATTGTGTAAATGTGGATTTTATTCTTCCTGACAATAGCTTCAGCTATTTTCATATCTCCCAATGTTAATATTCCTAATCATAAAAATTGTTTAACTGTGCAGTATGTTGACAAGAAATTTGTGTGAAACTGCTTGGAAGGAAATCTTTATCATTTGGCATTTTAGCTCAGGCTGATGACCTTAAAACATAGCATTTTTCCTACCAAAATAAATGCTACAGCCATGATGTAGGAAAAGTATAACTACTGAAATTCCCAAATTATTCCTGTGCACTGTTGTGTAAAATAATTAGTTATTTATTTCATTGGGTGCATTTAAATTGCAAGCAGGTGCTTGGTTTCTTTGCTCTGTTAAATTACCTTTTTCTGCATAATTGTGTGTTTAATTGAATTTGTGACAACCTGTTTTATATTTGATAAATTCACACATGTATATCTGTCTGATTAAAAACTGAGACGAATTTGCTTCAGGTATCTGGGTTATTCCCAGTCTAGCACTGTTTCAGCTTGTCTCTTTTCTTCTGCCATTTATTTCGCTGAGAGTGTTGTTTTGCTAATGGGGTGTGTCTGTAGTAATTGTAAAATCTTGCTCTGCTGATTTTATTTGCCATATCCGTATTGCACATCTTCAGAGTGGAGACAAGTAACAAAATATGAGATTAAGAATGTGTTATTGTATTGTAGAATGTAATCAGTGTAACTTTGCAGCTGGTAAATAGCTGCTATTGTTCTCTGACATTTGAAAAAATCTTAATGAAACTAATGTACCATTAATGTAAATATTGGCTACATTTTGTAAGTATATATTTGATACTAGTTTCATTTAAGAAACAGGATAGCTTAGATCAGTGGTTTAAAGAGTAAAGGAAATTGGGAAGTATTGCTTGAAGTTGGTTTTAAATAAGTAAGTGATGTTTGCAAAAAAGGTTCTGGGAAAGCTAATAGAGGCTGTTCAGTTACCAAAGATTGAAAACTGTCTTTCATAAATAAGGCACAACTTTGTGGTTCTGAAACTATTTGTGGGTGATACAGACTGGAAGTTTCACGGAAATTTGATTGCATTTGGTAGGCTTCATGTTCAGTTTTTGAATACGTCAGAGAGCAGGTTTTCCTTCTAAACATTAGGCCTGGTATTGAATAACAGTTGTTGTAGACTACCACAGTTCTCTGAAATTGTGATTAAGCAGACATTTGTATAACTATCACTTCGGGGGGTGAAGAAGGGGAGAAACTTCAGCATTACACATTATAACAAAGCTCTTTGCAGAATGTGGGAAATATTTCATTTTTGTGTCTGTCAGGTTTGTCTTTCCTTTCTTGATTGATTCTCGAACAGGATGTGTTCAGACAATGTAACTTAAAAAGCTCATAAAATAAAATTGTACTGTCTCCACTACTTCAGTTCTGTACCTGTAACAAATCTATCTTCATGGATGTGGGGACCATTTTGTTGTAGATTTTTTGAACTCTGGAAGGTGACACACTGAGTACCCAGCAGTAGTGATAAATCATCTTATGTACTGCAGTATTCTTGGCACTAATTGTTCCTTGAATAAAGTCAGGCTATGACATATTCTTCTGTCAGAACTCTCCATACAATCTCAGGGGAAGTATCTTCTACAAAAGCTGTTATTCAGAAGAGTGTACTGGTCACAGATAGTCATCCAATTTTCTGTGGTTCCAGTTTATTATGAGACTTAGCATGCATTCCATGCCATGACACGTGTAATTTAGACACTTTTAATGTTTGAAGCTTAATGTTGTCAAAAAAATTTGCAGGCTTGCTACAGTATACAAAGGGATCAAATAATTTGACATATTTAACTTTTATATGGAGATATAAAGGCCACTTGTTCATTTTCATTTTTAAATAGAGCAACTCTTCAAAGATAAAAATGATTATATATTGCAGAATGGTGCCAAGTGTGATCCTAACTGTGGCAGGAAGTTAGCTGTACCACATGTCAAAATATAGTTGCATTAAAACGTGTTTTTGCAGTGTTGTTGCCGGCCCCTGTGGCCGAGGTTCTAGGCGCTTCAGTCAAATCCTGCTTCAGGCATATATCTGTGAGATGTCCTGCACTGTTTGGTAGTTTTAGCATAGAAATATACAACAGAAAATGTGACTGCTAGCTGTTAATTTAAAATGTAAGAGATCAGTGCTAACAGTAAAAATGATGAAATAAACATCTGAGGGGTTAAGATATCAAAAATGTTAAGAGTAATTTCTGTTGGGTCTTATTCTGTACATTCAATGCACAGTTACATGAAAAATATTTTTTCTTTCTTTCATGTAGTTGCCAGATCAGCTTTATTAATATCCTTTCTTTAAAAAAGAAAGTTTAGATTTCTGCTGTAGGTAAGTTGATTGAAAAGCAGTCATATTACTAAAGTGTGTCAAAAGTCTTGTTACACACAGTCAGACATAAACTAAATTAGTATGGGGCAAAGTGCATGCAAGTAGTCATTATTTGTGGCTGAGCAAGTGGAATGTAGTTCCAGGATCAGTGATCATGATATTGCGCTGGAAACATGAGAAGCAGAAACCACTTTTTTATTGTGGTACCAGTGTCTTCATTGATCATTTGAAGAATTCATGACATTGCTCTACTTGGAACAATAGCAATGTATACCTCGTTTCTACCCCAGTCTCTTTCTTAGATATAGACATGATGCTGGTACTTTCACCTGGATTACAGTTTGTTTGTCATATAACAGCTGTCAATGTTCCTCAGTGAAACTCCTCCCCCAAAAAATCTGGGAAATTCATGAACTGAAAAGAGAAGGGTACAGTTGCAATGCAATTTGGGAACTTCACCAACCAAATTTTGTCCCTCAAACTGCTCAGTTAGTTAACCATATATGAAATTAGTTTAAAGCTTGTTTTTGGGTACCCACCTGTAAGATTTTTGGCTGTCATTTGTTTAAGGAAAAATGTGTGTAGGTATGATATATTACCACAAAACTGTAATGTATACTTAAACATTTAGTACTGCTATCTCTCTCTCTCTCTCTCTCTCTCTCTCTCTCTCTCTCTCTCTCTCTCTCTCTCTCTGTCTCTCTCTCTCTCTCTGATTTACATATCAGCATATAAGAGCAAATTCAGTAGAAGGTTTAAGCTTTGGCAGCTTAGCAAAGAAGACTGATTTCTGCAGTATTTACCAGTCACATACACAATTCTGTTTGACTATTTTGGGATGAAGCAAAGAAAAGGTTTTGGAAAGAGACTGAGAAAGTTGTCAGTGTAGGGGAATAGAATTTATATCCCTTGTCCTGTACAACTTTTTATTTGATATGGTCTTTTTTTTTATCTTATCCAGAAAGAATGATTTCACAGTTTCTGATATGGGAACTTGAGTGGAATTTTCAGGACTTTACACCAAAGTACTTTGCATTTAACTCTTAAGAGTATATTCTAGATGTTAATAGTTATTATTTGTGTTAAAAATATTTTTGTAACACATTTTCATATGAGACAAGGCTAGTTGTATAAGTAAGTAGGTGAGCCAAAGAATATGCCAGAGGTAATATCTTCTGGAAGGAGTCTGTGATTGTGTAGTGAAAAGGGAAATGTAGGTATGTGAAGTGTGTTTCTGTGGGTAATGTTTGGGACTGATTGTCATGGAATTTGTACTACCATATGAAAATGTAATGTAATAGCCACATATAAAGCTTGTATAGGAATTGAGGTGTGTGCAGTAATGTGTAAATACATTAAACAATGTACCTGTGAGTAGTGGTTACGTCCATATCTGTTCAGTCTGGTTGCTGTGGTGTATTCAAATTGTCTGACAGTATAGTTGGGTACATCAGGCATAGGTTGTTCAAATCACCTTCATTTTGTACAGGAGTACATGGAAAAATACTGTAGTGCGTTCCTCACAAAAGAATGTCTCAGTTGCAAACTGCTTGTTTTCAAGCTACAAGTCATCTGCCCAGGTGTTTGTTTTCTGCTGTAAAAACAAAATTTATTGGGATGTCATTACCTATAGTTTTTGCCATGTGGCAGCATTGCCCTTTTTGAGTGCACACTGCTGCAATCAGTGCAGAGTTGTAATACACCAAATATCAAGTGTTTCAGTACCAGCATGCACATTTCTTTGGACGATGAATACTTCATTTGCTGTACATACATGTTCATACTGACACTAAATCAGGTCACATACCTCCCCACAATTACTGAGAACACGGTTATATTAGTCTGGATTTACAATTATAATTCCACTTCAAATAGACTTGAACAGTAAATTAGGACATGAAGTTGCAAGTAGAAAATTATAATTTGTGTGTGCATCACATTAAGGTGCTTAATTCAAACAGTTGTACTTGAATAACTTACATGCACAAATCCTAACATTGTATTCTTAATTCCAACATTCCATTTTTTTTTTAATGCAATGGTGACAAGTTTGCTCGTGGATATGCATTAATGAAACAAATTTATATACGTGTTGTAAAATTTGTGTGAGGGTAATTACTTTGTGTAAAGTGGTCCACAATCTTTGTAAATGATTGTAATATGAAGAGGAAACATTGCCATATTAGAAATATTTGCTTCTGAGCAACACAAAATGTGTGTTGCATGCTTTTGGCAATCATGTTTTGACACTTTCTGTATGTCATAGTTCCAGGTGTTTCAAAGATAAGCTTTACAGTAGTTGGCAATGCAGTGTCACAGCTGTCTATTTTTCATAACCATGTACTTGTGGTAAATACAGTCATTTTCTCAGTGTGTCATGAATGCTTAATTAAAAATAAATCAATGGATAAAATCTTACATCTTTAATTGTGTTTATTTTTTTTAATCCCCTTAATTATTCCAAAGAGAATAAAGGAAGAGGACAAATTGATTCTCTCTCGTGTTAATTGCAAGTGGCATTTAACTTCATAAGACAGAGCAATTTGATAGATTTGAACATTACACCTGTATTGACAAATCTTATGTGTCTGAATAAACCTCAAGAAATTACTGTTGCTATTCAATGAGAATTTAGATGGCACCTTCCTTGTGCAACATTAATGCTAGAATTCCTGTGAATGTGACACAGCAGGAAGGTCATTTTGACTCAACATCAAAACATTTTTTATATATAAGTGTAGGTCATCACTAATGACATAAGTGTAATTTTTGAAAAATAAATACAACACTACATTCTAGAAGATGTGGAGCTTTTAGTGAAAAAGCACCAGCTGCAGGGAAATTATCTCATCATCTAAACAGCTACAGATATTGGCACACTGCTAATAAGACACGGTGTGTAAACCAACAAGAGGGGAGGTGTTGAATATATGAACACTGCAACTGACCTACACCTTCTGATTCCCAAATCAGGGGTATACAAAATATTTATACATAAGAATAAAAAAAGAAAACCTGGTTTAACACTTTAGTGACCTGTGGGAACTATAGTTCCCACTTATTTGTTTTCGCTGTAAGTTCATTGGTAACCCATGTTCCCACTTCTAAATTGTGCTGTCAGCTCTGTTAGAGTATTCTAACTACATGTAAAGTGTCAACCGGTGTGTGAAAGCTGTTGTATTTCTACCTTGTTAACCTTTTTAGTCAATCAATGTCGAAGTGCAGTTTCCGCGTGAAAACGAGCTACTGTTTCGACCGCTACAGCATTTTTTTTGTATAGTGTGCTTTCCTTTTGCATGTGAAGTGACTTTTGTCGTATTTATCTACTTTTACATCTACGAGAGAGATAGTATTCATGTATATTTTCTAGATTTGACTGAAAATTACGTAAATATTACAAGGTAAGTTAGTGAGGATTATTTTTCCCACTGAACTTCGGTGAAGTGCAATGCATATGGCTGCGTAATCGGAATCGTAGTTATAGTTTGTTTCTTATTGTTTAGATTGCCTGGACTGACGCCAGAAGAGGTTTTCAGAATTTGGTATGCTTTACCAGAAGATGTAGAAGATTCAGATATCGATGCTGACTCTGATGATGATTTTTGAGTCACCAAATACTTCACAGATATGCTGAAAAAAAAAAAAAAAAAAAAAAAAAATCTAGACTTAGCAGGGGAGAATTCGAATTTGCTGTCAGGTCATGTGTTGCAGCAGTGAAGTAGCAGGATAGCAAACCTGTTTGTATACTATCAAATTACCACAATCCAAACACATTACAACTGTTTTGAGAACAAAAAAAATGGAAGCAGAAGTGAAGTATTCTGCCCATTGGCTGTTGCAGAGTACAATAAAATAATGGGAGGAGTGGATAGATTTGATCACCTGTGTGAACGGTATCCTGTAGGCTGTCGTTCATGGAAGTGGTGGCACAGACTGTTTTTCTTTCCTGTAGATTTGGCAGTTGTCAATTCCTACATTATGTGGAAGCTACAGAAGCAGACCAGCTAACATTTAGTTTGCACTTGGCAAGGCATCATGTCTTCTGATTCTCAAGTCATAAGCGAAGAGAAAGTCCCGTTCGTTTCAAAGACCAGAAAGGGGGCAGGTCCGGAGTACCAGATGAGGTTCGTCTGGAGAACGTTGGAACTCATTTGCCTACAAAAGGTACAACAAACAGAAGATGCCACCAATGTAGCACCAAGAACAAAGAAAGGAGAACAAGAATAATGTGCAGCAACTGTCGTGTACCCTTGTGTGTAGCACCATACTTCTCTACGTTCCATAGTACATCACCTTAGTGAACTCAAAGGACATTATGAACAAATATAAATGTAATGTTTAACATGCTTTTTGTATTAAAAAAGGATATACTTTTTTTTTAATTAGCAAGAGAAGTTACTCCAGAGTTCGGTGGGAACAATAGTTCCCGCTAATTTTTTTATACTCATAGGCTAAACTCTCACTTTCAAGAACTAAACTATGATTTTATGAATGGTTCCCTAACCCAATAAAGTGTTCATGAAAAGTCTAAGGCTTCTGGAAATAATTTGGTCACTAAAGGGTTAACATGCTGACTGCCACAAGGCCACCAGCAACAAAGACTCATGCCTGATGACGTGTGGCCACCAGTAGCCACAGTAGAGCCCTGTGCCACGTGGCTGGCCTGGCGATGAAACACCCATCACTATGTCTGCGGCAGTCGACAAGGTATAGAACACGAGCAACTGCTGTCTGAGCAATGCAGATAAATCTGCTGTTTCACATTGTGCAGTGGAATCGGGGAGCACCAAATTCATTTTTCCAGTGCTATAATTTATCAAGGTCCAAACATTACTACACTAAATGAAAGTATATGTTTCAGAGCCCTTTTCAAGTCTCAAACATCTATGATGTATACGTGCAGACAAGCAACGAATGAAAATTTGAACCACAGACAGGATTTGAACCTGGGTCTCCAGCTCACTAGGCAGATGAGCTAAGTGCTATGGCACCTTGGCATAGTGGCTTTGCACAACTGCATGGACTACTATAGCATGCCACCCTCCCCAATCCAAATTCTAATTCGTGCCTCAGCCCACTCGTTATAGCGATAAACTCTAATAGCATTGCACAAGCCCTACAACTATGCTGGAATTTGGATTGAGGAGGGAAGTGTACTAGGTTAGTCGGTGCAGTTGTTGGTCCAAGAATCAGTTTCGTACATTGTTTGTACGTGTGATATAGGACAGTGGTAAACCTAGTTAGTTTACAATACAGTAGTCATTTTGACTACAATGTTGACAATAAAAATGCATAATAATGTAGGTTGGTGTACTACATTGCTTCTACATGTGATAATAGCAGTTATTAAGTGAGATGACATGATAAGCACAATGTAAACTATATTATGAATTGACAATTAGTCAAATTTGGTAAATGAGGTTTACTTATTATGATGTTCCATAAACTCAGACAAAGAATAGAAGCAGTGGTCAAGCAAGAACTGTTTTAACTTAATTTTAAATGCATTTAATGTTGGTATGCATTTTAGATAAGAAGGCATTTGCTTATATAACATAGCTCCAGAATGATACACTCCTCTTTTGTGTTAGTTTGTATTTACTGTGTTCCTGTGTAGGTGCATCTTCTGTCTAGTTTCATGTGTGTGTATAACATAGTTGTGTTTGAAGAGATTTTCCCTTTTGTGAAAATTAGTATTGCATATATATACAAGCAAGGCAGTGGAAATATTTTCAGTTTTAAAATGGGGTCTACAGGAATCCTTACATTAACTTTTTTTATCGCCCTGATAATCTTTTTCTGTATTTTAAATGTTTTTGTAGTATTTGTGGAATTCCCTCAAAAAATTATTCCATACATAAGTAGCGACTTTATACTGCAATGATACATTGTCAGCACTGATGAGCAGCTTATATTTTGAGTTAGGATCCTAACAGCATGTGCTAGTGAATTCAGTCTCTTATTTAAATTGTTTTGGTGTACCTCCCACTTCAGATCTGCCTGAACATGTACACCAAGAAATTTTGTATGACTGAGCTTCAACACATTTTTTCCTTCCATAGTGAAAACAGGGTTTGCAGGATGGAGGTTTTGTGTGGTATGAAAGTTAACTGCCACAGTTTTTTCAGAATTTATGAAGAGCCTATTGGTCTTGAACCAATGTGTTAAGGTACGCATAACTGATATCCTGCACCCTCCAGCAGATTTTTCTCATTCTTTGATTTAATTAGAATATAAGTGTCATCTGCAAACAGTA
Source organism: Schistocerca gregaria (assembly GCF_023897955.1). Taxonomy (NCBI): domain Eukaryota; kingdom Metazoa; phylum Arthropoda; class Insecta; order Orthoptera; family Acrididae; genus Schistocerca; species Schistocerca gregaria. Next base: position 207,903,338 of record NC_064929.1, on the reverse strand, counting down.
CAGTGATTTCATCATGTATTTTACTAGCCAAGTCATTTACATACAGCATAAATAGGACAGGTCCTAGAACTGACCCTTGTGGAACTCTATACTTGATTTTCTGCTCATTGCTGTAAAAACTAGAAATTATTTGTGTTTCACTATCTTTGTGTTTTTTTTTTTCTGTAATCTGCTGATGATTACTGAGGTATGACTGAATCCACTTTTCAAACTGGCCTCTAATTCCATAATTACTTATTTTACCCAAGAGAATGCCATGATCAATTACATCTAAGGCTTTACTTAGATCCAGAAATATCCCAGATACAATTAACCGTGATTTATTTTCAAAGAATATTCTCAAAAATTTATTTAATTTACTAGTGATTCATCAAGAACATTAACACACTATGTAAGCATGGAAGTAGTTGCCATGGAGTAACTGATGAAATCATAACCAAATTCCCTTTAACAAATGGGAATTTTATTCACTTTAATAAAGCCTAAGAGGATTTTTTAAAAGCAACAGATTTAAAATTATAATCAGAAAGTACCCTTTAAATATCTAAAGTTACAATTTATTCAGAGGCAGAAAGAAACAAGTTTTGACTGTATGAGCTTTCGGGCAGAGAACCTTGCTGCTCCCTTTTGACACAGTCGTAGTTACAACCGCTCACAACAGCTTCTGAGAAACTGGTGCAAATCTGCAACACACCAGATAACTTTAAACTAAGAGTTTTAACAATTTACACGATCACACAAACTATGCACCCCCACGCAGTAGGGATGGAAATGGTACAAAACACTAACAATTAAAATATTAACCTTGCCACCGAAGGTGCAACTTGATTTTAATTTCTAAGAAAAGTCTAACGTGAAAGGGTGGCAACTTTACATACTACAAATAAAAGCCCTTGAAATGTAATCTTCTATAAAATTCTAAAAGGTTGGCCAAACAATAGTTAACATGCTCTACAGTACACAAATACTGCCTCTCAAGATCATAGGCAATAATATCAAGGTTTCCAAAGATCAAAACATATTTCAGGTATTAGGACGTTACACTCCAAGCAACAAATTCATTAACACACCAAATCCGGTAAACATGACAGAGGCAACTACTGACGTACGGTAGAGTGATAGGGAGATTACCGAACAACCCGAACCGCAGGTTGCTCTAACCCGCCCCTACTCCACAAGGCAAAAACGGACCACCCAATTTATAAACAACCACCTTCCCTCGGGTGGGCAAACGGAGAAGAATGGTGGGACGACCCCAAAGCAAAACGGCTGGTGACCTCACCAAGAAAACATGTAGAATTTAACAAGACTAAATCAAACAACATATCACCAATCACTTAACTTCCAATAAACTGCGATTCCTCGAGAAGACCTGGCGCAGCACCCTCAAATTGCTCTTCCGAACCGTCCGCTGCTTGCCGCTTCAACAGACGCAGGAAGGCACGCTGATCTCCCACCTCACGGCGTCACAGCTCGCACCGGCCAGACTGATGTTGTGGGTTGACTCCTGTTGTTCTCGAGTGAACCGCGAAGTCACTAACTCACTCTATACGCCGCGGCCCACTGGACTCACATGGTGACCTCACATGCGCCAATGCTCAAGACGGACAAGTCATCTTATGTCTCTGTGTGTGACCGACCAACCGATTGATCCAACCACGAATGGCCATTGCCTGAGCAAATTCGGGCAGACTGGCGGCCTAACACGCAGGCTCAGATGCAGGAACTAAGCCCCAACCGGGCAACCACTCGCTGAATTCTCTTACTCTCTTACTGGTGGAGTGGAAAGACTCTCATTTTGCCAGCTTTAAACGTTGATCCGAACGACAGATATCCTAGCACTCCGAACAACAGACAGACACTAACCGCCTAACAAATGCAGACGAGAGACAGACTAGCAAGCTGGGGAAGAGAGACTGACTGACTGGTGAGCTCATAACACTGCTTAAATGCATGTGAACAGGCACCCTTTCCCACCAGAAGGAGACACCAAAGCTGTGATTGCCACAGCTACGCCACTGCCAGAAACTGAGGGCGACTGCTTCACACTACGCGCTGCGGCGCGCTCTTCAAAACAGCAATTTGTATCACAGCTCATACATGTTGTTTATCATCCACTGCTTTAAATACTTCACTTAAGAAGGCAAAAATTACTGATTTAGTTGACTTTCCAGCTCTGAACCCATGTTGGGAGTCACTTATCAGCCTCTCTTTATATAAGAAAACTGTTTATCTTCTAAGGAACATTTTTTTCCATAATTTTGCTGAATTCTGACAAAACTGAAACTGGTCTATAATTAGCAATATCACTTTTTGCACCCTTCTTA